>NC_046300.1:53463912-54099224 GCF_004115265.2 Rhinolophus ferrumequinum
CACATCAAGACAGAGAATGTCTTCCCCATGTTATTTAATAATTTTGACCTTTTATCTGTAAGATATTTATCTTGCTAAAACTATAAAACTAAAGCCATTTGGAAAATCCAAATATTTGTCCATGTGTATACGAGAAGAAGAGAATCTATGATTATAGTCAACTGAATTCAAAATCTAATGAGTAATCTCATCACCCCTGAAAATACTTTTCCATCCTTAAATAGGGCAACAGCATGAACAAGAAGGTAACAAAGGAGGCGTCAGGCTTGCTTATAGCAGCTGCTCTCTTGCTAGACTAAGTTAAATCTAAGATACCTATCAAGTTCTCAGTAATTAAAGCTTTAATTATTACTAAATTAGTTAAAACAGTATATTGCTTAGGCGTGGGTGATAAGTTCAAGGGTCTGGGGCACAAATAAAGCTTAATTTTGCATAGAAAAAAGAGTGTTCATCAGCAAAAGCTTCTGCCAGTGTCTTGCACAGCTTTGATCAAAAGACCACCCACCGGCATGCTCATCACTGAAGAATCTCAAAATGTAAGTGGTAGAGATCAGGAGAATAAGAAGGGCTGAAGTGGATTTCTCTGTTAAGAAACTTAACAAGCTTAAAAATAAAATACAATTTGCCTTCTTCCATTTGGTAGAAAACCATTCCCCCTACATTGAAAATACAGCTTTATATGGTGGTACTTTCTGTACATTTAGAATATCTTTAGAGTCTTGAACATGCTCTTTCTGTAGAAACAGAAAAAGATACACAAGAGCATCAAACAATATTTTGGTTCTGTTACTGCAAGAACTAATTTAAATAATCTTGGTGACCAAGGCAGACAATAGTAGAAAATATTGGTAGTTCACTGAGATTTAAAGTTGAACAAAACAAAGGTATAAATTGTTTCATCTATCCTTTATCACTCAAGAAAACAAGATTGTATATGATTAGTGAAATTCATATTTTACCAATATACGCACAAATTGTTAATATACTACTTCACATAAACAAAGAGAAATGAATTCAAATTTAAGTTATTCTCATTTTATGAAAGAAATTCTTCCTTTTGAGGTAGATGAAAAGCAGGCTGTGGAGTCGGGGCTAGCTGTGGGACAAGAAATCTCTGCCCTTCTGAAATTTATCACCAGACCTCAAGACCAGGTGCCAAGATGGGATGGATGGTTGGTGGTCTGGGAGGCAGCTAAGACCAGCTGCGATCAGCTAGAACCAACATGGCCATGGCTTTCACCTGGTAGTGATCTTAAGACTCATTATATGTTCCTTACAATGCATAAGCTTGAGCCACCATTGTCAGAAATGGATAAACCATAAAAGGACACAAAATAAAAGGTCCCCAACAGAGCCCTTCTGGGAAATCTCCCCCCTTTCCCAGAAAACCCTGAACATTCCCCCTACAAATTTCAATGTACAGCCCCTCATTAAAGAAACACCGATAATAGGTTAAACCCGACAGAAACGGTGTAACTCTGTCTATGGAGTAGCCTGCTTGAATAAACTGATCCTTGCTTTACTTTTATTTGGGCTGCTGCCTGAATTCTTTCCTGCACTCCGCCAAGAACCCACTGTTCCAGGCCCCTTCTCTGGGCCTTCCCAGGATGGAGGCATCCCCTAGTCTCCAGCAACATTTTTTTCTCTTAGTTTGTACCAGTGTAACTAGTTCAAAATTACCTTCATTAACAGGAAAAGCCATTTATTCCAGCAGGGAAAATGACAGCTTAAGCTTAGACCTTGGGCAGCTATTAATTACAAAGAAAAATTAGAAAATAGCATACCTTAAATGTAATGTAATGAAAGTATACAAATGTATTAATTAAATCTTAATTATTCAATTCTACATGAGTATACAGATCAAATATGTTCATTCTCAGAATCATCTCAGACAACAGATAGTACAATTGAGTAAAAGTTGTATATTCTCATTTTTGCTAAACAATCTGTTCACAGCAAGGCTATTTAAAACAAATCTATTCAGAGCCATCTATGTATAAACAAAAAGGATGAATATTTCTAAAATAAACAACATTACAATGGGGTATTTCAATCATTTTTAAATCAAATATAGTTTTGAACAGTAGACAGTACAAAACATAACATCACCCCTATTTGAACCCAAATCTCAAACTTTTGGATTATTTATTTCTTCAAGTTATAGGCTGTTTATTGCCAAATTCACAATCCTTTGATATTTTCTTAAACAGATGAAATTTGCTTCCTCCCCCTAGGGAAATGCCAGACTACAGTGATATCTAAGAAATACGATTAAATTAATTTAATTACTTCATGTCGACTTAATAAGTCACTGCTCTTTAATGCAAAAACTGCCACTTGTAATTAATGACTGTTCATATTGCTCCAATTGATCAAATGTCTAATACACATAAAACATTGAAAGAAGTTCTATATATCTTACAGCAATTCGGTGGAGAAGTCTTGTCCCAGGGGTATGTAAATTTGAAGTACAAGAAACCTCTGGATCAGTCCAACTAGAATGAGAGGGGGAAAATATACATTCATATGTCCAAACCATTTATATGTGCATATAAACAAACACAATCACACACCATCAACAAGTTCAAGTTCTTAATATTTCAATAACATATACAGCTGCAACAGCACTACCCATGAGTTACAACCTCATTATGAAAGCAAAAAAATTGATGAAAATCAAATCAAATTCTAACAACAAATGCTGCCTTTTAAAGTCCCATCTGTGGTCTTGGTGGAGTTTTTATGAAAATTTAAAAAGTAATTTTTTATTTACTATTTTTATTAGGTTGTGAGAGAAAGTACACATAGAACTGCATTAATAGAGATATAAAATTGAACTACAGATTCCCATCAAGGCAGCCATAACCGCATGTGGCAATTCTTTTTATTTACTGACAGTTTTAACCATACTAAACAACCTAACTAAAAAACAATAGATCAAGAAAGACAATTCTAATTACTACAACTATAACTGAAAGTTTGATGAGCCATATCTAGTTTATATGGTTTTAAATATGGTGTCTACACTGAGATGGATGAAGGAACATATTTTCATTTATAATACCTTTTGTTAATTTAACACACTTTTAATTAATACTCACAAATTAACAACTGATAACTTTTATTCTCCATCACTAGCTTCATCTGTATTAAAAATATTTGCAGAAAAACCAATCCCTATGGCACCTTTGATAGGTAAAGTTTACAACTGCTTCAAAAGTCAATTGCTTTTATATTCTTCAGACTCATTCACTTAATTCCTTTCCTCTTAGGTTTTGGACTTTTGCTTGATTTCTCAATTATGATGTTATTAATGGATGTTTTAGTACTACTTCCCCCCAAAACATGCCTTTTAGAAACTTTTTTGCTGATGTGGGACTTTGGGTAGGAAATGGAGATTTCTTGATTTATCTGTGAACCTCTCCTACTACAGGCCAACACATGGATAAATAAAGACAACTGGTTTAAAATGCATACTATTTTCTATTCATTCTGACTTAGTAGGCTTAACAAATTTAAGTATTGTAAAATAATAATACATGTTTGAATAGTCTATATGAAGACATTCTGATTCATAATTTCTTTGGTAAACTTATTTTACAACATTCCTGAACAACTTAAACAGTTTTCTATATTTTACCTGAAATTTAGTTTCTAAAAAATAAACATATTTGATCTAATATGCTTAATATTTCAAAATCAAGCATACAAAGATAACTTTTGCTTAAAACACTAAGATTATTATAAACTGTTCCAGAGAGCCATCTGTAGACTAAGCAATACAATAAAAATAGGGAATAACAGGCTCTGACCTTAGAAAATTCTCTAGGAATAAGATTCTACCACATTTATGGGAAAAGCCAGTGAGGCAACCAGAATCCTGGACTACAAAACCAAAGACAGACACCAAAATGAGGCCAACCTAAATAAACCACCATTAATCTCTCTCTTCCATCTTCCACTGATTGGCCCTATAGTATTTTTCCATTGCACAATAGCCTTTGTAAATAGAGTCGAGAGAGCACCAGGATAAATGAAATCAGTCTTTACAAAAGGACTCTAGTTTATGTCACAAATCTCACTGAATCAGCACTGTTCTCTTCAAACAAAGAGCTCCACATACAGGCTATTTTTGTATGAACATTTTTAGATATGAAAGACACCTGCCCTCAGAAAAAGAAACCTTTATAATTCAACTCTCTCAATATAGAAGCCCTAGTTTCCAAAAGGCTTCACTTCTAAGATTAAAAGAAGTTTGGCAATACCATATGGTGATGACCTGATAAAGAAAAAAGTACTGTAATAACATTTGGCATACTGATCCTGTGTGTCAGAAGAGCTAAGTAAGCTCTACAGTAATATTTTTTCCAGTGGCCTAGTAAATTTAAACTGACTCTTCATGTCTACATTATATAGGGAGAGGGAATACTCTATCATGTGATGAAAAAGGCCATAGTAGGTTAGGTGAATTTAAAGGCCTAAAGGGTAGGTAGGAGAGACAGGAGGGGAAAAGCAGCAGGAAGTAAGTCTGGCAAATAGCTAGGAACTCAATTATTGAAGGCCATGTGAAGAATATGAGTAAGCCTAAAATCAACGGGAAGCCACTCATATATTCATTAATTGATGCAACATAGATTTACTGGATGTCCACTATGTGCCAGGCACTGTTATAGGTGAACAAAATAGACTAAATTTCTGTGCTGGTGGGACTTAGCTTTCTGCTGATGGTGAGAAAAACAAAACAAAACAAAAAAATCATAATAAATAAATAGCGTAGTAAATAGTGATAAGTACTATTGGGAAAAATAGAGCATGGCAAAAGGGATCAAAACTGTGGAAAGGGCCTAAAGCACAGGTCAGGATGGGCCCTCATTGAGGAGATGGCATTTTCGTAACGGCCTGAAGAGGGGGAGAGTGTGAGCCACGCAGTTTTTTGGAAAAGAAAGCTCTAGGCATAGCTTGTGCACAGATGCTAAGACCATAGGGTACCAGGAAAATGCAAAGAGACCTGTATGACTACAGCAGAGTGAACAAGGGAAAGTGTAATAGGAGATAAAGTCATAGAGTTAAGATGGCACCAGATACTGCAGGGTCCTAGAGATGTTTGGTTTTTACTCTGAAAGAGATGGGGCATTTTCAGCAAAGGAGTGCCTTATGTTTAAATGTATCACTCTAGCCTCTACATAGACAATGGGAAGCAAGTCAGAAATAGGGCGGCCAATTAGAACACTACTGCAGTATTCCAAACATGAGATGCTGGTGGCTTGGACCAGGGTGGTAGCATTGGAGGTGGCAAGTAGTAGTAGTCAGACTCTGAATCTAATTTAAACACAGAACCAACAAGATCTTCCTGATGGACTGAATAAAGAGAAGAAAAATCAGGCTGATTTAAGAGTTTGTGGTGTGAATAATTGAGAACACAAGTTGCTAACAACCGAGATGGGGCTGTCTGCAGGAAAAGGAGGGGAAGTTTCTAGGGGAAAGCTGTCCAAGTAGAAATGTTAAATAAGTAACTGAAAATAGAAGTCTGGAATTTGGGAGAGAAGTCTGAGCTGGAAATGTAAGCTGGAGTAAGACAAAGATGGTATTTAAAACCATGCGACTAGAGAAGATAACCAAGGGAGTAAATGTAGATAGAAGGTCAAGAGCTAAGCTCAGGAAGAACCATGAAAGGAAACTAAGAAGGAAGACCCGTGAAGTAGAACGACAATTAGGAGTTTGGGTACCTTGGGAGACGAGTAAAGAAAATATAACAAGGAGGAGGGAGACAATCTTATCAAACGCTGCTGGTATGTTAAGTAAGATGAGGGCTGAGAACCAGCCATGGGATTCAGGAATGCAAGATCACTCGTGACGTTGACAGGGCACTAACAGTAGAGTGGTAAGGTCAAAGCCATCAAAGGGCTTTAAAAAGAGGAAATCATAATGAGATTTATTTTAAAAAGAATACCAAAGTGGGGGCAGGAGGAGTCCTGGTGGGGAACTTCATAAAGATGACCTCATCCTCTTACAGCAGCTGAAACTTAGATCAATACAAAACTTCAGGGGTGCTGATCTGGAGAGACATACCATTAGATTCAGATGCCACAGACAGATGGGGGGGAAAAAGGTTTCAAAGATGACCCTTGAAAAGAAAGTCCCGGAGCAGACCATCCAAATGATAGATGTTTATGTGCAACAGAGCTGCTTCTCATATGGGCAACTCTTTAGGTAGCATGTTCCAGGGTGAAGAGCAGCATGGATTGATTTCTTTATCTGGCTAACGATTTACTCAAGTCTCATTATCAAGGCCAGCTGGTTACAATTGCAAATTTTAACCTACATTATTATAGTTTCTTAATGTGGCAAATTTAAACACCAACTATACACAATACACTAAGTTAGGGGTACAAAATAGATGATGCAAGATTCCTGCACTGGAGAAGTGCACCATCTGATAATCAATATCACTTTCCTTTATTTGATAGAGTCTTAGTAAAAAACAAAAAACAAAAACAAAACTTTGACATATTTAGAGATGCTCAAGTGTAATTCAGAAATATTACTATTTAAAATGAAAAGATAAATATACTTATTTCATTATTAAACTTTCTTCATAAGTACCTAATATGGTAGGAAACATGTATGAGGTACCTAAAGTCAAGTAAATACATAATGGTAACTGAACTAAATTTAGAAATGTTAATTGAAAGCCAATTCTCTATTCAAGACATGCCATTTAGTTTGAATTTAACCATAACAACTTCACAAAGGTTATTTTATATGAGCAAAAATAACTATAAAGTTTTGTTATCAAAAATTACAAATAATTAATCTTAAAGGCATTAATACAGGACAGACTATATAAACTGTGTCATTTGTGACAGTGCTGCACATGCTACAAAAGAGCCAGATTAACTTTTAATTATAGGGCATTGTACAAGAAATACATTAAAAGATTCTTCTGTTTCTTCCAATTAAAACTATCATCTTTGGGTTTGAAAAGCAATTATAACCCATAACATTTTTTATTTATAGAAAAATCTTAAGTAGAAGTAGGAAAGGAGAGTTTCTCTTTAGTCACTGAGACTTTAATACAGGACAAATACCCTGTTTCCCCGAAAATAAGACCTAGCCCGACAATCAGCTCTAATGCATCTTTTGGAGCAAAAATTAATATAAGATCCGGTCTTATTTTACTATAAGACCCGGTATAATATAATATAATATAATATAATATAATATAATATAATATAATATAATATAATATAATATAATATAATATAGTATAATATAATATAATACCAGGTCTTATATTAATTTTTGCTCCAAAAGACACATTAGAGCTGATTGTCCGGTTAGGTCTTATTTTTGGGGAAACACGGTATTTTTCGGAGCCAACTGAGAAAGTTTACTAGAAGTGATTTGATTTTGTCAAAAACATGATCTTTACATAGATGCTAAGGGCATTACATGGAAGTACAGGCCAACAATAAGAAAAAAACAAAAGAACACAGGTTTAGAATAAAGTCATGTTCCTGCAAATCAAATGTATTTATTTCACAAAGTCAATATCCTTAAAGAAGATGGCCCATGTCTCCTGAAGAAGAATAACCTACAGTTTCAGACACATTTCCCTGGCTCATCTTAGTTCACCTTATTTATACGTAAAATTTTTGAGGAAATGAAAAAAACTCTGCTATTAAAAACAAAAACAGGAACTATGAGGAAATCATGATTTTTAAATTGTAGTAAATTAAAAAAAATTTTAACTATGATTATTCCTTCTTTTTAGGTTCTGTTTAGTTTACTTTAGTATTTTACTTTAAAATGAATCATCTTCCATCTACAATTTTTATGGCTTGGTTTACATCTCAGAAATCCAAAATATGCATGTAGTAGTTTGAAATGGTAGATAAAGCACAGAGCCTATGAAAGTTTAGAAAACTGATTTAAAATGAGAAAATCAGGTACCAAGAACAGGTATTTTTATAGTAATGGTACACAGTAGGTATTCAATAAATGTTGTTACTGAATGAAGGAAGGAATAAGTGATGAATGTAAAAAATACTGGCTACTTATATTTGCTACATTACCTAAAAACTACAGTTAAACCATAGGACAAAGTGGATGAACATCTGACTAATTATTCTGAAGAATTGTATTTCTTAAATCACATCAAGTTTACTCAAAGCCTAATTTGGTGGGAGAGCCTTGAACTTTAACCCCAGTTCTGCCAATAACTGGGCTTGTGATGCTAAAAGGTGATCTCTAAGGATTGCTTCCACTTTAAAATGCTGATCCTAATTTTCAAAGTAAATAAGAATTGGAATCTACTCTTTGGGCTTTTGTCGAAACACATATAAATACCTATACCTATTAGATGGTAATATTTCTAAAGGTATACAAGTTGATGTGTCACTAAATAATGCTTCCTATAGTAAGTTTATGTATTTTTTTTTTTGCAAATTAATTTCCTATCATTTAGGAACTCCTGAGTTTATTTCAAAGCTTAGCCTTAACTACCTGATTACTTGACGAGGAACCAACCTCAGTGTGCTCATCCAGAAAAGAGCTATTGTGAGGATTAAAAGAGTTAATAAATGTGAAATGCTTAGAAAGTCGTAAGCACATAGTAAGCAGTCAACAAATACCATTACAATTATAATTAATGGCTATTAAATAATTGTTTAAATCTTAAAAGGATTGCTATCTATATTTCTAGTAAACAGTCAGGTAGATTTTTTTTTTTTTTAAGCCCGGCATAAGGCTCCTTTCTAAATTAAAAAAAAAAATCCTATCACTTCATGTCAACAGATGCCAATAAAAGTCAAATTAATGCCTATGTATGAGACTTCAAGGTATAATTTTTTTTTAATGGAACGCTTCATGAATTTGCCTGTCATCCTTGTGCAGAGGCCATGCTAATCTTTGTGTGGTTCCAAATTTAGTATACGTGCTGCCAAAGGGAGCACTTAAAAGCATAATTTTAAGCATCAAATGTTAAGTTCAATACTAAAAATCTTACTTACGGATTTGCTTATTCTCCTTTGGTAACTGAATTTTGTTTGTTTGGCTGCTGCCTTCCAGGACAAACACAAAACTTTTAACTTCTTTATCAAACTCCTATAGAACAAAAATGAAAACAGTGGTAATTAAAGCATATTTTATTTGGCTTCTATTATAAAATTGGACCTTCAAACATACAGGAAAAAAGTCCCAGAGTCAAATGACTTGACGGTGCTCTTACCCTGAGACTTGCTGGGAACTGGAATAGACAGCCACACTAGGCCACTTGGCAAACTCTCTGCTGCATCAAGACACTCTTCCTCCAAATGATGAGAAGTTCTCCCGGTTTAGGGATTCCCCAGTTCCCAACTTAGAGTTTCCAGTATCTTTTCCCTTCCTCTCCTTTAATCTGTGTATTTCTGTCTAATAGTACAAGCTGAACATCACTTCCCCTTACAATACAATAAATCTCTAACCTATGTTATATCCAGTCTGGAAGATCCTTGGTTTCTGGCCATGGCTCATACAGAACTAATCATTGCCTTTTTTTCACTAGTGCTCTAACTTGAAGTTCTATACCATTTAATTAAACTCAGTACAAATTACAGTGCTACAATTAAGGTGACCTAAAAAACTAAGGTCGGAGAAACAGAAACAATACAAAATGAAACAAACCTGGATATGAAAACACTCTTACAGGTCAGAATCCAATTTCCATGAGTCAGTGATAATGAAAATGGTTATTTCTTTATCTTGGAACAAATTCCCAGTCTTTGAGCATAAAAGCCCTCTTCACATTAAAACATTTCACACATCCTTCTATGCTTCATTTTTATATATGTTAAGAAATGCATTGTAACTAATGACTAGTAAGAATTAAGTAATATTTGAATTTGTATTATATCCTTCACAATAGCATCTCTTATGTATTTGAAATGGACATATACACACCAAGTGTATTATTTATTCCATCTGTATATAAGTTAAAATCTTCCAACAGCTTACCAAAATCTTCAACATGGTCTGTAAGCCCCTGGTAGCCTGGTCTCTACACAGTTTACCGAATTTCATCTCCTATCTTACAATCACTCTTTTCTCTGAATCCTAGCCTTAGTAATCTTTTTTGCAGTTTCTTAAAAATTCTAAGCTCTCTCCTGACACATGACTTTGTACATGCTTTTCCCTTTGCCTGAAACCTCTTCTCTCCAACAGCCCCACCCAGTGCCTCGTTAGCTCTTGGAAATCAAATGTCATTTCCTCTGGGAAGCCTGTCCTAAAAATCTCCCTGCTATATACCTACCCATCTCTTATTCATAGTAAGAGCTGTACAATTTTGAGCAAGTTGCTTACCCGCTTCATGCCTCAGTTTTATCATCTACAAAACAGGCATTAAAGTACTTATCTCACAAAGCTAGTGTGTAGATTATATAACATATGTAATGTACTTAATGCTGTGCTTTGCAAATAGAAAGCACTCAATTAGTAGTTTAAAAAAATTATCCATAGAACAAAATCCCTAGAAAGGCATTTTTCTCTTGATTGTACTGGAGAGAAGAGAAACAGAAAAAGATAGGGATGGATATAGGTTTTTAGTTCTGGTGGCAGCAAGCTGAGGTAGTTTCTACCTGATGGCATTGGTTTGTCCCATGAAATGGGGCATGAGGTATTCTAGTGAGTGAGTGAAGAGAGCCTGTCTGGGTGTGGGTTGCGCTGTGGGTAAGGAGTTGGTGGTTGAAAACCTGAAGATAATGGAGAAATAATTATTTTAGAGACTAAGAACATAACAGGAGGTGGGGGAAGGTTCAAGATGGCAGATTAGGTAAATGTTATGCCTATGTATCCCAGGATCACACAAAAATTACAAATAAATTATAGATTAACCTCAAGAATCATCTGAAGACTAGGTAAACAGAACCCCTATAACAAATTAATGTGTTATAAGTTAGACCACATGTTAGGCCATTAAACAAGTCTCAATGATTGAAGAAGACTGAAATCATATCAAGCATCTTCTCTGACTACAATGGTACAAAACTAGAAATCAATTATAAGAAAAAAACCCCAAAACACACAAACACATGGAGACTAAATAACATGCTACTAAATAATGATTGGATCAAAAATGAGATCAAGGAAGAAATCGAAAGATTCCTTGAGACAAATGACAATAAAAACACAATGACCCAAAAATCTATGGGACACAGCAAAAGCAGTCCTAAGAGGGAAATTCATAGCAATGCAGGCCTACATAAACAAGTAAGAAATATCTCAAATCAACAGTCTCTCTTTACACCTATGAGATCTGGAAAAAGGACAGCAAACAGAGCCACAAAGGAGGAAATAATAAAAATCAGAGCAGGAACAAATGAAATACAGATCTAAAAAACAATACAAAAGATCAATGAAACCAAGAGTTGGTTTTTCGAAAACATAAACAAAATTGACAAACCTTTAACCAGAGTCATCAAGAAAAGAAGAGAGAGGGCCCAAATAAATAAAAATAGAAATGAAAGAGGAGAAGTGACAATCGACACAAGAAAAATACAAAAAAAATTTAAGAAAATACCATGAGCAACTATAGGTCAAAAAATTGGACAATCCGGAAGAAATGGATATATTCCTAGAAGCATAAAATATTCCAAGGCTGAATCAAAAAGAAACAGAAAATCTGAACAGACTGATTATTACCAATGACATTGAATCAGTAATCAACAAGCTCCCAACAAACAAAGCCCTGGACCAGATGGCTTCACAGGTGAATTTTACCAAACATTCAAAAAAGAATTAACACCTATTCCCCTCAAAGTATTCCAAAAAATCTGAGAGGATGGAAGGCTCCCAAGCTCATTTTATGAAGCTACCATTACCCTGATTCCAAAACCAGACAAATACATTACTAAAAATGAAAATGATAGGCCAATATCTCTAATAAACATAAGTGCAAAAATCCACAACAAAATGTTAGCAAACTGAATTCAGCAATATATTAAAAAGATCATACACCACGATCAAGTGGGATCCTTTCCTGGTATGCAAGGTTGGTTCAATATCTGGAAATCAATTAACATGATACACCACATAAACAAAATGAAAAATAAAAATCATATGGTCGTATCAATAGCTGCAGAGAAAGCATTCAACAATATCCAACATTTATTTATAACAAAAACTGTCAACAAAGTGGGAATAGAGGGAACATAACTCACCATAATAAAGGTCAGATATAACAAACCCACAGCTAACATCATACTCAATGGGGAAAAGCTACAAGCTTTCCCCTTAAGATCAGGAATAAGACAAGGATGCCCATTTTCACCACTTTTATTCAACATAATACTGGAAGTTCTAGCAACAGCAATCACATAAAAAAAAGAAAAAGATGTAAAAGGCATCCAAATGGGAAAGAAAGAAGTAAAACTGTCATTATTTGAAGTGACATGATACTATATATAAAGAACCCCAAAGATTATACAAAAAAACTATTAGAACTGATAAATGAATATAGTAAAGTAGCAAAATACAAAATTAATATTCAGAAATTGGTTGCACACTTATATACCAATAACAAACTACCAGAAAGAGATATTAAGAAAACAATCCCATTTACAATTGCATCTAAAAATAAAATAAAATACTTAGGAGTAAATTTAACCAAGGAAGTAAAAGACCTGTACACAGGAAATTATACGACATTGAAGAGAGAAATTAAAAAAGATACAAATAAATGGAACTATATACCACGCTCATGGATAGGAAGAATTAATATATTAATAGTTAAAATGTCCATACTACCCAAAGCAATATATAGACTCGACACAATACCTATCAAAATACCAATGGCGTTTTCCACAGAACTAGAACAAATAATCCTAAAATTTATATGGAACCATAAAAGACACCGAATTGCCATGGCAATCCTGAGAAGAAGAACTAAGCTAGAGGTAGCACGCTACCCAGTATCAAATTATGCAACAAGGCTATAGCAATAAAAACAGCATGGCATTGGCATAAAAACAGACACATAGATCAACTGAACAGAATAAAGCCCAGAAATAAATCCCTCCCTATATGGTCATTTAATCTATGACAAAGGAAGCAAGACTTTATTTGGGGGTAAAGACAGTCTATTTAATAAGTGGTGCTGGGACAACTGGACAGATACATGCCAAAAAGTGAAACTGGCCCACCTTCTTACACCATATATAAGAATAAACTCAAAATGGATTAAAGACTTAAATGTAAGACCAAAACCATAAAACTCCTAGAAGAAAATATAGGAAGTAAACTCAGACATTACCCTTAGGAATATTTTTTTCTACTGTGTTTCCCCGAAAATAAGACCGTGTCTTATATTAACTGTTGCTCCAAAAGACGCATTAGGGCTTATGTTCAGAGGATGTCATCATGAAAAATCATGGTAGGGCTTATTTTCCGGTTAAGTCTTATTTTCGGGAAAACACAGTAATATATCTCCTCGGGCAAGTGAAACAAAACAAAGTATAAACAAATGGAGCTAACAAAAACTAAAAAGTTTTTTCACAGCCAAGGAAATCATCAACAAAACAAAAAGACATTCTACTGAATGGGAGAAGATATTTGCCAATGATACATCAGATAAGGTTTTCATATCCAAAATTTATTAAAAAGACTTATACAACTTAACACCCAAAAAACAAACAACCCAATTAAAATATGGGCAGAGGACTTGAATAGACATTTTCCCAAAGAGGACGTACACATGGCCAATAGACATACAAAAAGATGCTCAATATCACTAATCATCAGAGAAATACAAATAAAAACCACAAAGATACCACCTCAATCTTGTCAGAAAGGTTATCTTCATTAAATCAACAAACAACAAGTGCTGGCGAGAATGTAGAGAAAAGGGAACCCTTGTACTCTGTAGGTGGCATTGTAAATTGGTGCAGCCACTATGGAAAACAGTATGGAGGTTCCTCAAAAAATTGAAAATAGAAATACTTTATGATGCAGCAATTCCATTCCTCGGAATTTATCCAAAGAAATCCAAAACACTAATTCGAAAAAATATATGCACCCCTATGTTTACTGCAGCGCTATTCACAATAGTCACTATAAGGAAATCCAAATGCTGAGTATAGATGATTACATAAAGAAACTATGGTACATTTATACAATGGAGTATTAACCTGCCATAAAAAAGAATGAGGTCTTACCATTTGTGACAACATGGATGGACCTAGAAGATATTATGCTAAGTGAAATAAGTCAGACTGAGAAAGACAAATACCATATGATCTCACTTACATGTAGAATCTAAAGAACAGAATAAATAACAAACAAAACAGAGTCATAGATACAGAGAACAAACTGATGAGTTGCTAGATGGGAGAGGGTTAGGGGGATGGGGGAGAAGGTGAAGGAAAGGGATTAGGAAGTGCAAACTGGTAGTCACAAACACGAGTAGTTATGGGGATGTGAAATACAACATAGGGAATACAGTCAATAATGTTGTAAAGACGATGTAGGGTGTCAAATGAGTATTTGACTTACCGGGAGGATCACTTCATAGATTATATAAATGCCTAACCACTACGCTGTATACCTGAAACTAATATAAAATAATACTGAATGTCAACTATAACTAAATATATATATATATATATAAATATATACACACACACACATATATATATTCACGGGATGTAAGTACAGCATAGGGAATATAGTCAATGGTATTGTAATAACTATGTGCAATGTCAGAGGGGTAGTAGACTTGGGGAGCTATCACTTTGTGAGGTATGTAAATGTCTATCATTATGTCGTTTTGTACACCTGAAACTAAAAAAACAAACAAACAAAAAAAACCACAAAAAGGTAGCCCTGAAACAAACAAAAAGAACACAGCAGGAGAACTTTCTGGGCTTATTCCAGTCGAATATACAGTATTATCAATCTGAGAAGCTATAGATATTTTCTTCAAAGATACTGAGAATCCCAGATGCAAGCACATGATAGATAGATAAGTGGGGATTCAGAAAGGGGTGGCATTTGCTAGGCAGTCATGATGAAAGGACAAGGAACAAGTGCATTCTAGATCTTGACCAAGAAGTGACTGAAGTTATGCACTATGGATTCCGTGCTGGATAGAAGAGGTAATGAAGACAGACAATACACACATAAATAAACTAAACACAGTGGAAAATAGAATGGCCAATGGACTAAGGGTCTCAATTAGGTTGAAGAACAAATGTAGTGTGAGTAACTGGGTAAGCAGTTAAGAATTGAAGATTGGGGTCAGAGAGGGATATCTCAATGTCTCAGTTAGTAATTTTAGAGTTTGTGGTGATAAATTACAGGGTGTGACAGTGGGAATGGGTGGTGAAGTATAGTAGAAGAGGTCATCAGAGATGAAGAAATAAAGAAACTGAGAAGGTAAGAGTTTGGAGAGATTTTCCTCCTAAAACAAGTCACCTAAAACAATAAAACAATAGTAGGATTTGGTGTACAGAGAAGGGCTATGAGCCGCGTGCCAAAGTCTTAAACAATTGAGGAATGGTGTCTGGGAGGACTGCAGCCAACAATTTCATGAAAGGATTTTGGGGTGAATGAACAGAAATCTGACCAAGTCCGTTTTGTTGTAACTGTCACTCTCATTTCTTTCCAGAATTTAGGTGGCTCTAATTTCTAACACTTACTTTCCAAATCACAGATGGACTGCCAAGAATCTTCCATTTTGCTCCAGGATTTTTTCCCTGAGCACTAAAGATTTCAACAAATGCACCTCCCTAGAAAACAAAAAGGAAATATTTAAATGAAAGTGAAAGACAATGCTAAGAAGAAAATAACCACCCCCCACATAATCTATAACCACCATTCCAGGCGTCTGTCCATTAAATAGATCTGGGAGGAAACACTATCCCTGTTATTATTCCTGTGTTATACCTTGATTATATCTGAGCCACAGTAGTTTTGATCTGGGTCACCTTGAATTACTGATTAAAGGAACTTTTTTTAAAGCATGGAAAACATTAAACAAATTGTGCCATATAAACACTGCATTCTCTCAGTGTGAAGTTCATTTATTTGACATATAGATCATGCTTACAAAACATTCTATTCAACCCAGACTAATAAATTCTGATAATTATCTCTGGCTGCAAGCTTTTTAGTCATACTGACCTGAACTCTAATGCCAGCTTTGCCATTTATTAATTATCTGACTTTGGAGTTACTTAACCTCTTGATTCTTCATCTGTAAAATGGGTTGTTGGATTAAACAGGATAATAAACATAAACCATCAAGCATAATATCCTCACATATAGCGACAGCTCAATAGTGCCAGCAATGATTATTCAAAAAATGGGCAAATAGTTTAATACTAGTCAATAAAAAAGTTTGGGAGGGAGGAGATAATGATTCTTATTTTGAGCATTCCTATAAGATCTTTTTAGGTATTTAATACAAATTAATTTAGAAATCTGTAAAATCTGTACAAGAAAAATAGAGAATCCTATCTATAGAGAAGCTATGTGTTTCCTATTATAAACCTGAGAAGAACATGGAAGGACACGCTTATATAAAAACACTAAACACATTAGTGAATGTCCACAAGCTTTAATTATAAGAGAATTAAACAAGATGATTATCTCTAAGGAAGAGTTTATGCAATAAATTAAGAATCTGAAATAAAGACTAAATATGGTTTTCTTTAATGGCCTGTTTGAATTATAAGCAGCGCGTGAGCAAATCTGTCTGATTTTTGTAAAGAATTTCCAGCTTCTAATTTTTCTCAATAATATAAAGATATTTTTGCTTCAGAGTTTTAACATGTAATGACTTGAAGACATTTAATTTCTTCTTCCTTATGCAGTATTATGTGCAAACTGTGTGTGGGATAGAATTTCTATAGCTTCTGAGGTCAGGTCATATTTCACTATGAATTTTAAATTTAAGGCAGCTTTTTTTTTTTTTAAAAAAAGAAATATCGTCATATCCTCATACCCGGTGAGATAGAAAAGTGCCCCTCTCCATTTCTTTCTGCTGTCTCCTGTTTTCCAAGTTGCCCACAGTAGGTGTGTGCTTTTTTACAACAATATATTTTGCTTTTTTACAATAATATATTTTATCTATATTAAGAGAAATTCTCTGAAATTGTTCTAACAATTCGAATAGAAGAAAAAGAACTACAGAATACTGTCGGAACACTCATAAGAAGGCAGGAAGTGTTTGGTGAAAAGGTAGAAGCAGTGAAGAGTTGGAGACCAGTGGAACAGTGTCCTGGCACAGGGACAAAGTTGTTCACCCTAACAGCAGGACTAGGACGGAAACCGGACTGTAAACTCAGGTAGAGATAGGGAGGGGAGGGCAGGAGATTAGGGCACAGGCAAAGCAGGAAGGGAGATGCCGGGTGAAGTGAGGAAAGCAGGTCATGCATGGAGACACTCGAGGATACTCAAGGTGAGGGAAGGATACCCACAATCAGTTTCCCCAGTGTGATCTTTGGACCACCTGCATCAGTAAGAACTATGGGAAGTTGTTATAAAGGTAACTTAACTAGCCCTATCTACATAGATTCTGATTCATTAGATCTGGAGTGAGGAGCAGGAAGTCTGCATTGTTTACAAGCACCCCAAGTGATCCTAATATACTCCAGTGTTTGAGAATCACCAACCCCCAGTTTTGGGGAAAAGAAAATAGCATATAGTCAAAGTGCTTATTTTCTTTCTTTGTTTAACCCACTCACGAATTCACGTATTCACTCTCTTCTAAATAGCTTCTGACACACAAGTGAGCATCAGTAGTTGAGTACCCAAGGCGCTTGTTCAAGCAAGATTTATGGGCCCTGCCCTGAAGATTCTGATTCAGAAGTCTGGTTGGGGTTTAAGATCTTCATTTTAATCAGAATCTCAGGCAATTCATCATACACCTTGAGAAGCACTGAGCTGGAGACTGAACAAAGTCAAATCAGACGTTAGTTGCTTCCTTCTTTTTTTTCTTTTTGGGTCAAAACCACTCATCCATTAATTCCTTCTTGCCCCGAAAAAAAGACCGTATTATGGGGGAATGGGGGAAGCTTTGTCCTCGCCCCGAACACGAGCTACATCATCTAAGAGGAGAAAGCTATAGACAGGTTGGAGAGCCGTTTTCGGTTACCTGGTACTCATTTTTGAACATTCCCGCAGGGGGCCCGGGGCTTAGGAGCACGGAGTTCAGGGCTTCCAGCGAGTAGCCTGACCCTGACGGATGGAAATCGGCGGGCGGGGAAGGGTTTGGTGCTTGGCTCCGACTGGGTCAGGCTCTTCTCAGCCCCTGTTCAGCTCCATCGCGACCCCTGCCATCATGGTACCGGGGTGTGGGAGCGCGTAGCTGCCTGGACAGGCTCCGGGCAAACCCTGGGGAGTGATTGTGTGCGTAACCTACGTGACCGTACACCCACCCACAGAGCTACCGACAACCGCCCGATAGCCCAAGAAAGGGGGGCGCGTTCCCGCCCCTCCCTGCACCGCCCCCAAATCCGATCGGAAAAGGGCGGGGCTGAGCGGCGCCCACATTCCGGCCGCGCCCATTGGCTCTGCGTGCTGCCAGGCGCCTGCGTGTTGCGCCTTACGGACTTCTCGCCAACGTGCACGTGAGGCTACGCGGTGACGTCACGTTACCCAAGCAACCGAGGGACTCGTTGAGAGACCTTGGACAGCGCAATCTGTGACACGCGCGCTCTCCTTAGGTCGTGACCTGTGTCTGCGATAAAACTTAAATTTAGCCGTGTTTAAAAGCTACCACGGTGCTGGACTCTTCTAGAAAACGTGTCACGTCGGCTTGGTCTCTCTTCGTTGTAAACACTGATAACTGGTAGGTTGCTGAAGGAAAGAGTCATGGAATCATGTGGCCTTTGGTTGAAAGGTTCCCAAACTTGGGCTCATTGAAACAGTAACAGGGTCTGCTAGCCCCGTTCTTTGCCCAGGGAGGTGGGCGTATTTATTCAAGATCACTGCACATGTTAAAAAACCAAATGTATTTGTTCAAAATAATTGCATACATTATTGAGACAGGCTCTCTAAGTTTAACTATTTGGTTATTTCATTTAGTTTCAATGCAGAGCTACTCTTATAAAGTAGGTATTGGCAGTGTTTGCTTGAGGAATTGTGGCTCAGAGAGGTAAAGAAGTTTGCCTAAGGTCACATGGCCAATAAGTGATGGCGCTGGTTTGGAGCTCTTGTCTGATGTACTCAGGTTGAGGTAGGTCAGAGGCATAGGGTTAATAATCAGGTACCACTCATGCAGCCGATAGGCTAAGTGCTTCACAGGTTCACAACCACGTGAGGTAAGGGTTAGTTGAGAATATTCCGGTTCAGGGTTGATTAGGTTTTACTCAAGGATGCAGTGTTGACTTTCGGTTATGGCTGAGCCTGTTATCACTATAATTCACCACAAAGTCTCGAATATTTGTTGTCCCTACAATATGCTAAGCACTGTGGATCCTGTACAGGGTGAGAAAAATGAATGCTATCTGTTCTTGCTCCTTATCAGGGCTAAGAAGAGCAGATAAGAAACAAACTCAAACATACTAAGTCTAATACTAGATGTGTACAAAATAGAGGTGGGGATATCACATAAATGTAAATTGCAGTATACTATCTAGAATCCAGACTTCCTTATTTCTATAATTCAAACCTAGTTCAACAGTTTTTGTTAAGGCTTTGTGGTGGGGATCTTTGGGATTTTATGGTCAATAGACATAGTCTCTGTCTTACAAGATTTGTTATCTAATCGGGGACATTTATCCATTCATTTAACAGATAATTCCTAGGATTGCAATATGTTCTAGACACTATGCTAAGAGCTGGGTTCAGAGGGAAGGCCCCCATCTTCTTGGTGCTTCCATTAATGGGATGAGAAACGATAAATAAGTAATTGCAACTTGTGATAAATACCGTGAATCCAATGATAGGGAATGACATTGGAAGGGTATATTAGTTTCCTGTGGCTGTTGTAACATTACCACAAACTGGGAGGCTTAAAACAACAAGTTCATTCACAGTCGAGGTCAGAAGTCCAAAATCAAGATGTCAGCAGGGCAGTATTCCTTTTGGAGTCTTTAGAGGTGAATTTGCCCTTTGCGTCTTCCAGCTTCTAGTGGCTGTCAGCCTTCCTTGACTTGTGGCTGCATCTCTCCTTGACTTGGTCATGCTGCCTCTTCTCTGTTTGTGTCTTCTACTCTGTGTGTCCTTTTTAAGGACAATTGTGATGGCATTTAGGGCCCACGTGGATAATTCAAGGTAATCGATATTGCAAGATCCTTAACTTAGATATATCTGCAAAGACACTTTTTTTTTCAAACAGGGTAATATTCGCACATTCCAGGGGTAGATACACACGGGGGTGTTGGGGGTGGGGCACGACATGTTTTTGGCCTAACACAAAGACTGACTTGCACTAGAATACAAAGCAGTTTTTGATAAATGCTACAAGGTGGTAAACAGTACAATGAGAGTGCAGGAGGATCTAGGAGACATCTTAAGGCTTTTAACAATCTACTTGGTCTCTGAAAGGGGTGTTTTGACATCATTTCTGAAGAGAAACCTACAACTTTGTCCTGTTATTTTCTTTCTACCCCTTATCATTATCTGAATTTATTTACTTATTTGTTTGTTTATCATCTGTCTTTAGCTATTAGAAGGTAAATTCCATGAAGGTAAGGACTTTTTCTATGTTCATTGTACTTAATCTCCTAGAGTAGTGCCTGGCACATAGTAGGTATTTTATAAATACATATTTTTTGTTTGAATTAAAGGCACCTTGCCCTTTTAAAGTCGGCATCCAAAACAAAACTTCTCCAAACCCGGGCCTTTTCCATCCTTCTCAATCTCACTAATACCACAGTGCCTCGTCTTTCTCACTCCCTGTGGTGGGAAGCTTCTAAAATAGCCTGCAGTGACCTCCACCTGCTGTGATGCATGCCCTCTGTGTAATCTTCTCTCTTTGTATGTGGACTGGACCTAGTGATTCCCTTCTGATGAATACAAAATGGCAAAAGTACTGAGATGTCATTTCCAAGATTAGGTTACAAAAAGACTGTGATTTTTCTTCTTTGCTTTCTTTCACTCCCTTGCTCTGGTTTGCCTTCCCTTCTCTGTCCTCACTTTAGACGAGCAAGTTGCTGTGCTGTGAGTGGCCCCTTGGAAAGGTTTACATGGCAAGGAACTAATGTCTCTGACCAACAGTTAATGAGGACTGGAGGTCTGTCAGCAGCCACGTGAGTGGACTTGGAAGAGAACCCTTCCTTGGTCAGCTGTGAAGTGACTGCATCCCTGGTCAACACCTGGATTGCAGCCTATGCCTGAGCCTGTGTCAGTGACACCCAGCTAAATCGGACCCTGATTCCCGATCTACAGAAATTATATTTCTTGTAAACTGCTAAGTTTTAAGGTACTTTTTTACACAACAGATCACTAAAACATTCCCCATGCCCATTTCATCACCTAAATCTATTCATTTTATCTGGATACCTCTAAAATCGATCTGCCTTTCCTCCACTGTAGTCTATATGGGCGTACCTCAGATATTGTGATTTTGGGTTCCAGACCACCACAGTAAAATGATATTTGCCTGTGGAGGGTCTTGCCTTCAATTTATAAAAAAGTGCAATATCTGAAGTGCAATAAAACTAGGTATACCTTTATGTACTCTGATTTACCTATGATTTCTCTTCCCTAAGCTACTCTACTAGCCTCCTAATTTACACACCACTTAGGCCCCCTTTCAAATCTATCTCCACATTGCAGACAGTGTCATCTTCATAGAACACAAATCCAGTCATATTAGTCCCTTGCTTCTGACCCACCCTTGTGACTATAGATCCTGTCTTCCTCTCCAGTTTCATTGTACATCATGTAGCCCCCTTCATTTCAGTCACATCGAGTTTTCTTTCAGTTCTTCATGTTCAACATGTTCACTTTCACTGTAGGGCCTTTGTGGTGTTCTCCCGCATGGATTACTTTTGCTCCTTTTTTTCTTTGGTTAAGGCTTCCTTGTCCTGTAAATATAGAGTTTAGATCAAGGGTCCCTTTCTCACAGATGCCTTCTCTTGTCTCCCTGACTTGATCAGATCCCCCTACTTAGAGGTTCTCACGGCATCTTAGTACTTAGCATCATTGAAATAAAAATTGAAATTTTTTATGTGTTTGTAATATTGTCTTTCTCTAACGCACTGTAAATTTCAACAGAGCAGGGACCATGTCTGTTTTGTATTTACTGTAGTAACTAGTTCAACCTTGTACCTGGTATAAAATAGTAATGGAATGAATAAGTGAATGAGTGAGGAAGTCAGGTAAAGGATGAATATATTCTTAAAAGACAGCCATAGGCTTTGGTGTTGAGAAAGCAAGAAGAAAGCAATTGAAAACACATTAAGGTAAAAGGGTGAATTAATAACTTCAATTTGTTGATATAAAAAACTAGTTATAGAGTTGAAATGATTAATCACAGTGTATCAGTAAGTATTACTCACAGTGTATTACTCAGGTGTTTTTGTTTTTCATCACTTGCTTATTCGATTTAAGGTTGGAAAGAACCAGTGTCATTTACTTTTAACACCTCATTTCCTTGAGAGAAAGTAATTGTCTAAGGCCCAACTGTTCAAGTGTTGGGTCACTTCCTAACCCTCTTAACTCCTAACAAGTTCAGGAGACTTATAGTTGTTTAGCCAGTATGGTGTAGGGCCTTCCAGGCAATGGACAATTCTAAAGGCTGCCCAGCTCAGATCAAAGTTGTTTTGTCTATGGTGAAAACTACTCTTAACACTGGCAGTGGTGGCTACAAAGCAAAATAAGAATGTGCACCACTTTAACAATATGAACTTAGAACCAGAGGTAGAAAGAGATTCAATTTTATAATATCAAATGCTTTTGTTTGATTTGGATGAATGCAAGCTATGACCAGAAACTTGGATTTGGCTATGACTTCAAGAATGGCTACCAGAATTCAGACCCCCACCCCACAAGAAAGAGCCAGCCTGCCCAAACAACTTTGCTTAAGCCAAGTTATTTATGTACATTATAAAAGGCAGTGAAATAGTTTCTCTAATTGGTACAGTTTTTAAAGAAGTCAGTACATTCAGTAATTGAATTAAATTGCTTAACTTAATTTGACAACATTAAGAATTAGTCACTTTACAAGCTTTAAAGTGCTTGTCTTTGTTCTACAGAGAAAGTAATTTGGTGTTGTATTAATATTATTAAAGGATATTGGATGGTATTTAAAATAGAATAGACTAAAAATAGTTTTAAAAGGTGGTGGAGCCTTTGTATGCCAATGTATTCATTCAAGTTAGATGATATGATTATCAATTTAACAAGAAATAGAATGTACAGGATATGCCACAATATACTTGTAGTTTATATTTTGGTTGCAGTTTATAATCAGATTATTTAGCATAATGGGAAGACAAAAAGATATTGGTTAGATGATCAGAATTTGCTTTGCTACACAGTAATCTAGAAATGTTTAATAGTTGGACAATGATTTTATTCTTTTTTCACATTATGGAATAACTTCAGAAATGGCAAGAATGCCAAGTTGATAGAGTAATTTAAAAACTGTACCTATTTTATAGCTTTAAGCTAGTTGAGAAAAATTAATGATATCTGAATCATCCATTTTACTTTTGATTTGAGAGCAGTGATGCCATTTTTTTTTTTTTAAGAAGGTGTGGTATGGGGAAAGTTTTTGAGGGTTTTACTGTTTGTAGATTTTCTTCTCAAATATTCTGGTTTTTTTTCCCTGGTCTATGAGATTCTCCATGGATTTTTTTCTTGCCTGTACCTTTAGATGACCAAATACTTCAAAATTTATGCAATAAACTTGAAATATCCAATCCAGCTATTACTTGAAGATATTCTCAGGAAAAAAACAAAACTCTTTTGGTAGTTGAATATTTAGGTATGAATACTTTCCTAAATAAAGTTTTATATAGCAAGCACTTAGGTTTAGAAAAATGAACATATTTGTAGAATGCCTCTTTGAAAAGATTAAATGAAGTAAGTTGATATTTAATACTGTTTCCCCCAAAATTAAGACCTTGCCGGATAATCAGCTCTAATGCATTTTTTGGAGCAAAAATTAATATAAGACCCAGTCTTATTTTACTATAATATAAGACGGGTATAATATAATATAACATAATATAATATAACATAACATAACATAATATAATACCAGGTCTTATTTTACTATAAGACCGGGTCTTATATTAATTTTTGCTCCAAAAGATGCATTAGAGCTGATGGTCTGACTAGGTCTTATTTTCGGGGAAACACGGTACCAATTTTAATACTAGTTATATCTAACAACCTTTTCTGACATAAACGTCCATAACCGCAAGCCATTTAGTGTTGATTCGTGATAAGAAGCCAGAGAAAACTAGATATCCACATACAAAGACCCTGTTTACTATATAAGAAAAAAATAACTAAAAGCGGATTAAAGACCTAAGCACAGAACTTAAGGCTATAAAACTTTTAGAAGAAAACATAGGGGAAAATCTTCATGACATTGGATTTGACGGTTATTTCTTAGTTTATACATTAAAAGCACAGGCAACAAAAGTAAAAAAAAAAAAGAAGACAAATTAGACTGGATCAAAATTTAAAACTGTGCACCAAAGGACACAATCTTGCAAATCATGTATCTGATAACATATGTATTCAGAATATACAAACAACTTCTATAACTCAACAGCAAAAACAAATAAGCTGGTTAAAAAATGGCCAAAGGACTTGAATAGACATTTCACCAAAGAAGGTATACAAATGGCCAATAAGCACAGGAAAACTTGTTCAACATCACTAATCACTAGGGACATGCAAATCAAAATCTCAGTGAATATCACCTCACACCCATTAAGATGGCTACTACAAAAAACATGGAAAATAACAAGTGTTGGTGAGGATGTGGAGAAATTGGAAACTCTGTGCATTGTTGGTGGCAATATAAAATGGTGCAGCAGTTATGGGAAACAGTAGGGCAGTTGTTCAAAAAATTAAAATAGAATTACCATATAATCCAGTCATTCTACTTCTGGGTATATATATCCCAAAAAATTGAAAGCAGGGTCTCAGCAGCATTTTTGTACTTAGCAGCATTATTCAGAATAGTCAAAAGGTGGAAGCAACCTAAGTGTCGTTGGATGGATGAATGGATAAACAAATGTGGCATATACAGACAATGGAATACAATTCAGCCCTAAAAAGGAAGGAAATTCTGACACATGCTACAAAATGGATGAACCTTGGTAAGCCAATCAGAAAAAAACAAATACTATATGATTCCACTTATATGAGGTATACAGAGCAGTCAAGATTCAAAAGTAGAATGGTAGTTGCCAAGGAATGGGTAGAGGAAGGAGAAATGGAAAGTTATTGTTTAATAAGTATAGGGTTTGCTTTACAAGATGGAAATGTTCTTCTGGAGATTGGTTGCACAACAATGTGAATATCTTAGCAATACTGAACCATACACTTAATGTTTAAGACGGCAAATTTTATGTTATGTGTTTTTTACCACAATTAAAATATTATGGCAGTTGGGGAGCTAGTTAAGAAGAAAATACCTAACAAAGGCTCCTTAGAAACAGCTTGAGGAACACTGGTATACAGTGTTGTGGTGTGTGTGTGTGTGTGTGTGTGTGTGTGTGTGTGTGTTTGTGTGTGTTTTAGCTGAACTATTTAAAATTAAGGTAAAGGCATCACGACACTTTACTGCTGAATACATGACATAAAAGCATATGTATATCTCCAAAGAACAGGATAATCTGCATACCATTATATACCATAATACTACATGCATAACATACCTCAATATCATTATCACACTTAAGAAATTTATTCAACAATAATATATTCTGATATACAGTGTATATTCAGAATTCTCCAGTTCTCCTAATTATTTTATTGTTCCATACAGAATCAATTAAGGATCATGATTTAAATTTTGTTGTAATGTTATTTTAGTTTCTTTTAATCTAAAACAATTGATTGTTTTTTTTTTTAAGACATTGACATTTTGGAGAGTTCAGGCCAGTTGTTCTGCAGAATATCTCTCAATATGGATTTGTCTAATTTTTTCCCCATGACCAAATTAAACGTTTACTTATATATTAGTTATAGTTGACATTCAATATTATTTTATATTAGTTTCAGGTGTAGAGCACAGAGGTTAGGCATTTGTATATTTTATGGTGATCCCCCATCTGACACTATAGTTTTTACAACATATTGACTATATTCCCCATACTGTATTTCACATCTCTGTGACTATTTTGTGACTACCAATCTGTACTTCGTAATCCCTTTACCTTTCTCACCCATCACCGTAACTCGTCTCTCCTCTGGCAACCATCAGTTTGTTCTCCATATCTATGAGTACATTTCTGTTTTGTTTGTTCATTTATTCTGTTCTTTAGATTCTACATATAAGTGAGTTCATATGGTCTTTGTCATTCTCAGCCTGACTTATTTCACTTAGCATTATATCCTCTAAGTCTATCCATGTTGTTGAAATTGGTAAGAATACATGCTTTTTTAAGGCAAAGTAATAATCCATTGTATAAATATACAACCATTTCTTTATCCTGTTGTCTATGCGTATTAATAGGCATTTGGTATGTTTCCATATTTCAGCAATTGTAAATAGCGCTGCAGTAAACATAAGGGTGTATATATTTTCTGAATTATTTTTTTGGGTTTCTTTGGATAAATATCCAGGAGTAGAATTGTTATTCAATTTTTAATTTTTTGAGGGAGTGGCTGCACCAATTTGCAATACCACCAACAATGCACAATGGTTCTCTTTTCTATACACCTTCGCCAACACTTGTTGTTTGTTGATTTATTAAAGATAACCATTCTGACAAGAGTGAGGTGATATCTCATTGTGGTTTTTATTTGAATTTCTTTAGTGATACTGAGCATCTTTTCATATGTCTATTGGCCATGTGAATGTCCTCTTTGGAGAAATATCTATTCAGGTCCTCTGCCCATTTTTCAATTGGGTTGTTTGTTGTTTTGGTGTTGAGTTGTATGAGTTATTTATAAATTTTGGATTGTCTTGTTCCTGATTTTAAGGAGAATGCTTTTAGCTTTCCCCGATTGTGTATGCTATTACTTATGGGTTTGTCACATATGGGCTTTATTACGTTGATATATGTTCCCACTATTCCCATTTTGCAGAGAGTTTTTATCATAAGTGGATGCTCGATTTTGTCAATGGCTTTTTCTACATCTATTGATATACCAATATGATTTTTATTTTTAATTTTGTTTATATGGTGTATTACGTCAATTGACTTGTGGATATTGAACCAACCTTGCATACCAGGAATGAATCCCACTTGGTTGTGGTGTATGATCTTTTTAATGTGTTGCTGAATTTGGTTTGCTAATATTTTGTTGAGGATTTTTGCATCTCTGTTTTTCAAGGGTATTGGCCTATAGTTTCTTTTTAATTTTTTTTGGTAATGTCTTTGTCTGGTTTTGGAATCAGGGTAATGGTGGACTCGTGAAATGAGCTTGGGAGCCTTCCACCTCTTGGATTTTTTTGGAATAGTTTGAGGAGAATAGGTGTTAATTCTTTTTTGAATGTTTGGTAAAATTCACCTGTGAAGCCATTGGGTCCAAGACTTGTTTGATGGGAGCTTGTTGATTACTGATTCAATTTCATTGGTAGTAATTGGTCTGTTCAGATTTTCTGTTTCTTTTTGATTCAGCCTTGGGAGTTTGCATGCTTCTAGAAATTTGTCCATTTCTCCAGCATTTTCTTAATTTTTTTTTGTATTTCTGTGGTATTGGTTTTCATTTCTCCTATTTCATTTCTGATTTTATTTATTTGGGTCCTGTCTCTTCTTTTCTTGATGATTCTGGTTAAAGGTTTGTCAATTTTGTTTATCTTTAAAAAAAAAAAAAACACCCCAAAACAGATGTTGGTTTCATTGATCTTTTGTGGTTTTTTTTTTTACACTCTATTTTGTTTATTTCTGCTCTGACGTTTATTTTTTCTTCCTTGTATTCACTTTGGGCTTTGTTTGTTGTTCTTTTTCCAGTTCTCTTAGGTATAAAGATAGACGGTTGTTTTGAGATTTTTCTTGTTTCCTTTGGTAGGCCTGCATTGCTATGAATTTTCCTCTTAGGACTGCTTTTGCTGTGTCCCACAGATTTAGGGTTGTTGTGTTTTCATTTTCATTTGTCTCAAGGTATCTTTTGATTTCTTCCTTGATCTCATTGTTGACCCATTCATTATTTAGTAGCATGTTATTTAGTATCCATGTGTTTTTGTGTTTTTCAGTTTTTTTTCTTGTATTGATTTCTAGTTTCATACAGCTATGGTCAGAAAAGACACTTGATATGATTGCATTCTTAAATTTATTGAGATTTGTTTTGTGGTCTATCTTGGAAAATGTTCCATGTGCACTGGAAAAGAATGTATGTTCTGCTGCTTTGAGGTGAAATGCTCTAAAAATATCAATTAAATCCATCTGATCTAGTGCGTTGTTTAAGACTGCTGTTTCCCTGTTGATTTTCTGTTTGGAAGATCTGTCCATTGGTGTCAGTGGATTGTTAAAGTCTCCTGCCATGATTGTGTTACTGTTGCTCTCTGCTTTTATGTTGATCAATATTTGTTTTATATATTTAGTTGTTCTTATATTGGGAACATAGATGTTTACTAAGGTTATGACCTCTTGTTGGATTGATCCCTTTATTTCTATGTAATGTCCTTCTTTGTCTCTGACAGTCTTCATTTTAAAGTCTATTTTGTTTGATATAAGTATTGCTACCCACCCTTTTTCTTGTTTCCATTTGAGTGAAATATCTTTTTCCATCCCTTTACTTTCAGTCTGTGTGTTTCTTTTGATCTGAGGTGGGTCTCTTGTAGACAGTGTATGCATGGGTCTTGTTTTCTTATTCACGCAACTACCCTATGTCTTTTGATTGGAGCTATTAATCCCTTTACATTTAAAATGATTATTGATAGGTACATAGTTATTGCAATTTTATTATTCATATTTTTGCTCTTCATTTGTTTGTTTGATTTCTCCTTCTATTTAAAGAAGTTCTTTTAACATTTATTGTAATACTGGCTTGGTGGTAATGAATTCTTTTAGCTTTTTCTTGTCTGGGGAGGTCTTAATCTCTTCTTCAGTTTTAAATGATTGCCTTGCATGGTCGAGTATTCTTGGTTGTAGGCCCTTCTTTTTCATCACTTTGAATATTTCCTGCCACTCCCTCTGGCCTGCGAAGTTTCTGTTGAAAAATGACGTGATAGTCTTATGGGAGCTCCCTTGCAAGTAACTAGTTGTCTT
Organism: Rhinolophus ferrumequinum; assembly: GCF_004115265.2. NCBI lineage: Eukaryota > Metazoa > Chordata > Mammalia > Chiroptera > Rhinolophidae > Rhinolophus > Rhinolophus ferrumequinum. Next base: position 53,493,237 of record NC_046300.1, read on the forward strand.
TCTCTTACTGCTTTTAGGATTCTCTCTTTGTCTTTAATCTTTGGCATTTTAACTGTGATAAGTCTTGGTGTGGGCCATTTGGGTTTATCTTGTTTCAGACTCTATGAGATTTCTGGGCTTGTATGTCTATCTTCTTCACTAGGTTAGGGACATTTCAGGCATTATTTCTTCAAATAGGTTCTCAATCACTTGCTCCCTCTGTATTCCTTCTGGTACCCCTGTGATGTGAATGTTGTTATGCTTTATGTTGTCCCACAGGTCCCTTAAACTATCTTCATTGTTTTTATTCCTTTTTGTTGTTGTTGTTGGTGGTGGTGTTCCAATTGGATCTTTTTTGCTACTTTGTCTTCTAAGTCTCTGAATCCACCCTCTGCTTCATCTAATCTGCTGTTTATTCTTTCTAGTGTATTCTTCATTTCAGTTGTGCTATTCTTTATTTCTGACTTTCGTTGTGTGGTTTCTGTGTCCTTCTTTATGCTTGCTATCTCTGTTGAAATTTTCAATAAGTTCCTTAAACAGTCTTTTAACCACTGTTTTAAATGATGTCTCTGGTAGGTTGATTGCCTCCATTTCATTTAGTTCTATTTCTGGAGATTTCTTTTGCTGCTGCTCTATGTTTGCTTCTATGTATTAGGTAGATCTTTGTCTCTCAGTCTTTGCTGGGTGGAATTGTAATATATGTGTCCTGTGTAGTCCAATGGCGCATTCTCCCTGATCTCCTATATGCATCTTCCAGGTGTGTCCCTTGAGTGTGTTCTCCTGTTGTAGCTGAACCTTGATTGCTTTTGACGTGTCAATGGATAGAATTGACTGACGTGAGGATTGGCTATACCCACAGCATATGAGCTGCTGTGTGAGGGCTGACCCCCTCTGAGAAGAATTCGCCCCTGTGGCCTCTTGTCCCTCTTGAGACCCCCCCACTTGGGTGTGTCACTTGTGGGGCTAACCAGGTAGTGCTCTGTTGTGGTCTGAAGCTGGTTTCTAGGTGTGTTGTTTCTGATGTCTCCTTGGAGGGGCTCCCACGCAGGGCAATTTCAGCCCTGCTTGATACCGGTCCACAGCTACCTGGTAGAAGCCACAGTGGTATATGTGGTTGGCTGCTGCCTGAGCTGGATCTGGAAGCATGTGTGGGTGGCCTTACTGTGAACCAAGGCTGGCTGCCACCAGTAGTGGGCCTGAGGCAGCTTAGCAAATGGCTCACGGCCCCCTAGACCTAATGTCACCCGCCAGATTCTCCTAGTGCTCAGCCATTGAAAGAGCCTTGTTAGGTACATAGGCTGGGCTGGTTGACCCAGTGTTGAGAGTTGGCAATGCAGTACTAACTGGGCAGGTGAAGTTCCAGGGAGTCCTGAAGACATTGCTCGTGGTTTTTACAAAGTTAATGTAGATTCAGTTCTTATGTCAGTTCCCTGCTTGTGACCACTTTGCCCAGTGCCCTGAGAGCCAGCCTGCACTGTCTCAGGCCTGCAGGCTCCCAAGAGCTGCCCAAGAAACACAGGTCTTGGGTTACCACTTAGCAGCAGATATTTCCCATGTTGTTACTGGCGATCAGCCCACTACAAACAGGCATCCACAGGCTGTGGGGCAGGGCCAGAAGCCCAGCAATCAAGAATTTCCTGGGCAGTGTAGCACCCAGTGGGTGGGAGTGGTTGGGACCCAGGCATCACTAAGACAGCGCACATGCACAGATTGCACCAGACCAGTGTGGTCCCAGACTTGGCCCTTTGGAGGAGGGCTTTACACTGAAAATATGGCACTCTCCTGTATGTCACATGCGTGTCATGTTCCATACAGGGACAACAATGGCTCCTGTCCTTCCAGCTCCTGTACCAAAGCCACACAGCTTAGTTCTTCCCTGCATGTCCCTGGGCCTCTCGACCTGCCGCCTTTCCTCCTACAACCAGGTGAATGCCTGCAAGTGAGTCCGTGTGCCGGCTCTATAAGAGGTCGTCTGGGTTTCCAGCCGCCTTCCACACCATCAGGAAGGGAAGACAGAATACTCACTGATTTTCACTGCCAGATATGTGGGAACTCCTCTTTTAGGCATAGGACCCTGGGCTGGGGAGCCTAGTGTGGAACTGGGACCCCACCCTCTTCAGGGGAACCTCTGCCACTGAGGTTTCCCTCCTGATGTTCAAATACTATGTGTGAGTTTGGGTCATCCCATTTCATGTCTCCACCCCTCCTACCAGTCTGGATGTGGCCTCTTGTTTACACCCTTAGTTTATGGGTTCTGTTCAGCTAGTCTTCAGATGATTCTTGAGGTTGATTGTTCTATAACTTATTTGAAATTTTGGTGTGATCCTGGGAGGCAGTAGGCATAGCTTTTACTTAATCCTTCATCTTGGGCCTCTCCTCCCATTGGCTTTATTTTATATATTTAAAATTATAAAGCAGGATTACTTAAAAATATTTTATAATTAAGATCCCAAGAAGTTTAAGTGAGTGATGTTATGTAGTATTTCCTTGGGCCCATGGTTGGAAATGCACAGACATTGGTAAGGTCCTCTGTGAACTTTGGTGCCCTCCTAGTCATACTCTTTCTCTATTGGCCTGACAGGTTGCTTAAGATAATCTTTCAATAGATACTCGTGAATAATACACTTAGTTACATTAAAATTAATTATAGCTATATTTAGATAATACAGCGATTCTTTTGAAAATAGAACTCATAGAACAAAAATTTAATCTCCGTAATAATGCTTAGGGAATCTGCTACTCTTCTGATATGGGATTAGAATTAAGTTACTTAGTACTTATGAATTGTTTTAGCTTTTAAGTTTTCTCTCCCTATTTCTTTGCCCTATTTGTTTATCTCTTTGGTTGGCTTGTTCAGGCTTTTTCCATTCCTTGTATTTTTCATAATAATATGCTTTCTAATTCCTTTAGGCTAAAATGTGAACATTAAAATGTAAATCTGCAAAGGGATTTCTGCAGCTTTGTTTTCTGTTTATTGTTTAGGAGATTATTCTTTAGTTTGCCAGTAAACAATACTGTAGAACCAGTTTGGGAATTATGATTTTATTTAAAATTATAACATATAATCTTAGGTAAACTTTTGAATCTGTGAGAATATCTAGGTATTGTCATAAATAGTGTTAATCTAATAAAACACAAAATTTGCACATTTTAATTTTTACTTCAGGTTGGAATATACCAGTAAATACGCTATTACTGCTCTAACAAACTACTTCCTTTTCTTGCCATATTCAACCAAAATGTAGATTATTGTTAACTTGTCTTCTTATTTGCCTCAAATAGTTGAATTTAGTTGCATCACGCTGAGAACTGAATGGCTTTAATTTAGAAGATTTTTTGTGCATTAAAAAAATGTTCAATATATGATATTAAAAACCATTTCTATATAAGAAACCCTAAGGATGCATTTCATCTTTTTATTTATAACAAATTATTTTAATTTGGTAATACTTATGCAGATATGAATAAGTATTGTATACAGGGCTTATGTATTATAATGTAAATTTTAAATGTGTGTATTGGGAACTACAAGATCTCTAGTTCAATATTGCAATAATAGCATCATTTATTCAGATGTTAAAGCCTTACAGATATTTAAGTAGGAAAGATGATACTAATTTATGTAGATTTAGATTGGCAAATAAGAGTGTGCCAGGCCTTATCTTAAAAGAAGCCTTTTCCTAATTTTTTAGACTTTGGAATTAAATCTAATTAAGGAAATGCGTTCCTTTGTATATTATGGCCTCTTTAGATATATTTAAATTGTCAGAAGTTCAGAAATACTTGTAAAAGAGTAATCGTTTTTGTCAGCTGCGGCTATTTATGCTGCCATAACAAAACAATCGCCAAACCTCAGAACCTTAAAATAACAAAGGTTTATTTCCTGGTCTTGTAACATTTCTTACGTTGGTCAACTGGTGATCAGTCTAATGTCGTCTTCATTCTGGAACCCACGCTGGTGGAGCAGCCCTACCTGGAACACTGCCAGTCTCATGGTAAAGGTTAAATGAAGAATGTAGTAGAATCATGCAATGGCACTTAAAGCTTCTTCTTGGAAGTGGTATATCTGGCTTCTTATATTTTATTGACCAAAGGAAACCATATGGCAGAGCCTGACGTCAGTGGACAGGGATATATAATCTTTGCTCATGAAGAAGCACCAAGTATCTTGAAATACAGTTTACCCTGTTAGTCACAAATATTCACTTCCTTACCTTCTACATGCAAATTATACTCATTCCATACCCAAGGTAGATAACTCAGTAGTGCCATCTAATCTCAGTATTGGGTTCAAAGTTCAAGTAATGCATGATGTGACTCCTCTTACTCTGAGGTCTTTGAACTATAAAAGGTAAATTATCTATTCTCCAAACACCCAATATACAAAGATGGAACAGAGATGTGTAACTGCAATAAACTGCACTAAGTACTCCCATTCCTGAAAGGGAAATAATTATGATGGTGCAAAGGTCACTCAGTAGGGAAGAATAATCTTTTGAACAAACAGTGCTGGGACTACTGGATATCCACATGCAAAAGAATGAAATTGCACCCCTATCTCACACTGTATTCAAAAATTAACTCACAGTGGATCAAAGACCTAAATATAATAGCTAAAACTACAAAATTTTTAGAAGAAACTGCATGAGATAATCATCACAACCTTGGATTAAACAATGGTTAGTTAGCTAAATCTCCAAAAGCTCAGCCACAAAAGAAAAAAAAATAATTAGACCATTAAAGTAAAAAAAAAAAAAAAAAATTGCGCTTCAAAGGAGATAATCTAGAAAATCAAAAGACAATCAAAATAATGGGAAAAATGTTTGTAAATCACTATCTGATAAAGAAGTTGTATCAAGAACATATAAAATACTATTAAAAATCAACAATAAAAAGACAACCCAACTTGAAAGTGTACAAAGAATCCAAATAGGCATTTCTCCAAATAAGATATACAAACAGTCAGTACACACATGAAAAGATGTTCAACATCATTGAAAAATCAAACCTATAGTGATATACCACTTCATATCCACTAAAATGGCTATAATAAAAAAGACAAAGGTTGGTGAAGATATGGAAAGATTGGAACGCTCATACATGGCTGATGAGAATGTAAAATGGTGCAGAAAATTAGAAAAATAGTTGGCAGTTCCTTTAGAGATTAAATATAGAGTTACCATATGACCCAGCTTTTCCACTCCTAGGCATATTCCCAAGAGAAATGCCAGCATATGTCTGCACAAAAGCTTGTACATGAATGTTCATAGCAACATCATTCATATAACCAAAAAGTGGAAACAAACCAAATGTCCAACAATTTTTATTGGATATACAAGATATATCAATATAATGGAATTTTATCTAGCCATAAAAAGGAATCAAGTATTGATACATTGTACCACATGGATGAACCTGGAAAACATTATGCTATGTGAAAAAAACCAAACACAAAAGGCCATATCTTGTATGACTTATAGGGTAGACAAATCTGTAGAGACAAAAATTAGATTAGTGATTGCCCGGGGCTGGGGATAAGAAGAAGTGAGGAATGACTGCTGATGGGCCCATTGTTTCTCCTGGGGGTAATGAAAATATTCTAGAATTAGCTAGTGGTGATGGATGCACAACTCTGTGAATATACTGGATTATGCATTTTTAAAAGATTTTTATGGAATATGAATTACATACCCATAAAACAAAAAAATGCAGAGCTATGAGTGCAAGCTGAAAAAAACTCAATTGTGTGCAATGATAATTCAGGAAATAGAAAATATTTTTTTTCTATTCAAAATAGTATCAAAAAGGATGAAATACTTTTGGAATAAATTTAACAGAAGAAGTACAAGACTTTTACTCTGAAAATTTAAACTTTGTTGAGAGCAATTAAAGAAGATCTAAGTGTTCCATGTTTGTACATTGGAAGATTCAATATTGATAAGATGGAAATTCTCCTCTAATTGGGCAATAGATTCAATGCAATCTCTATCAAAATTCTGGGTGGCTTTTGCATAAATTGACAAACAGATCCGAAAATTTGTATGGAAATGTGCAACACCTAAAATAGCCGAAACAATTTTGAAAAAGCAAGACAAGTTGGAGGACTTTCACTTCTCAATTTCAAAACTTACTATAAATATACAGTTATCAAGACAGTGTGGTAATGACATAAGGATAGAAATATCGATGAATAGAACACAATTGAAAGTCCAGAAATAAATTTTTATTGTAGTCAATTGATATTTGACCAACATGCTAAGGAAATTCACTGGGGAAAGTATAATCTTTTCAACAAATGATATTGGGACAGTTAGATACCCACATGCAAAAAGATGAACTTCCTTACCTCATGCCATACATAAAAATCATAGTTTTAAATGTAAGCTAAAACAATGAAACTTTTAGAATAAATATAGGAGAAGATCTTTTGAGACCTGGGGTTAGGCAAAGATTTCTTAGCTATTTCTTAGCTATACCAAAAGCACAGCCCATAAATGAAAAAAATTGATAAATTGAACTTCATCAGAATTCAAAACTTTTGCACTTCAAAAGTTACCATTAAAAAAATGAAAAGATAAGCAATAGTCTGGGAGAAAACACGTATCTGATAAAGATGTTTCATCCAGAATTTACTAAGAACCCTTAAAAATCAATAGTAATAACACATAAACCAATCAAACATGAAGTAAAGATATGAACAGACATTTTACCAAAGAATATACAAGAATGATTGGTTATTGAGCACATGTAGATGATCAAAAGCATTAGTGATTAACGAAATGCAAATTAAAACCAATGAGACACCATTTCACACCCACTAGAATGCCTATAATAAATAAGACAATAACAAATGTTTGTGAGGATACAGAGAAATGGGGACACTCATGTTTTGGTGGGAACATAAAATGCTATAGCCATTTTCAAAAACATTTTGAAAAAACTGTTTTAATTGTACATAAAACTACCACATAAACCATCAGATCCACTCCTACGTAGGTATCTACCCAAGAAAAATGAAAACATAAATCCACACAAAAACCTATAAGTGAATATTCATAGCAGCATTATTTATAATAGGCAAGAATTGGAAACAACCCAAATGTCCATCAATTAGTTAATAAATAGACAAAATATGTCATAGCCACATAATTGCATATTATTTAGCAATAAAAATAATGTACTACTTCCTTACACGTCCTGTATTGTGGATAAACCTCAAAAATGTAATGCAAAGTGGAAAAAGCATGTTACATGTTTGTGAACACATACTGTATGATTTCATTTATATAATACGTCCAGAAAAGGAGAATTTATAGAGATAGAAAATAGATTAGTGATTGCCAGTGTCTGGATTAACTGTAAATGGGTAGGAAGAATCTTATTGGGGGAATCAAAGTATTCTAAACCTGATTTATGATGATGTTTGCACATTTGGAAAACTTGCTAAAAATTTTAAATTGTAGTCTTGAAATGGGTAAATTTTATGATATATTTTATACAGACCAATAAGGCTGTTTTTAAAAAACATACATGGTGATGTGCCAAAACACAGTTAGGAGATGAGGACAACAATTAAAAGTTTTGTATCTTGGACTTTGCTGCCAATTTAGAAGGATCACAACAATGAGATGAGATCAAACTGACTACAGACCTAAGGATAATTTTTCTTTTGATGCTTATTTTCTATCTTTGATGGCTAGATTTCATGGTGACCAGATAGCCTCTGTCATTTAGGAACCATAAATGTACACAAAGACTGATGCTGTCTAAAGATATTTTAAAAATGAAAGTCACAGAAAAAAATGTACAAGGGAATCTTTTTATCTTCCAAAATTTCACCAGCTGCTACCATTTTCTAAGTCTCTTTAGGTCTTCATTTTGTGGATTCCTTTATAATGCCCATAGTTTCCTGTGGTGGTTGTTGACTTTACATTTTCACTAAGGTCGTTTTCCAGGACCCAGATATTGTTTCACAGTACAGATTTGTGTGTTCTCGGAATTGAAATATTTTGCTCTCAAGTAAGCTTATGCATATAAACATTTAAAAACAAAGCACTGTGGTGACTACAGTTAATAACAGTATATTTCATATTTGAAAGTTGCTAAAAGAGTAGATCTTGCAAGTTCTCATCATAAAAAACCCACAAATTTTTTTTGTAATTATGTAAAGCTGCTGGATGTTAACTAGACTTACTGTGGTGAACATTTCTTAATGTATACAAATATTGAATCATTATTTTGTACACCTGAAACTAATATAATGTTATCTGTCGGTTATACCTTAATTTTAAAAAATTGGAAAAAAAATGGTAGAAGGAGAAAAGCAGGGACATATGCATGAGGGCACATACAAGTAAACTCAAAGACATTCACAGAAAACAAAACAAAACACAAGCATGTTTCTGGAGAGAAAATTAATTTGGGTGGTTCATTAGTTTATAATAGCTAATACTCCTATCAAGTTCTGCTTGAAATATGGTTGGTCTCATTTACTCATTCATGGGCCCACGCATTCTTCAGCAAATATTTATTGAGCATGTCTTACCTAGCACTAAGCTACATGCTGAGAATATATCAGTGAACTCCACATGAGGAAATAAAATAATAAACAGGGAAACAAACAGGGTAATTTCACAAGATAGGAGGTGATATGAGAAAGAGTGGCCAACGGATCTATTATAGACAGGCTGGTCAGAGAAGCCTCTCTGGAGAGGTGATAGGTGAGCTAAGATGTGAATGATGAGAAGAAGCCAGCCATGTGAAGATCTAAGGAAAGAGCATTTCAGGACAAGAGAATATAAAAGAAAAGACCTCTAAGAGGGATTGTGCCTGGAGAGTTTCTGAGAATATAGAGGCCGGTGTGGTTGGAATGTGATGATGCGTATTACATGTTTTGTAGGTCATAAGAAGAATATGGATTTTAGTCCACTTGTAACAGAAAGACATTGTAGGGTTTTTAAGCAGGGTGGCAACATAAACTGATTTATATTTTAGATCGATCACTTTGGCTGTGAAATGAAAAATGGAATGCGGAGGGATGTGCAGTGCAAAGTTAAAATAGAAAGACCAGTTGAAAAGCCTTTGCAACAGTCAGGGAGAGAGATGGTGATATCTTGGACTAGATAGTAGCAATAGAGGTGGGAAGTGAGTAGATTTGAGATTTTGGGATGGAGAGATAAGGTAAGTCAAAGAGACTTTTAGATGTTGATCTCGAGAACTGGGAATGGTACTATCATTTACTGAGGTGGAGAAGACTGGAGGAGAAGCAAGTTTAGAAAGAAAAAAATCAAAAGTTCTTTCTGTTTTGAATAGGTCAAATTTATGATCCTATTCATCATCTGAGTAGAATATCAAGTGGGCAGTTGTATATTTAAATCTGGAGCTCAGAGGAAAGGTCATGTGATTGGACACACATATCTGAGGGTTACTGGCACATAGTGATATTTAAGTCCATAATTTCAATCTGTGGATGAGATTACCTAGAGAAGAGAAAAGGGCTCAGCTCTGAATTCTGTGGCTTGCCAACATTTCAAAGATAGCAGAGGAGAAACAAAGGAGACCAAGTGAGTGAAGAGGGTTGAACGGAGACTCTGCTGCCTGGAAAGTACCTCTCTGGCCAAAGACTTGCTCCTTGGCTTCAGCTCTTGTTGCAGGCACCACCATGCAAAGCCATATTGCAGCCTGAGGCAAAAGGAAAATTGTATATCCCTATATACACTTACCAAAATATCTGCCCATATTTTGAATGGAAAAATTTATCAAAAGCTCTACAATCAAAAATATGATTATATACAAAGCCCTGTGTTGCATAGTTCTCATGTAATTGTCAACTCTCGTAAATCTGCCCAGTGGGAAGACTTGATGGGCAAGTGACCCCACTACAGAGGGCTAGTTGGAAATGACAATTCCAGTTGCACAATAATAGAGGACTATAAAAGAAATGAACAACAGCCTATCTGTATTTAACATTTTGATATTTTGTTCATTGTGGATTTTTTTTTGCATTAATTTTGATTCTTTAAAGATTGCATTAAAAGATTATTTATCTTGATTACTGACTTTTTTGACACACCTTGAAATTTTGTGTCCTCAGAGTGCCTCATTTGCCTCACCCTAATCTTGGCCTGGACCCAAGACAAATTTTCCTCTTTTGAAAGAGAAGCTGGCAATCCAGATTTTGATGTGAAATCTCACATTTTAAATATTGTGTTGGCTAATCATTCAAAAATTAAAAAAATTTAAAATAATGGCCAAACAAAGCATTAAGCGTTCTACCATGAAGCGTCCCAGTATCATGAAAAGCCCATGGAATTGACCATCAGAAGACTTGCGTTCTAATCTTAGTTTTAACCTAAACACATAGCACTTTACTTTTCCTGGGCCTGGTTTTTCATATTATTAAAAGTACAAGTCTATGACCCAGTGTCAGGCACAATAATTAGCATTTTATGAAATACATTAAATCAAATGGATCTGAAGTATAAATATTAGATTGAACCATATGAAATTACTGACAACTGGCCGCTTTAGATCTACAAAAACATTCATTTCATGTGGTTCAACCTATAGTTTCGTTTCACTGTTGAACTTGAGAGTATGATAAACCAGGCAGTGCTGTGCCAAGCTATGTGGAGCCTGAGGCTAATGGAAAAATGTGTCCCGCTATGTTGTACAGCGATCAGGAATTGTTGATCAGAAATCTCTAGCCAGAGGGCAAGGACACTGATGGTCACAGGATAATGACTTGCCTTTTTTTCTGCCATAGAAGCAGCTAATTTGATCGGAACGCTTATTCCCAGAGGTTCTCACCTAAAAATATCCATTCTCTCTGTACAGGCCTCCGAGTGGCTCATGTCTGAGTCCATTTAGGGTTTCTAACTTGCATCTGAATGATTTATATGTATAAAGATCTTAAGACACCATTATTTGCAAAATAATGAAGCTTTGATATAAACAGCTCAAGTTCAAGGTGAAAAGAAACGAATGAGTCTCTATCAAAACTTGTACATTCATTTTTATCCAGAACAGTTAAGTGAGTTTAGCATTAAGCAAGCAAGCATAAAATGTAGCTACGCACCAGCCTCTTTCAATCTGAGTGCACCTACTCATGCATACCAGGTGTACTTACGATGATTATTTCATTAAAGTAGGTCTTATAGTAATCTGCATTGTAGATTTTTTTCCTACTCCCTTAGGCAATTAATTTTAAGCTATAGCTAATGCATGCAGTTCAGCTGTACATTGATTTCAGGCTGAGTTACTTGTCAGATTCAATTCACTTCTTTAGTTTATAAGGAACATGAGAATCCTACACCATTTGATTTCGTGCAGGACTTGTTGCTTAAATGTAGTATATGTTGATAAAAAAGTAGAAACTCTTCATGTACATAAGGATACTAGAGGATTTTTCATTCAATTCAAGAAACATACTAAGTGTTCAATACATATTTGTTGAATGAATAAACATGTATTGAATATTTACTATATGTTTGATGCTGTGACATCAAAGTTTAAAAGGCAGGGAAGTGTGGGAATATTTGGAGTATGTGAATGACAGAAGTAGGACAGCAGCAGTGGTGGTAATTTTTCATCTTGTCAGTTTAGTCCTTGATCCTGGAATCTCAGTCCTAAACTTAGTCCTCCTACCTATTCTGTGAGCCTCCCAATATCCCTTTCAGGAGCTGCTGCTTTTGATTGACTGGCCAAAGTTAGTTACCCTTGCTTACAACTAAAAACACTGACTGATTCAGAGGAGAACCCCCAGTACAAGGGAGGTGCCCTTTCCATAGATAGGATATTTTTGTAGTGAACCCGAGGAGAGTATACCAGGGTGAAGAGTTTTGAAATAATTGGGACACAAAAAGTTTTTCCTTGAAGCTTTATAAAAGGAAATGAGAACACCTCTGTAAGGTATCTAATGTGGCAATGAAGTCCATCAACCCTGTTGTCTATGGAAAGAAATGGGTGTGTAAGCTAACTTTTATTTACTAGTATCATTTTATGGAATTTTACAGTAATGATCCTGATTCATCAACAACTTTTAAGTTATGTTCATCTATTTGCTATGATAGTGAAGTCAGTAACACCTGAGATAGATTTAGATTTTAATGAGAACTGTTTTAAATATCCATGAATTGATTGTAACAGAAGGTTATTTGTAAAATTCATTTGCATGTTATAATTCATTCTTCAACATTGCCAGATAAATCTACTGTTGCTGCGGTTGCTAGATATCTGATTCATTCATTTTGGTCTAAATTCAGTATTAAGTTTTTGCTAATAGCCATATATAAACTTTTCATGAGTGGTCAGTTTATCTAACAGAGAAGAAACCGATTCCTGACTTTATTGAGTTAATTTACTTTATTTACATGTAAAGACAAAAGGAATTAAGAAACACGTTTGACAAAATTATTTGTAAAAATAACTAATTTATTAAAATATTAATTTCATAATAGTATTTTCCAATAGATATAGCTCCAGAGTGCTTATATTTTAAAATATCCTCTAAAACTGTTAATGTCCAAAGCAAGTCTTCAGAAATGTCAAATTTCCGATATCTCTTGATTAATAAATATTAAGCATTGATAGGATATCAGATCTGGCTGATTGCTTGTCAGGAATGTTGTAGGAAAAAATTTAATCGTTGGATGGCAGGTCATTGGACTAAATAAGTGACTTTTAGGATCCCTCAGGTCTTTAAATTCTGTGGGCATCTATGGCGTACAGTTAAGGGTTACCAAATTAGGACTCATAGTTTAACAAATACTTTTATATTTGTGTGACTTTAATTTCATCTCAAAATTTTAAAACTGGATAAAATTTTAGTAATATAGTTATTCATTGTAGAAATTACCTGTATTAAAAAAATAGACTTAAATGAATTGAAAGTTCTAGAAAATTACCTAGCCCATTATAGATTCCTACTTAAATATGAAACATTGTATTTTACAACAAAAACAAATGTTTCAACAAATACTGGCTTTTATTTATTTTTGGTTTTATTTAAAGTATTTTCATATATAATTTTATATGTATATATTTATCTCTATGTATATATTGTAAGTGTTCTATCTCTAAAAATCTCTCAAATCCATTTGTTTCTCTTTCTCTTGTAACATGTCCTAATTCAAACAACTGTCAGGTCTTTCCGGGGCTTCTGCCGTATCCCTCTGAGGCTCTCCCTGCTTCCACTTGTGCCCTTTCCAATCCATTCTCTAGACAACAGCCAGAATGAGCTTTTAAAACTGTCCATTATGTACATATACATACATATACATATACATACATATATGTGTGTGTGTGTGTGTGTGTATATATATATATATCGTTCCTCTCCTTAAACTCCTCCTGCAGCTTCTCTCTGTCCTTAGTAAAATCCTAGTTCTTCACAATGACTAACAAAGCCCTCTAAGCTCTCACATGTGCCTACATCTCCAACTTCCTCTCTACCCCTTGTCTCTTTTTGTCTCCTGTGCATTTTTTTGGTTACAACAATCTTGAATTATAATTCACATACCATACAATTCAACCATCTAAAGTGTACAATTCAATAGACTTTGATGTATTCAGAAAATTGTGCAATCTTCACCATAATCAATTTTAGAACATTTTCATCACTCCAAAAGGAAACTCTATACCCTTTAGCAGTCATCCTCAATTTCCCCCGACACTCTCAGTCCTAAGTAACCACTAATCAACTGTCTGTCTCCATAGATTTGCCTCTACTGGATCTTTTATATAAATGGAATTGAATTATACAATATGTAACTTTTGTGACTGGCTTCTTTCACTTAGCATGTCTTTGAGGTTCATCCATGTTGTAGCACATGTGTCAGTGTTTCATTCATCTTTACTGCGGAATACAACTCCATTGTGTAGATGAGTCACATGTTATGTATCTGTTTACCAGTTGTTAGGTATTTGAGTTGCCTCCACTTTTTGGCTATTATGAATAATGCCGCTATGAGCATTCAGGTACAAGTTATTGTGTAGATGTACACATTTCTTTTCAGTGTATTTCTAGGAGTAGAATTATTGGTCATACGGTAATTCTACAGCTAATCTTTCGAGGAACTACCAAGTTGTTTTCCAAAGCAGCTACACCATTTTATATTCCTACTATCTATATGGGTTCCAGCTTCTCCGTATCCTTGTTGGAGAAACCCACTACCGGTCTTTTTCATTATTGCCATTCTAATGGGACATGCTATCTTATTGTGGCTTTAATTTGCATGTCTGATGGCTAACGATGTTGAACATCTTCTCATGTGTTTATTGTGCATTTATATATCTTCTTAGGAGAAATGTCAATTCAGAACCTTTGTCCATTTAAAAAATTGGAGTTCTTTATATGTTCTAAATACAAGTTATCAGACAAAATTTGCAAATATTTTCTCTCATTCTGTGGATTTATTTCCTTTCTTGACAGAGTCCTTTGAATAACAAGCATTCATCATTTTGATGATTTATTTATTTTTATTTATTTATTTGTTTGTTTGTTTGTTTATTATTGTGGCTTGTGCTTTTGGTGTCACATCTAGGAAACCATTGCCTAATCTAAGATTATGAAGATTTGAACCTATGTTTTCTTCTAAGAGTTTTATTGTTTAACTCTTACATTTAGGTCTTTGATCCACTGTGACTTAATATTTGCATATGGTATGAGGAAGGGGTTCAACGCATTCTTTTTCACGTGGATATCCAGTAATCACAGCACCATTTGTTGAAAAGACTACTATTTCCCCATTCAATGGTCTTGGCACTCTTGTCAAAATCAGTTTAACATGGATTTATTTCTGGACTCTCAAGTCTATTCCATTAATCTGTAAGTCCATCCAATGTCAATTCCACACTATCTTCATTACTGTGGCTTTGTAGTAACTTTTGAAATCGGGCAGTGTGAGTCCTCCTACTTCATTCTTTTTTTCAAAATTGTTTTAGCTGTTCTGGTTGCCTGCATTTCCATATGAATTATGAGATCAACTTGTCAATTTCTGCAAAAATGGCAGCTAAGATTTTATCAGGAATTACCTTGAATCTGTCCACCAATTTAGTGAGTATTGCCATCTTTATAATATTAAGTCTTCCAATAATATTAAGTCTTACAACGTGGGATGTCTTCCATTTATTTAGGTTTTTAATTTCTTTCAATGATGTTTTGTAGTTTTTAGTGTATAAATTTTGCACTTTTTTGTTAAATTTATACCTAAATATTTTCTTTTGATGTTTTTGTAAGTGCATATTTTTCTTAATTTCATTTTCAGATAGTTCATTGCAAGTATACAGAAATACAATTGCTTTTTAAAAATTTATCTGTATTTGTCACAACCTTTTAAACCAGAATGTGACTTGAGCACTATATTTCCATTCACAAAACTTTCTCTAGTTATTTTCAAACAGCTTTACAACATGACTAAGTAGGCTTATAATTTTGCTCCTCTAAACAGTACTTTTCTTGGGAAAAGAAGCTCTATGGATAGTTACTCCCATCAAGTTGGCTCAGCTTAACATTCTAATTTCTAGAGGCCAGTACATGCAGTTAATAACTACAGGGGATGGAAGGTTTGAAAAAAATCGTAGGAGATTAAAGTTGTTTTAACCAATAGTTTTCTTTTAAACATCATAGTATATCTCAGAACCTTTCAGTGACAAAAGATTTGGTCTATTAAGGAATCTGCTTGATAGCTAAATGCTTTAGACCACAAAGTTAACATTATGTTACATACATCTTACAACAAACAGAACCTTGATCTGTTAAAAGAAGCCAACATGAAACTAGAAAGGAAAAACTAGCTCTGATTTAGTGTCTGAGGTTATCACAGTATTATACACTTAAAAGTAGAAAGAAATCTTATGTTTCCTTTAAGTAGTTATTGTCACGCCATGCAGATTTTTAAAGTGCTAATAAAATTTTTAAAAATTCTTGAAAATATATTATCAGAGGAAATGAAGGTAAAATATTCAACACATGTACCAGCCATTCTTTAGGCAGAGCTTAGTCTACTTCTTCCAAGCATGACACGTCATCATCCCCTTCGAGGAGTGGCACCTTTTCAGTTACAGCAGCATTACTGTCATCAGCAGTGGGGTCATCTTCATCAATAGCAAGACCAAGTTTAATCATCCTGTAAATCCTGTTAACATGTGTCTGGGGATCTTTCAGACTGAAGCCGGAAGACAGGAGTGCAGTTTCTTAGAGCAGGATGACCAGATCCTTTACAGACTTGGCAGCCTCTGCCTTTTGTCTTAAGGTCTTGATGATGGAATGGTCAGGGTTTATCTCCAGTGTTTCTCTGCTGCCATGTAACCCATTGTTGAGTTGTCTCTTAGAGTTGAGACTTCATGATGCTTTCCATGTTTGCTGTCCAGCCATATGTGCTTGTGACAATGCAGCATGGGGATGTCACTAATCGGTTCGACATGACCACCTTTTCTACTTTTTTCTCGAAGATGTCTTTCATGATTTTGCAGAGGTTTTCAAACTGTGTTGTTTTCTCTTCCTGATTCCTTTTCTCTTCTTCATCTTCTGGAAGGTCCAAGTCCTCTTTGGTGACTGACACTAAAGTGTTTCCCTCCAATTCCTTCGGCTGTTGGATACAGTGCTCATCAATAGGCTCAGTCATATCGATCACTTATAGGCCGTGCTTGGAAAACGTTTCACAAAGGCAAACTTAGCTACCTGGCCCTTGGACTCACCCGTAATCGATGTTTCTGGTTATCTTTCATTCTTATGCAATAGTGCTTGAGAGAAACCATCTCATCACTAGAAGCAAATGCGTAGTATCTTAACAGCTCTGAAAGCTTCTTCCAATTTTGAGAATCTTCATGTATTCCAAGCTTAATATTTTTTAGAGAACTGCTCATAAAATTCTGAGTAGTTCTCTTTATCTTTTGCCAGTTCAGTGAATATTTTGACCAAATTCTTTCTGATAACTTTCAAAATTTTGCTTTGTTGCAACATCTGCCAGGAAATTTTTAGAGGGAAATTCTCAGAGTCTACCACACCTCTAATGAAATTCACATATTCAGGGATTGGCTCCTCACAGTTATCCATGATGAAAACTCTGTGAATGTTGGTCTTTTTCTTTCTGTTTTCAAATAGGGCAAAGGGAGCATATTTTGGGACAAAAAGGAGGGCTCTGAATTTCAGTTGTCCTTCAACTGAAAAATGCTTCACTGCCAAGTGACCTTCCAGTCATTAATCAAGCTCTTGTAGAATTCCCTATATTCTTAATTAGTAATATCATCAGGATTTCTTGTCCAGATAAGCTTTGTCTTGTTCAGTTCTTCTTGGTCAACATACTTCTCCTTATCTTTTTTTTCTTGTCACCATCCTTTTCTTTTTCTTCTTCTTCATCATAACCAACATCTCTTATCTCAGGTTTATCATTGGACTCTTTTTCTTCTTTTTCTTTCTCTTTCTGTTTATCTTCCTTTTCTTCAGCCTCATCATCAATGACTTCTTTATCACTTAAAGACCTTCTCCCAGCTAGAGCAGCCACTTCAGAAACTACTGAGTTGTTTCATGATGGAACCATTTTTCAAAATGTTTCTAGAATTCTTCTTTTGGAATTGGCTTTATAGCTTGTGATATTTTCTTTGCATCATATCAATTCTTAAGAAAAACAGTTGTGTAAAATGAAATCTGAATCTATAGTATGAGACATATAAATACCTAATAATATGACATAGCAGTGGATTTGGCAGTGATAACTTATATTCCCCAAGTCTACAGAGAGCCACCCTTGGCATGCTAAGAGAGCAGTCATGTTTCTTTTTCGCTAACATTTTTGAAAACTCAGTGTATGCTTCTGGAGTTAAAACACAGGTATGTGTAAAAAAGAAAACCTGCAGATAGCTCTTGACTGCAATTCATATTGTAGATTGCTTTTTAGGTAGCCCGTAAATATGCAAGAAGCAATTCCAGATGGACTTTAAGTGAGACCACTGGTTCCATCCTGGCACTGATACCTACAGCTCTAGGACTCTGGTAGGTTATTTGACACACCCAAGTCTCAGCTTCTCTCCTGTAAAAATCACTCACTTGGTAAATGGACTTGTAAGAGTCAGATGAGATAGTGTTACTGCAAGTGTTCACCTTAGTGCTAGGTACATAGTAGGCTGTCAATAAATGGTAGCCGCTATTGTTAGTATAATCACCTCATCAGCCCAACCCCCATCTTATAGCCAGGAAACAGAGAGACTTTGTGATTTGCCAAGAATAAGGGCAGCTGTCAAAAAGCTGAAATTTGAAACTGGATCTGCTGGCTTACAGTCCACTTCTTTCTATTTCAACATGCAGAACAAGCCTCAGATAGCAGAGCCTAACAGCTGGGAGGATCAAGTTCATTTTATGGCTATAAGATAGCCAGAAAAGAATGTAGCATGTATACTTTCCTAATGAAAAGTAAACAGAAGAACCTTTCTAGTCCTTTGGCTGCAAATCAGAATCCTTTTGTGCAAATTGAATTCATTTTGTTATTGCTTCAGGATAAAATAGATTCCATTACCATTCTCCATCACTATTTCTCCATTTTCCCTGCTCTGAGTATATCCCATCTCTTAGAATTAGAATGGGGGATTTTAGTTGATCACAATAGCCAGTGAGAAGTCATAGGGGAAGGAAATAAAAATAACCTTTACTGATACAAAAGGAGAAGTAAAAAAATAACTGGGGTATCAATAACATATTAATTTGAAATTTTTCATAAGATAAGACTAAAAAGTCTGTGTGACCACATATAGTATGGTTATGACCCTTTTAATGATTTTATTTCACCTTGCCTTCAGGAAAAATCATATTGATAAGAAAGATTGAAAAACAACTTGAGGGAAATTTGAATTTTTAACATTTAAATACATTCAGTTAGGTGGTTTTTACAACTATTGATTATATCATTTATTAATAGAATCTGGTCTGTGGCAAATGACCCCACAAAACAAAATATCAAGAAAGTTCTGATTTTTGCTCTTTTCTTTATCATTATTCTCTGGTCTTTTAGGCTGAGCGAAGGTTATACTACTTATGCTTTCAACAAAGATGAGGTAATGGAGGTGGAAATCCAGCCCAATCTCTCGCCACCTCCCCAAGTCTTCCAGAGAATGGGGCATCTTTTATCTTTATACCTGAGCTCCTTCTTTTCACCAAGTCACATGCCCAAGGAGCTACATCCATCCTTAAGGGACTCCTTTTCTAACTCATCCAAAGACCCTGTGCAGGAAAGGATGATGCTGATGTAGGCCTTTTAGCCATACTACAAATGCCATGGTAACGCAATCTGAAATCAGCTTACAAAGCAAAATCTGTTTTGCAGGAATGAGCAAACACTGCAACTCTTGCATACACAAGTTCATAATAGAAAATTAACCCTGCATGAAAACTTCCAAAGTTCAATCACTAGTTAATTCACTTCATTCATGCATGTATGCATGTATTCCTTTAACATATATAATACAAGAGTAATGCCACTGTTGATCCAAAAAGGAATTTCAGAGAGAATTCCATAAACAGTGAAGGAAATTTAACCCATTGCTATTTATTTTAAGCCATCACTGTGTGATTACATGCATGTTATTGTGATTACTCATTAATTTTTAACATTGCACATTTAGCGTGGATTGTTGAAAACCTGCCTGTTTTCTGAATAGGCACTAAGAAAAAGCTAGTGTTTTTCACAACTATATTAGTCCCTAGCCCTACTGTTTTCTATTTACCCTTTGAAGAAAACCCCTGCTGAATGTTTGCTTTCTAGCAATTGTTAGGTTCTCAGAATGGGTCCTTTTGGGTGGCTGCCCAAGCTCATTAGGCCTCCATACCCAGCTCAGGCAGCATTAGCCAGCAGGTTTATTTTCATATAAGCAGTGTTATTGAATGTGTTCTGTTGTATGACTTTTCTGAGTCTTTACCTCTGCATGAGTTCTCTGTTTATTTCTCTTTATGCACACAATGGAAGCATTTCAGAGTTTTTCAAAATGAGCAACCAAATCCTTTCAAGATCGCAGCTCTGACTTCCATGGGTACCCTTTTTGAAATCATAGGAGTTAGTGCTTTATGTATTAATCATGTTAGATAGTTTGGTTCAGATAGTTTGGTTCCCCTACAGCTCAGGACTCCACTTCTTTGAGAAGACTTTGAAAATTTCAGTGGCTACTCTTGAGCTAATCCTCATTCCACTTTATCCTGGTCCCAAGTTTAGCCAACCTCTGTGTCCCTTGCAGCTACAAGGAATGTGAATTAAAGCCACAAGACCATCATTCCTTTGTAGTTCATTCTTACAAACAAAACTCAGAGTCCACGCAGTGAGAATTATCATTAATGCCTAAGATTTGTAGAAAAGCCAGGAGACCTGGAATAAAGTTATCTCAGTCATTTAAATGAGCAAATCTCAATCTGGAATAGGGTGGGGTACTTAATGAAGTAGGATAAGGAATATGCTAAGTGTCAAATTTGCAGGTTACCAGACAATTTTATTTTCTTACACTTGGGTCCAACTTCTTAAAATTGATAGGTGAAAGAGAAAATTCAGAAGAGATAAAAATGGTTACATATTTATGAGGGATAAAAATGCCAGCAAATATTTTTGATATATTTGAACATGTATATGGAAAACTGAAGAGTTTGTCTTTAGTTGGATGTACCCATAATATTTAAAACATGGTTATTTGAGTATATTCAGTGTATGAAATTTGCCATCCTTTATATTCAAGATATGTGACCACATAAAGGTAGGCAACTGATCTTGATAAAAGGAGCAAAGGCAATACAATACTGGAGTAAAGATAGTCTTTTCAACAGATGGTGCCAAACAACTGGACATCCATATACAAAACAGTGAATCTAGACACAGATCTTACATCCTTCAGAAAAATTCTCCCCAAATTGATCATAAGCCTAAATGTAAAATGCAGAACTATAAAACTAGAAGATGACGTAGGCGAAATTCTGGATGACCCTGGATTTGGCTGTGACATTTTAGAGTTCATAAACTGGAATTCATTACAATTAAAAAATTCTGCTCTGCAAAAGACATTGTCAAGTGAATAAGATGATAAGACACAGACTGGAAGAATATATTTGCAAAAGACACTTTTGATAAAGGACTATTATCTAAAATATAAAAGTAATTTTTAAAACTCAACAAAAAAACAAGAAACAAGCAATCTAATTAACAAATGGGTCAAAGACTTTAACAACTCACCAAAGAAGATATACTGATGATAAATAAGCATATAAAAACATGTTCCATATCATAGATCATGAGGAAAGTGCAAATTAAAACAATGAGATACCACTACACACCTATCAAAATGACCAAAATTAAAATGCTTTCAACACCAAATACTGGAAAGGATGTGAAACAACAGGAATTCTCATTCATTGTTGGTGGGAATGCAAAATGGTACAACCACTTTGGAAGACAGTTTGGCGATCTCTTACAAAACTAAATACACTCTTGTGATCCAGAACTCGCACTCCTTGGTATTTACCACAAAGAACTGAAAACTTACGTGCACACAAAAAATTGCACATAGATGCTTATATCAGCTTTATTCATAATTGTCAAAACTTGAAAGCAACCAAGATATTCTTCAGTAGGTGGATGGAAAAATAAAATGTCGTACATCTAGACAATGGAATATAAAATTCAGTGCTAAAAAGAAATGTGCTATATGAAACCATGAAAAGGCATGAAGGAAGCTTAAATGCATATTACTAAGTCAAAGTAGCCAATCTGAAAAGGCTCCATATTGTATGATTCCAACTATGTGATGTTCTGGAAAAGGCAAAAGTATGGAACAGAAAAAGAAGTATCAGTGGTTGCCTGGGGGATAGGGAGAGGGAGAAATGAATAGGTGGAGCACAGAGGATTTTTAGGGCAGTGAAAATACTCTGTTTGTTACTATAATGATGGATACATGTTATTATACATTTGTCCAAATCCATGGAATGTACAACACCAAGAGTGAACCTTAATGAAAACTATGTACTTTGGGTGATAATGATGTGTCAGTGTAGGTTCACCAGTTTTAACAAACATAGCAGTCTTGTTGAGGATGTTACTGTGGGGGGCAGGAGGGGGCAAGGTTGTGCATATGTGGAGGAAGGGAGGTTGTGGGAAATCTTTGTACCTTCTGCTCAATATTACTGTGAACATAAAACTATTCTAAAAATAAAGTCTATTAAAAACAAACAAAATAGATATGTGCACTTCTCTATATGTGTGTTTCAATAAAAAAGATTTTTTAAAAAAAATCCTGGTTGTGTCAATGTCAAAAGTTAATAAAATTATCTGAACATGTTTATTGATTTAACTAGAATAATTTAAAATGTAGGTATTATATGACCTCTATCCCAATGAATTATATGGCCCATACTATGTGTTAAATTTGTCTTAAAATTGGAGTTATGCGAGAATACTGCATTTATTATTTCAGAGACAATTACTAGGAAAATATGAATGTGATAGTTATCAAAATTTCTGTTATTAGTTAGGGACCATCTAAATTAAAGTTTACAAGTCCCCCTTCTGTTCAAATTTTTCATTTTTGTTAAGACAGGGAGATTGTAATGGTGGCACTAAATCTTCTATTTCGAGATTTGGATCTCTGTCTTAACAATTTTCTTTTGTTTCTGGCTTGTGATTTTTTGCTACGGAAAAAAAATTTATGCCTATCCAGGTTTTCACCATAACTCTTCTGTGTTGCATACAACGATCACTCTACTAGGATCTGATTTGGCTCAGTCATTTTTGCTATGTGCTTTTGAACAGATTTATTTAATAATGATGCTGATTCCGACTTAATTCTCTGAGAGTGGACCTGACATTAGGTTTAAAGCGCTTTAAGCTTCTCAAAAGTCAAGCACTAAAAAAATCTGTAATATTGGTTTATTGCGGTTGTTTTTCGATTGTTTATTTAAGCACTCAAATATTGTTAGTCTTAGAAAAAGCCTTTTTTCATTTTTTATTAGCCTAATGGATATTATAAACTGAAGTTTCAGATTTGGTTTCTAGAACACATTTATTATCATTTTATACCTATCTATCTGTCTATCTAATCTATTATTTGTCTTTCACTTATTGATCATCATACATTTTAATTCTAGTTGTATTTGTCAGACTGATCCATCAAGTGAAAAGTTAGGAGTTCTTATTTTTTTCTTTTTGGAACTTTGTGATGAATATTATTCCAGAGTTGAGTTGTTTTGTTGGTTGTGAACATTGTCTACTCTGAACCTTTGCCAGAAATTCTCCTTTGTCACATGGCTCTCTGTTTGCTGTTGTGATTCTGCCATCGTTGTGAGCCAGCTCTTACCCATGATAAATACAGCATGGGTTGAATTAAAAGATGTCTAAAGCTACTGTGTCTACCTGTCAGTCAGTACCGTAAAAAATTTTCTTTCCCATTCTTTCAACCCTTGTTTTTCCTAAATCTTAAATTTAGAGTAGTATACATTATTATTTTTTAAATTAGCAAAGTAAATAGTATTTACTGTCTCTAATTTTACATGTTTTTATTCATATTTTCAAAATGATCCCGTTGAGATAATTTATGCAAAACTATCTATTACTAGTTTAAACACTTTATAGACACTCAACTCAAATTTTTTTTTAACTTCCCTTCCTTGTTAAATTTTTGCTGGTGTGACCTAATATTTACAGCACTCAGTCGAAATCTCACCCCTTGGTAGGAGGCAATCAAAGGTGAGAAGAGCTGGAAAGAGTAGAAAACTTGACCATTCACGAGGTTCCAAACATGTTGGTCGTTTCCACTGTGCAAAGCAGCTTAGGACTTGTAGCTTTCCTTAGATCCCTTACAAAACTTTGTACATGGGGGCTGCAAACTTTGAAGCAGGAAAGAGCATAGATCTGCTATGGATAATGGAATGGAGCTGACTGATACTGACAAATTTCAAGGATGATGGCCCTTCTAATCAGGACCAGTGGTCCACATAATACTTGGATCAGATAATTACCAAATGCAGTGAACCCTTTTTAATCTTTATTTGACCTCCAAACATAGTAACAGCATCAAGTCAAATAAATGTTAGGCTGTAACACAGAGTTGCTAGCCTGGTACCTCACATCTCACCCCATAATGCTTTTCCAGGTGACTCCTTCTTCACCAGTCTGTAAAACCTCCTATTCCGGTCAACCTCATGCTCGCCAGCTTTGACAGTTATTACACCCTTAGTCTTTTCATGATAATGTTCTGGTGCCCTAGCTACTCATTCATTAAAGCTTTTCTCTTAATTTTTTTATTTTGAAAGAATTCGTATTTATAAAACAGTTGTGAAGAAGTATACAGAGTTCTCATATACCCTTCAGCCAATTTCCCCTGATGTTATTCTCTTATCTAACCTTGGTACATTTATCAAAACTAAGAAATTAGCATTGGTACAATGCAATTAACTAAACAACAGATTTCTTTTTTTTTATTAGTTTATTGGGGTGACACTTGTTAGTAAAGTTACATAGGTTTCAGGTGTACGATTCTGTATTACATCATCTATAAATCCCATTGTGTGTTCACCACCCGGAGTCAGTTCTCCTTCCATCGCCATCTATTTGATTAAACAACACATTTTTGTTTGGACCTCCTTCACCAGTTTTTCCACTAATGTCTATTTTCCCCAAGATCCAATCCACATTGCATTTAGGTGTCATCTCCCCTTAGTCTCCTTCAGTCTGCCTTTCCTTATTTCATAGCCTTTCCTTGTTCCTTGTGACTTTGACACTTTTAAAGATTACTGGTCAGATGTTTTGTAGAACATCCCTCAATTTGGGTTTGGCTGATGTTTCTCATGGTTAGACGGGGGTTATGGATTTGAGGAAGACACGACCACAGAAGTGAAGTACCCTTCCTGACACATCATATTAGCATGATGTCATCATTGCTTTGTGCCCGTGAACTACACCTTGATCACTTGGTTAAGGTGGTGTTGGATGCATTTCTCTTCTGTAAAGTTACTATTTTTTCCCTTTTTCATATTTTTTCTGAGTAGAAGTGAGTCACTAAATCTAGCCTACACTTAAGGGGAGGAGAGTTAAGCTCTGCCTCCTGGAGAAATATTGAAAAATTTTTGGACATACATTAAAATCACAGTAATAAATAAATATGTTTGGGAAGATAGTCTGAGGCTATGTAAATATTCTGTTTCTTTTTAATGTTGTGATGCCAACTTTTAGCATTTATCCATGATGATTGCTGTGGTGATTTTCTATTTTCCTCACTCCTTCTACATTTATTATTTAAAATTATTCTATATGGAATATTTGTCCCTTCTTTCCTACTTATTTATTTAATCACTTATTTATATCAGTATAAATTTGTGGATATTTATTTTACTCTTTGTGCTATAATCCAGTACTATTTTTGTTTTGTTGCTCAAAAAGCTTTGGCCATTGGAAATTCTTCAAGTTGGTTTTACGGCTTCATGACATCTTCCTCCTCTGTCTTTTCTTTTCTTCTTCTTCTTTTTTTTTTTAAACACTTCAATTTTGGCATTTATCACAGCTTTTCCATACGTTAAGTAAAGACAATCTGTTTATTGTTTCTTTGTTGTAATTTTTACCATTATTCTGAGTGACTTTTATACCTTATCCAACAGGAGTAGTATCTCACTTCTGTGACCTTATCAACTCCCATGATACTTCTCTCCACCAACTTCAGCCCCTTACTCCAGTGGCCAAGCCCTGAATCTTACCACCACCTGGAATTGCTCTACTTTTGTAATCTTAAATTTAAGTGTCTAATTATTTCAGGTCTCGCAGTCTCTTCCCTCAACAATTATTCTTCCATCTCATAGGAACATTCAGTCTGTTCACTTCTCTATTTTCTCCCAGTCCACAAATCTTAGCATTTAGAGCTCATAAGCAAAGCCAACACTTGAACCAGCTGCTGTTGAAAACCACACAATCTTATTAGGCTCTTGGCAGTGCTTCTGGCAAGTTTTCAGGTGTTTCCCACTCTCCAGTCTCCTCAAAGCAGTCACTCTACACCTCACTCCTACCTCTCCTCATCTAATGAGCTCATTTGTTGCTCACAGAGACAATTAGAAATTATCAGAAAGAACACCCTCAACTCCACCCAACAAACTTATTAGCTTACATATCCTAGTCTTCCTTTGTTTTTTTTTGTTTTATTTTGTCCTCTAATGACGGATGTAGTCTTCTTACCCAAGACTCTGGATCCCATTCTTTCTATCCTTTATAACTCTCTCAGTTTCTTAATTATCCTTTTCTCTCTTGTATACTCAAATTCTTCCCTTCTCTTGCTGGCTCCTTTATTTAAATATGTAAATAAAGCAAAATGAAGCAAAAGCCTTCCATCAAGAACATGTTACATCTAGTACATGTTACTCCCAGCACATCTTGGCAGGTACACTTTTTGAGAATTGTCTATCTACCTGCCTTTACTTCTTAGTCTACCACAATTCAGTTTCTGTCCTGCATTGCTCTCACCAAAGCTTCCAGTGGCCCCGTATGACTAAATCCAGTGGATACTTATCAGTCCTCATCTTACTTGATCATCCTTGTTGATCACACTTTCCTTCTTGAAATGCTTTTATTTTGCTTCAGTGGCATCTTTTGTTTTTCCTCCAACCATTCTGGCCATTCTTCCTTCGTTATCCATTCTTTGGAGGTTCTTCTCTAGGAACCACATCATTACACTCCTGGGGGGGAGGGAGTTGTTTTCTCCATAACCTACAATTACTGCCTCTATGACTTAAAAATCTGTGTCTCTAGCCCAGAAGTCTCGTAAGCCTCGGCTCCAGATATCTACCAGATTCCTAGATACCACCACTTGTATGTTCCTTAAGTACTTCTGACTCACAAATCCAAAATGAAATTCACATTGTCCTCCTCAAGCTGGACCTCTTCTTTGTTTTCTTTCTTGATGAATGATACTACTATGTCCCTGGAGCTAAAACCAGAAACCGGGCAGTCTTCCTTGACTCTATTATTTCTCGTGCCTCCAGAAGTATTATTTTGTTTTTTAAATTTTTTTGCCTAGAATATTTTTGTCTTCACTTTACCTTCTTTCAGTTCTCTCAAATCATTCCTTCACACCTTCCTCACCTCTCTACGCTCATCAAGTTTAGTTGGATTCCCCTCCTGTGTCCTCCATGTCATTGCACATTTTGTTAAAGCATTTAGTACACCAAATGCTTCGTTTACTTGCCTGTGTCTCCAATAAGTAGGGGAGGATGAATGAATTCCTTTAATGTTTTTACTAGCCATAACTACCCTTTTATTGCTCTTCATTTTAATCTTTTTCTAGGCGAAAAGTGATATAAAACAGATTTTATTTCAGAAAATTATTTCAGATACATTCCCCATAGAAATATTATTACAAATGGTAGTTGGGTTCTCAGATAATCCAGTATCATAATTAACTCATAATATAGCTCAAATTAATTTATAATTCCCCTTGGAATTTTCCTATGTATGATGGCTGCTCTGTGGAATCCCATTTTTCCTTCCTGTCCCTTCTCTTGTTATCTCTCATTTTCTCCTTCTGTTGCATCTCAGCCACACAATGGGTTAAATAGATAGGCTTATATGAGTTTGTGTGGGACCTCTTTGCAACGTTGATTGTCTGGGAAATGACAAATTGCAGTTCTTAGCAAGAAAAAGATGTGTTGGCACAGATAATGTTTATGCCCCTAGTTGAATCTGCATCAATGGAGTATTCCTTTATTTATGGAAAAATGAAATGGCTAGAGGTTGTGACTGCCACAATGCCTATGACCCACAATCTATCAATTACTGAAATGGGATTGCAATTTCTTCATACACATTTTCTCTAGAGCTTTGCTAAGACAGTCGATAGCCGCCAAAGATACAAATAATGCCTGGACATAAGCCAGGCCAGCCATTTATTTATATCATTTATATATATAAATGTTGGTTTTTTAGGTTTACAATATTTGGAGGAACACACACACACCTATACAGACACACACACACACACACACACACACACCCCTTTTGTAATTAGAAAACGATCTTGCGGTTGCTGCCTGGCCTACCAGTGTGGAAGAAAAACCCGCTGTGATGCAAAATCTTTTCTGTCTTGAGATTGTGACTCCTTGATGAGAATCATCCAGAAATTCCCAAAACTGAATTTCTAATTTACTTATACCTGAGTGGGTAATGGTCAGATTTCATTCAGATGTTGACCTCAGCCCAAGAGTACACTTGGATTGCCCTCTGATTAGCAAAAATTTATAAATTTGCTGCATTATCCTTCACCTAGTTGGGCTGCCTGATGCTTTTGCTGAAAGAAAGCAACTCTCTCGGGCTGCCAACCCAAGGTTATCTGTCTTCCTGTGTTGATTTCTGGCAGCCAACAGGCATACTGCTGCACCTCTCGTGTCCTTATGCAGAAGCAAGGCTTGATTTCAGCTGGTCAAACATGATGTTTGTACATGTTGGTCCATCATCTACATGCCACTACTTTGTTGCTTTACTCACGTCAACCTAATTGCCTCAGACAAATTTTGCAGTACATACTCTTGCTGTAGTTTTTCAATATCTTTATGTCCTCTAGAGTTTGTGTTTGGAAGGACTCATTTGGCCTTCACATTTCAGTGGTGTCAGCTTATCCTAAACTGTAGCTTACATTTTAGAGATACACTTGCTAAGTTGTACGAATAATAATTTTATATATAAGCTTAGTGTTGTGCAGTAAGTGGGGTTTGCTAAGAACAATCGCGGGTCAGGACCTTCACCTGTACATGGGATTAGTGTTTGGTTTAAAGATTACAATTTTTTCAGTTAGGATATATTGAACCTGTGAAATGCTTAAAGCATAACCCTAGGCATTATAGGAGGTTGAAGACTCTATCTTTGATTTAGCCACTCCAAACACATACGCACCAAATGGTCCTAAAACAATCCCTGGCAATGGTTCATTAACTACAAGCCTATAAATTGAATCTATAGTAAATGTTGAGGTTAGAGTCAAGGTGTGATCAGAGTGAGGAAAAAATTCATTTATTCTACAAATTCTAGAGAAGATTTGAGTGCCTGCTTTGTGGCAGGCATCGTGCTAAGTTAGATGCTAAGGATACCAACATAAATCCATACATTCACTTGCTTCAGGATCTTAAGAGGAAGACAACATGTGAAAACAACATGGGCAAACTGCCGTAGGAATACAAGGAAAATTCTGAGGAGGGGTGAAGCTTTCAGAGGTGTGAAGAGAATCCGTATAATCCTGTGATTACAGTTCCAAACAGAGCTGCTGTTTGCACTGTTCGGTTCCTAGTTAGAGTACAAATGATTCATCGTGCCAAACTGTCCCAAGAACTCTACGAACAAACTGACCATTTAGAATTTAGTAAAATAAGAAAGCTGAACTTTGCAAACTTTTTGTCAGTCTTTGGAATACTGACTAAATAACAGTATGAGGAGGGGCTATGAAATTCAGTCTGTAGAGATTGTTTCAGTAAGTGGGGCAATACATTGAACAGACATTTGGATGTGCAGTGAAGTAGCACAGGCACAGCTACTGGGTGGGTGGTATTGGAAGAAAGAATCGCATTACTAACAGAACATCCTTCCTGACTTCTTACAGCGTTCAAATCTGTGTCAACAGCTTTTCCCACTAGATCATGCCTATCTTTGGGCGGTATTATCCTGAAATACTGTATACCATCGTGGTCTAATAGAAATGTAATGTAACTACATAATATTTTAAATTTCCTAGTAGTCACATCTTAAAAATGTCAAAAGAGATAAAATTAAGTTTAGCGATATGTTTTATTTAACAATATAACCAAAATATTATTTCAACATGTAATCAATATAAAAATTATTAATATTTTACTTTTCTTCCAGTATTTTGAAATCTATTGTGCATTTAATACTTATGAGACATCTCAACTAAGACTGGTCACATTCCAAGAATGCAATAGCCACATGTGGCTAATGGTGACCATATACTGGGCAGTGTAGACCTCTCTCTGAATATATATATACATATTCTGTTTTTAAGAGTCTCCGCAGGAGATGATTCCACAACTTTGTTTTGGGACACCATTCCAATGTTCATTGATGCTTTAAAAAATGCTCTTAAATACTGCCCAAATTCCCTATGCCAACATTTGACTGTATCTTCTCATCTCATGCTGTTGTGAATGAAAAGGTGGTCCTATGAAAGTAACCTCTCAGGGTGATCTGATCATAAATTCATAACTGGGCAGTCACGGTGGGTAGTCCCACCTCAGGCTTATAACTTCTTTAGTAAAAGGCTTATCTTTGCCTTAAGCAAACCCTGTCCATTGTTTCTGTGTCTCTAGGTTAACACACCTTTGAAATGCCCCCTTTCAGACCCCTCCTTCTAAAATGTGACCACACTCAAGAGAGCACATTACCTTCACTATCCAATCCCCACCTTGCTTTCTCCTACTTTCATGTAATCCCTCCTTAATCTGTTCTCATGTAATCCCTCCTTAATCTGTCGCAAGAAACTGCTAGGCTCACAGCCCATGCTGCAGTCTCTTTCTGCAAGTCAGTGGACTTTCATCTACTGAGAGGCTCTTGGACCCCTGGGGGCTACTGTGCACCGACCAAGGTCTCTGCGGTAGTCTATGGCCTTAGCAGAATTTAGGCAGTTTACAGATTCAGGTGCCTTTCAATGTGCTCTTCACACAGTAACACAGGTTACAACTATCCAATACACACAGCAATAACATTAAGAATATAATCGCTCTAATAAGGAGAGGTAACGAACGAGTCCCAGAGTCAATTCGAGGTCCTGATGGAGCGAGGAGGGTGTCTGGTCCGGGAGGTCGGTCTGGCAGAGGTTCGGGCCGAGTGGGAGAAGTGGTTCTCGGAGCAGAGGGGCAGCACGGTCACCTCGCAAGCAAGACCAAAGTGCTGTTTTCTTAGTTCTGCAGTCTGGGGCGAATCAGGGTATGCCCTGTCCTACCAGTCCATGCAGCCACTCCATGGCCATCTGGTTCTTGTTTACTTCTTTGGGCGTTCCTTAGCACAGTCCCACACAAAAATGGAGTAACTCTTGCTCATTGAAAAATGGAGTTGCTCTTGCTCACACAAAACATACTTTGCAGGGGATGCTCTACACAATCTCAACTGTATAAAAGAAAGTTCCAAACTATTATTCTGAAGCATTTACCTCAGTCTCTTGAGACCTTGCATCCAGGTGAATCCTCTATTTGGCTCAAATAAATTTTTGTAAATATTCTGTACAGGTTGGGCCATTTCTTACGTTGACATTTCCTTGGTGCCGTGCGGCAGGATTCCGAAGAAGCCCAACCAGGACCACCCTGCGGACCTGGACCTGCTACAAGCAAGGGCCCACTGTGTCCCACCAACTCCCCACTTTCATCAGGTGAACTTGGGTGAGTTACCTCTTGGAATTCCAGGCTTCCTTGCTTTAATTAGTAGGCCATGACTTTATCTGAGCTGTTTTTAGAAAATCCTGCAGGTGGCTAAGTGTTGAGATGACTCAGGGAAAGGAAAGTAAAATGGATTGCTGCTTTTAATTTTGGCTTTTTAATTGGACTGCTTACTGAGGAGTCTGAACAAAATCTTTGCTGGTTAAATGAGAGACTGAACTCTCTCTAGCTCCCAAAGAGAAAGGACACTTGCTTCCCCAACCCAAATAGCCAATAGGGTGACAGTAGTTGTTACAGATCCTGAATTTGGAGTGGAGGAGATAAGGGTAGAAGGTGTCCAGTGCAGTGTGATATGCAGCTGATCCCAGAGAAGCCCATGGTAGCCCTGGGGAAAAGGGCAGGTGCCTTGGAATGGGTTCACCCTGCCTTGCAAAGCAGCACAGTTTCAGGGTGCCTGGTAAGCTCTCGCTGGCCCTTGCTCCGGTATTCTTAGGTGACTAAGAAACTTTGTGGAGATCCCTGAGGAGAAATTTCCTCTAGGGCATGAAACAGCCCTATAGAGATATTCACCACATTTGGTTCATCTGAACATGTGCGTATAAAGGCTGGTTTTCCCTAGAAGTTTGTTCAGACTTTACAGATCTCAACATTAAAATGGGAAATTGTGCCTCCCAGCCGACAAGGCCCACGACAGTCAGCCTCCCATTAATACTCATGTAGGAAGATGGCCGAGATGAGGATCCTTTGATACTTCTAAATTAATATTTTACATGCACAATTAGAAAAAGCTGGCTATAAAATTAGGCAGAAAGAATGGAAAGCATATTTAATTGGTCTCTTGAAGCTTCAAAAACAGGATTTAGATAAACGGATCAACTTATGATATTGTTTAGATGTCAACCCAATTCTTTGCGGTATTAAATATGGCTCTCCTTATTTTAAAAGACAGAAGGTCATTTGGAACCTGACTTGTCAAGGACAGATACAAATTGTAAATGCCTACAAAACAAAATTTGGATCCAACTGTTCTTTTAGATCTCTCTTGGTGTCTGTCTATGTGTGTTTATATATGTATGTTGTAAAGAGATAATTTTCTACTTCCAGATCATATTATTAAAATTAATTTAAAGTCAAGTGCTTGTAAGGAATGGGTATTCTAAAACTCTCAGAAATGTAGAAACTAACTCAAACGCTTTTCAAGTTCATGTGATCTAAGATTAATCCTTTTAAATAAAAGCTAGCTTAAGCTTGTTGGTTTAAGTAAAACAGATATGTCTTTATTTTGCCTAGGTTTTATAAAAATAAGTCTATGTTAACAACTGATTTTGGTATCTGTGGAATATGTTTCTAGAGGTTATAAAATGTCTTTATAAATCTGTCAAGCTACAGAATGCTAATGCTTACTTCTTAGTTTTCATTAGAAAATGAGTTTTTAAAGGTTAAAATACCAACATACATAGGAATAACTTTGCACTGTTCCAGAAGGGTCCCTGGAACACCTCAAAAGATTTGTTTTTTTTTGAATGTTAAATCGCCTGAGAAACATTGTAAAATAAGTGATGAAAAACTTCTAGTGTATATTGTATAGGTAAACAATGGTTGTAAATTAAACAAATAGTCAGGCAATGGAAAACCCACAATGGCTGCTTCGTTCATCCTGGCTCCCTGGCATATTGGTTTTTATATTCCTTTATGCACCATGGATATTCCTTTATACCATGGACTATGTATTTAAGCTAGACTTAAGTTAGATGAAGGAATTTAGGAGCTGACATTATTGAAAGGAGACATGTTAAACATTGCCAAGCTAAAGAAGATATATAACTTTTAATAACCTTTTTTATTGTGTAAGTGAATGTTATACTAGATGCCTACTACAAGAAAATGAGATAGTTGGCAAAATTTGGATCATGATAGTTCACAGTATAGAAATGATCTAGAGTATTTTTTTCACAATGAAGGCCATAAAACCTGACTGACTGCCATTTGCCTGCCCTTTCCTTTTGGGAAAATTCAGCCTCAACTATTGCCCCATTCGCAATGGTCAACAAGACTACCTCAATATAGAGATCTCCTAGGAATTAGCCTTCCTTGCACTGTGATACCACACCATCTAACCAAAAGGTTGGTCATCAATGCTTCCTTCAGATTGATTTATGACCAAAAGTGGGAATTGTAGATGAAAAGGAATTCTATGGAAAGTGTGATCTGATCATAAATTCTTAACTGGGCAGTCA
Organism: Rhinolophus ferrumequinum; assembly: GCF_004115265.2. NCBI lineage: Eukaryota > Metazoa > Chordata > Mammalia > Chiroptera > Rhinolophidae > Rhinolophus > Rhinolophus ferrumequinum. The sequence continues at coordinate 53,526,825 of NC_046300.1, forward strand.
TGGTGGGTAGTCACATCCCAGGCATATAACTTCTTTAGTAAAAGGATTATCTTTGCCTTAAGAATGCCTTTGTTTCTGTGCCTCTAGGTTAACACACCTTTGAAATGCCCCCTTTCACACCCTCCCCCTTCTAACATTGTGAACACTCTCGAGAGAGCCCATGTTCCTTAGTATCCTGTAGTCTGATCCCTGTCTTATGTTCTCCCACCTTCATGTAATCCCTCCTTAATCTCAAATGCATAAAAAAAAAAACTCCAAACTGTTATTCTCCAAAGGATTTATTTCAGTCTGTTGAGATCTTTCTCCAGGTGTATTCTCTATTTGGTTCAAATAAATTTTTGTAAAAGTTCTGTATAGGTTTGGATGTTTCTTCTGTCGACACTGTTATCATGCAGTAAATAGTTATTGAATTTCTACTATGTACAAGGTTTTATGTTAAGTGTTGAGATATAATACGGAGGACCACTACTATGTTTCCTGCTTTCAAGGTGCTTACAGTGTAATGTAGAAGAGAAATATTAAACAAATAAGTAAATTAAATATCTAATTATGGCATGTGCTAGGATGGAAAAGTGCAGAGAGCTATGAGAATTTGTAACAGGAGAACCTCTCTTAGACTAGAGGGACTGGGAGACCTCTCTCAAGTAAGTGACCTTTGATCTGAAATCAGAATGATGCCTAAGAAGGGGCTCTGAGGCAAAAAGGGCTTTGGCACAGTCAAGAAACTAACAAGAGTTTTGTGGGGTTCAAGTGGAAAGAGCAAAGGCAAGAATGGTTCAAGATGAAGTTGGGAAGCTAGGCAGAGGCCAAAACACAGGTGGCCATTAGGTGACATTAGGGACCAGAATTTTATGAGCAAAGGTAAGCCACTATATGTTTTTAATTAACAGAGGGACATTACTGGATTGGCATATTAGAATATCATTCTGCTGTAGACTGGAGAGTGTATCTGAAGGAAAAAGAGTAAATATGGGGAGAACCTTTAAGAAGATATTTGGCAAGATGGCAGAAGGTAAATGTTGTGCTATCCTCCTCCAGTGACCACATCAAAATTGCAACTAAACTACAGAACAACCGTCATTGAGAATTGCCTAAAGTCTAGCTGACCAGAAGCCCTATAATTAAAGATATGCAGGAGAAGCCATGTCGAAACTGGTAGGAGGGGCAGAAATGTGGAATGGGCTGGTCCCACACCCATGTGTGGCAGTTAAAAATCAGGAGAAATATCTCGGCTACAGAGGTTCTAGGATTCCCTGAGGTTCCCTGAGGAACTAGGATTCAGAACCCCACATCAGGCTCCCCAGCCCAGGTTTCCAGTGCCAGGAAGAGAAGTCCCCATAACTTCTGGCTGTGAAAACCAGCAGAGGCTATGGCTGAGTGAGATCGAAGGCAGCTGGAGTCCCAGGTGCTCCTCTTAAAGGGCCCACACACAGACTTACTTGCTGACAGACTCATCACTCTGAGCTCCAGCACTGTGGCAGCAGTTTGGAAGGAACCAAGGACATACAAAAAGATACTGAGTTCTCTGGCTTCAGAATGAGGGCTGGAGGGGCCGCTTTCTTCCAGACAGAAGTGCTGGCATAAGCCATTGTTCTTTTGTTGAGCTCTCCCCCTTCCCAGCACACAGACACAGGTGGGTGCCATAACTGACTCTCCATCAACCTTGCTAATACTGTTTACCCCACCCTGGTGGTTCCCTGATACCCTCCGCTCCATCCAATTTATGGGCCCACTCAAGCTGATTCCAATGTCTTTTCCATACAAACGTTCTATTTTAGTTCATGCTGTGAACTTTCCTAAAATCTCTTAACCACAAACAAACAGTATCTAGCCTTGGTATGCCTCATACCTCTTGCTAAGCAGTCCCAAGCCTGGCACTAGCAGCAGCCAGCCTCAGTTGATACCTCTTCCAGGCACCTGCAAGCCCAGCACAAGCGGGAACCATCTGCAGATCACTTTGTAGTTTATACCAATTGTCCCCATCATGGCACATGCAGGGGCTAACCTTGGAATAACCCCCCCTCAGGAGGCCCCAGAATTAACTCACCTGTAGGCCAGCTTCAGACCACACCAGAGCACCACTCAGCCACCTCCACAAACAACAAACCCAAAGGGCAGACTAGACAGGCCCCAGAGCCCTGATAAAGTAATCCTGCTCTGTAGTGTCAGCCCCTGAACAACAGCTCCTCCACTGTAGTCATGGCCAGTCCTCACAACCAGTTATCTTGAGGATCAACCCTTACCATTGGTGTGCCAATGACAATCAAGGCTCAACTACTACAGGAGGCGCACAAAATGGACACAAGGAACACACCTGGAGCATCCGGATCAAGTAACCAGGGAGACTATGCCATTGGCCTCACAGGACATGTACTATATAAGGTCACTCTACCAAGACCCCGAGATATAGCAGTTCTACCTAATGCATAGAAACAAACATAGGGAGAAAGCCAAAATGAGACAAAGAAATGTGTTGCAAATGAAATATCGGAACAAAGCTCCAGGAAAAGAACTGAACAAAAGGTAGACAAGCAATCAACTAGATGCAAAGTTCAAAACAGTGGTTATAAGGATGCTCAATGATCTCAGGGAGAACTTCAACAAAGATATAGGAAACATAACAATGGAGATAGAAAACATAAAAAGAACCAGTCAGAAATGAAGAATGTAATAACTAAAATGAAGAATACATTCGAGGGAAAGAGCAGTAGACTAGAAAAAGCAGAGCATTAAATCAGCAATTTGGAAGATAAAGTAGCAGAAAACACCCAATCAAAGCATCAGAAAGAAAAAAAGAATTAAAAAAAGGATAGTTTAAGAGGATAGTTTAAGAGGATAGTTTAAGAGGCCTCTGAGACAACATCAAGCCTATCAACATTTGCATCATAGGGTTACCAGAATAGAAGAGAGGGAGCAAGGAATTAAAAACCTATTTAAAGAAATAATGATGGAACACTTTCCTAACCTGGGGAAGGAAATAGACATACAAGCCAAGGAAGCACAGGGAGTCCAAACAAGATGAACCCAAAGAGGCCTACACCAAGATACATCATAATTAAAATGCCAGAGATTAAAGACAAAGACAGAATCTTGAAAGCAGCGAGAAAAAAGCAGTTAGCTACCTACAAGAGAACTCCCATAAGACTGTCAGCTGATTTCTCAACAGAAAATTTTCGGGCCAGAAGGGATTGGCACAAAATATTTAAAGTAAGGAGAAAAAGAACCTACAAGCAACATTACTCTACCCAGCAAAGCTATCATTTAGAATCAAAGAACAGATAAAGAGCTTCCCAGATAAGAAAAAGCTAAAGGAGTTTATCACCACCAAACTAGTATTATAAGAAATGTTAAAGGGACTTCTTTAAGAATAAGAAGGAAAAGATAAAAAATATGAATAATAAAATGGCAATACCTGCATATCTATCAACAATTACGGTAAACGTAAATTAATTAAATGCTCCAATCAAAAGACATAGGGTGGCTGAATGAATAAGAAAACAAGACCCTTATATATGCTACCTTCAAGAGACCCACTTCAGATTAAAAGACACACACACAGACTGAAAATAAAGGTATGGAAGACAATATTATGTGAAAATAGGAACAAAACAAAACAAAAAAAAGCTGGAGTAACAATACTTACACTAGACAAAATGATTTTCCCCCCTTTTTCCACCTCCCTCCCTCTCCCCTCCTCGACTCTGGTTCAAGCCGTTGTTTCTCAGTCTAGTTGGGTAGGACACAGCTCCCTGACTCATGCTGGTATTGTGAGCCTTGCGCTCCCCCTGGCTGAGGCAGTCGGTCATTGGTCGCCTGCTCACAGCAGCTCAGGAGCTCACAGCAGCTCTCCCCGGCTGCGGGCCACTTACGGCACTACATAGCAGCACACGGCCACTCACGCTGGCTGCTGGCCACTCATGGCAGCACACGCTAACCCTGGCAGCCCAGCTCCAGGGAGAGCCATTGTTCACAATCTTAGCTGTAGAGGACACAGCCCACTGGCTCATGTGGGAATTGAACCGGCGACCTCGCATTACGAGCTTGGCGCTCTAACCGCCTGAGCCACTGGGCTGGCCGACAAAATGATTTTAAAACAAAGACTATAATAAGGGACAAAGAAGGACCCAGTAATCCCACTTCTGGGTATTTATCCAAAGAAACACAAAATGCTAATTTGAAAAGACATATGTAGCCATATGTTTATTGCATCATTATTTACAATAGCCAAGATATGGAAGCAGCCTAGGTGTCCATCAGTAGATGGGTGGATAAAGAAGAAATGGTCCATATATACAATGGAACATTACTTGGCCATAGGGGAGAATGAAATCTTGCTATCTGCAATGTCATGAATGGACCTAGAGGTTATTATGCTGAGTGAAATAGGTCAGGTAGAAAAGGACAATTTCCATATGATTTCACGTATATGTCGAATCTAAAAAACAAAATAAATGAACAAACAAAGCAGAAACAAACTCATAGATACAGAGAACATTTTGATGATTGCCAGATGGGAGGGGAGTTGAAGGGATGAGTGAATGGGTGGGTGGGGAGATTAAGAAGTACAAATTTGTAGTTACAAACTTGTCATGGGGAAGTAAAATATAGCATAGTTAATATAGTTAATAATATTGTAATAACTATTTATAGTGTCAAATGGGTACTAGATTTATTGAAGTGCGATCACTTCATATATACAGAGTACCCAAAAAAAGTATACATATTTTAAAAAAGGAAAAATCTGTATTAAAATTCTAATATTCAATATATACTGATAACAAAAGATGAATACAAGTCATGTGTATACATTTCTTTGGCACCTCCCATATATATTTATATTTGTATTATTTATATTTATGTAATCATTATGTCATATACCTGAAACTAATATAGTATTGCATGTCAACTGTAATTGAAAAAGTAAAAAAAAAAATGTGTAAAAAAGCATGCTGTTTTGTAATCCAAGTGGGAGGATTAAGGCAGTGGCTGCTTAAAACCCTAAACTCATGACTTTGAGACATATTTAATAGATAAAACTGATTGGACTTGGGGATTGATTGGATGGAGTCCATGCTTGAATAAGTGGATGTGGGTTCTTTTAAGAGTTGTCTTAGTTCTCCTCTAGCATGCTGAAAATTTTAGAGTGAAGTACCCATCATCTAAAATACAAAATACTGAGAGGTGACATCTGAAACCTGGCGACATGAGGGGTATCCCTTGATCTCTCCCTTTGAGGTTTCAAGTTGAACAGCTATAATTCAACAAAGGATTTTCTGTGCAACACACAAACATGTCTGAAAGATTTGCACATCAAAATATCTGAAGATGGATGAATCAGGGCAAACTGGGGAGGAAGGAAGGGAGAAGAGCAGAGATGGGTGTGTGGATGCACCTGGAGCTCACTGCAGTCCTGGCAAAGGGGAGGATTCAGGCTGCAAAGTACACTCACTGTGGCCCTGAGCATTCCTGTCTAAGTAATCAGCATATAACACAGCTGAACCTAGCCATTAAGGCAAAGACCCAATATGGAAGTCCAGTAGCTTTGGTCTAGCAGCCCTCACTGCCAGGCAGAAAACAAAGCCACAGAGCCCGGCCACCTCTCCCACCCACCCACAGCTAGCAGTGGGCCTCAGAAGATACATTTGCAGTGAATATCGGGGTAAAGAGCAGAATATCTACAGCCCTTAGAACTCTAGAGACGGTTCCTGAGTGGCAGACACACACTGCAGTTAATCACAATGGAGACATAGAGGTGAGCAGCTTTGGTGTGGCAGTCATCTTTATTTGGAGAAGAGCAAAGCCACAAACACAACAGCAGCCTCTCCAAGGCCACCCTTTTGTGGCTGATTTCAGGACTGCTCAGACACACAGCTCTGCATCTGGCTGCAGGGGTAGGAGTGGGATTTCAGGGCTCAGAGCCCCATCGCCTGCCACATCCTCCCATGGGGGTGTTGCCCTGAGACTGAGGTGACCTGGTCACAGAGGAAACGCCCGCCTCCCCAGGGAATGTTACATTGTGAGAAGCCAGAAAAGGACAGGAGAAAATACAATGGTCCAGCGCTATCTATTTGAAAATAAAAGAAAGACCTTTGCATTTCAGCTTGATGCAGAATTCATTCCTGTTGATGCCCAGGAAGAGAAATAATTCATCAATTATCATGACTAGCCATGGAAACAAGACATCTCAGAAAGAAAATGAAAATTTCCAGAAAACAAACTTAAAGACATGGAAATATGTGACTTAAATGACAGAGAATTCAATATTGCAGTTCTGTAAAAACTCAAGAAGATGCAAAAAAGCTCATAATGAACTCAGAAATAAAATCAACAAACAAAATGAATACCAAAGAGATCTAAACAAAATAAAGAAAAAACAAAAACAAATAGAAATTCTGGAGCTGAAGAATTCAATAAAAGAGATGAAGAATGAAATGAGCTTAGGAAATAGAGTGGACCAAATGGAGGAAAGAATTAGTGATATTGAAGGTAGAAATTTGGAAATGCTGCAGATGGAAGAAGAGAGAGACTTGAGAGTTTAAAGAAATGAAAAAACTCTACAAAAACTATCTGACTCCATCAGAAAGAGCAACACAAGAATAATGGATATACTAGAAGAAGACAGGGAGACAGGCACAGAGGAGGGCCTATTCAAGCAAATAGTAGATGAGAACTTCCCAAACCTTGGGAAGAACTAGATCCTCAAATCCAAGAAGCAAACAGAACACCTAATTATCTCAATCCTAAAAGGCCTTCTCTAAGGCACATTATATTGAAACTGTCAAAAAATAATGGCAAAGAATTCTTAAGGCAGACAGGGAAAAGAAGACAGTAACCTACAAAAGAAAGCATATTAGATTGATTTTTCATCAGAAACTCTACAAGCTAGGAGGGAGCAAAATCAAATATTCAAACTATTGAAAGAGAGAAATTGCCAGCCAAGAATAATATATCCAGCGAAGTTATCCTTTACATATGAAGCAGTTATAATGACCTTTCCAGATATACAGAAGCTGAGGGAATTTTCATCATAAGGCCTGCATTGTGGGAAATACTGAAGGGGCTTATTCTACCTGAAACAAAAAGACAAAAGGATACAAAACTATGAGCAAGATGACTAACAGACAGACAGAAACAGGAAATTACAACTGCTACTCAGAATAGGGCACTATACACTTAAATATAACATAAAGGTTAAAGGAGATAAAAATATAAAAAAGAAAAAGAGGCGACAGATTGCTACTGCAACTTGGAAATGAACTCAGAATAAATAGGGGTAATTTGTGACAACAGAAACATGAAAGGGGAGGGGATAAAAGTCTGAATTTGAACACAGGAATGGAGATAAGATGGATGCTGAAGAAAAAGGACTACTTTATATATGAAATTTTCTTTTACATAAACTGAATGGTGACCATTAAAAAAAAAAAAAAGAAAAAAAGAAATTCCAGAACTGAGAACATAAGAAATGAGGAAATAGGAAAAAAATCATAGACTACTACCAAACTAAAATAACAGACAGAAATGCAAAGGCGGAGAAACTGAGCTACCAGAAAATAAAAGATAAAATGGCTATAGTAAATCCTCATATATCAATAATCACCCTAAATATAAATGGACTGAACTCACCAATAAAAAGTCAATAGAGTAGCACAATGGATCAAATAACAAAACCCAACCATATGCTGCTTTCAAGAGACACATCTCAACTGCAAGGACAAATATAGACTCAAAAAGAAAGGGTGGAAAATGATGCTCCAAGTAAATGGCATCCAGAGAGAAGCCATTTCTTATATCTGGGTGTGGCCATAGTTATATCTGATGAAATAGACTTCAAGATCAAAAAGGTAACAGGAGACAAAGATGGACATTTCATAATGATAAAGGGGATAATACAACAAGAAGACATAACACTTATCAATATATATGCTCCCAATTAGGGAGCATCAAAATATATAAAGCAACTACTCACAGAACTAAAGGTAGAAACTGACACAAACACAATTATAGTAGGGTACCTAAATATACAATTGAAAGGTATGGATAGATCATCCAAATAGAAAATCAATAAGGAAATATAAGCCTTAAATGACACATTAGACTAAATGGACATAACCAACATTTACAGAATCTTTCATCCCAGAACACTAGACTATACATTCTTTTCTAGTGCACATCAAACATTCTCGAGCAAAAGCAAATATTCAAACTATTGAAAGAGAGAAATTGCCATCCAAGAATAACATATCCAGCGAAGTTATCCTTTACATATGAAGCAGTTATAATGACCTTTCCAGATATACAGAAGCTGAGGGAATTTTCTATCACAAGGCCTGCATTGTGGGAAATACTGAAGGGGCTTATTCTACCTGAAACAAAAAGACAAAAGGATACAAAACTATAAGCAAGATGACCATATGTTGGGACACGTGTTGGGACACAAAACTGGCCTCAACAAATTTAAGAAGATTGAAATCATACCAAATATATTCTCTGACCACAGTGCTTTGATATTGGAGATCAACTACAAAAAGATAGGGAGAAAACCACAAGTATGCAGAGATTAAGCAACATACTACTAAAGAATGACTGAGTCAAAGGAGAAATAGTCACAGAGATCTAAAGATACCTAGAAATACATGAAAATGAAAATACAGCATATCAAAATTTTCGGGATACTGCAAAAGCAGCATTAAGAGGCAAATTTATATCATTACAGGCCTATGTTAAGAAACAGGAACAATCCCAGGTAAATAACTTAGCACTACATCTTAAAGAACTAGAAAAAGAAGAACAAATGAAACCCAAAGTCAGCAGAAGGAAGGAAATAATAAAAATTAGAGGAGAATTAAATGAAATAGAGAACAAAAAGACAATAGGAAAAATTAATGCAACAAAGATCTGGTTCTTAGAAAAGGTTAATAACATTGACAAACCACTGGGTAGACTCACTAAGGAAAAAAGAGAAAAGACACAAATAAACAAAATCAGAATTGAAAGAAGTTATGATGGATACTACAGAAATAAAAGAATCATACATTAATACTATGAAAGACTATATGCCACCAAATTAAAAAACCTAGAAGAAATGGACAAGTTCCTAAAAATATATAACCTTCCTAGACTGAATCATTAAGAACTGGAAAATCTAAATAGACCAATCAACAGTAAGGAAATTGAAACAATCATCCAAAACTTCCCCAAAAGCAAAAGTCCAGAACCAGAAGCCTTCACTAGTGAATTCTACCAAACATTCAAAGATGATTTAATACCTGTCCTTCTCAAACTCTTCCAAAAATTTGAAGAAGAGGCAATACTTCCTAACTCATTTGATGAGGCCAACATTACTCTGATACCGAAACCTGGTAAGGATAACACAAAAAATGAAAACTACAGACCAATATCTCTGATGAATGCAGATGCAAAAATCCTAAACATAATACTAGCAAATTGAGTACAACAATACATTAAAAAGATGATACATCACGATCAAATGTCATTCATTCCAGTGACTCAAGGGTGGTCCAATATACACAGATTGTACACTACATGATACACTGCATAAACAAAATAAAGGATAAAAATAATACGATCATATCAATAGATGCAGAAAAAGAATTTGACAAGATACAACATCCTTTTATGATTAAAACACTTAATCAAATGGATATAAGAAGGAAAAGTACTTCAACATAATAAAGGCTATATACAACAAACCCTCAGCTAATATTATACTTAACGATGAAAAACTGAAAGTTTTTCCTCTATGATCAGGAACAAGACATGGATGCTCCCCCTCACCACTGCTATGCAACGTAGTGTTGGAAGTCTTTGCCAGAGTAATCAGGCAAGAGAAAGAAATAAAAGGCATCCAAATTGAGAATGAAAAAGTCAGACTGTCACTTTTGGCAGATGACATGATTCTTTATAAAGAAAACCCTAAAGACTCCACTAAAAAACTATTAGAAATAATAAAAAATATAGTAAAGTTGCAGGATACAAAATCCATATACAAAAATCCATTACGTTCCTATATACTAACAATGAAATTTCAGAAAAAGAAATGAAGAAAACAATTCCTTTTACAATTGCAACAAAAAGAATAAAATACTTAGGAATAAACTTAACAAAGGATGTGAAGGACCTCCAAGTACACTGAAAACTATGACATTATTAAAAGAAATTGAAGAAGACACAAAGAAATGGAAAGATGTTTCATGTTTATGGATTGAAAGAATCAACATAGTTAAAATGGTCATATTACCAAGACGAATATACAGGTTTAATGCAATCCCCATCAAAATTCCACGGCATTTTTTAAAGAAACAGAACAAAAATCATCAGATTTATATGGAATTACAAAAGACCCTTAATAGCCAAAGCAATCCTGAGGAAAAAGAACAAGGCTAGAGGTGTCATACTCCCTGACGTCAATTTATACTACAAAGCGGCAATAATCAAAACAGCATGATATTGGCAGAAAAATAAGCACACAGACCAATTGAATAGAAATGAGAACCCCAAAATAAACCCACATGTATATGGCAATTAATTTTTGATAAAGGAGCCAAAAACATACAATGGAGAAAAGAAAGCCTGTTCAATAAATGGTGCTGGGAAAATTGGAAAGCCACGTGCAAAAGAATGAAACCAGATTTCTATCTGTCACCATATAATAAAATTAACTCAAAGTAAATCAAAGACCTAAATATAATACCTGAAATCACAATAAATTGCACAGAAGAAAGCATAGGTACTAAACTTACGGACGTTGGGTTTAGAGAGGATTTTATGAATTTTACCTCAAAGTCAAGGGAAATAAATAAAAAATAATGAATGGGACTATATTAAACTCAAATGATTCTGCACAGGAAAAGAAACCATCAACAAAACAAAGAAGCAGCCAACCAAATGGGAGGAGATATTTGCAAAGAATACCTCAGATTAGGGGCTAATATCCAAAATACATTAAAAAAACTCAACAACAATAAAACAATCCAAATTAAAAATGCGCAGAGGACCTGAACAGAAACTTCTCCCAAGAAGACATACAAACGGCCAACAGCTTTATGAGAAAATGCTCAACTTCACTAGCTATTAGAGAAATGCAAATCAAAACTACAATGAGATACCACCTCACACCTGTTAGAATGGCTCTTATCAACAAGAGAAGTAATAGGAAGTGTGGAGTGGTTGGGGAAAAAAAGGAATCCTCATACCTGTTCGTTGGAATTAAATTGGTACAGCCAGTATGGAAAACAGTATGGAGGTTCCTCAAAAAATTAAGAATAGAATTACCATATGATCCAGTAATCCCTCTTCTGGGTATCTACCCAACAAATCTGAAAATATTTATCCATAAAGATATATATACACCTATATTCATTGCAGCATTATTCACAGTGGCCGAAACATAGAAACAACCAAAGTGTCCTTCGGTAGATGATTGGATAAAGAAGATGTGGTATATATATGCAATGGAATATTATTTGGCCATAATATAAAATACTGCCATTTGCGACAACATTCATGGATTTTGAGATTATCATGCGAATCGAAATAAGTCATAGAAAAACTCGAGAATCATATGACCTCTCTCATATGTGGGATATAAAGCTGAAAGCAACAAACGAACAAGACAAACAAACAAACCAATCATAGACACAAACAACAGTTTAGTGGTTACCAGAGGGTAAAGGGAAGGAGGGGAGGTAAAAGAGGGTAAAGGGGGTTAAATATATGGTTATAGAAGGAGAATTGCCTTTAGGTGGTGAACACACAATGCAGTATATGAATAGTACTCTTGAAACCTATATAATTTTACTAGCCAATGTCACCCCAATAAATTTAATAAAAATTACAAACAAAGGAAATACAGTGTTAATTAGCTTGTCTTTTCTTTCTTTTCTTTTGTTTTGTTTTGTTTTTCGCTTGAATTGGAAATTTGTGATTCTTTGGTGCTATCGGTAGGATAACATAAAGAAAAAAACCGACAGTGAACTTCTATCCATATTTCTTAAACTTTACTTACTGAGTAATCACAGTGAGTCATGTAACAATTTACTGCTTTGAACATCATTGTGTTTTTCCTTATAAATTATATGATCTTTGCATTGACACACAGTATTATTTCCATAACACTGTTATGAGTAGAGGTTGATGACAGATTTTGCAGAGGAAGTCTAAAGGAAAACAATCAAGGAAATAACTTGTCTGACCCTGAATTTTCCTAAGCTAATTAAGAAATCCAACAATAAAGCTTTTATTATATATATATTTACAATTGGTTTGCACAGATTTGTAATCATTCTTAGCTAATCATTAAAAGATTACATTTTGCTTTGCTATCCTTTTTACATTAGTTATTAAACAGTTAATTTACTTTCTATTTAAAATGTAGTTGACATGAAAATTTCACACTGTTAGATAATTCAAAATAGTTGGACATTGGCAATCATGTTTATTCATTCATAGGAAAATTATTAAGCTCCTAGATGCTTAACAGGATAAGCTTGAGAGGTTTAAAGTAAAGTGGTGGATGCATAAATGAATAGACATATAAATAAATGCATAATTTAATATTAGTGGTGATAAGAAACTCTCTTCTACCAGCTCCTCTCCTCTCTTACCCTCTGGTAATTACTAAACTGTTGGCTGTGTCCATGTTTTTGTTTGTTTGTCTTGTTTGTTGCTTTTGTTTTATATCCCGCATTCCACATATGAGTGAAATAATATGGTTCTCAACTTTTTCTGTCTGACTTACTTCACTTAGCATGATAATCTCAAGATCTGTTATTTAGAAAAGGGAAAGAGATAAATGGCTATAGAGCAGCATTGGGGGCTGTGTAGATTAGGAAAGACTCTCCAAAAGGGAATGTGTGAACAGTGTCCTGAGGAAATGTCCTTTCATGCACAGGGAAGCAAGTACAAAGAGTCTGAGGTGATCATGTCCATTTTTAAGGAACAATAAGGAAGCCAATGATGCTGAACTCCAGTGAGGAAGTTCACCATGGAGGAAATGAGATCAAAACAGTGATGAAGGGCCACATTTTAAAGAATCTTAAGGTCAAATAAAGATGTTAGATTTTCTTCTGTGTATGATAGGGAACCATTGGAGTGTTTTGAACAAGGGACACATTTGAATTAAATGTAGGGTATGTGAGAAAGATGAGAACCAGGCATGATACCTGGGTTTTTGGCCTGAGCAACTAGATGCATGGTGATGTCATTTATTGAGATGGGGAAAACTAGGGAGCAATGAATTAAGAGGAGAAATAAAAATAGTTCAGGTTGGGACATGTTAAATTTGAAATGCCTATTAGAAATTCAAGTAGAGATACTGAATAGACATATATAGAAATTAATAATTCAGGGATAATTGAAGGATAGAGATATATATTTGAAACCAAAACCTAGAATTTAAAGTAGCTGTTTAAATTCTTGTACATGGATCACAGTAGGTTTATTCTGCAGTCAGTACCACCATGATATTTATGTATCCCCTGTGCCCTATTTTTACCCCCACCATTGACCTTGTGAAGGGGTAGAGAACATTCTTCCTATAGGAGAACAGTAGTAGTCTTTAGATGATGATGGTGGTAGAAGTGGGAACAGTCTACTTGTCTATAGGAATTTGTTGAAAGCTTGCTGTGTGTAAAACCATAACATGGTGAGCAAAAGCAAACTGAGTCCTTGCCCTCACTGAGTTTACAATGTGGTGCACAACAGGGCATAGGGATCAGACATTAATTAAGTAAACACACACACGCACACACACACACACACACACACACACACACACATAACATTGTAACGGCAGCATGTAATGGAACAGAGATGCATGTTACCAGAGTTCTCATAATAGGAAGTTATGTCTTGGAATGGAGGTCTAGGAAGGCTTCCTAATGATATGATTATGAGTTGTTATGTGACGGTGAGTAGGAGTTAACTAGGCAAAGAGTGATCCAGGAAGAGGGAACAGTATATACCATGTCCCTGTGGTAGGAGGGAGTATGGTACATATTCATATGTGAAAAAGACTAGTGTGGCATGAGCCCGAGGGTGAAGGCTAGCCTTGTGCAAGAAGGTTGAGAGTCATGCAGCAAACAGATAATGGCTTGTAGGCCACATGGTTTGAGAAAAGTCATTACAGTTACAGTTGGAGAATGGATCGCAGCTGGGGATGGTGATGGAGGGAAGGGACAGACAAAGAATTTGGAAGATTTGCAGATCCATAGATAGGAGGCTACTGCAGCATTCCAGGTAAGAGATGAGAGTGGTTTGGGTATAGGGGCACAGTACTAGGGTAAGTTCAACTGAGCAGGGTAGCTGAGTTGAGGGGGGAGCCTCAGAAGCTGGTGAAAGACAGGTACTGGTACTAGAGAGCAGAACAGCAAGGTGGTTAAGAATTGGGACTTTGTTAAGAATTTGGACTTTGGAATCAGACATAACTGGGTTTGAAACACAGCTCTTCTACCGACTACTGCTGTGTGACTTTAGAGAAGATTTTGTATATTGGGGATAATAGTACAAATATGGGAGGTTATTGTAGGGATTAAATCAGACTATGTTTGACAAAATGCTGAGCCAGCATTCAGTAATTACAATATTGTAACTCTGCAACTTAGCAATCACCTCCAAGAAAAGGTGTCTGGGGGAAAAACAGTTTTTATATGTTGGTTGAAAATCTTTAGAGAAAACAATCCATAAATACACAAATTTACTAAACAACTATTTTGTGCAATGATTTGCAAGAACAATGATGTTGATTATTGATTGTAGTTTTGATTTTGAGATATACTTTCACAGAAAATGGGCCCTGTGTAAATATATATACATATATATTAAATTTGTAATCTTAACATCTGTGATCAATGTGATTAGAATTTTTGTCCCTTTTTATTTTATGTAATATAAAATGCACACAAACTAAAACAAACTGTGGAAAATATTTCCTTTAGACACATTGCATGCTGTCATTTTCTAAACTTCATTATTTACTTACTATTAAAGGCTTATCTGAGTTAATTAATGTCCTGTGAATCACAAATCAATTATTTCACAATGAAGCATAAAATTAGTTTAAGGGATTCATATACAGGCAAGACATGGTGTATTGGCTTCTCTTCAGATGTGGATCAAATAAAAATGTGTGACAAGAAAAAAATATAGATGACATGTTAGGTGGTGGGTAACTAATTGTTCTCTTAGCGTAAGAACAAAAAAATACCTGATCGGAATTCTAAAAACCATGCTTTAGCATTTTTGCTTTAACTTACAGTGGCTTCATAAACATAAAATTACTTTCCAAATGCGATTCAATTCAAGGACATCCTTATTTTACACATTTGAATGAAATAATGTGTTAAGTTCCCAGACCAGTGACTGGCATCTAGTATTTGTAGAATAAATGGTCTTCCTTTCTCTTCCTCTGAGGTGCCTTCTTTAGCACATGAACTTATTTAAATTAGTTGCTTGCAAGTTTACCAAAAGCATATTTATTTCTTTTGTTGTTATTGTTTCCTTCTTTAAAGTATATGTGTAATACATATACTTTGTATTTTCCAAGTTACAGATAACTTGGAAAACACAGAAAGCAACAGAAAGGTCACCTGTGATCTCACCCTAGACAAAACTACTTTTGATATTTGATATTTAAGTCCTTTTAGCACATTTTTTAGAGCATTCAACTTGAAATTCATAACCTTGGCTTTCAAACAACCTGTCATAAATCACATGATAAGGAGACTTAGCCAACTGGGGTCTATGTTGTTATTTTTGAAGAATAAAAAGCCCCTAATTGCCAATCTGCCCATATATTTTTCATTTATAAATAAGTCAATTTATATATTTTATATTTAAACTAATATATAATTATATTTTTCATTTATAAATAAATATATTTATTTCATTCAAAGTAAATAAACCTACTTTTGCAAACAGTTTTAGGTTTGCAGAAACAGGGCAAAGATATAACAGAGAATTCCCATGTACCCTGTACCAGTTTTCTGTTATTAACATCTTCCATTAGCATGGTGTGTTTTTTACAATTAATGAACCAAAGGATATATTATTAATCAAAGCTCATACTTTATGCAGATTTCCTTAGTTTTCCACCTAATGTTCTTTCTCTGTTCCAGAATCTCATCCAGGATATCACATTGCATTAAGTTGTCATGTCTCCTTAGACTCCTCTTGGCTGTGGCAACTTCTCAGTTCAGACTTTTCTTGTTTTTATGACCTTGGCAGTTTTGAGGAGTACTGATCATATATTTTGTTGAATGTCCTTCAGTTGGGATATTTTAATGTTTTTCCTCCTGAGTAGCCTGGGGTTAGGAGTTTTGGGTAGGAAGACCACAGAAGTAAAGTGCCGTTTTCATCATATCATATCAAAGGCAAATACTATCTACATGATTTATCTCTGTTGATGTTGACCTTGATCACCTAGCTGAGATAGTGTGTGTCAGGTTTCTCCATTGCAAAGTTACTCTTTTCATCCCCCTTTTCCATGCTGTACTCTTTGGAAAAAAGTCACTATTGATAGCCCATACTTAAGGAATTGGGAGTCATGCTCCCCTGCCTTGTGTATGGAGTAACTATAAATTATTTGGATTTCTGCTGCATAGGAGATTTGTTCTCATCTATCTGTCTGTCTATGTATCTGTGTATCCATCTATCATCTATCATTTATTTGTCAGTTTGGACTCATGGACATTTAGTTCATACTTTGGGCTATAATCCAACACTACTTTATTCATTTTATTGCTCAAATTATTAGTTTTGGCCATTGTGAGCTCTTTCGGTTTGCTCCTATGTCCGTTTAATATATACCCATCATTAGAGTTCTCTTTTTGGAGGACTTTCTTACTTTCTGCCACTACAAGAGTCTCCAGATTCATTTTAGACATTTCCTGACCCAGTCCCAATCTGTCCATAATTAAAATTAAAGTCAATAGGTTCTGGAGTCAGAATATCACATTTCAAATCCTGGCTGAACCATTTGCCAGCTTTGTGAACTAGTATTTTACCTTTTGGGGAGGCAGGTGGCTTCCAGAGTCCTTATCTATCTGAATCCCTTTAGGGCAGGGATTGATTGTTTTTTTCTCTCTCTTTTTGGTCTCTTTTTCTCAAGTGTATCTCCAGTACCTACAATTCTGTCTGGTACGTAGTGGTGTTCTATAAAGAAATATTTGTTGAGTGAATAAATGAAAAGTGGATAAGAATATTAGTTTACAAATTCAGATAAGCAAGGAATAGAATATGGCTTCGTCTTCTTATTCTTTCCTGAAATATTTGCCTAATTTGTTATTTTCAGTTTAATTTTATTATTATCAAAGTCAGATATGTATGTAGCTTAAAGATTCAAATAGCTCTGCAAGATTTTAAACAAACAAACAGACAAACACCCCAGTCTTCTAACTCAACTCATGAGGCTACCACTTTGTTTCCATAACTGATTCTCTTGATACTTACCTCCATATTTGTAAACCTGTTTTTAATGTTGCTTTTGATTTATAAATTTTATGTATTGTTTATTTACTTCCAACTATGCAGTATGAGGATCTAGTACCACACACTATGCTTCTTATCTTTCAATTCTCTTTTTTATGTCAGCCAGAGACCATTAGGAACAGCTGAAATCAATAGTTAGGTTTATTATTTGCTGTATCAAAGGAGATCCTACATCATGCAGAATCAAAGGAGGTAGTGAATGGATGTTACAAAGTTTGCAGTAATCTTAGCAGAGATTGGACAGAATTTATAAATTGGAGGGGGCTGATGGAACATTCAGTGCTTTTAATTTTTAGAAAATATGAGACCATACAGAATTACCCTTGCATCAGTTTATTTGTGATCTTATCTTGTGTATAGGAGTCTGAGTGAACTGGTGTTCATTCTGAGAGTTTGTAATGAATATCATGGTTTGGTTTGATACAGTTCTGTGAGTCAGTGCACATTTTGCAAAATGTGATTTCTGACTTAATTTTCAATTATTCCCTAACATCATACATCATAGCTTCCAGAAGAGCTGCTTTTCAATTCATTACTCTGAATAAAGTTATATCACAACTATGGTTAAATTAATATTCAATGTTTACATTTCTACAACTATATTGGTAGTTGAGCCATGTAGTATATTATTATTCCTTTTCCTTTCCTTAGTTTGCTGATATATATATGTATATATATACACATATATTTGCCAAAAATGTATACACATGACTTGTGTTCATCTTTTGTTATCGGTGTATATTGAGTATTACAATTGTAATACAGTTTTTTTTTCCTTTCTTAAAATGTGTATACATTTTTGGCACCCTCTATATATAGCCATTTAGTTGCAAGCATTATTAGTGAAGCAGACTCAAAACAGTTTTTATAATCTGTAAGAACTTTATTGTCCTGTAAATTTGATGGAGCCCCTGCTCTCTGTTTTTTAATTAGATCCACACTGTGTGTGAGAGGTTGAATTGAAACAAATTTAGCAATATTCCCTAAACTGGGTAATCTGCCTTCTAGAAAGTATCAAGCAGTAAGACGTTCCTTCTATATTATTGATAGAAGATCTTTGTCAGATATATTTATTTGGGTATTTTCTGATTTTGAATATTTTCCTCAAGTCTGTGGCTAGCAGTTTCACTTTTTTAATTCCGTGTTTTGGAGACAGGAAGTTTTTACTTTTGTGAAGTCCAATCTGTAATTTTCTTCTTTTATAGTTAGGGATTTTGTGTTTAATTTATAAAATATCTTCTGACCCAAAGAATATAAAGTTTTCTTCTTATTTTCACAGTTTTATAGTTGAAACTTTTAATTTTGGGTTTATGATCATTTTGAGTATTGATTTATTTATTTTTTACTATACAGATATCCAGTTCTAGACCCATTTATTGAAAGAAATATAATTTCACCATTGAATTGTCTTGGCACCTTTGTCAAAAATTTGTTGCTCAGATTTGTTACATTGATCTATATGTCTATATTTGTGCCATTTTTACACTGTCTTGATTACTGTAGTTTTATAATGTCTTGAAATCAGAGAGTATAAATCCTCAAACTTTGATTTTTTTAAAATAGCTTTTATTATTTGAGATCCTTGGGATTTCCATATAAAAATTTTAAGACATTCTTTTAGAGTAGTTTTAGGTTCACAGTAATATTGAGTAGAAAGTACAGAAATTTCCTATATGCTCCCTGTTCTCACATAGGCACAGCCTCCTTCACTATAAACAACCCCATCAGAGTGGTACATTTGTTACAGTTGGTGAACTGATCTGACACATCATAATCACCCAAAGTCCATAGTTTACTTTGAGTTTACTCTTGGTGTTGTACTTCCAATGGGTTTCGGCAAATGCATAACGGCATGTATCCATAATTATAGTATCCTACAGAGTATTTTCACAGACCTAAATGTCCTCTGTGCTCCACTTGTTTGTCTGTCCCCGCACCTCCAAACTCCTGCCAGCCATAGTTTAGCCTTTCCCAGAATGTCATGTCATACGTATAGTTTTACAATGTGTAGCCTTTTCAGATTGGAATGGCTTTTTCAGATTGGCTTCTTTCACTTAGTAATATACATTTAAGGTTCCTCCACATCTTTTCATGGTTTCATAGCTCAGTTCTTTTTAGCACTGAATAATATTCCATTTTATGGATGTACCATAGTTTATTTATCCATTTACCTACTGAAGGACATCTTGGTTGCTTTTAACTTTTGACAATTTTGAATGAAGCTGCTATAAACACCCATGTGTAGGCTTTTGTGTGGACATATGTTTTCAATTCCTGTGAGTAAATATCAAAGAGTGTGAGTACTGTATCATATGGCAAGAATATATTTAGTTTTGTGAGAAATCACCAAACTGTCTTCCAACATGGCTGTACCATTTCTCATTCTCACCAGCAATAAATGAAAAGTTCTTGTTGTACCACATCCTCTCTGTTTCTATCCTCTGTGAAAGATTGTAGAGAATTAGTATAATTTCTTCCTTAAATGTTTGGTAGATATCACCAGTGAACCCATCTGGGCCTGGTGCCTTATGTTTTGGAAGGTTATTAATTATTGATTCAATATATTTAACAGATATAAGTATGTTAAGATTGTCTATTCTTGTGAGTTTTGGCAAATTGTGCCTTTCAAGGTATTGGTCCATTTCATGTATGATTAAATTTGTGGTCATAGACTTGTTCATATTATACCTTTATTATCCTTTTAATGTACATAAGGTCTATAGTGATGTTTCCTCTTTCATTTCTGACATTAGCAATTTCTGTCCTCTTTTTTTTTTTTAGTCTGTCTAGAGGTTTATCAATTTCATCAGTTTTTCAAAGAACTAGATTTGATTTTATTTGATTTTCTCTCTTGCTTTCCTGTTTTCAATTTCATTGATATCTTCTACTTCTTATTATTTCTTTTCTTCTGCTCACTTTGGATTTAATTTGCTCTTCTTTTTCTAGTTTCCTAATGTGGAAGCTTAGATTATTAATTTCAGATTTTTTCTAATACATGCAGTGAATGCAAAAGAATTTCTCTCTAAGCACTGCTTTTGCTGCCTTTCACAAATTTTGATGAGCTGTATTTTTATTTTTATTTAGATCATATTTTTAAATATTCTTGAGGCTTCTTCATTGACCCAGGTGTTATTTAATCTCCATATATTTTGGGATTTTCCAGTTAACTTTCTGTTGTTGTCCATATGCATTTTTAAGTTAGTTCATTAATTTCTTTTAAAACTCTGCTGGGATTTTGACTGTGATTGGGTTCAATTTATAGAATTGACACCTAATAATATTGAGTCTCCCAATCCATTAACATAGACTATCTCTCCATTGACTCAGCTTTTCTATAATTTCCTGCAGCAGTGTTTGTGGTTTTCAAAGTGCAAGTCTTACACATAGTTTGTTAATTTGACCCCTAAATATTTTATGCTTTCTAAATTTTTTCAAATACAGTTGAAAATCAATATTATTTTATATTAGTTTCAGGTGAGCAGTATAATAATTGGATGTAATTTATGAAGTGATCCCCTTGATTAGTCTGGTGTCCACCTAGCACCATGCATAGTTATTATAGTATGATTGGCTATGTTCCCTATGTTGTACTTTATATCCCTGTGACTATTTTATAACTGCCAAATTATAGTTCTTAATCCCTTCCCTTTTTCACCCAGCTCTCCAACCCCCTCTCCCCCCAAAAAATCTGGTAACCATCAGCTTGTTCTCTGTATCGGTGAGTCTGTTTCTGTTTTGTTTTTTCATTTATTTTGTTCTTTAGATTCTACATATAAGTGAGGTCATATGATATTTGTCTTTCTCAGTCTGACTTATTTTACTTAGCATAATATCCTCTAGATCCATTCATATTGTAGCAAAAGGTAAGATTTCATTTTTTATGGTTGAGTAATATTCCACTATATATATGGAATCACTTCTTCTGTATCCAAAATGTCCACTTCTTCTGTATCACTTCTTCTGTATCCAAAATGTCCATTGATGGGCACTTAGGATGCTTCCATATCTTGGGTATAGTAAATAGTGCCGCAATGAACATAGGAGTGCATATATCTTTTCAAATTAGTGTTTTGGCTTTCTTCAGATAAACACCCAGAAGTAAAATTACTGGGTCATAAAGTAGTTCTCTTGTTGATTTTTTGAGGAACCTCCAAACTATTTACCATTGTGGCTGCACAAATTTTCAGTCCCTCCAACAGTGCATGAGGGTTACCTTTTCTCCATATCCTCGCCAACACTTGTTTTTTGGTTTATTGGTGATAACCATTCTGACAGATGTAAGGTGATATCTCATTGTGGTTTTTATTTGTGTTTCTTTGATGATTAGTGATGTTGAACATCTTTTCATATATATGTTGGCCATGTGTATGTCCTCTTTGGAGAAATATTTATTCAGGTCCTCTGCCCATTTTTTAAATGGACTGTTTGTTTTTTGGTATTGAGTTGCATGAGTTCTTTAAAATTTTGGCTATTAACCCCTTATCAGATGTATTATTGGTGTTTATATTCTCTCATTCTTTAGGTTGTCTTTTCATTTTGTTGATGGTTTCCTTTGCTGTGCAAAAATTTTCAGTCCCCATATGCTTATTTTTTCTTTTGTTTCCATTGCTTGAGAAGATATATCAGAAAAAACATTACTAAGAGCAGTGTCAGAGACTTTACTGCCTATGATTTCTTCTAGGAGTTTTATGGTTTTGGGTCTTACATTAATGTCTTTAATCCATTTTGAGTTTGTTCTTGTATATGGAGGGGGAAGGTGGTCCGTTTTCAATTTTTTCCATGTGTTGTTTCAGTTTCCCCAACACCATTTATTAAATAGGCTGTCATCACCCCACTGTGTATTCGTGCATCCTTTATCATAGGTTAATTGACTATATAGGTGTGGGTTTATTTTTGGGCTCTCTATTCTGTTCCATTGATCTATGTGTCTGTTTTAATGCCAGTACTATGCTGTTTTAATTACAATGGCTGTGTGGCATATAGTTATATATCAGGTAGCATGATGCATCCAACTTTGCTCTTCTTTCTCAAGATTGCTGTGGTTATTTAGGGTCTTTTGTGGTTCCATGAAATATTTAGGATTATTTGTTCTGGTTCTGTGAAAAATGCCGTTGGTATTTTGATAGGGATTACATTGGATCTATAGATTGATTTTTTTAGCATGGACATTTTAACAATGTTAATTTCTATCCATGAGCATGGTATATGCTTCCATTTGTTTGTATCTTCTTCAGTGTCTTAAAATTTTCTGAGTACAGGTCCTTTACCTTCTTGGTTACATTTATTCCTAGGTGTTTTTTTTTTGTTGTTGTTGTTTTTGATGCAATTGTAAATGGGATTTTAAAAAAATTATCTTTCTGACAGTTCATTATTGGTATATAAAAATGCGACTGGTTTTTGAATATTGATTTTGTATCCTGCTTCTTTAGTAAATTCATTTATCAGTTCTAATCATTTTTTAGTGGATCTTTGGGTTTTTTTTTTTATATATGGTATCATGTGATCTGCATATAATGACAATTTTACTTCTTCATTTTAAATTTGGATGATTTTTATCTCTTTTTTTGTCTGATTGCTGTGGCTAGAACTTTCGGTACTATGTTGAATAAAAGTAGTGAGAGTGGGTATCTTTGTCTTGTTCCTGATCATGAGGGGAATGCTTTTAGCTTTTCCCTATTGAATATGATGTTAGCTATAGATTAGTCATATATGGCCTTTATTATGTTTAGGTATGTTCCCTCCATTCCCACTTTGCTAAGAGTTTTTATCATAAATGGATGTTGGATTTTGTCAAACAACTTTTCTGCATCTATTGGTATGATCATATTATTTTTTATTTTGTTT
The DNA here is from genome assembly GCF_004115265.2 of Rhinolophus ferrumequinum. NCBI lineage: Eukaryota > Metazoa > Chordata > Mammalia > Chiroptera > Rhinolophidae > Rhinolophus > Rhinolophus ferrumequinum. The sequence goes on from NC_046300.1 coordinate 53,550,177, forward strand.
ATTTGGTGTATCAATTTAATTGATTTGTGAAGAATGAACCAAATTTGCATCCCCGGAATAAATATCACTTGATCATGGTGTGTGATCTTTTTAATGTATTGCTGAATTCGGTCTACTATTATTTTGTTGAGGATTTTTGCATCTATGTTTATCAGGGTTATTGGCAAATACACACACACACACACACACACACACATATGTCTTTGTGTGGTTTTGGAATCAGGGTAATAGTGGATTTGTAGAATGAGGTTAGGAGCTTTTTCTCCTCTTGAAGTTTTTGGAATAGTTTGAGAAGGACAGGTGTTAATTCTTTTTTGAATGTTTGGTAAACTTTACCTGTGAAACCATCTGGTTTAGGATTTTTGTTTGTTGGGAGTTTTTTGATTACTGATTCAATTTTGTTTGTAGTAATCAGTCCATTCATATTTTCTGTTTCTTGATTCAGTCTTGGAAGTTTGTATGTTTCCAGGAATTTATCTGTTTTTTCCAGATTGTCCAATGCATTGGCATAAAGTTGTTTGTAATATTTTCTTATAATTCTTTCTATTTTTATGGCGTCAGTAGTCACTTCTCCTCTTTCATTTCTGATGTTATTTATTTGGGTCCTCTCTCTTTTTTTCTTGATGAGTCTGGCTAACAGTTTATTAATTGTTTTTATATTTTCAAAGAACCAGCTTTTGGTTTTATTAATCTTTTGTGTTATTTTTTTAGACTCTATTTCCTTTATTTCCACTCTGATCTTTATTATTTCCCTCATTCTGCACTCTGGGCTTTAATTGCTATTCTTTCTCTAGTTCCTTTCTCTAGTGTAAGGTTAGATTGTTTATTTGAGATTTTTCTTGTTTCTTTAGGTAAGCGTGTATTGCTATGAGTTTGTCTCTTAGGACTGCTTTTGCTCTGTCCCATAGATTTTGTGTGTTTTCGTTTTCACTTGTCTCTTTTCATTTCTTCCTTGATCTCATTTTTAACCCATTTATTGTTTAGCAGAATGTTGTTTAGGTTCCATGTGTTCGTGTGTTTTTCATTTTTTTCTTGTTATTGCTTTCTTGTTTCATACCATTGCAGTCAGATTAGATGCTTGATATGATTTCAATCTTTTTAAATTTATTGGGACCTTCCTGTTTAGAAGAATAAACTGTTGAGGAGATGTGATGGAAGAGAGGACCCTGTTTATTATAGCCAAAATTACACCACTAGGCACAAAATTAAGAAGAATTACCCAAAACATATAATGAAGAAAATTATAAAACAGTCCCAAAAGACACAAAAATTTAACTTGAACACATGGAAAAATGTACCCATATACTTGGATTGAAAAAGGAAACATAAAGACATCAATTTTCCCTAAGTTAATTTATACACAATCCCAATAAAACTACTATCAAGCTTTCTTTCCTAGAGATAGAAAAGTTCATTACAAAGGTCATTTAAATAAATAAATAACCAAGCATAGTGAGTCATCAGAAAAGAGAGCAATGGGTGTGAGGTAGACCTACTACATGTTAAAACATAATTATAACAGTGTGCTCATGGTGGCTGAATAGACAGACAGATTAACAGAACAGAATGGAAAACTCATAAGTGGATGTGACTTCCTATGGCAACATTATATGTTGTCATATACACTCTAAAGGCAGCATCCCAATCATTGGGAAATGATAGACTTTTAATAGGTGATATGGAGATAAACTGAGTAGCCATGTGGAAAAATGTAGAACTGAAGATAGTGCTCAGACTGAATATTAGGATAAATTTCAAATAGATTACAGATTTCAAATAGTAAATGTTAAAAGAAAGAAATCGTATAAGTAGTAGGAGAAAACATGAGTGAAATCCTCATGAAATTCAGAAGGGAAAAGATTATGTGATCTGGTAAAAGGAGCCTTTGCATGGCAAGTACAAAACAGGAAATATTTTTACTAAATGGAAAAAGAGAAAGGCCTCCCTTCAATCAAGCTAAACAAAACGGCTGCAGACTTTGTAATAGTCACAAAATAGCATGTTTGGGACGCTTTTCTTTCCTTTTATCCTATGAGTCACCCTACTCCAAAACCTGAAGCTTTTTGTTTAGAAATTATGTTGCTCAGGCACTGTTTCAGTATCTGCTGGGAATACGGTATGCAGCTGTGAATCTTTGATTGTTAGTTGGTGTACTTGGGGATTGTTTATGAGGCAACTACAATGGATTTCTGACTGTTACAGTGGTCTTAAAAGTTATAGCTCCCAACTTGGAGGCTCATGGTGAAGGGAATGTTCATTTTCTTACTTCACCATTTCTTCCAAGAGAAGAAAGTTTTCCTGCTTTGTGAGTCCTGAGGAGCACGGTCTCTCTTTCTTGTGAGTGGTGTGCTAGACAGCTGGATTAGATCTTTGTCTCTGTTCATTGAGCTCCCCGCTCAGCTCTCTGAGTAGGCAAAGATGAGAAATGTGTTGAGGGAAGCTTTCAGCAGATTTTTAAGAGCCAGCATTTCTCTTTTCTAGAGCATGTTGTGCTTAAATGCTACTCTTCCCTTGGGGGCACTTTTCAGGTTCTGGCTTTTTCAGGCAAAGCAAGAGACTATAATTATTTCACTTTCAATCAGTTCTGAAGCCTCAAAGACTGAAATTGTCTCTTCACATCCACTCAGACGTCAAAGAGAGGTGTGGGAAAGAAATCGCTGTTTGTCTACCAGCTGCTGTAGAACTCTTAAGTCATTTCTTGCTTTCATTTTCTGTGCAGTGGTCAGGAATTGTCGTTAATCCTCAAATAAGTAAAAATAAAATGTTTCAACAAATACCTTGGAGAATACAGTTGATTTTGCATTCAAAAAGCTCTCACAGGCACTGTGGCAGACTGTGCTACTATTCACTGACCCGTTCACTCCTCCTTATGTAAGGGAGAATTATACTCCCTCTACACTTCAAGTCAGAAGTGGCCATGGGACTTGACTTTGGCCAGTGAAATGTAATGGACTTATTTAGTTTCTAGTAGCTTGAATCTGCACCTCCCTTTTCTTCAGACTATTGAAAATTATGTCTTCATGAAACCTTTGAAGATAAACCACCCCAAATTGTTGGTATGATTACTTGCTCATTTTATTAACTTCATCTGAATTTATTATCCATTTAAACATGTTACCTCAATTTGCTTAAGAAAGGTTTTTCAAAAAGAAAACAGGTATAAATGGAATTGTTAAATGCTTCCTATGCTCCCAAAGAAGTCTTAGGGAATTCTTTTGCATATCAAATATATCAGTATGCATATTGCCACATTTTCATACATTGACTTTGTATAAAGCAGAGCACAGCAGATATTCTTTTCTTAGCTGTTTTGTAGCTTTGTTTTCTAGATGTTGGCTATTTCACTCATCAAATAAATGCTTATTGAACACCTGTCACATTCAAGGTACTGCACCAAGACCTGGGTGCACGTGTATACGTGTAGTTCTAGCCGTACCTGTATTTTGTGTGTTAGTTTGTTGCTCTGGATCGAACTGATTCCTGCTCTCTTCCTCCTCCATACCCCCATCTGTATGTTGAAGTCCTAATGGCCAATGTGACTGTATTTGGTTGGAGGTAGGGCTTTTAGGTGGTAATTAGGGTTAAATGAGGTCATGAGGGTGGGGTCCTAACCTGATAGGACTGGTGCCTTTATAAAAAGAGAAAGTGATGTCTCCTCCCCAACCCTTCATCTGTCTGTATCTATCTCCACGTGCACACACTGAAGAAAGGTCATGTAAGCACACAGTGAGAAGGCAGCAAGCCAGGAAGTCTGCAAGCTTGGAAAAGGGTCCTCATTGGAACCCAACCATACTTTGTACCCTGATCTCAAATTTTCAGCCTCCATAACTGTGAGAAGGTAAATTTCTGTTGTTTAAGCCACCTGGTTTATGATGTTTTATTAGGCAACCTGAGCTGACCAAAATATTTGCTAAATATGGTAATTTTATAACTAGAATATCTGTGAATCTTGTAAGAAATAATTCAAGGCAACAAAATAACATATACCTTACATGGCTGACAATTTGTCACACTGAGATATTAAAGGAAAAAAGTATGGTAAGTCTAAGGAAAAGAGGTAAATTCATGAATGTCAGATTCATGATGACATATTAAGGTAAATCAGAATCCCAGCCTTTCAAAGATAAAACGGGAGAGAACAACAAATCAACCAATGTAATAAGCTCATTTGTTATTGAACAGTGTTCAGGCGTGTCCTTAGACTACATATCTCACAGTATGGTCCAAAACTACTTGTGTCAGAATCACGTGGGTGTGCGTGTTAGGTATCCAGTTCCCAGGACGGCACCACAATCATATTCAGTTTCTCTGAGGTGAAGTCTTGCAGTCTTCATTTTTAGCAAGTTCTCTAAGTGCTGCTTGGGCACACTAAGTCTGAGAGCACCTATTTTAGGCATTGTGGGGCTATATATGAAAGGTTACCTTTGTCCCACAATGAGAGGCCTACTGACGCATGAAAGAAAGGCAAACCAAGATAAAATGTGATCAAGTGCTCAGATGTATGATATAGAGTATAGGTGTCGTATTTTAGAAGAAATGAACAAAGAATAGAAAGTAGGTACTAGAGATCTGTTCCCAGCACTCTGAGAACTTAGAGGGAAGCCTAGAAGAGTGGACTGGAGCAGTCTGGAGTCGGGGAGGCCGCAGAAAGGAAGCAGCATGTGCCATCATTTGAAAAGTAAAGATGCTCTTTTCCTTCAAAACTTTTAAGAAAAAGACAATAAAGGAATAAAACAAAGTTTTTATTTCACTAGGACGGAGAGCACAGAGAAGAGATAGGAATGGAGAGAGATTTGGGGAAGACATGAGACAGGTGAGGAAGAAGGACTAAAAGTGTGCTGAATAACCCTGGTCGCGCTCTGGAGGCTCAGCTCTTAGAAACGCCAAGTACTGCAGGAGGTGGGGGCGGAGCACACACAGGCATAACGAGAGGGAACCTATGTGGTTGGACCCTGGTTTCCTGCCTTTCAGGAGCAACTGGTTTATGCTCTAGAGGATTTGAACTGGAGGATGCTTGAATTCAGTGACGTTAGGCAGAGTGAGGTGAGCACCAAGGCAAGGACTAACAACGGGGATAAACAGTGAGTCAGGTGACCGAGCAATGGCACTCTGAGCACTGTCTCCCCTCCCCACTGTCAGCTCAGAACTCTGACAGCCAGATGCAGTCCCTCAGCCTCTTCACCTCCAATCTTAAGTCAAAATCGCATTCGTTTCACCAATCTAAGAGTGGATGCTAAAAATTATGGGAGCAATGCCCTCAAAATTTTAAGAGTATGTGCCTGGCCTCTTAATCTATCAAGAGATGAATCAAGTAAGATAAATGGTAGAATAAATACATTTTTCAGATATGCGAGTACTCAGAAACATTCCCCTTCTTAGAAAGCACTGGAAGCTGTACTTTAATCAAAATAAGGGGGATAAAACCAAGAATAGGAATACACTGAATTTTGGAAAGAAGACTTGCAGAAGGAAAGACAGCATGCAACAAAACAACCAGGACACAATTAGGCCTGGAATGCAGCTGACATACTCATAGATTGAAACACTGAGGCTAAGGGAGAGGGGAGTGAAGGAAAAAAACACCTTTGAACTCCAATATTCAATAACCTTTAAAGAGTCTGTTAGCAGTACTCCATCCTTCCATTTTCTTTTTACTTTGCCTGGCCCCGTGTAAAATAAATGTTTCTACACTTACTTTTTCATATCTCTATAGTTTCCATTTTCGGTATAAGAAGTATACCTTTCTTTTAGGAATGATATAAGCAAGCATTATTATTGATCTAAGTAATCAGCACATAGTTTTCATTTTACCATTTGTGTTATTCCTCATGTGACCTAACAAAAAAGTTAAAAAAAAGCTAACATTTATATACAGAAATCTAGGTGATTTTATTACCTTTTTTAAACAGATATTTTAGAAGTTTACTATATTATTTTTTTAGATTGTTCACTAACTTGGTAAATTGCAAGGACTGATTTTCCACTTTTGTGAAAAAAATCCCAATAACCACATTTACAGAGAAGAATTTATACTAGGCAATACCTTAAAATAATTTTGAAATGTATTTATTTACATCTCAAATATGACTTCTTTCTACAATGTTCAAAGTCTCATTTCCACAGCTGCAATTAAGTGACATTTTTAGGATAATGTTTCATTTGGCTGTCTTATGTTAATAATCAGCTAGATGATGCATATCTTTTCCATCTCTGTGTACCCATGAATTATTCAGAAGCATTCTCTTTTAAATGCAGAGTAGAGGAATTCAGTTCCTTCTCCCAAAAAGGGTCTGACATGTTTTAGTTTTGGAGAGAGAGAAAGTAGATTCTTTTCCTTTTTAATCCTTTTACATTTATTGAAATAAATAGTTGGAAGTTATCTAAATATCCAATAATGAAAAAATGCCCAAGTAAACTAAAATATATTATTTAACAAAACGATGCAACTATCAAAAACTAATAGTTGGAAAGACAAAAGATATATGGCAAAATGTTTATATCAAAAAATAAGTGAAAAAGCCATATAAAAATGTATGTACATCATAATTGCAATTAGAAATGTCATGGGAAAAAATTCCAGAAGAAAATTCAATAAAATAGTAATGACAGTCATGACTATGTTAGGACTATAGGTGATTTGTTTCTTCTCTATATTTTCCAGTTTTTAAAAATATATTATTTTTATGAGAGAAAGCAAACAAGCACTAGTGTTTGCTGGAAACTGTGCCGTGCTGAGGGGATAAAGATGAAAAAATATGCTTAGCAATATATATCAAGTTTTCCCTGGTAAAACTGAAATGTGTAGAATTAACATAAATTTCATTGCGATCTTATTAAGGAAAATGTCATTAATTAAATACTTACTAAGTGCTTTTCATGTGTACCTTGTCCAATCCAGTCAACAATCATATGAAGATGATTTTCCTTTTCCAGACAGGAAACTAATTCTGAGAGAGGCTATGCAACGTGTCCAAATGACAGTTACTAAGAGGTTGAGCGTGGTCTGATTAGAAGTCCATTTTTAGTCATTTAACAATAATTTATTAAGCATCGATTTAAGAATTTATTAAGAATTATTAAGCATTCTAAGTACCAAGAGTTGTTCTAGATTAGGGATGCTGAAATGAGCAAAACAAAGATTTTTTTCCCTCATGGATCTTACATTCTTGTGTGAGGAGTCAAACAAAAATAAGTGGCAAATGATGTATTAGAAGCTGAAAAGTGCTTTAGAGAAAAATAAGGCAGAGAACGGGGCTAAGGATGCAGAGTAGAGAAGGAGGGATTGCAATTTTGAATAGGACGAGAAAGCAGTGTTTGAGTAGAGGCCTGAAGGAGTTGAGGGAATGACCCAATGCTGTGGGGGTGCATTTCAGGCAGAGGAAACAGTAAATAAAAAGGCCTTGAGAGGAACGCATGCCTCGCAGAGCAGCAAGAAGCCCAGCGTGTCTAAAGTGCATGGAACACTTGGGAGAGTGGAACAAAATGAGATAAAGAAAGACAGCAGGGAGCCAGAGACTAAGCTTTGTAGGGCATTGTCCAGACAGGAAACCACTGAAGCGTTCTAAGCAGAGGAGTTGCTCCCTCTGACTTAGTTTTCAATGGATCATTCTGGCTGCTAATTGCAGAAAAGCCTGTAGGGGAACCAAGGTGGAAGCAGGAGACCTGTTAGGAGGCTACTGCAGGGAGAGGTGATGGTCAGTTGTGCCAGGATAGGAGTGGAGGATTGTCAAGAACTGTGTGGGCCTGAGATTTTATCCTACTACTGACTTGTAAGTTATCAAGTTAGCGTGTTTCTTGCATGTTGGCAGAAAATAGGAGACTTATGGATCAGAGACAAAGGATTTTATTTCTCATGACACAGCAGTCAGCATGAGCTTCTTATTTGATTCATGCCCCCCCAACCCCTTCCCAAGTCCCATGGGAGGGATGCAGTGTGGCCCAAGGGGAAACTGCATAGAGCGGGTCTGTGTCACAGCTGAGAGATCTCAAACTTAGGAAACCCCTATGTTTTACAATGGACTATAAGCAAACTTGCCTAGCCTTTGCTCTCTTTTGCAGAGCAACGCTGTTTTTATTATATTGGATGCAAACAAACTTGCCCTTTGTTTCAGAGGAGGACACTATCTTCCAAAGTGGTTTGCTAAGCAAACCTCCTTGGAAAAATAGTCCAGAACAAAAGCTATTGTGTCTTCCCTTATAAGATGAGCAGAAATGTAAAAGACCCGTGGAGAATTGTCTCCCAATAAGGATGCAGTGTGAAGTGCCTGAATTCTGGAGGCATTTTTTCAGGTCAGATGTGGGATATAAGAGAAAGAGAGTCCAGAATGATGTTATGGTTTTTTCCAGCCACTGTACTGTGCTGGAGCCACTGTGTACTCTGTGTACTCCAGCCACTGTGCTGGAGATGTGCGGGCAAATGGGGCATTCCAGGCCGTGGCCGCCATGGGGCTTACCTTCTAGTGGGGGATACAGACCTAACGCAGACAAATACGCCAAATAAGTAAAATGCTTGACCTACTTCATATATATATATAGTTTCTGGTGATTTCAGCTCTGTAAAAATATGTAGTTTTATTTAAAGCAGGTAAAATTATAATCAGGATATAAAAGGACAAGGTAGATTAAATCCCATAGATAAAGTCTAGTGTTCTTGCTTCTAGAATTAATTTAATCCTTGTCATCTTTTCTTGAGAAATAGAATTTCCTTGAGTTTGTACCTTCCTGCAAGAGGTGCACTTAGCACTTATTTCATCAGTAACCTAGACATGCTTCATTTGGAAAACAAACATTAGAATTTTAAAAGATTCTATTTTAGGAACAAAATTTATTTTACTTTATTTGCTTACAGATAAATATTTGAAGGTGGACTGTAATGAGGTATTGTCATAGATGGAAATCCGTCATCAATTTTAATTCTGAGTGATTTGTTGTCTGTCTCTACCAACTAGAATGAAAGCTCACTGAGGGGAGTTTGTTTTGTTTGTGGATGCATTCACAGCTCTTAGAATAATGTCTGGTATATATTAGGTGTTTAATAAGTTGCTCTTGAATGACTACATGTATGATACACATATTATTTTGTATTCTGCTCGTAATAAACAGATTCCTATCCCTAGTGTTCATTTCATTTGCAGAATCTTTGATGTCTGCTTTCTATCCCTTTTTCTACTATAAGCATTCTGTCAGTATTGATCATTTAGATGTTTCCTAAACATTTGCAGTGATACAAAATATTGAAGCAATTTTTTTGCATATTAACTTTTAAATTTCTTTTGAATTATCTCTCTGATATAAATGAAAGAAGTGACTCCAAAGGTATTAACATCCTCATTACTCTCCTTCCGTGTCTCTTCCAGAAGGATAGGGACAGTTTTCAATGGGTGAGTGTTTCACCTCACCTGTTTCACCTCAAACTCAAATTCATTAGCATCAGTTGTGATATTTTTTTAAAAAGCCTTCTTTGGGTGTGTAGGTTGGAACTAGAGAATCAGGTATGCTTTTATTAGTATTTATTTAATGTTTCTTGATGTTACATATATTTATTTCCATATTCATTTAGTATTTTTTCCTCTGGTGTGAGCTGTCTGTTCTCCACTTTGCCCAGTAGAGCTGCCTGTTGAATGAGCTCGTTCCTAAGTTCCAGGCAGCATGATGACATTTAGGTTTTTAGGAAACTTTCTCCTCAGCACTGGGGTTGTCCCAGATGGCAGCTTTGGGTGACTTTCTCCTGGTGAGGCTGAGAGGCAGGAAGGTTCGGGGTGTGGGGGCTCTTTGAAGCTCCCCCCCCCCCACTGATGAGGAGAGCGCCCGGAGACAACACTGATGACATTCCCTCTTTCAACGATAGCTACTGTGCTTGCTGCTATGTAAACTGAAAAACAAATGTCTAATTACGTTATAAGTATGATAAAAATAGGGTGCAGTAAGAGGCAATAATGAGGAAGAGAGAAATGTTTGGAAGCCTTACCCAGATCAGGGGAGCCTTTCTGAGGAAGTGGCACTTTGCCTAAAACCCAAAGGAAGAGATATCCAGAAGGTCTCTGTGATGCCGTATCTCTGGCAGAAGCACAGTGTCATGCCATTTCTGCAGCCTACAGGAGCAGCCTGTCCAGCCGAGCTGTAATGTCCTGTGGCTCAGGATGTTTCTTTCATCTTGGCATTACTTAAGACGACCGTGCCAGGTCAGGGATGAGAGACTGTGATGTCCCTTCTTAAGTTCCTCCCATGCCTGGCCTGGCCGAGTAGGGTACGAAATACCTCTGCTTGTTTGAGGATCAAATAATAAGATAATAACTGTGTCATTTTCCTCATTCTTTCCATGTGATTGAAATAGTTACAAATAATTAGCATTCAAAGGAACCCACTCTGTCCTGACTTTATGAATCATGCTGCAGGAGCAGCTAACACAGCATAATACACAATACAGTCATAACGCAGTCTTCATAACAGCAATCTCAAGTCACATAAATGCTTCATAAAGAGTCTACACACAATATCTCTTACAGTACACAGGAAAAATGAAAATCAGTATCTTTTAACTGACTTCATTTGGCTTTCTAACTTTGATTACGACTTCTGTCATTTTAGCTTATCCATTTAAGCTTGTTCTTAACAAATGGATACTTGGGGACCCAGTCTTCTTTAGAGGTGAGAAGGGTTTAAAGCCCTCTTGCTGTTACTGATAATTTAAATAATCCTAAAACATTCACATGACAATGAAGCAAAAATACTGCCATATGTAAAAGAGGAGATTTTATTTTCTGAACACTTAACAGTTTATTTCACATTCTCTATATAGCCCTGTATTACACTCTGTAATGTCTGAAGAGGCATGCTTGTACAGTCCATTGCTAGAAAAAAATGCAATCTATTAGTGGCTGACTGCAAACATTCTCAGAGTGTGATGCAAACATGTTTTTTAAAACTGTTCTCACTGTGCTCTTTTAGACTGAGTTAGCTTCAGGTCCCTTCTCGTCATCCTCCCTTCCTCTCTTCCTTTTTTCTCCTTACCTTCCCCATGTGGTCTAAGTTGGAGAAACCACTGTTCCTGGGTCTGTTCTGGAAGGCGAAGAGGAATCAGAGTACAACCCTCATAGCACAACTTGGATGTAACTACATAAAGCAACACCACCACCAAACAAGAACAACAACAATAAAAAAACAAGAGGGAGGCTGAGAAGGAAAGAAAGGATGCAGGGGACAGTGAACCTGGATCTGTCACATACGATCTGCCAGAATTCTTTGAAGTCAATTTATTCTAGCCACTTACTTCACCAGAAACACATAACTACTAAAAATGCTTTCTAGGTTCACACAAGGTAATCACAGTTCCGACCCAGCAAAAAAATTTAATGAGGCAAGGACAATCAAATCATCTATCTGTACAATCCACAAAAATGTCTTATGCACTTGTTTTTTCCAAGTTTTGTTATAATGAGTGTAAAATAAATTATTAGTTCAACAATGACACAGAGTTTTACTCAATAGATGGTAAGAAAACTTATTTATTCTTAGAAGCTGGGGTTTGTTAGTCTGTAAGTCTTGTTTAAATTGTAGTTGCAGTGGTACAGCCTTGTTAACTTGGCTGCAAAATCACCTTCGACTGCAGCCGTCACACTCTGCCCAGCTCCTCAGGAAGCCCTCTCACTGCAGGTGTGCGGTGGGGTTCAGAATGGCTTGTCCTCATATAACAGATAAACCAGATACTGAGCGGCTTTCGAGTTTTAATTCTTTCAAATTTTATCCGTCATCGAAAAATGTATAGGTGACACTGTTTAAACCTTTACATCTTGCTGCATTAAAACTAATGTTTGTAAAATATAGTTGCTTGTCTAAATTATCTAAATGTTTTTCATGAATGCCTAATTTTCAAGATTTTTCCTGAAAATGGCATTTTAAAGTTACACCATGGCTGAGAATTTGTACCCATTTCTCTTGTAATTATCTTAATTATACTAGGTGTAATCGTTGCTTTTCAAAGACAGCCAGCTTTTACTCCAGGAACTAAAGAACTTTTTTCCTTTATAAACTATATAAAAAGATGCTACATATGAGGTACCGAGAAACATTGTATTTTCCCGCCCCCCCCACCCCCCAACACACACACAAAGTGCCGTAGTATCTGTTTTATTTCCTGGCATTCTTTCAAGCTTATTATTGCTTCGACATTTGAACTTGTCACCTCTCCAAACTCATCTAGTTGCATTTCATCATCTTTTGACAAATCTTAAGGTTTTCTAAAGCTCCTTTGGATTTTCTATAAAAGCCCATTCTTTGAAATTCAGAACGTTTCTTTAAATCTAATTAATGTTCTTGCCAGATTTTTATAAAACAAATCCATAAAAGGATGGCCACACTTTAAATAGGTAGCTGTTCATATTTCAATTTTATTAAAATTTTTGTTTGCTCCCAACTTTGTTACTGTTACAATTTCTTTTTCCTGCCTCTAAGTAAATCAGAGGATAGACTTTCTTCATATCTCATCAGAAACAAAAAGCAGAAGACTTTGGGGAGCCAGCATTTCCAGTACCGGGTGCTACGGAGAAATATAGTTAGATTTGTTCAAATTATTGAATTGGCAACTGCTCTACTGCCTTAATTTATTTTCTCTTCTTTGCCCACCTTTGGAGAACTTCTCTCCTTCAAACTTTTCCTTTCATGTAACTTAGCTTTTCTCAGTACAATCCTGTGAACTACAGGTGCTGATCTTGTACACTATAGGTGAAGGAAAGACTGCCTTCAAATGTGTTTGTTCAAGTGTCCCCAAGCTGAGCCTTCTTCATCCTGAGGTCCGCAGGCCTACTAGGTCCAACAAATATTGCTAGAACAGACTCCAATATATTCTGTGCAGCCCACAGACAACATTTCATGTTCAAAGAACCATTGCTGGGTCCCTGTGTTCCTGTGGCGAGGCCAGAGCTTTTCATGTTGCGCCTGTGCCATGGCACAGCTGGAGCCGTCTTCTTCACAAGCACCAGCCCTCATTTGCTTAACACTCACTCCCTTCTCTGTCATCGGCTCAAATAGATTAGAAGAGCACTTCTCTCTGTACCAGCTCATCTCTCAATTTAGGGAGAAGAATATCAGTTTCAAAGCCTTTGGCCTCTTTCAAAACTGTACCTCTATGGTCTGGAACGCTGATTTGAAGATGTGACAGTGACAGCTGGATAAACAAAGGGCCTAGCTAAATTCTATCCACAAATTGATGCTAAAGTAAAGAATTTAGGATTCCTCTGTAAGAATTAAGAGGTCCCTAAGTTCAGAAAAGTGTGTCTGGAGGGAATAAAGACATTTTTAATGATGTGACAACATTTTATTCTTTACTTGCAGAAGCTAAGTAAACGTTCCTTCTGTGGAAGGTCTCCCTCCGTAAGCGGGAGTAAGACCTGCTAGACCACTCCAAGCACCTGGGGAAAACAGTTTGGAGAAATCACCAAAGATCATAAATACTGCCTTGCACACAAATATTTTTACCCTACTTCCTAAACCTCTCTAACTACTTTGATTTGTTACATAAGTATCTGCTCTGGCAAGCATCGTAATTTCTCTCCACAGAACCAGACTTTCAGGAAAATGGAAAAACAAAGGATTACAAAAGAAAAACTGAGCACAACATGTATCTTTAAAGTTCATTTCTTTTATTTTTTGAAAAAAATTAAAAACTATTTGATAACCATATTTCAGTATAATTGGTTTCCTTCGCAGGCCTATATATTTCAATTTGTGCATTTTGCAGCAGTATGGACGGTCCCCGACTTATGATGGTTCAACTTACAATTTTTTGACTTTATGAAGCTCTGGAAACAATACACATTCAATAGAAACTTTAATTCGAATTTTAAATTTTTGATCTTTTCCCAAGCTAGTGATATGCGTATGATACTGTCTTATGATGCCAGGCGGAGGCAGAGGGGTGACTTTGCCCAATTTTGTTAGTGTAAGGTGTTCTGAGCACGTCTGAGGCGGCCAAGGCTAAGCTGCCATGCTCCCAGGTTAGGGCCGGAAATGCGTTTCCCATGTAGGCTAGTTTCAGCTTGCGATGGGTTTGTCGGATGGGACCCTGTTGTAAGTTGAGCATCTGCACTCTCAGAGGGCATCTCTTGGCTTCTCCTAGAGGGTCCAGGGAACAAAAAAAGGCACCTTGCTGCCCGTGCAGTACTTGGGTCATTATTCTTCCAGAAGAAGCCATCACTCTGGATGCAAATCAGAACGGTTCACCCCAGGTTGTGGAGAGTCTGGGGGACAGACAGGGGACAGGCAGGAACACAGAGGGAAATGAATCATTAATAATGTTTTTTGTTCCTTAAGCGGGGTTCTCTTCATAGGTACTTACTGTTTATTTTATAACAGCTAAATTCGGCCCAAAGTAACTTTATTTTTGTATTCGCAAACATATCAGAACAAATGGGCCATTTTCTAATCTTGAAACCAGGAGAATTAGAAAGGAAATTAAGTGACCCTTGCCATCTATACTTTCCAGTTACACAAGACCGGAGGAAGGGGCAGAGTCAAACCGCCCGTCGAGGGGCAGCGTGGCTTACAGCGTCCTCACTTCTAAGCAGGGATAAGGTCAGAGCATAAATGCTGCCGCGTTGTTTCTGCTTTTCTTAACCAATGAGCCAAAGGATGTTAAAACATCGACTGACCCTTCTAAGTGATCTTAATGTTTTCACTCTCAGGCCATGAGTTCTGATTTTTTCCCCTTAGAACCCCAAAGAGCTGGTGTTGCGGTTGTGCCAGCTGGAGTCTTCACGGAGTCTGAAGCTCCTGCGTGGGTGTGTCTGAAAGGTACTTCCAACCTGTGCAGACTGTCAAGGATAAAGGTCATTTCATGATTCTCATCATTATTTTTCCGACTTGGAACCCTTCAGCATATGTACTTATTTTGTATGTCTAGTCAACATACAAGAGTTTCTACACTTTCAGAGCCTTTTCCAAGGGAATTAAAAAGAAATGGAAAACATAGCCACTAATTTCCCCTTACTGACAGTAGGTAGAAAATACACCTGAAGTGGTGTGAAACTAAGCACATCAGTATAATATAATGGCTCCTCTGTGCCACTTAGGTAGATCCAGCTCTTGGGTGGCCTAAATGCTCCCACATTTAAAGCGTTTCATGTTATATATTGAAGTCCTTAACAACCTGTCCCTCTCTGAATTACTCCACCAGAGTTTCACATGCCCCAGGGCTCCTGGATCCTTAGCTGACGTTTGGATCCCTCAGTGTACTCTTTTTTTTTTTTTTTCCTTTCAGGTGTACAGCATAGTGGTTAGACATTTATATAATTTAAGAAGTGATCCCCCTGACTAGTCTAGTACCCACCCGGCACTATACATAGTTATTACCATATCGTTGACTATATTCCCTATGCTTTGCTTTACATCCCCATGACTATTTTGTAACTACCAATTTGTACTTCTTAATCCCTTCACCTTTTTCACCCTGTCCCCCAAACCCCTCCCATCTATCACCCCAACAAATCTAGTACCCATCTGGCACCATACGTAGTTATTACAATATTATTGACTATATTTTCTATGCTATATGCTACATCCCCATGATTACTGTGTAACAATCAGTTTGTACCTTTTTTCGGCCACACCTCCAACCCATCTGGCAACCATCAAAATGTTTTCTGTACCTGTGATTTTGTTTCTATTTTGTTTGTTTATTATGTGCTTTAGATTTCACATATAAGCAAAATCACATTGCATCTGTCTTTCTCTGACAGTCCACTCAGCAGAATACCCTCCAGGTCCATCCATGCCACTGCAGATGACAAGAACACATTCCCCTCCATGGCTGAGCAATATTCCATTGTATATATGTACCACCCACCCTTTACCCATTCTTCCACCGATGGACACCCAGGCTGCCTCCACTTCTTGGCCATTGTAAACAATGCTGCAAAGAACATGTGAATGCACTTG
The DNA here is from genome assembly GCF_004115265.2 of Rhinolophus ferrumequinum. Classification (NCBI taxonomy): domain Eukaryota; kingdom Metazoa; phylum Chordata; class Mammalia; order Chiroptera; family Rhinolophidae; genus Rhinolophus; species Rhinolophus ferrumequinum. The sequence continues at coordinate 53,566,107 of NC_046300.1, forward strand.
TCTCCTCAAAATAGCATTTTAGGTTCCTTCGGATAAATACCCTGCAGGGGTATTATTGTGTTGTGTTCTTCGTTGTCTCTTGTTACAGCCTTTGCTTTAAAGTCTGTTTTGTCTGGTATAAATATTTTCACCCCAGTCTTTTTTTTTTGGTTTCCATTTTCATGAAATAACTTTTTCCATCCCATTACTTTCAGTCTGTGTGTATCTTTCAATCTGAAGTGAGTCTCTTGTAGGAAGCATATGTAAGGGACTTGTTTCTTCTCTATTCAGCTCTCCAATATCTTTTGATTGGAGCCTTTAATCCATTTACATTGAAAGTAATTGTTGATAGATATGTAGCTATTGCCATTTTATTGTTCATAATTTTGATCTTTTTTTTCTGTCTTAAAAAAGTCCATCTAAGATTCCTTATAATATTGGTTTGGTGGTGATGAATTCCTTTAGCTTTTTCTTGTCTGGGAAGCTCTTTATCTGTCCTTCAGTTTTAAATGATGGCCTTGCTGGGTAGAATAGTCTTTGTTGTAGATCCTTGCTTTTCATCACATTAAAAATTTTGTGCCAATCCCTTCTGGCCTGCAGAGTTTCTGTCGAGAAATCAGCTGATAGACTTATGAGAGCTCCCTTATAAGTTACTAGTTGCCTTTCTCTTGCTGCTTTTAGGATTCTCCCTTTGTCTTTAACCTGTGCCATTTTAATTATGATGTATCTTGGTGTGGGCCTGTTTGGGTTCATCTTGTTTGGGACTCTCTGCACTTCCTGGACTTGTATGTCTGTTGCCTTCGCCAGGTTAGGAAAGTTTCCAGTCATTATTTCTTCAAATACATTCTCAATCCCTTTCTTTCTCTTTTCTCTTTCTGGTACCCCTATGGTACGAATGTTGTTATGCTTGATGTTGTCCCAGAGGTCTCTCAAACTATCCTCATTTTGGGGGGATTTTTTTCTTTCTTTCTTTCTTTCTTTTTTTTTTTTCCTGTTCTGCTAGGGTGTTTTCTGCTACCTTATGTTCTAAATCACTGATTTGATCCTCTGGTCATCTAGTCCACTGGTAACTCTAGTACATTCTTCATTTCAGTTATTGTATTCTTCACTTCTGACTGGTTCTTTTTTATGGTTTCCATGTCCTTTTCTGTGCTTGCTATCTCTTTGTTGAAGTTCTCACTAAGTTCCTTGAGTATCCTTATAATCATTGTTTTGAACTCTGTATCTGGTAGTTTGCTTGCCTCCATATTCTTCAGTTCTTTTTCTGGAGTTTTCTCCTGTTCTTTTATTTGGGACCTATTTCTTTGTTTCCTCATTTTGGCTGCCTCTTTGTGTTTGTTTCTGTGTATTAGTTAGATCTGCTATGTCTCCCAGTCTTGACCATGTGGGCTTATGTAGTATGTGCCCTGTGGGGCCCTGGCACAGTCTCCCTGGTCACCTGCTCCAGGTGCTCCAGGAGTGTTTCTTATGTGGGTTGTGTATATTCTCTTGTTATAGTTGAGCCTTATTACTATTGGCATGTCAGTGGTGGGTTTGACTCTCAAGTTGATTGGCTGTGGGGTTTGGCCACATCCACAGCTTATGGGCTTCTGTGTGAGGGCTTCTTACCCCACTGTGTGGGATTTGCCCCCGTGGGCTCTTGTGCCTGTTTGGACTGTCCTTTGTGTGTGCCACTTGTGGGGCTAATTGGGTGGTGATCTCTGTGGTCTGAAGCAAACCTCCAAGTATGTTGGTTCTGGAGTCTCTTGGGAGGGGCTCTGGTGCAGGCCCACATCACCCACTGCCTGTGACTGGCCATGAGCTGCCTGGTAGGAACTACAAAATGACTTGCAGTTGTTTTCTGCCTTTGGTAAACCTGGAGGGGTGAAGGAGTAGCCCTGCTGTGAACCAAGGACATCTGCCCATAGTACTCTGCATGCGGTAGCTCCACAAAAAGCCAGAACACTGTGTGGCCTGCTGCCACCTGCCAGCTCTCTTAAGGTTCAGCCATTGATAGAACCTTGTGTGGTGTGCACGTGGGCTGAGGCAGGGTCTGAGGGAGTCACTAGAGTGGTAAGAGTTGTGGTCACCAGGTTAATGTAAATTCTGGTTTGGTGCCAGTGCTGAGCCTGTAGCTGCTCAGCAAAAGTCTCAGAGCACACTGAGGCTAGTCTCTGTCCACCTCGGGCCTGCAGACGCTGATAATTTTCCAAGAAAGAATGCAATCCTGGTGGGGCTGGCTGCTCGCAGAGAAAGTGCCTCTGGCATTGGGGCGGGGTCACAGTGGAGGTCACCAGGTCTATCAGATTCAGATTTAGCCCTGTGGGGACGGGGTTGATACAGGAAAGGTGGTGCCCACCTGCAGGGCTCACAGTAGTAGGACCCCTCACAGGGCAAGTGGCATCTGTTCTCCATCCTTTGCCCTGAAGCCAGGCACCTCAGTCTGCCTTCCGTATGCCTCCAACACTCCTGAGTCACCATCCCTCTACTGGAGCCCAGGGTGAGTGTCTGTGAACCAGAGTCTGTGTACGGGCCGTTTAAGAGTTACCAGTGGACTATCTGCTCTGACATGTTGTGTCTAAGAGGACATCTGGGTTTCCTGCAGCCTTCCGTCCCACCCGGATGGTCGGAACACTCACTGTTTTTCACAGCCTGATGTTGTGGGGGTTCCTCTTCCTGACACCAGTACTCCAGGATGGGGTTTTTCACTCTTGTGGGGGGAACCTTCGAAGTGGAGATATCCCTCCTGATTCTCATCCACCACACACAGGTTTGGGACTTGTTCTGCATCTCTGTCCACCTACCAGTCTTGATGTGGCTTCTTGTTTATATTTTTAGTTATAAGAATTCTGTTCAGGTAGATTTCAGATGGTTCTCCAGGTTGATTGTTCTGTAATTTAGTTGTAATTTTAATGTGTTCAAAGAAGGATTCGGGCACAATGTTTATTTGCTCTGACATGTTGTGTCTTCTTTGTTGTATTCTTTACTGTGACATTATGGGGATGGCTTCAGTGGAATGTGAATGCATCACTTTGATGGTTTAGATTGACAGTCCCAGGCAAGTTGACATATGCTGGATAATCAGCTAATAAGATATGTGATTCTATAAGTTTCGATGCTGCTACACACCTTGGTGACATTTTTTTGTTGTTATTAATATTGTTTTCAAGGCTTTGTATTGTTAACATTATTTTTTAAAATTCCATTTGTTTCTTAATTACAAATATAGTATGACTTGTGATCAAGAATGCAAATGATACAGTTCTGTGTGCATATGTGTATGTGCTTTATATGAAGGTTAAACATCTCTCCTTCTCAATCCCCGATAGCCTGAAATGACCAATTCCACAAATTTCTCCTGCTTTATACAAATATATTCAAGCGTATAAACACAGATGCATCGTTTGTTTATGAAATAGAATCATACTGCATGCTATTTGCTTTTTTCACTTAATATTAAGACATTTTTGTAAGTCTAGTTACAGTACTAATTACAGTACTACTGTAAGACTAGTTACAGTACTAATAACACTAGCTTCCTAATTTTTAATGCATTTAAATTTATGTAAGTGAGATCATAACACTTCCGGTACAAGATTACCTTTTAATTTTATTTGAACTTCTATTAGGTTGGTGCAAAAGTAATTGTGGTTTTTGCAATTATTTTTAACCTTTTATACTGCAATTACTTTTGCACCAACCTAATATTAATATTATTAATTTTATTTTTATAATGTTTTATAGATTATAAACTCTTCTCACATACACAATCTTATTTATTCTTAAAAACTCTGGGACATGGTTATCATTAGCTCGATTTTAGTTGAACAGGAAGCTTAGAGAAGTCGATGCCTTCCTTCCATTATAACACTAATAAAGGTAGAGTCAAGATTCAGCCTTATCTTCTGATAATGTTGAACATATTTAAGGGAAGGTAGGCAAACACCTACTGAATGACATCTGGCATTCCCTTAACCATATCCAAAAATTGTCAATATCATTTTTTAAATTTAATCTATAAGCCTCTAGCACCATAGCCATTGCCTTATCTACCATATCAGTTTGTTTCGCTATGCCTGTTGCATAGACTAATAAGAATTTACTAGTCTTCTATGAGAATTTTTCTGCCTTAATTTTTAAAATAGTTTCTTAAGTATTAAACTGAAGCATTTAAAACGTATTTCAACATCCTGTTATTTGCTACTAAACTCATTTTATCTGCATTTTCTCCGGACTGAGCTCAATTTGATGTACATTGGTCCCAAAGCCTGAATGATTCATCTGAATCCAAGTACATTATTTTTCATTGTATCTTGCTTTTCACAATTTAACTTAGCCTGTAAACTTGCTTTCCATGCATCCTGCAAATTAATAGCAGAAAAATAAACTTTTAAAGATCAAAACAAAGCTTGCCCTTGGCCTCTTGGGAACATAACTATTGGTCTGAGAAATGGCTTGGCTATTGTCCTGATAGATCTCAAGAGGCACTTCCCTTTTCCTATTTTATTTGCTAATGGTAATACAAAAAGGATTAATTATAATGCTAAGTTTTAAGCATCCAACCATGGAGCTTCAGCCAGTAAAGAAAGTAGGAACTTTTAGCAAAGATGTTGGTAATTAATAAAAAAAGCACACGCTTACATAGTGTAGGGTAGTAAAATAGAAATGGCATGGGCTGTGGTGATTGAGAGATTCAGGTTTGAATCCTTACTTTGGTATTGGCTAACTCTTTGACCTTGGAGAGACTGATTAATTTCTCTCAGTCTGTTTTTTCAATTGTAAAATAGAGATAATGCTCATAGATTTGTTGGGAGCACTAAATGAGACAATGTGCCCATTGCCTTCAAAGTGTTTGGCATTTAGGAAATCTACAGTATGCGGAAAGTTTAACAACATGTAATTATTGATTTTCAACTGTTGTTTACCTACAGTATATCTACAATATATCTATTTTAGACCTATCATACTTAATACCTAATACAACTATGTAACTAATATAACTAAAGTTCATTGAACCTTTTTAGTCAGGTTCTTATATAAGTATGTCTGTTTGTTATTTTCTTCTTTGTCACTTTTCTTGACAATGAACTAATTTTTCTTATTTTGAAGACACTTTTGGTACAAGGTATCTTCTTAAAGATACCTCTATTCTTTCTGTTAACTTAATAATAAGTTAATAGTTTCATTATTAAACTATATTATATCATCATAATACTCTGAAAGAGTTAAAATATCCCTCTCTACATGACCTTATTCAAGTATGGATTCAAACTTTGATAATATGACTTATGGTTCAACTGCACAGTTTATTATGGACTTAAATTCAGATTTTATGATATTCAGTTAGCAAAATAGAGTCACATAGTTTCAAATTTTTTTTGAATCTCTCAGTTTCTTAGACACTTGAATCTGGACCTAAGGACATAGTGTTTTCTAAGTATTTGTCTTAGTTTTAAACTGGATTTGAGTGGTTAGTTTCATTTGTTCATATTTGAGGGTAGTGGTAGAATCCTTTGAGAATAGATAACTTTTGGTTACCTACTATATCCATAGCATTTCTGAGCACAGAAGACTATCTTTCTGTTGTCAAGGAGTTTAAAATCATTTGTCTGTGTATAATGGACCAGGCACTATTTTAAGAATAGGCAATAGAGGTAAACAAGACAGATGTCCTGGCCTTGATCAACTAAGATTCTAGTTGGGAAGAAACAGAAATCAAAATATAACTAAGTACATTGGTAAGAGTTTTACCTACTGTAACTGACATATGAAGATAATATAAGGTAGGGTGGCATGAAACGAAGGCCTCTCTTTGATTGAAACCTGAATGAGGCAGTGGTTGGCATGTGCTGATCCAGGAAAGAGTGTTCCAAACATTAGGAAAAACTGTTAAGCTTTGAAGTGGGAACAAGATAGCGGGCATGGGGATACGATGAATATACAAGGGACTCTCACCAAAGACAAAAACATGTGTGAGAACTGTACATTTGGAAGCTATTTGCTACAAGTGAAAAGTGAGGAACTGCATTTGGATGGTGTGTCTTTTAAGGTACCATATACTTAAGGTGAATGAATTCTTGTTCAACATTCCAATTGAAAGGTCAGTTGGGATTCTGTTTTTGTATCGTAAGGGAAATTTTACAAGTGTCCTGGAAGAAAGAGGTTGCTTTTCACTAAAGGGGAAGACTGATATGCTTACAAGAAGTGAAAATAGTTTCTGTGCTAATAAACTTTTTATTTTAATCAATTTCAACTGGAAATGAAAGGCCAGAATTTCAGGATTTACTCGTTAGAGCTTAGGTCTGTCACTTCAGCCAAGCTGCATTTTGTCTTGCGATAGGCAGGAAACAGTATGCCTAGAATTAAAGGTCCAATAGAAAAATCCCAGAAATTGTTGGATCTTCCTATTTCCTTCTAAATTGATGTATTAAGATCATCAAATTTTGGTACCAGCATTTCAGAAAATGAAGCCAGAAATATTGAAAACATAACTTTAAGTTATTTTTTTTAAATTCTTGCTCCTCCACTAATAAAAGATGTGTTTTAACTAGATTAATGAATGCTTTTCCTGGATCTCCACTTATAGAACACCTTTATTTCAGTTATGAATAACTTACATTTTCGTTTTCTGAATTATCTGAGCTGAAAAAATTAAGCAGAGTTACGTATTTCAGTCAGATTCACAAATCTTTTTAAAGAAACTTTACACCTAAGAGAGAAAAGAAAGCAGAAGGATTTGGGACCTGCACAAACATTGTCAGCATACCTTGTAATGTGTCAAATTTTGAATATAACTAACTTCTCACAATTAAATAGTAATTATCTCTCTAGATTCCTTGTACAGAGAGAAGTTTTAACACCAAGAGTCAATGCAAACTAAAAGCACACTCACCTATATTCCATCCTCTACCCACCCCCAGGAGAAATAAATAATCTGTGAAAAAGATTACAGCCTTCCTACTATAATGCATCAAAGAATTATTATCTTATTTTCTACTCTAGATTTTAAAAATTTTCAACACTAGAGTTTCTCAGCAAGAAAGTAGAATAATTGGCATTAGTAGGATTGAAATTAATATTAGATGCTGTAGTCAACGGTTATTTATTTTGGCTGAAGATATCTGGGCTAGGTTATTTGGTATTCCCAAAGACACCAGTTTGCCGAATACATTGTTCCTCAGAACTCATTTAAAAAAAAAAAGGAAGAAACTGAAACAGTAACAAATTATGTTGATACCTAAAATCAGCTAATCTATGATTTGCCAATGACTGATTATGACACAAGAACACAGAGTAGTAGGCTTTTCTCAGGAAGTTGAAGTCTTAGGTGAACAGGCAGAACTGTATTTTGTTTCCTGGTGCTAACTGGCAATTATAGAAGGTCACAGAAAATGAAGGTATGGATATAGAACTGAACCTATAAAAGCGATTTGTTATCAAAAACATGAGACATGACTGAGTATCATGCAAAATATTTAGCACTGGTGGGCAGAGTTTGGAGGAGAAACTTATGGATTTATTGTGAAGCTGATTTAATTTTTGTTTTAGAATCAATCAAAACAATATAAAGAAGTATAGTAGAAAGTCTTACTTCTACCTTCTTCCACCTATCCTAGTTTCCCTTTTTTCCCCCAGGCCAAGTAACTGTACTTATTTACTACATAATTATCTTTCCAGAGTTTCTTTATGTAAATACAACTATATATTTTCCCTTTCTTGCTACTATGAAGTATTTTATGAATGGGACAATTATAACATATGTGCTTATGAGACATGTAAACATGGCATATTATTAATGTATCTTTAGTGCTTACAACAATCATGCAATAAGTATTCTCTCCGTCTCACATGTGAAGAAACTGAAGTTCAAGGTAATTAAAATATGTCCCAAGTTCACACATTGTTGGAGCTAGTGATAATTTTTGGTATTCGTATAGCATCAGCAATTTAGGACTTCTGTGTTGAAACCTCAGGACAGAATTCTATAGCTCTTAAACAACTAATTCCCAGGTACATTTTGTCCTATTTTAAGTTATCATGTGCATGATTAAATTGATAACATGTAAAACCTTTTTAAAACTTACGTGAACTTTAGTGGCTCAGACTTTCCTTCAAGCAATGCAGTTTCAAATTTTAGAGCAGGTTCTTCTTGAATTGTGTGTACACTTACCACCACACTAGGGTGGGTATGTAAATATCTTGAGAAATGTAAATGGGGGGTGACAGTCCCAACGGGGCAGGTAATTCAGGGATCAGAAAAGTAGTCCTTCAATTTAGGTTCTTTTTTTTAATTGGTGGAAATGTATATAAGAAATGTAACCTGCCCTATTTTTGCTCCTGTTCCATTTCTAGCCTCAAGCACAAGTACTAAAAATCGATGAGCTCTTCTGAAATTTCCAGTGCTGGTGTTCAGAACAAGACATTAAGTTCAAGTTAGTTTGGAGAAAAGCAGCTCCCTCTGATTCATACTTCTGTCTTGGGAAGGTTGACTTCCTGCTTTTTATCTTCTCATACCTTTTCTAAAGGTATTTTCTTTTTCTCTTATACATGCCTGCTATTAGTTTGCATCAGAGCCTCTTCCTTGTCTTTCAGAATGGATTTGTTTTGGGGAGCATTTCCGGGGCAAGTGACCACCTACTATTTTACACTCTCCCATTAAATGTGTCTCTGTGTCATCTTTATGCATCCCTGTGGGCTTTGAAATCCAAAGTTCTTCATCAGTGGCATCTTTGTTCCCTGTTCTCTGAATGACTCTTAACCACTGAAAAATAGGGTTACAGAGATTCGAAGGGATGGTACTAATTTATGTAATTCAGAGTTGAGAGATATAACCTTGACAAAAAAATATGACTTAGGTAAATGTGTGTACCCTTTAACATCTGAGGGATTGTGATGTAGTTTGTTTTCATATTTTACTAATATCTCACACATTTTTTTGTTATGTTATCACTTACGTCGCAAGGCTTTGGATATTTTTGGACATGGTTGTTTATGCTCTTATGATTTAGTCTACCCACCATGTGTTTGGCCACGTATGTATGGTATGTAATATATTACATACCCAGAGAGTATCAGGGTCCATGTAATTCAGACAATTTTCTTTAACAATAACTGCTGTTTGTGGAACGTATTTAGATCCACACTCTGACATATACAGTATGTACAATTGAGTATATCAGTGGGTTCTGATATTGTTAATAACTTCTTCCTTCCTAAGGTAACTAGTGATAACTCTAAGAAGTATGGCTAAATGACTGTTTTGTTTCAGTGTAGATACTTTTCTGTATTAATTTTCTTTTTACAGACGGTCTTGTCTAAATTGTAATGCTCATTTTTCAAAAAAAAGTTATTAAGTTTATCAGGGTGCTATTGGTTAGTAAAATTATATAGGTTTCAAGTATACATTTCTATAATATACCGTCTATATGTTGCATTGTGTGTTCACCCCCCAGAATCAGTTCTCCTTCCATCATCATATATTTGACCCCGTTTATACTTTTCTACCACCCCTCTCCCCACTTGCCCTCTGGTAAGCACTAAACTGTTGTTTGTGTCTATGATTTTTTGTTTGTCTTGTTTGTTTGTTGCTTTGACTTTTATATCCTACATATGAGTGAAATCATATGGTTCTAGACGATGTGTCTGGCTTACTTCGCTTAGCATGATCATCTCAAGCCCCACCCATGTTGTCGCAAACGGCAGTGTTACATCTTTCCTTATGGCTGAGTAGTATTCCGTTGTACGTACGTACCACACCATCATCCAATCACTTTGGTTGTTTCTATATTGTGGCCACCATGAGTAATGCTGCAATGAACATAGGGATACAAATATCTTTATGGACAAATTTTTCATATTTTGGGGGTAGATACCCAGAAGAGGGATTGCTGGGTCATATGGTAATTAATTTTTTGAGGAACCTCCTTACTGTTTTCTACAGTGGCTGTACCAGTTTATACTCCTACCAGCAGTGTGTGAGGGATGAGGTTCCTCCCTCTCTCTCTCTCTCTCCCTCTCCATATATACATATATATATATATATATATATATATACACATATATACATATATACATATATATATGATTGTAGTGTAGATTATGAATATAATTATTAAATAAACGCTTATGAAGCTGTGGCCAGCCTAATGAACAGAACATTACCGATTTCACTGACTGCTCCTCAGTCCCATCCCTTGGCTTCCTACCCAAGAGGTAACTACCTGCCCACACTTTGCATTTATACTTCCCTTACATTTAAAATAATTTTCCACATAAGTATGCATCACCATAAAATGTATTCCTCAGTTTTACCTATGTTTAATTTCAATTGGTTAATATTGCAAACAATAAAACTGGATCTTTGTCTCAGACCATACACCAAAATCAATCCCTTCACTCTTCAACTCATACCAATCTGACTTCTGTTCCGATCATTTCATAAAAACTGATCTTCATAAAATTTCCATTGATCTCCTTTGTGTCAAATCCAGTGGCCATTTTCCTCTTAATATTTTTATTCAGCCTCTCATAATTGATAATAGGGAATGATAAATTCTCCTCAAAGTAGTGTTTCCTTTTGGCTTCTGTGACATTGCATTTTTGGTCTTTCTTCTTCCGCATGGCCTTTTCTGCTCAGTCTACTTCCTTGCCTTTTCCTCTTTTACCTAATTTCTAAATTTTAGAGTCCTCAGTGCTCAGTCCTAGGCCATTGTCTCTTATCTCTTTACGCTCTTTCTTTAGGTCATCTTATCCATACCCACGATTTACACTCTACTACCTACTAATGACTTCTAAATCTATACCTTGAACCTAATGTTCATTTTGGACTTCAAACTATATATAAATTAATTTCTTTCTTTCTTTTTTTTTGCTTGGATATACTTTGTATTTCACAGGCACTTAAAATTAACATGATTGCAACTGAACTCATAAATTTTTGGGAAATTACTCTTCTCTGTGTCTTCCCCACCTCAATAATCTATTTAGTTGTTTAAGTGAGAAACCTAGGCGTTATATTTTATTCTGTGTACTCTCCCAATTCATGCAAATTCCCCACATTCAGTCTTCAAAATATATCTCAAATTTCTCTGCTTCTCACCATCTCTATTACCACCATCTTGGCCCAGATTATCAACATCTATTGCCTGGTCTATGACAACAGCCTCCTAATTAATTCTCCTGTTCTAAACTTGTTCTGTTCCAATATTATTTCTATAAATAAGGCACAGAATTCTCTCTCTAAACATAAATCTAAGCACGATACTTCCCTGATTCATATAGTTTGTTATAATTAAAATAAAATCCAAAGTCATCATGGCCTCTTCTGCTTATCTCTCCATTTTCTTCTTGAGTCATGCTCCCCTTTGCTCAGCATGTTTCAGAAACTTTGGCCTCTTTCCTGTTCCTAGAAGAGACGAAGCTTTTTCCCATCTCAGAGTTTGCCCCTATCTTATTCCCTGTGACTGGAATGCTTTCTTCAGTCTCTTCAAATAGTCAGCACTTTCTTGTTCTTTAAATATCACTTACATGTAGCTTTCTCAGATAGATGTTCCCCTGATCATTCCATTCAAGGAACTTTCTCTTCTGATTATTTTAAATTCCATTCCAAACCACCTCTTCTCATAATTATGCTCTGTATTAGTTTCCTGTGGCTGTTACAACAAATTACCACAAATTGGGAGGCTTAAAACAACATAAATTTATTCTCTCACAGTTCTAGAGTCCATAAGTCCAAAATCAAAGTGTTGGCAGGACCATACTCCTTCTGGAGACTCTAGGGAAGAATTCACTCTTTGCCTTCTCAAGCTTCTGGTTGCTGTCTGCATTCTTTGACTCGTGGCCACACCACTCTTCTTTGCCTTCATAGTCACACTGCCTCTTTTCTTTGGTCATTGTTTTCTCCTTTGTCATTCTCTTATAAAGATACTTATGATGACATTTAAGACTCAATGATATAATCCAGGGTAATCTCCTCCACTTAATATCCTTTATTTAATCACATCTATAAGGAGCCTTTTCCCAAATAAGATAACATTTACGAATTCTAGCCATTAGGACTTAATATCTTTGAATGGCCTTTATTCAACCTACTAGATATTCTATCATGACTTATTTTTAAAGATTTTTATGAAAATATAGCTTATATACAATATTATATTAGTATCAGGTGTACACCATAGTTATTCAACATTTATATACTTAAAGAATTGATCCCTATGACAAGTCCAGCAACCATCTGACACCAAACCATCCTATCAGAATATTATTAACTATATTCTATGCTGTACATTACATCCCCATGACTTATTTGTTTTGTACCTGGAAATTTGAACCTCTTATTCCCCTTCACCTTTTCGCCCCTTTCAACATTTTTCAATTACAGTTGACATTCAATATATTTTTTTATTAATTTAAGGTGTGCAGCATAGTGGTTAGACATTTACATAGTTTACGAAGTGATCCCTCTGACAAGTCAAGTACCCACTGGGCACTATACATGTTATTACCATTTCACTGACTGTTTTCTATATGCTTTACTTTACATCCCCAAGACTATTTTTTAACTACCAATTTGTACTTCTTAATCCCTTCACCTTTTTCCCCCTGCACCCCAACCCCCTCCTTCTATCACTCCAATAAATCTACCCATCTGACACCATGCATAGTTATTACAATATTATTGAATATATTCCTTATGCTATACCCCACATCCCCATGGCTACTTAATAACCAATTTGTACTTCTTAATCCCTTTCCCTTTTCACTCACCCCCTAAAATCCTGCCCATCTGGCAACCATCAAAATGTCCTCTGTATCTATGAATGGGTTTGTTTCTATTTTGCTTGTTTGACTTTTTTGTTCTTTAGATTCCACATATAAGCAAAGTCACTTTGAATCTGTCTTTCTGTCTTCCCTTCCCTTCCATGCCTGAGCAATATTCCATTGTATATATGTACCAGCTCCTCTTCATCCATTTTTCTGTCCATGGACACCTAGTTTGCCTCCATATCTTGGCCATTGTAAACAATCTGCAATGAACATGTGGATGCACACATCCACCCAAAGTAGCATTTTGGGTCTCTTTTGATAAATACCCAGAAGTAAGATCACTTGTTATAGCCTTTTTTTTAAGCTACTTTGTCCAGCAGAAGTACTGCTGCCGCAGATTTTTTTGTTTCCATTTTCATGAGTATATTTTTCCCATCTCTTTATTTTCAGACTGTGTGTGTCTTTCAATCTGAAGTGAGTCTATTGTGGGCAGCATATGTAAGGGTCTTATTTTCTTATCCATTCAGCCACCCTATCTGTTTTTTCTTAATTAAAGTTTATTGGGGTGACAATTGTTAGCAAAGTTACATAGATTTCAGGTGTATAATTCTGCGATACATCGTCTATATATTATATTGTGTGTTCACCACCCGGAGTCAATTCTCTTTCCATCACTATATATTTACCTTTACCTTCATACCTTATTTACCTTTACCTTATCCCCTTTACCTTCATCTACCACCCCGCTCCCCCTTTACCCTCTGGTAACAAGCCACCCTATCTTTTGATTGGAGCATTTAATCCATTAACATTTACAGTAATTGTTGATAGATATGTAGTTACTGCCATTTTATTATTCATATTTTTTTATTCCTTCTTTTTAAAGAAGTCCCTTTAATGTTTCTATAATACTAATTTGGTGGTGATGAACTCCTTTAGCTTTTCCTTGTCTGAGAAACTCTTTAACTGTCCTTTGATTCTAAATGATAGCTTTTTTGGGTAGAGGAATGTTGGTTGTGGGTCCTTGCTTTTCATCACTTTGAAAATTTTCTGCCAGTCTCTTCTGGCCTGAAAGTTTCTATGGAGAAATCAGCTGACAGTCTTATGGAGCTCCCTTGTAGGTAACTAACTGCTTTCCTCTTGCTGCTGTTAAGATTCTCTCTTTGTCTTTAAACCTTGGCAATTTAATTTTGATGGGTCTTGGTGTGAGCCTCTTTGGGTTCATCTTGTTTGCAACTCTCTGTGTTTCCTGGACTTGTATATCTATTTTGTCAGATTATGGCAGTTTTCCATAATTATTTTTTCAAATAGGTTTTTAATTCCTTTCTCTCTTTCTTCTCCATCTGGTACCCCTATAATGTGAATGTTGGTACGCTTAATGTTGTCCCAGAGGCCTCTTAAACTATCCTCATTTTTTTAAAAATTCTGTTTTCTTTTGCTGTTTTGATTGGGTGTTTTCTGCTACCTTATCTTCTAAATTGCTGATTCAGTCCTTGCTTCATCTGATCTACTGTTGATTCTCTGTAATGTATTCTTCATTTCAGTTATTGTAGTCTTTATTTCTGACTGGTTCTCTTTTATGTTTCTATCTTCATGTTATGTTTCCTATCTGTTTGTTGAAGTTCTCCCTGAGGTCATTGAGCATCCTTATAACCAATGTTTAGAATTCTGTGTCTGGTAGATTTCTTATCTCCATTTTGTTCTTTTCCTGGAGCTTTATTTTGTTCTATAATTTGGGACATGTTTCTTTGTCTCCCCATTTTGGCTACCTTCCTGTATTTGTTTCTATTTATCAGGTAGGGCTGCTATGCCTCCCAGTCTTAGTAGTGCAGCCTTATGTAGTAGGTGTTCTGTGGGGCCCAGTGGTGCAGTCTCCCTGGTCACCAGTGCTGGGTGCTCCAGGTGTGTCTTTTGTGTGGGTTGTGTGTGCCCTCCTGTTGTAATTGAGCCTGGTTGGTGTTTGCACATCAGTGGGAGGGACTGACCCTCAGACTGATTGGTTGTGAGGATTGACTGTGACTACAGTGGAGGAGCTGTTGTGCAGGGGCTGACCCTACAGAACACGGTTTACTTTAGCAGGGCTCTAGTCATGCCCCATCTGCCCTTTGGGTGTGTCGTCCTTGGAGGTGGCTGGGTGATGCTCCTGCTTGGCCCAAATCTGGCCAACAGGCATGCCAGCTCTGGGGCCTCTTAGGAGGGGAGCTGTACAGTCCACGTTCAGCCACAGTTTCTGCCCTGCCTTGGGCCACCTAGCATGAGCCACAAAGCAATATGCATATCCTGCCACCCATTCTGGGCATGGGGGTGCCTCAAGAGACCAAGCTGTGAACCAAGGCCAGCCATTGTGAGTGCTGGGCTTGGGGCTGCTTAATCAGAGGTACTGCACATGCCAAAGTTGTCAAATGCTGCTTGTTTGGGTTTTGTAAACCTTTAAGAGGTTTTAGGAAATTCCACAGCATGAGCTAAGACATGCCGTTGTATGGAAAAGCCACTGGAAGTAGCTTGGATATGCCCAAAATTTGGGTGTGGCGGGGTCTGAGGTAATCACCAGGGTGGGGTGGATGAAAAGTGATAGCCAGTTTTATGGAGACTCAGATATGGTGGCCACCTGCATCTGCACACGGGATAGAGGGAGGGCTCAAGAAAGAAATAATGGCTTCCACCAGCAGCTCCTTCTGGGAGGAAGCTGCACCTCCAGCCCTCATCCTGAAGCCAGACAATTCAGTTCCTCCCTGTATGTTCTTGGCGCCTTTTGAACTGCTGCCCCAGCACTGCAGCTCATAGCAACTAAGTTTCTGCACAGGCCCTTTAAGTGGAGCGCCTGGGAGTGCAGCTGTCCTCGTCTCACTCAGCCACAATCTCCACTGCTTTTCACAGCCAGAAGTTATAAGGACTTCTTTCCTTGGCACTGGAACCCTGGGCTAGGGACCCTGGTGTTGGGCTGGGACCCCTTGCTCTTCTAGGGGGGACTTCCACAGCCGAGATGCTCTTTCTGTTTTTAATGGTCACATGCAGGTGTGGGACCAGCCTATTCTGTGTCTCTGCCCATCCTACCAGTCTCAAGGTGGCTTTTTCTATGTGTCCTTAGTTGTAGGGCTTTGGTTCAGCTAGACTTCATGTGATTCTCAATGATGGTTGTTCTGTAGTTTAGTTATAATTTTGATGTTGTAGTGACAGAAGGTGAGCACAGCATTTACCTACAACACCAGTTGACCAGAAATCTCTCTCTCATGGCTTTCTGATTATCAGATTCAGAATATTTTTATTACAGAAAATAAATTTTATATTTATTTTTCATTTACCTTTTTTATTGTCAATTTTCCTTAGATCAGCACTATCCGATAAAAATGTAATGAGAGCCATTAAAAATTTCTAGTATCCATAATAAAAAGTCAAAAGAAACATGTGAAATAACATATATTTTATTTAAGTCAGTATATCCAAAATATTATCATTTCAACATCAATCCATACAAAAATTATTACTTAATATATATTATTCTGAACAATTCTGGAATTATTACTGACTATATACACACACACACACACACACACACACATATATATACATATATATATAATGCAGAAATATATATATATATATATTTATTTATGTAATGAGTAAGTTATTATATTAGTAAAAGGAGACCAGCAAAATGTCATTCCAAGCTATAGCACACTTCTCTTAACATCAAAATAGATATATATTTACGGAGACTTTAACTGTGAGTAGAAAGTTAAGTATTGGTTATTATGAAATTTCTCTTAGTGTGTCTAAACCAACATATTTGCTTGCACTATTTCTTTGGATGACAAATTTTACAAGTTTGTATTCTATAAGAATATTTTATTTAAATTTTAAGGCATTTGTGAATGTTTAATATTCTGGGATTTGGTAAAATGGATCTTAATACACATTTATTGTAACATTTTTCTTAGTTATGGTGAATTGTATTAACCAATAGTGCTATGGAATTCATCTTCTTCAATATTTATTGTCACACAGTATTTTAGATTTGAGTAGTGGAGAAATAACATAGCAGTTCATAGAGAAATTAGAACACTAATGAAATTCAACCTATAATAGTTTATACACCATTTTGAACTGACTAATGTTAGGCAAAGCATGCATATTCTATTCAAATATTAAAAGTTATTGAGGGGAAATTTTTATTTAATATTAAAATATAAAACCTCTTTAATCATTGGAAAGAATCCTCAGAAGTAGAAGGAAAATTCTATATCAACTTAAACATTTCAGGACAAGCAATTTCACTAATTTAAAACAACTTCCAGAGCTAAGGGTCTAAGCAAAGGAGGCATTTTCTTTAAAACTTCTGACTCATCTTGGAAGCATTAAAATTAATAGAACTTTTGATCTTGAGTTTCACTCATTTGCAAATATGTTTTCAGTAAGTATACATAATTGGAATTGGGATCTGACCATCATGAATACACAGAGTTTTATATCATTAATATTTCAATGGGTTTGATTTATAATTTTATAAAATGAACACACCCATGAAATGAGCTAATGTAGAAAACAAATCTTATTGCAGACCAGTGGGATGCACTATACTCATAAAACATTAAGATTAAAAGTACTAAGGCAACATTTCAGCCCAAAGCCTGAACCTTTTTTATAGAAGTCTGTGGCAAGGAAGGTGATAAAGGGAGTGCAGAGGAAGAAATGAGGGTAGGGTCAGGCAAGTCTTACAATTGCATTTTGCAAGGATCTAAATGATTTGTGGTCAGTACTTCATTTCTGAGAGGTAAATTTTTATCATTGATTATCATCAAATCTTTCTCTAGGCATGATTACTTTACTTTCTACCAAAGTGTACTTTTCCCAATCCTTAGCTACTATATTCTCTGATACCTTCTTCCTGGAGGCTCAGATTCTGAGCCAGTTCTGATGAAGTTAGGAGGAATATTCTACACCTCAACCCTCTGGTCAGTGGTGTCTCAATTTAGTTGTGTTGCCAAATAATTATTTATCATTGTGCCTAAGGAGGAATGTGAAGGGTTGGACAAGGTCATACAACTTGGTACTTTCCTTACTTGCCCTGCTTAGTTCTCTGGTTCCCCACGGGGACTCTGATACTCTTTTTGACAGACCCCTTTCCTGGAAGTAGATATTATCTTTTAATTAAAACAGAAGACAAACAGCAACAACAAAAACCTTAAGCCTGTTTCTCCAAGATTTAACTGTGCTGGTTTTTGATTTGTAACTGTGGTTTCTATAAGATTGTGTTACAAGAATGGGCCTTCAATAATTTATAAAAGCCATATTTAAGAAGTTACAAATGTTGACATCAAAGGGTGAGAAGTAGGTAGTGACTAGTTTAAGAATTGTATAAATTTCTGAGTAATAAGCTCAAATTTTAATAGATATCATATATTTTGAAGTTAAGACAATGTTTAAGCATGTTTATAAGAATTAAGTGTGTTTATGAAAATTTTTTACCAAAAAAATTTTAGGCATTTTCAGTATTTACTTATGTAATCAAAGATTTAAAAGTTTTAAGAACTGAATGATGCTTAGCCCTGAGAACTTCTGAGAACATGTTTTTAAAAAAGGCTAATGAAGCATTAAAGGAGAGATCACATACATCAAGACTCAAAAATGAAAGCCCATCACACTGAAAAAAAACATCTGTGAAGAAAGAAGAATGACTGGGAATAAGAGGAGAAAAACTCTATAGGACTAAAGAAATATATACACATATAATTGATCATAAGCCATAATTGTGTAGAAGAGCATATAATACAGTAAATTTGTTTTATAATGTGATTTTATTAAATATTATATAATAGATTACATATAATATAATGTATATTATATTACACAGATGCATATATATCATATAATGCATACTATGATACATTATAAAATGTACTTTATTATAATAAATATGTGAGCCCTGAAAAAAGTAAACTTAGACCATTGCATATTACATTTACCTGAATACAAATATACTTTCATATTTAGAAGACATAGTTTCTCATATTTTTAGCTGTCTCAGTATTATTCAAAATGGTACAGTACCATTTACAATTCCTAGGGACAAACTTTTGACTTTATTTATACCTTTAAAAACCCATGAGTGTGTGTGGACAATTCAAAAGTTTGATTATTGGACTCAGATATTGTATCTAGGAAGAATTACGTATTTAATTATTCTAACAATAAACTTTAAGAATATGTAACTAAAATACAATCACATTTTATTAACAATTATTAGGATCTGAAAAAATAATGAATATTATGTCAGGTTAGCTGTATTTCCACAAATTCAATGTACTCTTTTGATTTCGAGATGTGAATTCTTTATAATTATGAAAGTCATGGAAACCAGTTGAAATATGTGTATCATATGCTAGTCAATCCTGTCATCAAAACTCTCCCACAAAGTTAGATCTCCTCAGAAGGTGACATCTGCAGGAAGTTGTTCAAATTGACCGGACTTCTTTGGACACTGTTCATTGGACTGTTTGCTTTAGACTTGGGCTAACTCTACCACAATTGGATCTGTTTTATTAGTTGTCTCATTCCTTCATATTTCCTGCTCAGCTCATTCCTCTCCCTTCCAGCCTATATTAGTAAGGCAGTGAATAAGACAAAGAATGATACTTATGTTCTTACAGATTCATCTACTGTCACTAACTGAATTCCCAAGCTAGTAATTTGTAATCTCTCTGCATATCGCAAAGCATGTTGCAAAATTCTCAAGACTCTCAAATCCATTTAATTTTTATTCCTTTTTAATGTGTACAGAACAGAGTTCTTTTAAGAGGAGTAAAGGAGATTTTATGAAATCAAATATATAACAATGGGGTTTTAATGTTCCCCAAAGCCTGAAACTCTTGAGTATTGGCAAATTAAGCAACAAATCTATCCAACAGCACAGTGTTATTCATTTTCAGGGTATCCTCTAGTTTATACCACTCCCAGTAGATGCAGTAATGGTATGTCCGGTCTCAGCCACACCCCTAGTGGTGCTCATTATGGGAGGGACCACAGAGTTCACAGAGTCATCAGCAAAAGCCTCTCCCTATGGACACTTCCCTGCTTTCCTGAGTGGGTGGGTTGGTGGTGGATTGAGACATAGGTTGAAAAAGGGACCTTTAAACTTTCATTAAGATTTTACAAATTATAAAGTAATGTATGCATTAGACATTTTCCCTCCATTCTCCCTTTATTCCTCATCCCACCCACTCTGTCCCTCAGTCTGTCCTTGAGCTTTATTCAATTCCTGTTTTTCATTCACGCCTGAAACTGACTCCATGTTTTACTCCAACTCTGAGTGAGGTGCTGGACAGTAGGGATGGATGAGGGATGGAGTGGTGATTAGGGGCAAAGTAGGGTGAAGGGTGAAGTGAACTTTTCTCAAGATAATGTATAGGGATATTATTGCAAAACATTATTGGTATTTTAAAATAATGCTTTTACATTCTGACTCATATCAAACAATGTGGGCACCATTGGAACAGCAACATCAAAATATCCTGCCGCTCAACTAAACAAAAATGTCTTTCTTTGGCCACCAGTGACCTCAACAACACAACACCTTGAACATTGATGGGGGAGAGAATATTGATGCTGTCAAAGATTGCTTTATAAATTTACGAAGAGAAATAAGAAAAAGGAAAAATTCTTGGAACCTGCAATCAGAATAATTTTTTATCTCTATATTTTTTAATCTGCCTTTGACCTTTTATCTCATGTATGCCCCACACGGGCCTCTGTAACTACAGCCAACAGGTTCCAGTTCATCAAAGATAGCACAGGGTAATTATTTACAAAGGGAAATTGGTTGTAAGTTAGTTACCAAGAGGCTGCTTTATACACTTTGGTATCATGAATGTAAATATATCAATTCATATTGAGCAAATGTAAAATAAAAGTTTGTGTGAGTGGTGAGTAGAGCTCGCCATAGACCAGGGTTTAATGAGGTAGAGGGACCCAGAAAGAGAGAGAGAGAAAGTGGTGGCAGGTAACTTATTTCTAAAATTTGAGCTCAATTTTTTTTTATAACATCCCACTAAATGGGAAGACACATCAAGAAACCGGGAATGGATACTCCATTTCCAGTTGGTTGTAATTCAAGCCTTTGCTTATTATTATTTTTTTTTTTGAGATGAAATCTGCCTGTCTGATTCTTCTAGTCCAAGTGTAGCTTTGTGAAACCACAGGTTGAGACTAACTCATATTCTCCATGACAGCTCTTCAAGTATTTGAAGACACATATATTTGATCTCTAATTTTTGGTTTAAATGAAATGTTACCTTTAATTTTTAACACTGCATGGTAGATCAACAATGATAAAATCCTGATGTTGACCAATCAAATGCCATGATTTTGACTTTTCTCAAAATTCACCACTCTATCCACCACAGCATTAACAGCCATGGTGGTGTTTGAAATCAAGTGATTATTTGCAAAATCCCTAATTTGTGCAGATTCTCCGAACACATTGTTTAATTTATAACTAGTCATTACATTCTGGGTAGACACAGGGCCTTTCAAACAATGAGAAAATCTTCAGGAGACACTTGGAAATCCATAGAAATGTGAGTTTTTTTGTAAGGTAGATGTCAAATATATTATATGACACTTTAAAATAATCTATAAATTGAGAAATATTTAGATGAGTATTTTCCAAGTATTTCTAACTGATTTATAATTCTGCATTAAGATAATTTGAAGTTTTTATTAATAGAAAACATAGATGAATATAGATGCAAAAATCCTCAACAAAATATTAGCAGACCAAATTCAGCAATACGTTGTAATGATCAGACTCCATGATCAAGTGGGATTTATTCCTGGCATGCAAAGTTGGTTCAGTATCTGCAAATCAATTAACATGATACACTGCATAAACAAAAGGGAAGTTAAAAATCATATGATCAAATCAATAGATTCAGCAAAAACATTTCACAAAAACCAGTAGCCATCTATGAAAAAATTCTCAGTAAAGGGGGAACAGAAGGAACATACGTCAACATAATAAAGGCAATGTATGACAAACCCCCAGCTTACATCATACTCAAAGGGGAAAAGCTAAAAACATTTCCCTTAAGATCAGGAACAAGACAGGGATGTCCACTTTCACCACTTTTATTCAACTGGTACTGGAAGGTCTAACCACAGCAATCAGACAAGGAAAAAAAAAGATAAAAGGCATCGAAATTGGAAAGGAAGAAGTAAAACGGTCATAATTTAAGATGGCATAATATTAAATATAGAAAACACTAAAGATTCCACACAAACATATTAGAACTGATAAATAAATTTAGTAAAGTAGCAGGATACAAAGTTAATATTCAGAAATAGGTTGAATTTTTTACACCAATAATGTACTATCAGAAAGAGAAATTAAGAAAAGAATCTCATTTACAATTGCATCAAAAGAATAAAATATCTAGTAATAAATTTAACCAAGGAGGTAAATGACCTGTATTCAGAAAACTACAAATTTTGAAGACAGAAACTGAAGAAAATACAAATAAATGAAAGGTTATGCCAGGGTCATAGATAGGAAGAATTAACATTGTTAAACTGTCCATACTACCCACCGCAATCTATAGATTCAGTGCAATCCTTATCAAAATACCAGTGGCATTTTTCATAGAACTAGAACAATCCTAAAATTTATATGGAACAGTGCTCGCTTCGGCGGCACATATACTAAAATTTATATGGAGCCATAAGAGACCCCGAATATCCATGGGGTCTTGAGAAAGAAGAACAAATTGGAGATATCACACTGCCTGATATTGAACTATACTACAAGGCTATAGTACTCCAAACAGCATGGTACTGGCATAAAAACAGACACATAGATGAATGGAGTGCAGAATAGAGAGCCCAGAAATAAACCATGCCTATATGGTCAACTAATCTATGACAAAGCAGGCAAGAATATACAATGGGGTAAAGACAGTCTATTCAATAAATGGTGTTGGAAAAACTGGACAGATACATGCAAAAAAAAACACACAAAAAACTAGACCACCTTCTTACATCATTATACAAGAATTGACTCAAAATGGATTAAAGACTTAAATGTAAGACCCCAAACCATAAAACTCCTAGAAGAAATATAGTCAGTAAACTCTCTAACATTGCTCTTAGTAGTTTTATTTTCTGATATATTTTCTCGGTCAAGGGACACAAAAGAAATAATGAACAGATGGGACTACATCAAACTAACAATTTTTGCACAGCAAAGGAAACCATCAACAAAGTGAAAAGACAACTTAGTGAATGGTAGAAGATATTCATCAATGATACAGTTGATAAGTTACAGTTGATAATGATACAGTTGATAATATCCAAAATTTATAAAGAACTCATACAACTCAAGACCAAAAAAACAATCCAATTAAAAAATGGACTTGTATAGACATTTATTTCTCCAAAGAAGACATACAGATGACCACTAGACATGAAAAGATGCTCAAAAACTCTAATCATCAGGGAAATAAAAACTAAAACCATAATGAGATACTGACTGCCCCTTACCAGTCAGAATCGCTATCATCAACAAATCAACAAACAACAAATATTGGGAAGGATGTGGGGATAAGGGAACCCTCGTGCACTATTGGTGGGATTGCAAATTGGTGCATTCACTATTGAAAAGCAGTTTGAATGATCCCCAAAAACTTAAAAATAGAACTACCTTATGAAACAGCAATTCCACTTCTGGGTATTTATTCAAAGAAATTCAAAACACTAATTCGAAAAGATATATGCACCCCTGTGTTCACTGCACCCTTATTTACATAGCCAAGATATGGAAATAACTTAAGTACCCGTCAGTAAATGATTCGATAAAGAAGAGGTGATATATATATATATATATATATATATATATATATATATAAAGTACCATTGCAATATTTTTAATATGTGCCCTAAATAATCATCAACGACTGTCAGTTACAATACAAATTTATTAAACTTGTAAAGAGTTTTAAATGACATCTGTATTCTAGTTTTCAGAATACATCAGAACCCTGCAACAGAAAATTTTTCAGAATATGTTCAACTTGTGGTTGTAATCTGAGCGATATATACTTGAAAGGAATGGGAAGAACCAATGTTAAATACCAAATGCATAAAATATGAATGATTGGTGTGAGAAAATAGGTATAACACAATATATTTTCTTCAGCTCTCAAGCTAAGTTATAAAGAAATTTGAATTCATATCCCACATCTGATTTTATAAGCTGTGCAAAACCGTTTCTTAATTTGGCACCATTAGCATTTGATTGAGGCTACAGTGTTTGCCCAACCAGGTCCAATGAATTGAAAATTGGAGTGAATGAGTATTAAGATAGTAACATATGAGCAGAGCTGAATTACAGAAATCACACCAACAAATGACAGAATTGCTATATTAAAAGATACTTGGAAGCGATGATATAGATTTATTCATAACAATGATGGGGGTTGGTTTTTATTAGATTAATTGATAAAAGGAAGATTTAAGGAAGTAGTACAATTTTAATTCAATGAAATTGAATGGCACAAATTATTGAACTACATCTTTTTCATAATAGACGTAATTTTCAGTTTAACTAATACAATACATGCTATTTGTGATTGGATACTTTATTGGCAACTTACATAATTCTACAGGGTGCTAAAATATTACACGATTATATGACCCAAATGAGTATTGATCAGAGAATAGCTTCAACAAAATTTATGCCACTCCATAGGAATATGGAAAACATTTTAAAGAATGTTTAAAGAATTTTAAAGAATGATTTGAAAACCAAGTATTATTTGAAAAGCTGTTTGTTGTACCAACCATTGCAACAATGAATTTTCTGTCTGCAGGGCTGATGGCTCATTAGTTATTTACAGAGAAGTCTTTTGCCAAAGAGAAGATGATCTATTCTTTTTATGCAGAAGACTTAAAGGAGAAAGTCAAATAAAAGAAATACATGTGAAAGACATATGTGTATAAATAAACAGATGATGAAATAAGTTAGAAAGTTTGTTTACACAGAGTTCTGGAACACGGAAGTGTTGGGTTCTGCAGAAAGTACCAAAAGATATAAAATCACCACTGTTATGGAGTTGACATGTGAGTGGTAGTGGTAGTGAGATGACAAACAAAAAATAAGAGAATTGCACAGTATATTTAAAACTAAAAGTTATATGGAGAAAAATAAAGAAGAATGATGAGAGTAAGGAGTGTGGGGAGAAGGAGGGTTAGTGGTTGCTATAGTACGTGGGATGGTTGGGGAAAGCCCCAGCTGAAAAATGACATTTGGGCAAAGACTTGAAGGGGTTGAAGGAGCCCTGCAGCTGTCTGGGGAAGAGTGTTCCAGTTAGAGGGAACAGTAACAACAAAGGCCCTGAGGCAGGAATGTGCTCATCCTATTTGGGGAAAAGTAAGGTTGTCAGGTCACTTGGAACAGAGTGAGAGAGGAGGGAGAAGATAAAGGTAACAAAGGTACAGAGGTAATGGAATGGGGGCAGAGCATTGGGACCTTTTAGGTCATTTAATGCTTATGGCTTCTACTATGAGTGAGATGAGATGCCACTAGAGGATTTTGAGCAAAGAACTTAAATTTGGAAGTAATTTTTATTTTCAATTTTAGTGTAGAAATCTGAACTATATTTTGTATTTGGAAATATTCCTGTGATTTTTTTAAATACACAGATTGTAAAAAATATCCTTTATATATGTAGTGAGATGAAAATAATTGTTATTTAAAACCAAACATGACTATAGTTGATTCTGCCTTCTAAAAAGCAAGTGACATAATTCATGTCTGTTGGGAAATAAATCTTTATATTGCTCTTCCGTTTTTTAAAAGGCAAATAGAAAGAGAATTCTACTCATGGAACACTGAACTGGAACTTGTCAGATATTTTATTCAGAAACATTTTATTTTTAAAAGACTGCATAGAAACACTCTTTTATTCTTTGTACTATATTTCAGCCATTAAGTGTTAAATGGGTTTTGATAGCTACCCTAAAAGCATCTGTTGTATTATTTCTATGAAAAAATGCAATTTCATTTCTAAATCACTGATTTACACGTGAACTTTAGGAACACAATCCATTAACAATCTGAAAATTGCCCATATAAACAGGCACAATCAGGTAATGTTAATGATTGTCCTTGATCAGAGCAAATTGTCTGAATACATTTTCAAATCAGACAATCTTTCTCATGCATCTTGAAACGACTTTTGGGGTTTAGTCGGCAATCTTTAGATACAAAACAAAGTATATTTTAATTGGGATTGAAATTCAGACTGCTTCAGAGATTTCATCCTTAAACAGAAATTTAATACACAGGGTAAAGCTTGATTCATAGAAATTAAGAATAAAGAAAGCCTCCCCTCTTCCGTCTTATTTATGCCATCTCTGAAGTGATTTCTGTGCCTTTTCTGAAGTGGTATTGAGATAGAGGCCCAGACTCCTCGGCAGATTGGTTATGGTTTTTGGAATGAACGTTTCAGCAGTAAAGGGAAGTGATGAAACACATCTACTAAGGGCCGATGCTCTGGAGTCAGTCGGAGTAAAGCGTGAATCCCACCTCTGCAATTGATTGGCTGTGAGACTTTGGTCACGCTACTTAACTTCTTCTCTAGGCCTCAGTGTCTTCACCTTCAAAATTAGGATTCTACGTACTTGATTTGAGTTGTAATGAGGATCAAATGAAGTAATATTTGTATTGCATAGCAAATAGCAGTGCCTGCTACTTAGTAGGTGTAGTAGCTTAGTTGCAAAAAATGGCCATGATTTTACAACCCCTTTTTGTATTTACACCCTTTGAAATATGACTTTGAAATTCTTCCCCTTAAGTCAGTGTCTGTTTTTCATCCCTTGAGTCTGTGATGGCCTTTTAATGTATCTTGGCTAATGTAATAGGGTGATTCCAAGCCCAGACCTTAAGAGTCATCACATTCTTTCACTTTTCCTCTCAAACCTTTGTGACTACCATGAGAATGAACTTGGGCTAGACTGCTGGAGGATGAGAGTGCTCATGGGATTGATCTGAACTGTCTCCTCTGAGTCCATCCTTGACCAACTAGAGCACTGCGAACTTACCAATTCAAAGACTTGTAAGGAAAAAAAATGCTAGTTGTTATTGTCTGAAGAATAATTGGCATACAATAAACTTCATATATTTAAAATGATGCAATTCGATAAATTTTATATATGTAGTGATATAAAAACATATGTTTACAGCATATGTCCATCCATATTATCACAAATGGTAAGATTTTATTCTTTTTTATGGCTGAGTAATATTCCATTGTAGATATGTACCACCTCATCTGTATTCATTTGTCTATCAATGGACGCCTAGGTTGCTTCTATATCTTGGCTGTTGTAAATAATGCTGCAGTGAACATAGGAGTGCATATATCGTTTTAAATTAGTGTTTTAGATTTCTTTGGATAAATATCCAGAAGTGGAATTGCTGGGTCATCAGGTAGTTCAGTTTTTAATTTTTTGAGGAACCTCCGTACTGCTTTTCCATAGTGGCTGCACCAATTTACAATCCCACGAACAGTGCACGAGTGTTCCCTTTACTCCACATCCTCGCCAACACTTTTGTTTTGATTTATTGATGATAACTACCCTGACAGGTGTGAGGTGATATCTTATTGTGGCTTTAATTTGTATTTCCGTGGTGATTAGTGATGTTGAGCATCTTTTCATATGTTTGTTGGCCATCTGTATGTCCTCTTCATTTGTATATCTCGATGAAATGTCTATTCACATACCTTGCCAATTTAAAAGTTTGATTACTTATTTTCTAGTTTAGTTTTAAGAGTATTTAAGTACTCTTTGTACAAATCCTTTATCAGATATATGATGTGCAAAAATTTATCCTCACTCTGAGTCTTGTCTTCCATTCTCTTAATAGTGTGTTTTGAAGAGAAGTTTTCATTTTTATGAGGTTCAATTTATCAAATTTTCTTTTATAGATCATGCTTTTGATGTCAGGTATAAAAACTCTGATAATTCAAGGTCATCAAAATTTACTCCTGTTTCCTTCTAGAAGTTGTTTAGTTTTCTGTATCACATTAAGTCTATGATCCATTTTGAGTTAATATTTATATACAGTTCAAGGTATGGATCAAAGTTCTTCTTGTCCCTCTTTCTTCCCATACTATACAATTATAGCACCGTGTGTGGAAAAATTATTTTTTATGCACTGAATTTTCTATGCACCTTTGTTGTAAATCAGTTGTTTGTAGATTTGTGACCCTATTTTGGAATTTCTAATCTATTCCATTGATCTATCTGCCCATACTATACTGTCTTGATCACAAGCTTTACAATAAGTCTTGAAATCAGGTAATGGTAATTCTTTTACTTTGTTCTTCTTTTTCAATGCTGTTTAGGTTATTCAAGAGCCTTTGTGTTTCTATATACATTTTAGAATACGTTTTTCAATTTCTACAAAAAATAACTGCTAGGATTTCATTGAATCTATAGACCATTTGGAGAGAATTAACATCTTATCAATAGTGAGTCTTCTGACTAATGAACATAGAATATCTTTTCACTTATTTGGCATTCTTTAGTTTCAACGGTATTTTTTATTTTTCAGTGTATGAGTCTTACATAGTTTTTATTAGATTTACGGCTGATATTTTTGATAATATTATAAATGATCTCTTTAACATTTCAGTTTCTGATTATCTGTTGCTAGTATATAAAAATATAATTAATTTTTATATATTGCTCTTGTATCCTGTAAGCTTGCTAAATTCACTTATTTGTTCCTGTAGTGTTTTGTACATTTCATAAAATTCTCTACATAGATCATGCCATGTGTGAATAAAGACAGTTTTACTTTCTCCTTTCCGATATTGAACGCCTTTTATTTCTTTTTATTGTTCTATTTTACTGACCTGAATCTCCAGTGTGATGTTGAATATAAGCGTGAAAGTGAACATCCTGGCCTTGCTCCTGATTTTAGGGTGAAAGCATTCAGTCTCTCATCATTAAGTATGAGGATAGCTGTAGATTTTTCATATACACCCTTTATTAGATTGAGCAAGTTCCCTTATGTGTCTAGTTTGTTGAGAGTTTTTTTCAGAAATAATGCTGTAAATATAAAAAACATAAATCGGTGAAAAAAAATGGGTGAAAAAAGACAGCATGCTGTCACTAATGAAAAGAATACTGGGCTGATATATTAATATCAAAGTAGATTTCATAGCAAAAATGTTACCAAGGCTAAAGAGAATCATGTCATAATAGTAAAAGGGTCAAGTTATCAAGAAGGCAAAATAATTGTAAACATTTATAGACCTACTGACAGCACTTTAAAACATATGAAGTAAAAACTGATAGGCCTACAAGGAGAAATAGACAAATCCACAACTAACAGTCAGAGTTTGAATTTATCTATGTCAACAATTGAGAGAATAAGTACACAGCAAGTCAGCAAGAAATAAGATACTCAAACAATACTATTAGCAACAGGGTTAAAAAATTAAATTAGAGAAAAGCTATTGTTTACAAGAAAGTAGAATTGTGGTTGCCAGAAGCTGGGTGAACGCAAAATGGGAAGCTACTGTTTAATGGGTATAGAAATTCAGTTTTGCAAGATGAAAAAGTCCTGGAGGTTGGTTACACGACAATGTGAGTGTACTTAACACTACTGCACTATATACTTAAAAACAGACACGGTGCTAAATTTTGTTATGTGTATTTTATCACAACTAAAAAAAAAAAGGGCATCTGCTAATTAGGCTTATTAACCGTTTAAAATAGGCAATACATACTATATGATAAAAAAAGATAATATTTATAACAACACCTAGAAATGAGCATAAGAAAGTATATACAGGTCCTCTACGTGGAGAAGTAGAAAACTTTATTAAGAGACATTTAAAAAGATTTAAATAAAGAATGGCATATATAATGTTTATAAACTAAGAATTTAAATTTTTTGAAAAGATTAGTTATTTCTAAATGTGTCAATTTGATGCAATTCAAATAAAAATATCAAACGATTTTTTGAAGAATTTAATGAGTTCATTCTAATATTTATGTATTAAGAAAAGGTCCATGAATAACCAAAACTCTATTGAAGAAAAATAAGGTGGCAAACTTGCTCTAGGATATCCCAAAAATTATTAAAGAACTAGAGTAATTAAGCCAATGTAGAAAAGACAAATCAACCATGGAATTGAATAAGGAATTCATATAAATTGTTACTTGATATGTGACAAAGATGCACTGCAGAACACTAAGGAAAGGACAATCTTATCAATAAAGGGTGCTGTGACAATGGAGTATCCACATGAGAAAAATGATGTTGGATTCTTTTGTTATTTATTTTTTATGAAAGTATAGTTGACATACAATATTATATTAGTTTCAGGTATACAATGTAGTAAATGAGACATTTATATACTTTACAATGTGATCCCCACTATAAGTCTAGTAACCAGTTGTCACTATACAAAGTTATTACGATATTATTGATTGTTTTCCGTATGCTGTACATTATTACATCCCTGTGATTGATTTATTTTATAACTGGAAGTTTGTACCTCTTATTTCACTTTAGCTTTTTCAGCCATTTCCCCACTCTCCTCCCCTCTGGCAACCATCACTTTGTTCTTTGTATCTATGAGTCTGTTTTTGTTTTATTTTTTCGATTCCACAGGTAAGTGAAATCATATGGTATTTGTCTTTCTCTTTCTGACTTATTTCACTTAGCATAATATCCTCCAAGTCCATCCATGTTGTCACAAATGGCAAGATTTCTTTCTTTTTTATGACTGAGTAACATTCCATTGTATATATGTACTACCTCCTCTTTATCCGTTTGTCTATCAGTGGACACCCAGGTTGCTCCTATATCTTGGCTATTATAAATAACGCTGCAATGAACATAGGGGTGCATATATCTTTTCAAATTAGTGTTTTGGTTTTCTTTTGATAAACACTCAGGAGTGGAATTGCTGGGTTATGTGGTATTTCCATTTTTTAATTCTTTGAGGAAACTCCATACTGTTTTTCCTTATGGCCACATCAATTTTCAATCCACCAACAATGAATGAAGGTTCCCTTTTCTGTACATCTTCTCCAACACTTGTTACTTGTTGACTTTTGGATAATAGCTTGGCAGGTGTGAGGTGATATCTCCTTGTGGTTTTGATTTGCATTGCCTTGGTGATTAGTGATGTTGAGCATATATTCATATGTCTGTGTCATTCGTGTGTCTTCTTTGGAGCAATGTCTATTCAGAAATGCCCATTTTTTAATTGGATTTTTTGTTTCTTTGATGTTGTGTTAAAAGTGTTCTTATTATATTTTGGATATCAATCCCTTCTCAGATATATCATTTGCAAATATCTTTTCTCATTCTCTTTTCGTTTTGTTGATTGTTTCCTCTGCTGTGCGAACGCTTTGTAGTTTGAGATAGTCCCATTTGTTTATTTTTGCTTTTGTTGACCTTACCTGAGGAAACATAGTAAATATATATGTATATATATATTTATCATTTTTATTTTTCATTTTTGTTTATGTGGTATATCACATTAATTGACTTGCAGATGTTGAACCAAACTTGCATGACTGGAATGAATCCCACTTGATCGTGGTGTATGATCTTTTTCATGTGTTGCTGAGGTCAGTTTGCTAATATTTTATTGAGGATGTTTACATCTGTGTTCATTAGGGATATTGGCCTATAGTTTTCCTTTTTCTGTGTAATGTCTTTTGAAATCAGGGTAATGGTGGCCTCATAAAATGAGCTTGGGAGCATTCTCTTCTTTTGGACTTTTTGGAATACTTCCAGAAGAATAAATGTTAATTCTTTTTTGAATGTTTGGTAAAATTCACTTGTGAAGCCATCTGGTCCAGGACTTCTGTTTGGTGGGAGCTTGTTGATTACTGATTCAAAATATGCTTTAATTATAGGAAGACTCAATAATATCATAAAGATTTCACTTTTCCCTAAATTAAATGTACAACTTATAAATGTAAAATATGTTATAGAGTTATACATTTAATAGCATTGCAATAATAAATTCCAATTTTTAATTTTAAGTGGACAAGGTGATTGTAAATTTGTTTGGAAAAATAAACCAACATGAATAATAAGGAAAACTCTGGATTGATGAAAGAAGACTAGTCAGGGTGTATTAGATAGTGTATTAGTCAGGGTTTTCCAGAGTAACCAACCAACAGGAGATACACACACACACACACACACACACACACACA
Organism: Rhinolophus ferrumequinum; assembly: GCF_004115265.2. Classification (NCBI taxonomy): domain Eukaryota; kingdom Metazoa; phylum Chordata; class Mammalia; order Chiroptera; family Rhinolophidae; genus Rhinolophus; species Rhinolophus ferrumequinum. Next base: position 53,598,078 of record NC_046300.1, read on the forward strand.
CACACACGCACACAGTTAGTAGCAGACTTAAATGGGGAACCCTAGATTGACCTAATTTGCCCCCCCCTTTCCCACTCCCTCTTCCAGAGGAAGATGTTGATTTTAAGCCAAAGATAAGGAATTACGTCAACTATTTGTAGATAATCCTTAAGACTGTGAACCAGAACAAGCTCTCAGTTCTTGTTAAAGTGGAAACTTTTTTTCAGTTGCCCTTTAGCAAGAAATGTCCAGATTACTTCTTAAGGGTTTTAAACATTTCTCCTGGTTTGAGTCCTATCCCAGAAACTGGGGAAAATTACACTAATGGGGATATCATGCACTCAAATTCAAAACATGCAATTTCATGTAACCAAAAAGCCAAAAGAGGAGGATGAGCAGCAGGAGGATGAGGAAGAAAAAACCTGACTAATACTGCTCCAGCCAGCGCATCTGGCATTCCACTCCATGCGGAAAGGCTCATTCATCTGTCACCTGAAATTCCAAACCTCAGAGTTTCTACTCTTAAGATACCTAGTTTCTTGGATATTTTTAGTAGAAATACACCATGCATTTATTTATATATAAAAAGACACTCTTTTAAGCCTTTCATTTTTACTTAACAATGTATCTCAGATTTTTATTTTTAATTAAAGCCTCCATGCATTGCGGTTGTCAGCAAATTTGTGCCCTGGGTGCTGAGATACCCCTGTGCACCACTGGGGCTATGAGAACTGGGTGGTGGGTGGTGGGGAGCGAGGGTGGGGGCGGGGAAGGGACACCGTAGTCTAATTGTTTTACCCTAGGAAGTGGAGGAAGTTTGCCTTTTTGCAGTTGGTCCTCCACCAGAGGGCGCACTTTTCCTGACTCACACAACGGCACTCTGTCAGTAGCCTGTTTTGGATGTACTATAATATATTTCATGGGTCTGTCATTGATGGACACTTTTTTTTTTTTTTGTATCCACTCTTCCTCCCCCCATACAGCCAGTGCTGCAGTGAACAGCCATGTGATATTTTTAATGCTGGGTGACATAGATTAACATGTGGTGCCTTTGCCAACATGGCCTGAGTTATTTCCTGGTTTTAGCAGACTACAGTTTTGTAACATATGGTTTCTTATTTAGTATTTCAGATTTCCTTCTGGCTTCTTAATTGGTTTTACAGGTCTAAGATCAATTCCCTAAATTCCAGAGTTGCTTTTAACTTTGGCAGTGGCACAGGAAACTGTGCCTGTATTGACACATGTCTCTCCATATGTCTGAAACAGAAAAATTAATAAAAGGAGAGGGGAGCGGGAAAAACATCACATGTACAACAGGGATGCTTTGGAAAGGAAGCTGCATCTATTGGCAAGGTGATGAAGACGAGGAAAAAAGAAATGCTGCCATCTGTGTCTCCCTTCTGAAGTGAAGCTGGAAAGAACTCACAGACTCTACTGGACAGAACAGTCAGAGCAATGGAACCTGTCTGTTCTCCCTGAAGGAAGAAAAGCATCAACTGCTTGGGAAATTACAGCTAAATTAAATGTCAAAATACTTGCCGTTGAATTGCCTGGCTGCTCTGCTTTCACTGGTATCATCCACATCTTCATGCTTTCCTTGTGACCGCTCTTCCCCTTACATCAGAGGAAAGAGTACAGAAGGCAGGCAGGCAGGCCCTTCTTACTGACTTCAGCGTGCCTTTTCTGCAGCATGTGGAAATTTTCTTTTCTTTTCTAAACTTGTGGTAAAGTATACATATCATACAACTTACTATTTTAACCATTTGTAAGTGTACAGTTCAGGGCATTTAAGTATATTCACATCATCACCATCATCCTTTCCTTAGAACTTTTTTCTTCTTGCAAAACTGAAACTCTATGCCCATTAAACAACTCCCCTTTCCCTCCTCCCACTGGCCCGACAACCACCAGCGTCTCTGTGAATAACACTGTTCTCGGTACCTCATACAACTGAATCCACAATATTTGTCTTTTGTGACAGGCTTATTATTGTACTTAGGATGTTTTCAAGGTTCATGCGTTTTGTAGCATGTACCAGAATTTCCTTCCTTTTTAGGGCTGAATAATATGTATGTACCACATTTTGTTTATCCATACATCTGTCAATGGGCATTTGAGTTGTTTCCACCTTTTGGCTATTGTGAATAATGCTGCTATAAACAATGGTGTACAAATATCTGTTCGAGTTCCTGCTTTCAATTCTTTTAGTATATACCCAAAAGTAGAATTGCTGGATCATATGGTGATTAAATGCTTAATTTGGGGGAGGAACTGCCATACTGTTTTCCACAGTGGCTGCATTATTTTACGTTCCCATCAGCAGTACACAAGGGTTTCCATTTCTCCACATCCTTATGTGGCACACATAACTTTTGACATGACGGACAAATGGCTCTTTCCCATTTCTTTGCTTTAATTATATGATACTTAGAAACCTAATCAACTGTTCTAGGGAATTGTGTAGTATCCCCTCAAAGTCCTTTATTCAGAAATAATGTATATGCAATGCCTATCAAAGGGGCTAGTAAATATTCAGAATGTAATTTGCCTTTCCCACTTTTAGTTCCTTTGTTTTTCCTTCCCTTTTTCTGACATCACCACCTCCATAGTGAGCATGCATACCCCATATGACAGTGGGTATAAACCAGTTAAATTAAAAGTCCTGGTTTCCTGTAAGAAGTGTCATGGAATTCTTCTTTTGTGCCTAATGAAGGACGCTTTTCAACTTAGATTCTACTTGACACCTACTCTTTGAGAACAAGTAAGGGAGGAAACACCCATTATCACAAGGCAAGGAGCAAAGTGCAACACACAGAGACAGATGGGATGGCAAAGGACATACATACAGCCAGGAGGGAGGGAGGGAGGGAAGGAAGGAGGGAGAGAAAGAGAGGGGAAGAGAAAGAGAGAGACAGAGAGAGAGAAAGAGAGATAGAGAGAGAGAAAGAGAGAGAACCTACCTGTCCTGGCTCATAAATAGAGAGTGATGACTGCAATGGGTATTTGGCAGATTACATTGGAACAAAGCCATGTTTACTTAAATACACCAATTGACACATATTTTGTACCTAAGAAATTGAGACATTTCTGCAATAGTAATAAATTCCCTTACAATGGAAACCAGAGTGGGTCAAGAGCAGCCTGTGACGAGGGAGGAGGGGCAGCAAGACCTAAGCAAAAACAGTAACAATAATGAAAGCAATCATTTATTGAACTCTAATGATGAGCAAAGTAATTATTATTTTGTACCACATTAGTAGGCGCCAATTGATGATGATAACGTAAATGCTTTTAATATATATAATCTTATTTAATCATCATTATAGCCCTATTGTATCAACTAGGTTCATCTAAATTATACTACAGTAATAATTAACCCCCAATTCCAGTGGTTTAGCATATCAAATACTTATTTCTTGATTGCATAAAGTCTGCTGCAGGGCCAGGATAGCTCTTCATGGCAGCTGTCCTCTGTTTCAGCTCAGAATTTGTGACACAGCTCAGGCTGTGTCAATAGTATTACATTTCCATATCAATGCTTCCTATTACAACGACCAAAAGTTCAGAAGAGAGAGAGGTGAAGGGTCAAACACCAGGAATTCAGTGCTTCCTTCTGGAAGTGGCACATGTCAAAGCTGCTCACATTTTATTGGCCAGAGCAAGTCACATGATCATGATTAACTACAAGAAGGTAGAGAAGTGCAATCTTCCCAAGTGCCGAGAAGGAAAAAGGACCAGGTCTTGGAAAATATATGTATCTTTCTTCAGTGATGGAAGTACCATTATTCTCTTCATTTTACAGATAATGAAACCAGCACTCAGAGAGATTAAAAACACTGGTCTGTGACCATTCTGCTGGAGGGCTGCGTTATGACTTTCATGGAGCCTGGGCATTAGTGCTTTTGTGGGCGTCTTTCCTCCATAAAAAAAAGTATTTAAAATTTTATTTGATGAATGCATTGGTATAAAGATGGGAATAGTCTGGGCTACGTTCATTATTATCATATACATTTTCCCCGACTTTGAAAGAAATTAAAATTAAAACATTTTTATGGACCCCTAAAACTATTGTGAGCTCTAGGCACTGAACTTGTTGTGCTTTGGTGGATGAATCAGCCCACTCAGAGACCTGGGATTAGAACAAAGTCTGTCTGACAGTGAAGCATATGCTTTTCCTCACAGCACTAAGATGCCGGTCTACACCAAAGAAGCCATGCTTGAGCCCAAACAGAGTCAGTTCTCTTAATCACAGTTAGTTGAGTACTTTCAACAATTTCTAAAAGTGGAAATTAGCACTTAACATCAGAATCCACTATACCACTGTTTGAAAATTAGGGTATTTGGGAGGGGTGATGAAAGAGTAAGATTGTTTAATTATGTTGAACTGAAGAGTAAATCACATGTCGTTCTCTTTCTAGAACATTAATTGTCTCATCTACAACTAATCCTAAAGTCCCAGCTGATGAGAAATCAGTATAACATATAAAATGTTGCCTTGGGTGAATTCTCTGCAGCACGGACCTACACACATTTTCATGAAGGCTAGTTGAGAAAGGAGATAATTGATATTCAAAGAAAACACTAGCCATACATAACCTTCTTCCTTCTCTTGGAGTTGCATAGTTCATCTCTGGGGTTAAAAATGTCTTTTTGTTTAACAAACCACTTTAATAGGCCTAAGTGGCTGTGAAAGACTGAGACCTGAGGGTCTGGATCAGCAACTGTCCAGTAGAACTCACTCAGATGCAAGCCACGCCTGTAACTTACCATTTTCTAGTAGTCAAAGAAAGCAAAAAAAAAAAAAAAAAGGAAGAAAAAAGCAGATAAGTTTTAATAATACTTTTTATTTAACCCAATATATTTATGTTATCATTTCAATATATAATCAATCTAAAATTATTGAGATATTTTATTACTTATTAAATTATTTTAAAAAACACTTAGTCTTCAAAGTCTGGTGTGTGTTTGATACTTAGAGTGCATCTCAATTTGAACTCGCCACATTTTAAGTGGTCCTTAGGCAGATGTGGTGAGTGGCTACTGTACTGAACATTGCGGGTCTTAATTACAAAGAGCTGACTTGTTCTGCGTTAGAAAATGTATAAGAATTTCAAGTTTCCTGGAAGGTGGTGGTGGTGGGTACAGCCAGAGAGAACAATTGAGGAGTTTGGGAAACAGAGAACGAAAGCAGGGCGTGTAGAAACTGGTATCTGAAGAGAAGTAATCCAGATGTAGAAAAGCTTGGAGTGTGTTTAAACTTGAGTTTTAACTTGTTCGCTGTGATGTGCTGCAAGAAATTGCCCTCTAAAGCACTACTCCATTGTTGCTTCTGGACAATAAGCATTCTATACACATATCTATTAGTACACATATCTATACACATATCTCGTAGTATTTTGGGGAAATCCAAGAAAACTGGCTGTGTTTCAACATGGCATAGTATGGAGTCAAAGCAGCCCTAGGAGGACAGCATAACCCAGTCCCAAACACCAGAGTTCTGAAGATCAGAGTGGGATGAGGGTCTTGAACCACCTACGTTTAAGGTTGAAGAACAGGGTTACCTCCTGCTCCACACCCCTATTTCTGTCCTCAGAGTTAAAAGATTTGGAAATACCCAGCCGCCAGATTATATTCAGAGGCAGGAGTCTTTAAATAGAAGCATTACAACTTTAACACAATTAAATATTTACTATTTTTCTACTCTTTTATCAGAATCTGTGCCAGGTACAGGGATAAATAAGAGGAATAAATAGGACCCGATGCATAAGATATCCTTTCATAAGAGAAAGGTATTCTAGCTGAAATATAACATGGCCCCTAAATTGTCCTGCAGCTGTGATAATTTTGAAAATCAAGTATAATTTTAATGACTTTTTCATTAAACTGGAAATAAAAGCCTATATTTGTATTCTTGTAAGAGTATTTAAATATGTTGTAACAAAATTTGAAGGCTAATTCTGTACCCCTTAACAAAGTACATTGTTTTATTTTAAATGAGAAGCTTGGTTAGACTCTACTCTTCTGAGTATTGTCTAAATTAGGTTCCTTTGCAATATCTTTTCTCACCCCAGTCATTTATTTTTTTTCTCTAAACTTTTGATCATTTTTTATTTGGGAATTTTTATTTTTCCTCGGAGACCTTAACTTTGACATTTGTATTCTTTTCCCAAAAGTACACAGGGGTGTTTTAGTGGAATTGAATTCTGGACTTGGAAACATAAATATGGCTTATTAGGAAATGAGAGATGTCAGGGCCTCAGGTGGGATTAACTGGGTGGCGTTGGCTTTTGCGTGGTACCCGACCTGTGTAGGCGAGGGAGTCCCCAACGAGGAAAACCAGATGAAAAATAGAAAAGGAAGGAAGGAAGCGTGCAAAAAAGAAGAAACAATCTTGATGAAAGGTAAACTTAAAAAGAGAAATTTGTTTCCCAAAGAAATCAAGTGAAAAGCTCTACTAATTTTACTAGAGAACATCTCTCTTTGATATTTCCACTGGAGAAGGGATGTTAACAAATAGCATTAGCTATTCTGATGTGAAGTTTGCATTAAAGTTTTGTTCGTTTGTAAGTAAAATTTTGTGCAGTTTCATCTGCCAGATTCTGATATGGTGAATCAAAGTGCTTACAGATTTTTCTTTTCCCTTAATACTTTAGATCCATGAAATTACTTGTAATAGGAGAGGGGAGGGGAAAGGAGAGGAGGGGAGAGGAGGGAAGGGAAGGGAAGGGAAAGAAAGGAAAGGAAAGGAAAAGGGAAGAGAGAAGGAGGTTTGCTGACTGACAACCTGGCTGACAAGCAGAATGGGAAGATTAAGTCTTTGGTCTACATCCACAGCTGGCTTTAGGAGGTAAATTCTCTGAGGGAATGGGTAGGCCTATTGTTCTTTCTGCTGAGATTCTTCCTTCCAACTGAGAGATTATGAGGAAAAGCCAGCTTTATCTTTTCTGATGGTCTGTTCAGATGGGGCCTTCAGTTAATTTTAGCTAGATTTTAACAAGCCTACGTTCCTGTGAGTTTTTAAATGCCTTTTCTGTACGTAGGCAGTTATTTGCAATGACCCGGACAGAGCCAGCAAGAAGGGGTGTAAATGCCCCAGGCCAAATGGGTTATTCTTATGGGAACGGTTTGTGACCCTCTGTGAGAAGAAGAAATGAAGGAGAATCTATTCACCTTTTATCTTAATAAAATATCAAACCAGAAAGAAAGTAAGCTCCAGAGAGAAACAGAAAGATCACAGTGCTTTGTGTCGACCAACAAAACTCATGCTCAAAAAAAGAATAAAAATATTTCTGGAGGCATATTGTACCCACCAGGCATTTTGTTGTAATTAAAGAAAAGTCATACAAGGTCACTGGATTAAATAAAACTACAGCCATATTGGCTTTCCTCTTTGATGGATTGTATTGTTTTGAAATTGGTTGTGGTGTGTGTGTGTGTGTGTGTGTTCATAATAAACAGGGATCTGGCAATGAATGATCTGTTTATACAAATTATTAGAATGGAAGAGATAGCAAACTTGCCTCAACATATAAAATATAAATAAATAAAACTCATAGAAAAGAACAAATGAGAGCTTGTCTTAGAAAATCAACTCTTATAAGACATGAATGCGTTTGTTCAGAATAGCCAAAAGGATTTTTCAAGCTTCATTTGCAACACAAAAGAAGGGCCAGACTTGCTTGGGGCAGATAGTGTACTGTTTAACAAATAAGAGAGAAAAGGCAGTGCCTCCCACCTTTGAGTTTGCTTTGATTTCTTCCTTTTCTTCTTCTTCTCCTCCTCCTCCTCCTTCTTTTATGGAGAATGATCTTCAAGCAAAAGATAGATTAAAAATCAGTAAAAAAGAATTAAAATCCAAGAGATTTGTAGAAGAGCGCTTGTGCCTTGATAAGGGCTTAGATCAAAAGTCATAGGCAGGTCCCATTTCATGATCCTGATCAAAGAACCATAGTTGTAGTTGGTAATCTCTGAGAAATCATGGTGTGTGGGAGAGTTTCCAGGATCCTGGAGAGGGGCTAGTGTCCCAATTTTCAAACGGAGAGGATTGAAAAAATAAATAGTTATCTAATAAGCTTGGCGTGGATCTGAAGTAATTCAAAATGACTATTTGTAAATAATTGGGGGAAAAGTGATGACTCATTCTTAAGTTTTTCAAGTAGAGCCAAATTAGTTACTGTATTTTTTCTTTGGATTGTTCATTAGACTAGTTGATTAAGGAAGTTCCATAGATAGTGTAGAGTCTCATTATTTGGGGCTCCACATAGATGGTCATCTTTTCAGAAAGGCAATTCCTAAGCACCTGGCCTAAAGCAGCTACCCAGGTAACTCATAAAAAGTTACCTTACTGTTTTTATTTAAGACATTTGATATATAAAATTATATTGCAGTGACTTTGTTTATTTTCTGGCCCCTTTCCCACTAGAGTGCATAATCTATGTGGTTGCGAATCACATGTGTTTTGACCTTCACTGTAGTCTTAGCATCTTAAAAAGTGCCTTAGCAGTAATCACTCAATAATTAAATGCCCAGTGAGCGAATGGGTGTTGCTTAAATACTTTTTTTTTTTTTTTGCAAATGCTTTCCAAAATATAAATGTGAGATATGGTGATTATTTCAGCAAAGCATTTGACCAAATTGTCCATTATTTCCTTGATGATGAGATGGAGAAATTCAGGGGATGGTTTTATAGCTGCCAATTATTTCAGGCATTTTTAGGCCCACTTGCGAGGCAGACCAGGGATGAAGGCTAGCTTCTGATGCCCTTGATATCTTCCTTTGTGATTCTGTGACCGCATGAAGCATATCTAACTGCCATTATAAGCGAAAGGTGTATGCTGATCTCGGGACACTTCATCTCACCCAGTTAACCTTCATTTTATTACGTTTCTGTATCATGCTACTCGTACTTTTATTTAACATTTATTTCATTCCACATTGTTTCATTATTATTTATTTTAATATAATTCACAATACGTTCAGAATCCAAAAGGTAAGATACAGAGAGAAAAGCCTTCCTTCCACTTCTGTTATATTATCCACCAATCACTCACTTCCCCAGGCCATAAACACCGATGTTATTAATTTCTTTGTATCCTTCCAGAGATATGTTCATATACACAAGAACACACACATACTGGGGGTGCCAAAAAAATGTATACACATGACTTGTATTCATCTTTATTTTATTGTTATAACTGAGTATTATAATTTTAATACAGTTTTTTCCTTTCTTAAAATGTATATACATTTTTTTGGCACCCTCTGTATATGTGTTATATATGTTAATACACATCTGTCTGCCTACCTGTCATCTATCTGTCTATCTATCTATCTATCTATCTATCTATCTGTCTATCTATCTATCTATCTATGTATCTAGATAGCTATCATTACTCTCTCCTCTCTTTTTACACAAATTTAGCATACTATATATACAGTTCTGTACTTTTATCTTCTATCAATTATTTTAGAGAACATGTCATATTCATATCTCAAATATGTCCTCATTTCTTTTTTAGGGATGCATAATATTCCATTTTTGGGCTGTGTCACAATTTCTTTAACCTATCCCCAAATGATGGACTCATCTTTTACTCTTTTTATCTTTTACTATTACAAGAGTGCTGTAGTGGATAACATTGTGTGTTATGTTATTTCAGACATGAACAAGTGCATATTTATCTTCAGGGGAAAAATTCCTAGAGATGGAATTCTGAGCCAAGGAGATATGCAATTGTAATTTTGAGAGATATTCTAAATTTCTCTCCTAAGGGGTGGTACCAATTCATACTCACTGTTCTCCACATTCTTGCGAATAGAATCAGTACAGTTTTAAATTACATCTCTCCTCTTATGAAAAAAGTTGATCATCTTTTCTGTTTTTAAGAGACATTTGTATTCCTTGGCTTGTCTATTTATATGCTTTGTTCATTTTCTACTGGATTATTAGTATTAACTTATTTTTCAGAATTCTTTATAGTTTCAGGAAATTAGCTTTTGGAGGGGGTATGGAGCACATATATTTTGTAGTAGAATTAAAAATTTTTCTCATATAGTTTCTGCCCATTTCTTTTTTTAAGTTTATTCTTTATTTAGGTGTTTCATCTTTCCTGTCATTATTGTAAAAAGGTTTATAATAGGTTTTATGTATCTGAGTCGCTAACTGTACTGTATAAGCCAAAAGTTTGCAAATTATAGCTCTCAGGCCAAATATGGCCTGCAATCTGTTTTGTAAATAAAGTTTTATTGAACACAGTCATGTCTATTTGTTTATACATTGTTTACAGTTGCTTTTGTGATCCAATGGCAAAGTTCAGTAGTAGCAACAGAAACTACATGGCCCACAAAACATAAAACATTTACTATCTGGACCATTACAGAAATGAATTGCTAAACCCTGCTGTCAGCTCCTTCTTTGAGGGCTTATTCAAGTCTTTAACTACACAACTGTTAGTAGATAGTGCATGTCAGTGCTATTTAGAATACTACATGCTGTGTTTCCCCGAAAATGAGACCAGGTCTTTTATTAATTTTTGCTCCAAAAGACGCATCAGGGCTTATGTTCAGGAGATGACATATTGAAAAATCATGCTAGGGCTTATTTTCCGGTTAGGTCTTATTTTCGGGGAAACACAGTATTCAGTTTCTTGAATTGAATAAGCCAAGCTAAAAACATTTATTGACCATTTGATATAAACATGACCTTCTCCTAAGTGATAATGGCATTCATTTTACAAATATTTATTGAACATCTACCCTGGCACTGTTCTAGGTGCTGTGGATATAGCAACTGACAAAAATACATAAAAATTCCTATCTTCAAAAAAGGCACTGGACATAAGATAGCTAGATAATTCTGGTTTCATTTAGAAACAAGAATTACAGTTCAACCTTGTACTGTTGTCTAAATAACCATTGTTAATATGTAATCATCTTGTGTATCATTTGTCGATTAGCTGTCATTATAATCAACTTGTTAAACATCACAGCATTTTAAACATTTAAATTCATATCATTAGTATTCTACATATATGTACACTATCCAATAAGGTACTCACTAATCACATGTAGCTATTGAGTACCAGAAACATGGTTAGTCTGAATTGAGATGTTCTGTAAGTGTAACATAGACACTGAATTTCAAATATACTTTTTTACAAAAAAATATCTCTTTAATAATTTTATATTGATTATTTGTTGAAAAATATTTTGGATATTACTGAGTTAAATGAAATATATTAATAAAATTAATTTCAAGTATTTCTTTTAATTCGTATTTATGTGGCTATAAGAAAATGTAAAATTACATGTATGACTTACATTATATTTCTATTGGACAGTATCTTCCTTTATGCTTAGCTGGTGTCTTTCAAATGTGGATTTTTAGTAGATGGGAACATTGGGTTAAGCAAAGGTTTGAAAGCTCTTTATTACTGGGTTTAGAGAGTCTTTAATATGTTAATTTGCAACATGAATTTCTATCGGCATAGGAATTGTTTATAATGGTCCCCAAATCCCTTTTATTAGGAGCTTTCTTGAAATGCCCTTTGCTAATCTCTGACCAAAGTGACAGATTGTGTTGCTTGTCTGGGAACCTGGTACAAAGGCACCGATAAAGCATGCTTTACAAGGTCTGACAATTGATTTTGCGAACTCATCCTAGAGAAAGTGCTACATATCTCACTGCTGAATATCACTACAATCACCTTCGAAGTACTCCCCTTGGGAAGCTATGCAGCGATGCCAGCACCTACTCCACCCTTCAAAACAATTTTGGAACTCTATCTGGAATGGCCATCAGAGCTGTCATCCTACTGTGTTTCCCCAAAAATAAGACCTAGCCGGACCATCAGCTCTAATGCATCTTTTGGAGCAAAAATTAATATAAGACCCAGTCTTATTTTAATATAGTATAAGACCGGGTCTTACATAATATAATATAATATAATACAATACAATACAATACAATACAATACAATACAATACACTACAATACAATATATAAGACCGGGTCTTGTTTTAATATAAGACTGGGTATAATATAATATAATACAATATAATATAATACAATATAATAATGGGTCTTATATTAATTTTTGTTCCAGCTATGTCTTATTTCGGGGAAACACGGTATTACCCTTGACGTCCTGAATGTCATCCAAATGTCTTCCTTTCAATATTTCCTTTATCTTTGAGTAAAGAAAGAAGTCATTGGGGGCCAGATCAGATGAGTAGGGAGGGTGTTCCAATACAGTTATTTGTTTACTAGCCAAAAACTTTCTCACAGACAGTGCAGCGTGAGCTGGTCCATTGTCGTGATGCAAGAGCCATGACTTGGTGAAAAGTTCAGGTTGTCTAACATTTTCATGAAGGCTTTTCAGCACTTCCAAATAGTGAACTTGGTTAACTCTTTGTCCAGTTGGTACAAATTCATAATGAAGAATCCCTCTGATATCAAAAAAGGGTAACAACATCATTGCAACAAGTTCGTGAACTTAATTGTCATACATTTGTATGTCACAAAGGCAGTAATCTTCAGTTCACTTTTTGGGGTTTTCCTTGGTTTTCCAAGTAAAATCAGTACTGATTATTTTTAAATTTAATTTTATTGTTTGAATATAATTTACTAAATGTTGAAAAATTTGGTTAATTAAAAAAATTAAATGTTGAGATCTATTGGACTTACAAAAATGATTCGTTTTCAAAATATGTGGTTACAAATGGGCTTGTCCATTTGGATGGTGAAGCAGACAAGTTCAGTGATGAATGGTATAGAATTATTAGTTGATAAGTCATGTTTTTGATTGAAGAATATACACTCACAAGACCTACACACTGAGAAATGATAAATTCCAGAATGCAATTGAGGTGGGAGTTACTTCAGTGACAAATGTTACCATTTTTTATATTTGAAAGTCCTTGTTATAAAGGTATGCAGGAGACAGCTAGGTGTGAGCCACAGTGTCATAAGTCTCGAAGGAGCTTTCTGTCATTCCACCCATTGTAGAATATGAGTTTCTTCTCTGAAGACACTGATCTCGCAATTTCAGGTCAACAGAATTGCAGCTCTGCACTTCTAGTAAATCAAATAGTTCTTATGCCTTTCTGGAAACATTTCTCCCCACCACGAAATCCAGTAGTTATATGGCCCAGGGACATAAATACCTTGTTGACATTTTGGTAAAGACTACATGAACTTTTTTGTTAAACTGCTAAATGTGGATTTTGCTTCTGGCAGAAACTAACTAGAGTAGAAACTGTCTATTGTAATGATTCAGCAATGGTAGCCATTCCCCACTGTGAGAAAGAATCAATGGCGATGTGAGAGGCCTCCTTTGATCTCTCCTTGTGTTGTGTAGCTCTTGTAATTGAAACTAAAAGGATTGTAATTCTTTCCTTCTAGTCTTGATCTTTCTCCTTTGTGGCAGAAAGCTTACCAAAGAGTTTGAATAAATAAAGGAAAGTGTACAAAAGCAAGACTTTTCCTCAGCAAGGGGAAGCTGAGGAAGTGAGCTCTTCTTGCCAGAAGCTGTGACTGCGTGATAGGTTCAAATTGGACAAGACAGAGTTGATTGTTGGTTCTAATTGATGGTGAATTTCTGCAAAATCCATTGACTCAGCATTGCAATGATCTGAGCTGACCATTAAACCAGACCAAACCCACTGACTTGGTTATCCTTTGGTCTTCTCTTTTCCAGTCATACAAATATAAACCATAAATCAAATAATATTATATTATATCATAAATCAAATAAATCATACATTAAATAAATCATAAATCAAATAAACCATCCATATAACAAACAAAACAAATCAAAACAAACCAGCAAAGTACAAAAATGAATAACATAAATGAAGTATTCCCTTCTCATTTGGTGTTCACTAGATAGATCAAAATGAAGGTTTTTTTTTTTTTTTTTTTTTTTTTAATTCTGTTAATGTGGTAGAAATATACTGGTGTGGACTTGTAGATAGTGAGAACTTATTTGCAAAGTTGAATTGAAATTTTAATGTAAAATTGGACCGTGTTGGCTTGCTATGAAGACTGTCATTTCATCATATTTATATATGTGTTCTTGTGCATGTGTAAACATATCCACTTAATGAAAACTACAAAATACCATCTTGTAAACTAATAATTAAATTGTGATAAATCTGATCCAAAATGACACTTTTCACTTTCATAAGAAAAGCCACTTTTTGAGTGTGTTTAATACCAAATAATGAATTTCATTGTAGAAAATTTAGAATTATAAATAGGCAAATTAAGGAAGAAAATTAGCTGTAAGTTCACCACCTGGAGATAGCCCCACTAAGATACCGATATCTATCTTTCCTGAATTTTTTCTCACTTTAGAATATGATATTATGGCATACACATTGGTTTTCTACACTACACTTATAATGTAACTATTTCTTTTATCTTTCACATTAATATAGATTTAAATTATAAAATTAATGTCTATATATACTATTCTATGCTAGTAGTATGGATAGACCATATTTTAACCTATTGGGGGCAATTGTTTCTAATTATTTCCTATTATAAACAATGCTTTAGGGAATATCTTGGCACATATTACTTCTAGTCATACAAACTCACAAAATGTGTAACCAGAAAAAGGCACCAATTGTAACTGTTTAGAACATTAGCAGCATCTCAGAAGCTCCTCTCATGTTTTTGATCATCCTTTAACTCTTCTCTCGTCATCAAAGATGATGACTCTTCACAGCAACAAAAGAAAGCTAAATAAATTGGACTTTCTCAAAATTTAAACCTTTTGTTCATCAAAGGACACTATCAAGAGAATGAAGAAGCGGCCCACAGAATGGGAGAATATATTTGCAAATCATATATCTGATAAAGGATTAATATTCAGAATATACAAAGAACTGCTGAAATCAACAACAACAAAAACACAGAAAACTTGGTTAAAAAATGGGCAAAGGGCTTGAATAGACCTTTCTCTAAGGAAGATATATAAATGGTGAATAAGTAAATGAAAAGATACTCAACATCACTGGTCATGCAAGTCAAAACCACAGTGAAATACCACTTCACACCCATTAGGATGTCTGTTATCAAAACAAAACAAAACAAAACAAACCCAAGCCCCAGGAAAAAAACAAGTGTTGGGGAGGATGTGAAGAAATTGGAACCCTTGTGCATTGCTGATGGGAATATAAAATAGTGCAACCACTATGGAAAACAGTGAGATAGTTCTCCTAAAAAATATAAACATTAAATTATCATACGATCTAGCAATTCCACTTTGGGTATATACTAAAAGAATGAAAAGTAGAGACTCCAATAGGTAACTTGTACACCAGTGTTTATAGCAGCATTATTCACAATAACCAAAGGTAGAAATAAAAATGCCCATTGACAGATGAATGGATAAACAAAATATGGTACATACATATTAATTAGTTCTAACAAGGAAGGAAATTCTGGTACATGCTATAACATGGAGGAACCTTGAAGACATTATGTTTAGTGAAATAAACCAGACACAAAAGGACGAATATGGTGCGATTCCATTTATACGAGGTACCCATTATAGTCAAATTCATAAAGACAGAAAGTAGAATAGAAGTTACCAGGGGCTGGGGGAGGGAGGAGAGAATGGAGTGTTATTGTTTAATAGGTACAGAGTTTCAGTTTGAAATGATGCAAAGAGTTCTGGAGATGGGTAGTGGTAATGGTTGCACAATAAAATAAATGTGCTTAATGCCATAAACTGTACAGTGACAAATTGTTAAAGTGGTACATTTTGTATTATATACGTTTTACCACACACACACACAAAAGATGATAACTCTCCTAACTTCTAACTTCTTTGTTAGTTTTATGTGTTTTTGCACTTTATATGAATTGAATTATAATACCATATATCTTCTTTGTGTCTGGCTTTTTACCTCCACATTATTTTTTGTAAAATTCATGTTATTGCATGTGATAGTACCCTGTCTATTTTAATAGCTCTAAAGTATTTGTTGATATCAATAAACCACATTCTTATGTGGATGGACATTGATCCCCGTTTAGTAGTTTTTTTTTTGCTATTTCGAATAAGGCTGCTATGAATATTCTTGTACATGTCTGTCTGTGCTGGTGACACATGAACATATTTCCAGTGAAGATGTATTTGGGAGAGGGATTGCTGGGTCATACAGTATGCCTATCACAGTATATGAGAGTTCCAGTTGTATTTTTTGTTTCCATTTTCATAAAATAACTTTTTCCGTTTTTTTAATTTACTTTCTATCTGTGTGGGTCTTTCAATCTGAAATGAGTCTCTTGTAAGGCTTTTGTTTTCTTATTCATTCAGCTCTCGTATGTCTTTTGATTGGAGCATTTAATTCACTTACATTGAAAGTAATTGTTGATAGATGTGTAGCTATTGCTATTTTATTATTCATAAGTTTGATCTTCTCTCTCCCCCATCTTAAAGAAGTCCCTCTAGCATTCCTTCTGATACTGGTGTGGTGGTGATGAACTCCTGTAGCTTTTTCTTGTCTGAGAAACTTTTTTTCTTCCCTTCAATTTTAAACGATATCCTTGTTGGGTAGAGTGATTTTGCTTGTAGAGCCTTGCTTTTCATCATGTTGAATATTTTGTGCCAGTCTTTTCTGGGTTGCAAAGTTTGTTAACAAATCAGCTGACAATCTTGTGGGAGCTCCCTTATAAATTACTAGTAGTTGCCTTCCTCTTGATGCTTTTAGGATTCTTTCCTTGTCTTTAACCTGTGCCATTTTAATTATGATGTGTCTTGGTGTGGGTCTGTTTTGATTCATCTTGTTTGGGACTTTCTGAGCTTACTGGACTTGTATGTCTATTTCCTTTGCTGGGGAGGTAAGTTTTCAGTCATTATTTCTTCAGATAGGGTCTCAATCCCTTGCTTTCTCTCTTCTTCTTCTGGTGCCCCTGTGACGTGAATGTTGTTATGCTTGATGTTGTCCCAGAGGTCTCTTAAACTATCCTGTTTTTTAAAACTTCTTTTCTCTTTTTTTGCTGTTCTGATTGGGTATTTTCTGCTACCTTTATTTCTAAATCACTTATCCGATCCTTTGCTTCATCTGTTCTGCTGGTGATTTCTCTCAGTGCATTCTTCATTTCAGTTATTGTATTCTTCACTTCAGACTGGTTCTTTTTTTAAGGTTTCTGTGTCCTTTTTTATGTTTGCTATCTCTCTGTTGAAGTTCTCACTAAGTTCTTTGAACATACTTATAACCATTGTTTTGAACTCTGTATCTGGCAGGTTGGTTGCCTCCATTTCGTTTAGTTTGTTTTCTGGCATTTTCTCCTGTTCTTTCATTTGGCACATGCTTCTTTGTCTCCCCATTTTGGCTGCCTGTCTCTGTTTGTTTCTATGTAGTTGGTAGATCTGCTACATCTCCCAGTCTTGGCCGGGTGGCCTTATGTAGTAAGTTCCCTGAGGGGCCCTGGCACAATCTCCCTGGTCACCTTCTCCAGGTGCTCCAAGAGTGTCCCTTGTGTGGGTTGTGTGTGCCCTCCTACTCTCCTATTGTAGTTGAGCCTTGATTGCTATTGGCATGTCAGTGAGTGGGATTGGTCCTCAGGCTGATTGGCTGTGGGGTTTAGCTGCATCCACAGTTTACGGGCTTTTGCATGTGGGGTTTACCCTACTAAGTGGGATTTGCCTCTCGGGGCTCTGGTGCCTGTTGAGACTGCCCTTTGTGTGTGCCACTTGTGGGACTAATTAAGTGGTTCTCTGCTCTGTTCTGAAGACACCTCTAAGTATGTTGGTTCTGTGGCATCTTGGGAGGGTCTCTGGTACAGACCCACGTCACCCACTGCCTGTGACTGGCCAGGGGCTACCTGAAAGGAGTTATACAGTGATCTGCAGTTGTTCCCTTCCTGGGCTAAACCAAGAGATGTGTGGGAGAGACCGTTGTGAACCAAGGACATCTGCCATCAGTACTGCCCCTGGGGTAGCTCCACAGAAGACAGGACAGCCCCTGGCCTGCTGCCACATGCCAGCTTCCTTAAGGTTCAGCTGCTGACAGAGCCTTGTGTGGTACACAAGTTGAGTGAGGAAGAGTCTGAGGGAGTCACTAGAGTGGTAAGATTTGTAGTCAGCAGTTTAATGTAAATTCTGATTTGGTGCCAGCACTGGCCTGGAGCTAGTCAGCAAAAGTCTCAGAGCACACCAAGTCCAGTCACTGTCCACCTGGGGCCTGTGGACTCTGATAGTTTTCCAAGAAAGGGTGCAATGTGGGCACTGCTGGCTGCTCACAGAGGAAGTGCCACTGGACTTGGAGGAGTTTGGTGAGGTAGGGTCCCAACAGAGCTCACCAGACCAGATTCAGATTCAGATTTGGACTGTGGGGGAGGGCTCAACACAGAAAAGATGGCACCTGCCAGCCAGCTGCCTGGGAGCAGGACCCCACACAGGGAAAGTTGCTACTGTCCTGTAGCCCTCGCCTCGAAGCCACATGCCTTAGCCTGCCCCCCCACCCATATGCCTTTGACATCCCTGGAGTCACCCTCCCTCCTCTGGAGGCCAAGGTGAATGCCTGGGAGTGAGAGAGTCTGTGTGTGGACCATTTAAAAGAACATCTGGGTTTCCGACAGCCTTCTGTTCCACTGGATGGTTGTTATCCCCATTGTTTTTTTATAGACAGATGTTGTGGGGGCTCCTCTTCCTGGCACCAGTACTCCAGGCTGGGGAGTCTGGTGTGGGGCTGGGACCCCTTGCTCCTCAGGGGAGAACCCTCTGCGGCCGAGATACCTCTCTTGATTTTCAGCTGCCACACAGACGTTTGGAGCCAGCCCATTTCACATCTCTGCCCCTCCTACGAGTCTCCACATGGCTTTTTCTTTATATCTTTAGTTATAAAACTTCTGTTCAGCCAGACTTCAGCTTGTTCTCCAGTTTGATTGTTCTATAATTTAGTTGCAAATTTAATGTCATCATGGAAGGAAGCGTGCACAGTGTTTATTTCGCCATCTCGCATCTCTTCTATTTTAATTTAAATTTACCATGTCACTATTTGTTTTCACTTTGTTCCACTCATTTTCTCTCTTTTTTTCCTTTCTTGCCTTCTTTTGTATGATTTTTATGTGTACTTTCTTTCTCCACTATTAACTTTCTCTTACTATTTTTGTAGTAGTTACACTAGAAATTGAAACATGCATCTTTTACTTATTAAATTTAATATAATCTAGTATATTCACAACCTCCTGAACAATGCAGTAACTTTAGAATATGTTAATTTCATTTATCCCTCCTGACTTTTTTAGTATTCTTGCTAATGTATTTGATTCTTGCTAATATATTAATTCTGGACATGTTTTGAGCTTTATGGGTATTTTTATTATCATTTTATAGATTCTATTCATTGAGATTTATCTGCGTACTACTCTTTTTCTCTTTATTTCTTCTTCTACCTTCTTGCTTCTAAATGTGATAATTTTCCTTCTGCTGCAGAACACCCGTTAGTGCAGACCTGCTGCTGACTAGTACTCTGAACTTTTGTTTGTCTGCAAATTTCCGATTTAATTTCAACTTTATTTTTGAAAGACATTTTGACTAGGATTAGAGTTGTAAGTTTAGTAATCTTTTTTCCCTTGGTATTTTGAAGATATAACTCCATTATATTTCATTTCTATTATTAATAAACTGTTATTCTTACTTTTGAGCCTCCAGAAGTAATGTGACTTTTTCCTCTAGTTGTTTTGAAGTTTTTCTTTGTCATTAGTTTTTGTCAATTTTAACACATTGTGTCTAAGTATGATTTTCTTAGTGTTTCTCTTGCTTGCTATGTGTAGCACATTTTGAGTCCATGGCTTAATATCTTCTAGTTTTTAAAAAAGAATTCTCAGACATTATCTTTTTATGTATTGTTTTTGCTCCATTCTGTCTTCTTCAGTTGGGTATTTTCTTCTGATTTATCTTCTGGTTGATTGATTCTCTTTTTAGCTGGATTTAGTTTGCTGTTTATTCTATTAATTTATTCCTTAATTTCAGTTACTGGATTTTTTTTTCCTTCATAATTTCATTTGACTCATTCTTACTGGTTTTGCAGGGTTTTGCTAAAATTCTCCATTTTGTCATTTACTATTTTAAACATAATACTTAGTTGCTTTAATCCCACACCCCCATTGGTTGCTTTTAAAATGTGAGAATTCTATTATCTGTATCACCTATGGGTTTATTTCTATTGTCTTTTATTTTTATTTTTATAAATTTATTTTTGTCATGCTTTGTTACTTATAGTTGAATGCTGGTCATTGTGTATAAAAATTATAGAGAAACTTCGATCATATTTTACTTCAGAGAGGACTTTCATTTGTTTTCAGCATGTAGGAGCATAGCAGTTTAATCCATTCATTGGCTGAATGGATTCAAAGCTGGGCTTAAGTTTCTGTGAAGCTCTTCTATTTAGAATTCATACTCTTAAATTATAGCACTTTAGGGGTACCAATGCAAAACCAAGAGTGTTTATCTGGACCCCTCCTTCTGGGTAGACTCTGAATCCCAAGTTTTCCCCAGGCCTTGTGAGACTGTAGTAAACTCTGTTCAGCTCTACAGCCTTTCAGACACTATTTTTCTGTTTACTTTTTACCTGTAAGCTGCTCCTTGTGCATTCGCAAATACCTCAAAGGGAAAAATGGGGCCAAATGCCAGTTCACCTCTCTGGGTTTTTTCTCTTTATGATCTCGGCCCTTCAAAATCCTCAGTGTTGGTAGCTGTCCAGTGCCTTCAAGTTGGTGTTTGTTTGTTTGGTTTTATTTTCTCCATCTTTTATAGTGGTTTATGGCAGTAAGAGTCATTTCAGATAAACAAGTTTACCATTTTTGGGAAGGGAAAAAAATCAGTGCAAGTTGGATTTATATGCTGTTTTCACTTCTGTTATTTTCTCCTATGTCTGTCTCTCTTTGATAGTAAAGAAAACTGAAGGATGTAGAAATTTAGCTTTAAGGCAGATTGCTAGTTAATGACCTGACTGAGATTAGAATCCAGGTTTCCTGACTACTGGCTTTTACCTGTTACACACAATAGAAACACTACAGTCATATTGGGAATAATATGCTTCTGATATTGCACATTCTGCTTAGAAGGAGCGTTGTTTTCCACCTATAGATATTTAAATCCTGTTTGTGATGAGAGGCGCCCTAGCTTTGGTTTGGGCTTGAAAATTCCTAGTACGTCATCCCCACATGTTGGGCACTTTATCGGTCAGGCACAGCGCCAAGTGTTCATGTGCGTCAGCTCATTCAGCTCTCACAGCACCCCTCTGAGGTGAGACATTATCATCTGATTTCGAGACAAGGAAGCTGCATTTCAGAGAGGTTCATTAACTTCCTTAAGTCACACTATTAGTAGGTGATAGAACACGCACTTGAACTTGTATCATGTAGTGGAATGAACAGTGGTGTTTGGAGTCAGACAGACTAGGCTTAATATTCTGGCGTTACCACTGATTAGCTGTGTGACCTGGAGCAAGGTTCTGTCTGAGACGCAGCATCCTCATTTAGTAATGATGAGGCTGAAATAACGTGCCCATGAGGAAACCAAGCAATGTATGTGAGTGCACATTGTGTGCGTGAGGCAGTACGTGCGTATGAGCCCCTTCTTCCTTCATACACAGCAATCAGCATTTGAAAAAGACTGTAAAGTTTACGGAACACTTTCAAGAGTAGGACACTTAGCCTTTCCGACAATTCTGAATGATAGTCCGGGCAGGTAGAGCTGGGGAAACCACATATTAGATAAATGAAGTAACTTGCCTCCAATGACTAAACTTATATGTAGAAGAGTTAAGCTTTGTTGATTGCATTCTGCTCAGATTAACACCATAAATATGTCCTGAAAATTGAGTTTTTGTAAATTAGTTAATATGTCAAATGCACTAGAGAAACCTGCTTTTTAAAGGATCCCTGCAGCGAATACTTTTTTAGTCAGGAATAAGTCTGGATGTAAATTATTTATCTGTTAATTTATCTGATTTGTAAATTTGGCTTTTAATGTTTCTTAAACTTGGTCATGTCTGATGTTGACTTTTCCATCCTCAAAATGTCTTCCTGTTGGTAAGATAATGTTACTTCATTTCCAGAATCTAATTAACATTGATAGTACTCTAAGGGAGAGCAAATGTCAAAATCCACTAGGGTTAATTGCTGTGAATGTCTTTTTAAAAGAAAAGAAACATATAAAATCAATGAAGCTATGGTAGCGGCATTAAATTATCTTGATACTGTTTTCTTTAAATGTATGATTCATTTGAACATTTTAATGTTTCTCTCAAGAGACACATTTAGGTTATAGCTATGTCCACAACAGGGTGCTGCAGTGATTAAATACGTTGGCTCAGTGGCCTCAGTGCATGGGTGAGGTGGTCTTCCGGTCAGGAGAGTGTCTGGGAGGGTTCTGGACTTTTGTAAGAAGACACCAACTCTCCCCTCTGGCATCCAGTTGACTAAGTGATATATCTCCCTGGCTTCTCAGGGGACGTATTGTCAAATCCCCCTTTGTCTTGTTCTTACCAAGCTCAACTTAAATATATTTACACTTAAGAATGTCTAAAGGACCTTTGCTCCATCCATTTGTCAAGATCAGTAGCTTCCCGTCTTTCTCTTCAGACACGAGAAGAAGAAAGCATTCCCTGTGAAACACAGTTGTGTTTCTGAGGCTGCTCACTGTGTGTGTCTACGGCACAGCTCTGAGGTATCAGTCTTGGAGTGCTGGCTCCAAGTGTGGGGGTCCAGAACAAGTCACCTCAAGATGTGTCTCTGTAGTATGTGGATTGTTTTGAGCTAAAGGCAGCATTAGCCTCGGGTCCAAGAGAAGCTTCTACGCTCCCTCTTCCCCTTAACTACCTGGGAGAATTTGAATTAGAGGCCTTGCCCATAAGAGATGATCAGAGGTAACTTCTTTTGACCTACCGTGTTTCCCCGAAAATAAGACCTAGCCAGACAATCAGCTATAATGCGTCTTTTGTAACAAAAATTAATATAAGACCGGGTATTATATTATATTATATTAATTATATTATATAAGATTCAGTTTTGTATTATAGTAAAATAAGACTGGGTCTTATGTTAATTTTTGCTCCAAAAGACACATTAGAGCTGATTGTTTGGCTAGGTCTTATTTTCGGGGATACACAGTATCTATAGGGAAGAGCAAACTTACATTTACTACAGGTCTGTTTTTCTTATTATTCTGCAATGACCTGTGAAGCCCCCAAAGTGTATTACCTCATCCTAGCTCAGGATGTCTTATACAAGTATACGTCAATCCCCTTTTCTACCTTTTAACCTCTCCTGCATGTGGGGTCTCTGACTCTCTCATGTATGTGGGTTCCCATATGTATGTATTAAATTCAGTTGTTTTCTCTTGCTAATCTATCTCATATCTATTTGGTTATTACACCAGCCAAAGAACCTTGAGGGTAGAGGAAAGTTTGTTCCACCTGCACTGCTGGTGGAACAAACTGCCACTCAACTGCAGCCATCCAGTGTACTACAGACATTAGCATTAAATCATTGCATCTAAACTTTTACCATTTTCTACTTGGATGATTCTGGTTCTACAGGCCTATGTTGATCTGGCCTTTCATCAAACCACTCTCACTGAATTGCTTTTTGGTGTTGGATTGTACACCAATGTTGAGGAATGTTAAAGGAACAACCATTGGAAATTCATTATGTAGTCTAGGATTGTTCAGCCATCATTAACAATTAAATTACAAAAAGTTACCATAAAATAAATTTTATTAGAAAGACAGGTACTAAATATTTAAAACTCATTACTTTGTAATTATTTGACATTTTATAATTATCTATGCTCCTGAGGTTATTTATATCTATTATGTCTGTATGGAGGAACTGCTGCATACGATGTGCTATTGCATATTTCTTCTCAACTCCAACGTTAGAGATTATATTTTTTGGTAGCTTGAAATTGGCCATGGTTGGAGTATTTAAACCATAGTACCTCACATCAGCACCCTTTACCTCAAGCCAGTTGTGAGCATCTAACAGTTGACTACAGAATGCTATGAAGATGTAGTATTACAGATATTGTGAGAATCTGTGAGGGAAGAGTCCTCTTAGGTCTTGGAGCATGTAAAGGTACCCTTCTGTTCAGGCACATGTTTATTTTTAGTTTTAGAACTCTGTGTTTATTATTAGCAATCATGTTCCTTCTTTCTTTTGACTGCTAGTAACTCAGAGCCAAAATTCTAGCACCTTTCCGAGAAAGAAATGTGTTCCAGGATTCATCTTGTTTTTCTACTGTTGTTTTTATTTAGTCTTCTTTCCTTCCTTCTTCCCTCCTATCTTTCCTTCCTTCCTTCCTTCCTTCCTTCCTTCCTTCCTTCCTTCCTTCCTTCCTTCCTTCCTTCCTTCCTTCCTTCCTTCCTTCCTTTTTTCCCTCTCCTTTCTATGTCCCTCTCTTTTGCCTTTTCTTTCGTTTGTTCAATATTGATGCATACATGGATTTACATTAGTTATTTCTAAACGTTTTAAAAATGATGTGGCAGTATAAAAGTAAATATACTTCTTTGTATATACGAGGTGTGATCAAATAACATGGTGAATGTTTAAATAAAAAAAATTATTACAGTAAAAAAACACATTGCCATTAATCCCCCTCAAAATACTCCCCCTCACTTCAAACACACTTATCCCATTGGTCTGGCCACTTTCTGAAGCAGTTCTGGAATTCTTCTTTCGTGTCTTTAGTTGCACTGTCATGGCTGCCTCAATGTCCTGAATCATTTTGATTTTGGGGAAGAGCCAGAAGTCTCATGGTGCCAGATCCAGTGAATAAGGTGGATGAGGACACACCAGTAATATTTTTATTTAACAGAAATTATTGTATTACCAGAAGCGATGTGTGACATAGAGTGTTGTCATGATGGAGGATGATTTACAGCACACTTTAAAACACACCTTCTCTCAGCCATAGCTCACACCCGACAGATTGCACTGAACAAGTTGAACCTTATCACACACTGTTACTAGGGTTCGACGTACCACTTCCCGTATTGAAGATTCCTGCCCTTCCATTGGATGGCACTCGGCAGCAGCATTCACTGTATCTTGTGATCACAATGGAAAGGCGCTGTGTTACACATCGCTTCTGATACAGCAATTTCTGCCAAATAAAAACATCATGGTGTGTCCTCATCCACCTTATTCACTGGATCTGGCACTGCGTGACTTCTGGCTCTTCCCCACAGTCAAATGACCATGAAAGGTAAACGTTTTGAATCAATTCAGAACTTTGAGGCAGCCACAACAGTGCAACTAAAGACACTCATGAAAGAGGACTTCCAGAACCGCTTCAGAAAGTGGTAAGAATGATGGGATAAGTGTGTTCGAAGCGAGGGGGAGTTTTTTGAGGAGAATTAGTGACAATGTGTCTTTTACTGTAATATATATATTTTTATTTAAGCATTCACTGTATCTTTTGATCATACCTCGTACATATTCTTAAGTGTAATTAATTGATTATTAAGGCTTCTTGCCTTATTTATAGGTTTTATTTTTGCCTAATATTTCCTGAGGCTTCTTCCTGCTTTACTCTGAAAAATATTATGGATTTAAAATATAATCTAGGTCTGCATTAGGTTTTATTTATTAAGAGCCCATGAAAAAAAAATCTTGGGGAAGAGAATAGTTCACTTATTATAATTAAGTGTCTCACCCCGTCTAGAATATAAGTTTCAAGAGTGTGAAATGCATTTCAAGTGTTTAGAACTACACCTGGTTTATAAAAGGCAGTGACTATTTTTGAATGAATGAACGGTTAATGAATTTTCTAATGCTGAATTGTTATGAATACATTTGATTTTTTGTGATGATGTTATAAACACACACATATGTAAGAACTTTCATTTTGTACTTATCACTCCCACTTAGGTACTGTTTCTCTAGATTGTAATTTTTCAATTCAATATTTATTACCAATGAATTTTTTTAATTAGTTCTCTATAGAAATATGGTCACACATTACAAAGAGAAGCAGTATGATATTTTCTATTTATGTGGAAAGAGCAGTTATCCTGATCTAAATCTAATGTTTAATACCTCTGCATCTCTCTGCTGGTTCTCACGAGTCATTCACTATAATTTGGTTGCTGTATGTTTTCTTGTATTGGGAAAGAAGAGGGAAGTACCATTTACTGAGTGCCTACTACGTGATAAGTGCTTTCTGTGTATTTAATTCCGTTGGTGTCATGAACTCGCACAATCCAGTGAAGAAGATACTATTAGTATCCCCCTTTTAATAGACCAGATCACTGGAGCTCAAAGAGATGACAGTTTCCCCACATCACAGCTCTGGCTCTGAAGCCACAGGGTGCCTTTGAGCCACAGTGAACTCTGCTTCACGTCATGCTCGCTGACTCCCCTTCGTCAGCCCGTTGCCTCTGTCTTGCCCTCATCTTTCTCAGGTCTCCCTTACACACTGCTTTTATTCCTGGACTCAGCTGGTAAATGAGTGTTCCCAGTTTTTTGACAGGACTGCCACGTTAAGCAGTTTGGTGTTCAGTGAGAGATTTTTGCCACTGAGGCTTTTGAGCAGAGGACTGGTTATCCAGGGAATAGAGAGAAGGATGCATTACGTGAGTCATGCTAGAGATACGTGAGGGGGCAGGTGATAGTCACGATCCTGATTGGCCAGATAATGGCCCCCGAAATGTCCATGTTCTAATCTCTGGAAGCTGCGTGTCACCTTACATGGTGAAGGGTCTTTGCAGATGAGATTGATGTTAAGGACCGTAACCACGGAGGGAAAGCCCGGGTGTATTCGGTTGGGCCCAAACTAATCACAGGAATCCGTAAAAGACAACTTGTATGGCTGTGGTCAGAGGGAGATGTGACTACAGAGGAATGATCAGAGAGAGGCGACATTGCTGGCTTTGAAGACGAAGGAAGGCGGCCAGGTGCCAAAGTGTGCAGGCAGCCTCTACACGTCGGAAAAGGGTTCTTCCCCAGAATATCCAGAAAGGAATGCAGCCCTGTGGACACCTTGATTTTAGTCTTTTGTGACCATGTCAGTTGGAATTGTAGGGTATAAAATTTGTGCTGTTTTAATTCCCTAAGCTTGTGGTAATTGGTTACAGTAGCTGCAGAAAACTAAATTAGGAGAGGTATAGACTACAGTCAGGCCGTCGGAATTTTACTGAGCCCGACCTCCTCCAGACAACTCTCCCTGACCTGTCCCTGGCTACTCCTCATGGATGCTCTCCAAGGACCTCATTTTGCATTATTTCTGATCACAACCTTCTAACTCCATAACGCTGATCTGCTAGTTCTTGATGCTCTGAGCTTTTGTTTAATAAGGATACCATTTGGGCTTTATTGCCCATGGATCCAGGTGTTTCTGCGATAGTCAAGGTGTTTTATAATATATGAGTGTTTTCCGTGCCTGCATTCTCGAGATTTGGGGATGTAGGTTTTCTGCTCTGGAAACCTTCTTTGCTTTTCATGGTTCTCAGTTTCATCTCTATTTCAAGAAACATTAACCCTTGGCTGCTCTCTTTGGCTACATTTTTTTCAATTTTAAGTGTGTTTCTTCTACTGCCCTGACAAGCCAGTGAACAGGGACTTTCATTTCTTCAGGAAGTCTCTGTTCTTTCCTCTTCTCTGATTACATCCTGCTGATATCCCTATCAAATCTGGATCTTTTGTCGGTGAACTTTGCATCTTACCATTGTACTGTGATACACTTTTATGCTAGCATTATACATAGTGTCTGATATCTGCTTGGCTTGAAGTTGTTGGGAGAAATCTTTATAGGCAAGGTGATTTATTGCTAAAAATGGAATCACAAAGGTGTCTTAGAAAATGTGTGTGTGTGTGCACTCTCCCTGAAGTGGAGGGTGTGTGTGTGTGTGTGTGTGTGTGTGTGTGTGTGTGTCTGTACTTTAGGAGAGACCTTATTTCCTGCTTTCACTCATTTCCTGTGGCTGTGGCGATTTTGGGGAAGAGTTTCTGATTAACACCTGTTTTTAGAAATCAGCATTCATAATTCCTCTAGAATTTTAATTCTAGAATGTGTAATAATTCTTTCTTTCTGAATGTGGTCAATATAGTGATTTTTCATTGGTATGCTTGGGAAGTAGTATGTAGCGGGCCCCTTACAAGAATGTCCCCAAACTGTAGTCAATGTGTAAAATTTATTTTTGCGGACACTGAGTCATACTGTTATGCTTTTAGGGTGTTGTCTGTCTGATGCATCATTTTCTGAGCAGACCATGTAATGCACTATATAGTGGGATAAAGCTTGTGGCAAATATGTATTTAGAAATACATATAATGTCACCCCAGTGCTAAAGAAAGAGTCCCTTTTACTGAGATAGTAATTTGTAGCCTTCTTAATTCTAAGAAATTGTGGTCAAGGCAGAAAACAGTTCTCAAAGAGATAGAGTGCTGCAAGGTGATTAAGAGCAGTAAGATAACCATGGATACTTTTATAGAGAGATGAAATGTGGTTATATTTTGATAATAAATGCTTTGTAAACATTGCCGACTTTACATAATATTATTTTGAGCCTTTTGATACTTTCAAATATATAGCCCAAAAGAGGATAATATGGGAAGATATGCTTTGAACATACCAAGTTTTAATATGAGCATATCTAAGGGGAAGGAAGACTGACTTACCATGTGGCATATTTTCATTTGGGTTTAGGAGGAAGTGGGTTTTTTCACTGTCGGTTACTCTTCAGAAACCCATGTCCTAATTGCCCTTCAACTTTTTGAAACTAGGATGCAACATCCTATAGTTATTTCGGAAAAGACTTCCTGAAACACTCCTTTTTTTCTTAGGAGATGCTCTGTGATTTCCGTTGGTGCCTTCCATTACCTGCAGGTTGCAAAAGTAGGCAGGTGGGTGGGCTCGAAACAGCCGTTCTCATACAGAGCTGTTTGTGGAGTACCTGTCACTCAATGCTCCATCAAAGCGAGTGGGCAGAGTTTTCCAATAGTAATTTCTGATGGCCTTCACTTGAAATGTAATAAGGATAACAACTGGTTCTACATAAATCAGATTCCATTGCTCATAAGCTCTATGCTGATGTTAATGCATTTGTACAAATTTGTGACAAGAGGGGCTAAGCATTTCCATACCTGCTTTTCCATACTTCGGGCTTCTTTTGTTGAAACTTCCAGAGCTATTGAACTTATGAGAAAATACAGTTGGTTTTTGGATTTTGCTGAAGGCCAGAGTTTCAGAAATTTGCTTGGTTAATTTATTCAACAAACATTTAGTAAGTATTTATTACATTGGAGGCCCCACAGGAAACCTCCAAGGAAGTCAATGGAATGAAGCACCAGATACCTCTCTAAATATTAAGTAAATGCAGCACAAAGGTCTTTACAATTTTCTTTGCCACCATGTTTACCTCCTTCAGAGTGACAAAACTTCCTTACAGAAATTAGTTTCATGTTTGAAAATCTCTTGCGGTTGTCACTTAGAAAAAGTCTGCAAGTGAGATCATTGCTCTGAACCCTCTCACCAGATGAGGAAACCAGGTTACTCTGTTTGAGATTATACCTGAGGAACTAGAGACCAGTGACTTGGACCTGAAAGTGTTTTGTATTTTGACCAGAAGGGTGCACTGTGGTATCTTATTTATTGCTTGGGGTCAGGAGGAGTGGGGTTGGGGAGGGGAAAAAACACGTTTTTGCAACCAACTTAATGTATCCATCATTGTAATTTGCTTTTTCTTTTGAATTTTATTAGCATTCTATTTTCAATTCTTGACTTTCTAGGTTCTTTCCAGTACTTGCTTGGTACCAGTGAGTGAATTCCAGAAGGCTCCCAGAGGAGAGAATGGTACTAGTATGCTAAAAACCTGACTAGGCAATCTTGTTTTCCCTTTTATGTTTTACTCTCTTCTGAGGGAGGGATGTATCACCTTTGTTGCAGATGGGGCAGGTTTGGCAGTAGATGCCTCCAGGTGCAGAGCTCTGGAATGTTCCCAGCCTTGACATCTGGGGTTCAGTAGGCTCGTGCCCAAATCTCTTTCCTGCTTTGCTGGGCTAAGGTTATTGGTGTGGGGGTTAATTATACCCTGGCTCTGAGGAAGAAGACATAGTCATCCTCTAGATGACATGTACGTCCCCCTAATATTGAGGTATTAGATTTTTTTAATAAGGAAACATATGTATGCATTATCCTTCCTAACCAGCTCTTAAAATACATAAGTAAAGAGCAGAATAACAACAAAAAATTCTTTATTCTGAGAGTTTATTGTTAATGAATCACTTTAGTGAGACCATGCAAGAAAATAGCAGGACATACATGAATTTTTTTTTTCTGAAACTTCTTTGGATATAAATTTTTGATCATACTTACATAGATAAGGAAATACATGTCTGATGTCAGATTTCTCAAGCGTGGAATTGGCATAGTAGACTGCTGGCAGTATATTTCTAGTCCTTTGTTAACAATACTATCTCATAGTTCTTCCAAGAATTTTTCCAAGTACACATGATTTTCCAAGTATCATGCTTTTTAACTAGTAATATCTGAATATATTGAGGGATTGCGTCTTTTTTCTTTTTAAGGGTTTATTTCTTTTTTTTTTTTAATCAAAGTTTGTTGGAGTGACAATTGTTAGTAAAGTTACATAGATTTCAGTTGTACAATTCTGGAATACATCATCTATATCTCACATTGTGTGTTCATCACCCAGAGTCAGTTCTCTTTCCATCACCATATATTAGACCCCGTTTACCCTCTTCTAGAGCACCCCTTCCCCACTACCCTTTGGTAACCCCTAAACTATTGTCTATGTCTATGAGTTTTTGTTCCTTCATTTGTTTGTCTTCTTCTTTTGTTGTTTTCAGTTTTATATAGCAGATATCAGTGAAGTCATATGGTTCTCTACTTTTTCAGTCTACTATTTCACTTAGCATTACAATCTCAAGATCCATCCATGTTGTCGCAAATGGTACTATTTCATCTTTTCTTACCGCCAAATAGTATTCCGTTGTGTATATATACCACATCTTTTTTATCCATTCATCTATCGAAGGACATTTTGGTTATTGCCATGTCTTGGCCACCGTAAATAAAACTGCAATGAACATTGGAGCACACATGTCTTTATGGAAAAATGTTTTCAGATTTTTTTGGGTAGATACCCATGAGAGGGATTGCTGGGTCATGTGATAATTCTATTTGTAATTTATTGAGACACCTCCACACTGCCTTCCATAGTGGCTGTACCAGTCTGCATTCCCACCAACAGTGTATGAGGGTTCCTTTTTCTCCACAGCCTCTCCAACACTTGTTACTATTTGTCTTGTTGATGATAGCCATTCTGACTGGGGTGAGGTGATATCTCATTGTGGTTTTCATTTGCATTACTCTGATGATTAGTGATGTTGAGCATTTTTTCATATTCCTATTTGCCATTTGTACATCCTCTTTGGAGAAATGTCTCTTTAGGTCCTCTGCCCATTTTTCAATTGGGTTGTTTGTTTTTTTGTTGTTGAGTTGTATGAGTTCCTTGTATATTTTGGATATTAGCCCCTTATCAGAGGCGCTGTTTGCAAAAATATTCACCCATTCAGTTGGCTGCCTCTTTATTTTGTTGATGGTTTCTTTTGCTGTGCAGAAGCTTTTAAGTTTGATATACTCCCATTCATTTATTTTAACTTTTACTTCCCTTGACTTTGGAGTCAAATTCATAAAATGCTCTTTGAACCCAAGATCCATAAGTTTAGTACCTATGTTTTCTTCTATGCAGTTTATTGTTTCAGGTCTTATGCTTAGGTCTTTGATCCATTTTGAAGTAATTTTGGTACATGGTGACAGATAGGGAGTACAGTTTCATTCTTTTGCACGTGGCTTTCCAATTCTCCCAGCACCATTTATTGAAGAGGCTGTCTTTTCCCCATTGTATGTTTTTTGCTTCTCTGTCAAAAATTATCTGTCCATATTTATGTGGGTTTATTTCTGGGTTCTCAATTCTATTCCATTGGTCTGTGTGTCTGTTTTTCTGCCAATACCATGCTGTTTTCATTATTGTTGCCCTGCAGTACAAGCTAAAGTCAGGGAGTGTGATACTTGCAGCATGGTCTTTTTTCTTAGGATTCCTTTGGCTATTTGGGGGGTCTTTTGTGGTTTCATACAAATTGGATGATTTTTTGTTCTGTGTCTTTAAAAAAATGCCATTGGAATTTTGATGGGGATTGCATTAAATCTGTATATTTCTTTGGGTAGAATGGCCATTTTAACTATGTTGATTCTTGCAATCCATGAGCATGGAATGTCTTTCCATTTCTTCGTGTCTTCTTCAATTTCTTTTAAAAATGTCTTAATAGTTTTCAGCATATAGTTCGCATCCTTGGTTAAGTTTATTCCTTGGTATTTTATTCTTTTTGTTGCAATTGCAAAGGAATTGTTTTTTCTAATTTCTTTTTCTGAGATTTCATGTTTAGTATATAGGAATGCAATGGTCTTTTGTACGTTGATTTTGTAGCCAGCAATTTTACTGTGTTCCTTTATTGTTTCTAGTAGCTTTTTGGTGGAGTCTTTAGGGTTTTCTATATATAGCATCATGTCTGCTGCAAAGAGTGACAATTTAACGTTTTCATTCCCAGTTTGGATGCCTTTTATTTCTTTCTCTTGCCTGATTGCTCTGGCGAGGACTTCCAACACTATGTTGAAAAGCAGAGGTGATAGGGGACAGCCCTGTTGTGTTCCTAAACGTAGAGCAAAAGGCTTCAGTTTTTCACTGTTAATTATGATATTAGCTGAGTGTTTATCATATATGGCCTTTATTATGTTAAGGTATTTTCCTTCTATACCTATTTTATTAATAAAATAGGTATTTGTATCTTGTCAAATGCTTTTTCTGCATCAATTGATATAATCATATGATTTTTGTCCTGTATTTTGTTTACGTGATGTGTCACACTGATGGATTTGCATGTGTTGAACCACCCTTGTGCCGCTGGGATGAACCCCACTTGGTCGTGATGAATAATGTTTTCAATGCATTGTTTCATTCAATTTCCTAGAATTTTGTTTAGGACTTTTGCATCTTTAGGATATTTGCATTTGTTTAGGATTTTTGGTCTGTAGTTTTCTTTTTTTGTGTTACCCTTACCAGGTTTCGGTATCAGGGTAATGTTGGCCTCATAAAATGAGTTAGGGAATATTGTCTCTTCTTCAATTTTTTGGAAGAGTTTGAATAGGACAGGTATTAGATCCTATTAGAAAGTTTGGTAGAATTCACTAATGAAGCCATCTGTTCCCGCACTTTTGCTTTTGGGATGACTGATTCAATTTCCTTACTGGTGATCAGTCTGTTTAGGTTTCCCAATTCTTCGTGATTCAGCCTAGGAAGGCTATATATTTCTAAGAATTTGTCCTTTTCTTCTAGGTTATTGAATTTGGTGGCATATAGTCCTTCATAGTCCTTTGTATTTCTGTGGCATCCGTGATAACTTCCTCTCTTTCATTTCTGATTTTGTTTATTAGTGTCTTTTCTTTTTTTATCTTAGTGAGTCTAGCCAAGAGTTTGTCAATTTTGTTCATCTTTTCAAAGAACCAGCTCTTTGTCACTTTAATTTTTTCTATTGTCTTTGTTCTCTATTCCATTTACTTCTGCTCTGACTTTTATTATTTCCTTTGTTCTGCTGACCTTGGGTTTCATTTGTTCTTTTTGTTCTAGTTCTTTAAGGTGTAACATAAGGTTATTTATCTGAGATTTTTCTTGTTTCTTGAGATAGGCCTGTAATATAAATTTACCTCTTAAAACTGCTTTTGCTGCATCCCAAAAATTTTGGTAGGATATATTTTCATTTTCCTTTGTTTCTATATATCTTTTGATCTCTCCTCTTATTTCTTCTTTGACCCAGTCGTTCTTTAAAAAGTATGTTTTTTAATCTCCACGTATTTGTGGTTTTTCCTGCTTTCTTTTTGGAGTTGATATCCAATTTCAAAGACTTGTGATCAGAGAATACGCTGGGTATGATTTCAATCTTCTTAAATTTGCTGAGGCTAGTTTTATGTCCCAGTATATGGTCTATTCTTGAGAATGTTCCATGTACACTGGAAAAAAATGTATAGTCTGATGTTCTAGGATGAAGTGCTCTATAAATGTCAATTATGTCCATTTCATCTAATGTGTCATTTAGGGCTGCTATTTCGTTATTTATTTTCTGTTTGGATGATCTATCGATAGCTGTCAGTGATGTATTTAAGTCCCCTAGTATACTTGTGTTTTGGTCAATTTCTCCCTTTAGTTCTGTTAGTAGTTGCTTGGTATATTTCGGTGCTCCCTGATTGGGGACATAAATGTTGATGACTGTTGTGTCTTCTTGTTGTATAGTCCCGTTTATCATTATGAAATGTTCAATTTTATCTCTTGTTACCTACCTTTTTTATCCTGAAATCTGTTTCATCTGATATCAGGATGGCTACCCCTGATTTTCTCTGGATACCATTTGCTTGGAGTATCAGTTTCCACCCTTTCACTTAGAATCTATGTTTGTCATTGTAGCTGAGATGTGTCTCTTGCAGGCAGCATATGGTTGGGTTTAACTTTTTGATCCAATCTGCTACTCTGCGCCTTTTTCTTGGTGAGTTCAGTACATTTACATTTAGGGTGATTATTGATATGTGAGGATTTTCTGTCATTCTATCTTTGGTTTTCAGATAAGACTGTGTCTCCATTGTTTCTTTGCCTTTTTGTTGTTGTCTGTTATTTCTGTGTGGTGGTATTCTGTGATTTTTCCCTCTGTTTCTTCTTTTATTATGTTATATATTTCTGTTCTGGATTTTTTTTTTGAGTGGTTACCATTAAATTTATGTAGAAGAAACTTTGATATTTAGAGTATTCCATTTTCTTCAGCATGCTTACTTTTTCCATTCCCATATTCTGGTTCAGGCCTTTACTCTCCCTCTTTTATGTTTTGGTTGTCACAAATGATCCCTATTTATGCTGGTCGAATAGCCTTCTTCAGTATTTCTTGTAGTGCAGGTCTTGTGTTAGAAAATTCCCTCAGCTTCTGTATGTCTGGAAAGGTCTTTATTCCTCCTTCATATCTAAAGGATATGTTTGCTGGATATATTATTCTTGGCTCATAATTTCTCTCTTTGAATAGTTTCAATATTTGATTCCACTCCCTCCTGGCTTGTAGAGTTTCTGCTGAAAAATCTGATGATAATCTAATGGGCTTTCCTTTGTAGGTTACTGTCTTCTTTTCCCTAGCTGCCTTGAGGATTGTTTCTTTGTCATTAATTTTTGACAGCTTTAATACAGTGTGCCTTGGAGAAGGCCTGTTGGGGTTGAGGTAATTAGGTGTTCTATTTGCTTCTTGGATTCGAGGATCCAGTTCTTTTCACAAGTTTGGGAAGTTCTCATCGACTATCAAACAAATAGGGATTGCCTCTTAAATAAGTAACTACAAAGAAAAAGGTAGTATCAAGCCACATGGGTAATGTATGAATTGCCCAGTGTAATCTTACCTGTGTTTAAAATGTAAAGGAAAAGATTAGGGAAAATATATCTAAATGAACAATGTAGTTGCCTTTGGGTTGTAGGATTATGGGAGATTTCTTCCTGCTTTTTGACACTTCTGTAGTGTCGCTTTTTCTATAATGAGAATATGTTACATTTATAATTAGAAAAGAGGAAGAAAAAATAACTTGTCCTGTACAAAAATTGTCAAAGCAATTTAATAGGAAGCTTCCCAACATCATCTTGTGACAAATACCAGATTTTAACATTTAAGGCAAAAGTTTTAAAGTGTAAATGGTCATACGTATTTGTGGATTTAACATTTAAAAATCATCTTAAACTCCCCAGTGTCCAATTCCTATGGGATGCTTTGCTATGTGTGAATAATGATTTGATACCTGAAATTACCATTTTCACAGCAGACTACATCTCTATTCAGTGTTCTGTAACCGTAGCTCAAAGGCTAACACCTATCTGACTATAACTCAGTTAAAAAGCTATCACTATTTTCTTTTCTTTTAGAGGATTGGCCAACTCTTGGACTAAATTAAACCAATCAACTTATGACCTCACATCCTGTAAGCACAACTCAAGTAACTGAAAATATTTGAATCTGTTAAGGACCAACCAGAGTCTCTTTAACACTTTTACATCTGTTTTGGTTTCTGCTATTTTAATTTTTTAGGGCAAGTGGAAGAAGTTTGAGTCTCTGTAGCTAGACAAGAGCAGTAACCCGTTACTGGGATGGTTGCCATGAGGTGGATGGTGTAAGTTTGATTTTCACCTGTGTGGATCCAATAAGCTTTTGTTACCTGGGACTAGGGTGAGGCAAGTGAGGCATTTGTCTCATTTTAGTCTCCACTTGTGGATAATTGTGAGAATAATTAATCTGTGAGTGTTTTCTTCCCCATGGAAATTTGATTCTAAGTTAGTAATTTGTGCTTTATTTAAATACCACAATAGCTTATAATAACAACTCATCCAACCTGGAAGATGACTTTTACAACATTTGGCAATTGAGGACTCAGCCAGTTATACATGTGTTACAGTCCCATGGGTCTCCTGGGGTCACCCCATTAACTATGACCTAGGTTACGTGTTTTGCTCTATAGGAGTAACCCCTCATGCTCTATTTAGGTCATTTGACACGTGGATCTATATACATAGTTTGGATATTCTTAAGACTTTTATATGTGTTAATGAGTCAGTGGTGGGTGTTTGTGCTCTGTTGAAAATATAACCATGGAATTTGAGTCAAAGGAATAGAAATTCAAAATGATGAAATCTGCATTAAATATATCACACTCTTTTCTGTATTACTATAATACATGGTACTTCATATGAAACTCCAATATATCATTAATACACATGGATTTAACTGGAAAATAATTATATACAGCTGAAGTTTTTACCATTTTTTTTTTTTTAACCTCTAACAAATATGAGGGATATGAAATTCTCTCATCAAAGACAGTAAACTGCTATGGCAGCATGTCTTCCAATCTTTTGGTGGGAGGTGGGGATGGAATGTCTTAAGTGGGATATGTTTGGGTTAAAAAAAAACATGCTTCTTCACCCCCAGTTGAAAATCCTGGGTATTGCGCCTAATGGTGCCTCATCTATAATAAGTAATTTTTATAATTTGTGTATACTTATCTTATCCTTATTAGATAGCAAGCAAAGAGGAGCTGTACTTGTTCTTGTTTGTTTCCTACTTCATTGCTCAAAGGATATGAGATGGTTATCTTAGTTATCTTTCTAGCCTTACAGTGTTAGCATGAAACCTTGCACACAATTGATGCTTGATGAGTATTTTAGAAATGATATTTGAGATATGTAAATGACTTAGAAATTCACCAGAACAAAGAAAAATCTTTTGAATTTCAAAGACATTTGAGGAATGAATTCAAGTGTGAACCAACAGATGTGTGTTTTTATATTTAAAGTCCATTTTCTATAGACATGGTCTTTTGTTTTCTTTTTAGATCGTTCTAGCACTCTTTCTCGTTAAATTGGTGTATTTAGTCAACTAATGTCTAGTGTAATTACTGATGTGGTTGAGATTAGATCTACCATTTCGTTATTTGTTTTTAACTTTTCCATTCTATTTTTTGTAACTACCTTCTTTCAGTCCTTTATTTTGAATATTTTAAAGAATTCTATTTTAATTTTCCTACTGACTTTTTTCAATTAAAGTTTATTGGGGTGACAATGGTTAGTAAAGTTACATAGGTTTCAGATATACAATTCTGTAATATATCATCTATATATCACATTGTGTGTTCACCACCCAGAGTCAGTTCCCCTTCCGTCACCATATATTTGATCCCCTTTACCCTCGTCTACCATCCCCCACCCCCCTTACCCTCTGGTAACCACTAAACTATTGTCTGTGTCTATGAGTTTTTGTTTCTTTATTTGTTTGTCTTGTTCCTTTGTTGTTTTCAGTTTTATATCCCACATATCAGTGAAATCATATGTTTCTCTTTAACTATTTTTCTTTACATTATTTCAGTGGCTGCTTTGGAATTACACTAAAATTCCATTAATTTTTCCATTCTACCAAGAAGTTCACATTATGCAGCTTCATGTAAAATATAGAAATCTTGCAACTCTCTATCTCCATCTTTTTGTTTCATGTTTTTAAATATATATTTTATGAATGAGGTTTACCTATGTGACAAACTCCACAAAACCATACTTTAATTTTTGCTTTAAACATTTATATGTTTTATAAAAGAAGACAAGGAGAAAAGCAAAAAGAAAAAATATTTTCCATACCCTTAGATATTAACTACTGCTGATGCTTTTTCTTTTCTGATCATAGGAGTTTTCATGTGGTTTGATTGTTCTTCAGCCTCAATGTCTATGGTGAGCGTTATAATAGTGGAAATCTTCTGATCATAGAGTTTCTTCTTTTCTTTTATCTGAAATCATCTTTCTTTCATCTTGATTTTTGAATATTTTACAGGGTATAGAATTCTGGCTTAACAGGTTTTTATTTTTCAGTGCTTCAAAATTATTATTCCACTTTTTGGGGACTTCATGTAGTTTTTGATGAGAAGTTGGCTATGTCATATAATTTATTGTTCCTGTCTCTATATACTGTGTTTTCCTGAAAATAAGACTCAACCAGAAAATAAGCCCTAGCATGATTTTTCAGGATGACATCCCCTGAACATAAGCCCTAAAGCATCTTTTGGAGCAAAAATTAATATAAGACCCAGTCTTACTTACAGGGAAACACGGTGTGTGTGCCTTTTTCTTTTATTGCCTATAAGAGAACTTTTTAACTTTAGCTTTCTAAAGCTTGACTACAATGTGCTGTGGCATGGGCTTCTTTGTGTTCATTCTGTTTGGTATTCAGAATAATATTTAGCATACTGTGTCTATAAATTATGTCAGTGATAAAAGTTGAG
Organism: Rhinolophus ferrumequinum; assembly: GCF_004115265.2. Lineage (NCBI taxonomy): Eukaryota > Metazoa > Chordata > Mammalia > Chiroptera > Rhinolophidae > Rhinolophus > Rhinolophus ferrumequinum. The sequence goes on from NC_046300.1 coordinate 53,636,939, forward strand.
ACGTTTTAAGCCATTATTTCTTCAAATATTTTTTCTGCTTTATTTTCTCTGTCCTCTCCTTCTGAGATTTCAGTCATACACATCTAGGCCTGTTGGATCTTATTTAACAGGTACCTGAGGAACAGTTCATTGTTTTCAAACTTTTATTTTCTCTCTATTCTTCCCATTGGACAATTTCTAATGATTTGTTTTCAAGTTTTCATACTCTTTTTATCAGCTCCATTTGACTGGTAATTGAGTGAGTATTTAACTTCAAGAACTGTATTTTTCAGCTCTCAATTTTCTACTTGGTTCTTTTTATTTTTCTATTTCTCTGTTGGGATTTTCTCTTTTCTTCCTTTGTGAGCACTTTTTATTTCACTTCATTTAGACTAGTTATAGCAACCATTTTAAAATCCTTGTCTACTGGTTCTAAAACCTGGTTCATCTTGGGTGAACGGTTGGTTGCTTTTCTTGGTTCTTCACGTGTTGGGGAATTTTGGACTGTATCGTAGACATTGTGAATATTAAGCTGCGGAGATTTGGTGTCCTGGTATTTTACTTACATGAATGTTGCTTCTTTTGTTTTTTTTATTTTTATTTATTTATTTATTTATTTATTTATTTATTTATTTATTTATTAAATTTATTGGGGTGACAATTGTTAGTAAAATTACATAGATTTCAGGTGTACAATTCTGTATCACATCATCTATAAATTACATTGTGTGTTCACCACCCAGAGTCAGTTCTCCTTCCATCACCATATATTTGATCCCCCTTACCCTCATCTCCCACCCCCCACCCCCCTTACCCTCAATAGGCAATTATGTTGACCGGGCTTGCAAATCCTGTTTCTTGTGATTGCAGCTCTGACCTTAGTTCAGATGTTTTGTCACTAGCTGAGCTGCTTTGAGTCTGTTCCATGAATGTGTGTTTCAGGGATCAGTTAGAAATGTGGGGATTCTTTCTCTGGCTCTTTCCCTTTTAGGGTTTCCCCCACTACTCTCTAGAGTCATGGTTTCCCCAGCTTTATTTTTCTGGTTACTCAAGCCAGAAATATTGCAATTTTTCCAATGCAACCCCACCACTTTGCATGCTATGTGCCAACTACACTTAGTTCTGAGCGAAAGACTGTGCAGACAGGATCTTACTCTGTGAGGCTCCCCTCCTCTGAGGGTGTACTCCCACCACATTCAGTCTTTTCACTTGCCATAGCCTTCAGGTTGGCACTTTTTGTGTTATATCCTGGTTTTATGGTTTTCCCTTCAGGGGAGTTGTTCAGAAGCAGAAGTCTTTCATTCCTAGAAGCAAAAGTCTTTTTTCTTGACTTTGAAAAAAGTATTATGGCAATACAGTTCACTTTAGAAAAAATAAACTTTAATCTTATCACCTTTAGATGATCACTGTTGATATTTTGATGTACATACTTCCATTCTTTGTTTATGCTTCAGAATATATATATATACATACATACATTAATACATATACATAAACGCATCTTTTGGAGCAAAAATTAATATAAGACCCAGTCTTAATTACAGGGAAATACGGTGTGTGTGCCTTTTTCTTTTATTGCCTATAAGAGAACTTTTTAAGTTTAGCTTTCTAAAGCTTGACTACAATGTGCTTTGGTATGGGCAAACACATAAGGACACAAATAAACACATAAGGACACAAATAAACACATAAGGACACAAATAAACAAACATTCAATGGGATCTCACTGTTTGGTAACCTTATTTTCTTTACTTAAAATATCATATATCTCCTTCCATGTCTATAAATATACACTTATTATTTTATGGTTGCTTCATTTTTCATTGTATGACTGCATAATTAAACCCAGTCTCTTATTGTTATGTGTTTAGGCTGTTTCTGATTTTTCATTATTATAAATAAATCTTTTAAGTAAAAATCCATGTTCACATGATAGTATACATTAGCTATTAATTGAATGAATTGTTTTATTAGAATAAATGTCTAGCAATGGTGTTAAGGAGTTAAATACAGTTTAACAAATCATCCCCCATAAAAATTGTACTAATTTATTCTTTCATAGTATTTGTAGTAGGCTGAATAATGGTCCCCAAAGGTATCAAGTCCTGATTCCTGGAACCTTTATTTGGAAAAAGAGTGTGCAGATGTTAAAAAATTAGAGATGCTGAGATGGAGAGATTATCCAGGATTATCCAGGTGGACCCTAAATGCAATGACAAGTGTCCTTACAAGAAAGAGGCAGAGGGAAATTACAAAGAAGAAAGAAGAGAAGAAGGCACTATGAACACAGAGGCAGAGATTAGAGTGATGTAGCCACAAACCAAGGAATGCTGTCAACCACCAACATAATGTTTTTGAGATTCACCCATGATGTGTATATCAGTAGTTATTCCTTTTTTTATTGCTGAATAATATTCTGTTGTATGAGTACACCTCAATTTAATTAGCCGTTCACCTGGTCATAGACATTTGGGTTGTTTCTAGTTTTTGACTATTATGAATAAAGCGGTCATGAAAATCCATATACAAATCTTTATGTGGACATCTGTTTTTATTTTTCTTGGATGCGTATCTAGGAGAATGTCGGGGTCATATAGTAAGGGAATGTTAAACTTTATAAGAAAGTACCAAACTATTTTCCAAAGAGATTGAACCATTTTGCATTCCCACCAGTAATGTTGGAGAGTTGTTGCTTCATAGCCTCATCCACACTTAATACTGTCAGGCTTTTAAATTTTAGTCAATCTAATGAATGTGAAGTGGTATCTCATTATAGTTTTAATTTGCGGTGCCCTGATAACTCGTGATGTTAAGCTCCTTCTTATGCACTTATTACCTATTATTATATCTTCTTTTGTGGATGTTCTGTTCTAATCTTTATTTTTTTGGTTTGTTTGGCTTCCTTTTATTGAATTGTAAGAATCCTTGCATTATTTAATTGTAGGAATCATTCCTTTACTAAGTTGTATGAAAAAATATCTGGACACAAGTCCTTTGTTGTGTGTGTGTGTGTGTGTGTGTATACATATACACTATTATATAGTTAACGGTAGCCAATATCAAAATAAATATGATAATATGTAACTTTAATATATCATACACACATACATATTTAAGAACTTTCATTTTGTACTTATAACTTCCACTCAGATGCTAGCATCTATTTGGAGTTATTAATAGTCTTTTTTTCTTTTTTTTAAATTCTGGGTAAAGACAACAGGTTTTGTGAGGCACAGGACTGTAATGCTTAAATTCAAAATAACAAGTAACCGTGAGACACTCATTTATGTCTACATATTTTGTAACTCACTGTGCAGACAAATCATTGCAAATTCTTTAATTTCAAATTATATCATTAACTCTCCACTGGATAGAAACTGAACAGTTTAATTTTACTTGGCAGATATCCTTCCATTCCCTTTGGCTGGATGAAAATACGTAGCATGGTATTACAATTCTAGATGTTACATATTACGTCACAATTCAGACTGTTATTAACAATTCCTCTATCAGCTCTTTGGCTCAGTTGATCCACAATTCCCTGACTATCTATCTAGTATGATCTTCTGAATTCTCACAAAGGTGGAGTTAGATGTCAGAGGCTTAAAAAGATGCATTTACCATTTTAGCTTCCTGGGGGTGATAGAAAGAGGTATTTTCCCAACAGTTATTTAATTCCATGATAATATGTCCTTTACCTGTAGGAAGAGCAACACCGCACGTCTCTGTGCTCAGCTCAGGCTGCCAGCTGAGTCCCTCTCCTACGTTCTTGTTCCTCCACACCCCCCGTCCTTTGCTGTTTTAGTACACAAATACCAGAAACCAGCCTTTCCACCTTCTGTGAATTAGGAAATATTTTAACAGCCAGGATGTCATTGAAAATTAAATTTAACAAATAAAAATGTAGTGAAGTTTTAAACATAAATCAGATGCATCCCTTGGATTTGCTTTTAACTACACACCTTCTAAGAAATTATATTTTTACTCCCAGCAAATTGCCTAGGAGAAAAAAATGACAAGAGTAATCTATTTTTTCACAGCTGGTCGGTTGGCCAGAGTTTCTCATCAAGGAGTACATGCTGTTTGCTCCCCAGATGGACAGCCTGGATGAGCTACAAATCCACAGAGCCTGGGACACAAGGTGGAAATGATACTGCCAGTGCTTTTAATCTTGCACAGTTCTGCACACTCGGAATTGCAAGTGGCCCATTTCCAAATGAACATCTATTGGGACCATATCCTATATCTTGTCAGAATGAGTCCCATTAAATCCTCAGCTGGAATTGAACCAAAAACTTGTAATAATTACCGGAAACTTATTAAAAAGTTGAAGCCCTAGACTGTGACCGTGAAAACACTTAGGCAACATTAACAGTAATTGAAATCTCTGTGAGTTTTTTCTCCAATCAGTCCTCGTTGATACTCAACCAAAGAAAGCCCAGATGAGAAGGTGTGAACCCAAAACACCCAACTTCTAAGGGGGGTAATTGTCTTTGTTTCATTACAAAAATATGGTATTATAGTGGTGGCGAACTGCTCACTCGGGAGCCCTGGCCCCTGCCAAACTGCTGTCCCTGGTTCCCATAATGAGCTTGTCCCATAATGGACAGAGCTGTGCCCACCCTGAGGGTGGCAGGCTGGCTCTGTCCCTCCCTGGTATGGTGGGGCCCCTGCCCCCTCTCTCCTGCTATTCCATTTTCAAAATGCACTGCTTTCCCTAGTAAGTCCTGAGCTTAAAGAGCAACAACATTTAGAAACCTGGCCTAGTAAATCATTTACTACTAAATTTAAGGCATAGTTTTAAAAGTACCGAATAATAAAAAACTTTTCTGTACTTTAGTCCCAAGGATGACTACTTTCAATTTTTTCAAATGGGGAAGTTTGTAAAAAGAACTTTTCAAGTAAAGCGACTTTTACAGTTTGTTTTTCCAATATCTTTTTTCAGTTTGTTTTTTGTTATTTTTACATAGAGCAAGCAATGCACCTGATCACGTTTGGCTTTTTATTTCTGTATTCCTGGGGGCAATTCTTAGGCAACCTTAGTTTAGTTTTGACTTTTACAACTCAGAATGACTTTAAAAGACAATTTGGATTCTTGAAGAACAGTAGAGAAAAAGAAAATCTCAAATATGGGGCTCATTGGAGGGCTGACCATTCTCAATGGCATGTCTGAAGTAAAGGACATATCTAGTGAATGTAATTGTATCTTTTTTTTAACAGAAATTCTGATGCTCAACCAAGTCCTCTGAGAAGGCCAAACCCCAGCTGGAATACCAGATGACGAGAGAAACAGGAACGAAGGCAGTGACCTAGAGTACTGGGACACGGATGGTAAGAGATTCAAAACTAGACTATGTGTGCAGGGGTCAAAAGAGAGAACTCTGGGGGTTCCTGACTTGGAACATGCTACAGAGGGCAGAGCTGTGACCCAGGGTGAAAGGAAGGAACACCAAGGGGAACTATTGTCTCACAATGAGGAAAAATAGGCTACCAACCATTAGAGTGCATTCCATTTCTGTGGAGGTGTCCAGGGAAGGTCTGGGCAATCATTAGTTGGAATTATTGTGAAGGAGACTTACTCATGTCTACCTGATTGAACTAAATAAGTCAAGGTTTCTTCCAATTGCAATGTTCTATGGTTTTATGAGACTGGATTTATTTCAAGAGATGAGACATATTTTGTATTTAGTATCATCCAAATGAATGCCCACATGCTATAGGAAAATATTTTTTCCTAAATATTTTACAGATTCTGTTAGAATCTTCTTCACAAGTTTTTTTTTTTTTTGCCTTATATATTATGATATAAAACTTATTCTGGTTGAATTTAAATTTATCATGGATTCAGAGGTAAGTAAAATGCAAGGAATTTGCTTTTGAAATGGGGAAATGAATTGTGCTAAAGGTGATAGGAATCATCAGCCCATTTAAATACTTTTTAAAGAATCAGATCGTATTTTAAGGGGTGGAAAGCATCTTTAGAATAGATTCAGTATTCCCTGTGCAACATTCATAGTCTAAATATTGTGTGTTGTGAGAGGATAGTTATAGTATCACTAGATTTTTCATTACTTAAAGTAGTCTCCTGATATGAAATGACTTTAAGCTCTAGAACTGAACTGGAATCTTTATCTTTTTAGGTAATAAATTATTCTTGGATTATTAAGTGACAGTCATAATAAAATGGTACTTCGGGGCCCTGTAATGTGTTCTTTTTCAAATAACAATGTGAGGTGCAATGAGACAGTATTGAGTGACACCACGGAACATGATTAACTCTATTTTCACTCAAACCAGTAGCTGTGATGTACTTCCCTGCACAGTGAACTGGTGTACCCTGGCCCAACTGTGCTTGGGAAGAGATTAAACCTAAGAGAATTAGAGGACTGATCATTGAAAACAGCTTAATCCTGCCTCCCAGAATAGGGGGCCTCAAGAAGGGAGGAGCCCAGGAAGAAGAGAAAAATGGCGAGAGTCTGGATAAGAGAATTCAAGGACAGTAAGATACCCCATTACCTCTTACTAGACCCCTTTTGGTTTATACTTAAGAAATCCCCTTTCCTCTGCTGCTGCTGTCCTCCCTGTCAGCCACTGTGACACCTTGTTTGGTTTTTGCTTGTATCATTCGAGACCCTTAGGGAATAATCACTTCTCCTAATTCCTTAGGGAATCAAATAACAAACTAGTGGTGTTGGATATTCAGTTTCTACTGCTTTCTGCATAATTATTCCAGGCTGCTTGGCTCTTGTCCTGATTTCCTCCCCCAGTCTCTCAGTCGGGACCAGGAAGAGAAGGGCTTCCTGTGTTGATCTTTGTGCCCTTGGCCTTGCCTTATGGCCTGGATAAGCTTCAGTATGGGTGAACTCCGATTTATCTTGAGTCAGGGCTTTCAGAATCTGCTTTCTTTCCTATAGCCGATCTTTGGGGAGCCTCCTGGAAACATAAATGCTGGCAAAACAGTTTGGCGCAGATCTAAAGATTCGGAGGCAAGGTTCAGGCCTAAACCACAGTGCAGAAGTGGCCATGCAGTCAGAGTCTCCGGGACTGGTCTCGCTGTCCAGCCCTGTTCTCCTCCGGATCACTGTTCTATGGCTCCCAGCTTTCTTTTTTTCCTTTCCAATCCCCACTCGCTAATGAGAAACCCAGTAGTTGTGCACTATTCCATCCCCAGCAGAGTCTTCCAGTGGGGTACCCTGCCTGGCCTTACCTGTACTTACACTTTTCCCTCCTCTTTCCGCCATTGAAATCTGACTTTGCTCATCATCTGAGAGCCTAGTTCGTGATCACAAAGACCAGGGGATCTGTTTCCTGGAAAACACAGAGGCATGCACCGATTTTTATATTTATTTAGCAATTAAGTGAAATAAGAAGGATTAAGATTAAAAAAAAAAAAGATTCTATACAAATGGATTAAGCAGTGTATTAGTTTCCTATTTCTGCTGGGGCAAATTACCACAAATTTAATGGTTCAAAATAATACAGATTTATTCCTAGAGTTCTGGAGGTCAGAAATCCTAAATCAAGGTGTTGGAAGGACTGTGCTCCTTCTGGGGTTTCAGGAGAGAATCTGTTTCCTTCCCATTGTAGCTTCTAGAAGCCGCCTACATTCTTTGGCTTGTGACCCCGTCCTATGTTACTCCAATCTCTTGCTTCTGTCCTCACATCTCTAATTTCTCTCTCTGATCTTCTGTCTCCTCTTATAAGGAATTGAAGGATAATGTAAGGCCCAGCTGCTAGGTAATCCGGGATAACATTCTTTACTTAATCACACCTGCAAAGTCCTTTTTGCTGTAGGTCACATACTCACTGGTTCCAGGGATTGGGATGGTGACAGCTTTGGATGGCCATCATTCACCCTACTACAAGTAATATCCAGTAGATGATATTCAGTAGATAATTCTTTAACTTGGTGTTTCTTAAAACTGAGCAATATATAGACCCCTTCTCAAAAAATTAAAATTTTATAGACTCCCTCTGTGTTGACTTATGTTTATTAAGTTTTTACATAAATATGTATAAACATTAAATTGCTTATAAATGCCTCATGTTTGTAGCTCTTATGCAAAGATAAAACTAAAACAAATTTATGAATTAAATAAAAACAATCCATAAAGTGAATAAAATTTGAATTAAGTATGCTAATTTCATGTGACAGATGATGTGGTTTCATTGAAAATGGAATTGCTGAGAAAATTTGAATAAGGTGCTGACCATTGGTGTTCAATTTCTTCTGAGTTTAACATGCCTTTACTATGTATTGTGTGATGACTTAATTCTTTTTTCCCTTTCAAACTTTGTTCATAGAGGATTCTCTGATATAATTTGGCTTTTACCTGTCTTGAATAATTGCTAATTTCGCTTCTGTTCTTCTCCCATTTGCCCAAGACAATGAAAGTATTACTAGTGGATCCCAATAAAAATACTGACTTTGAATTTGCATAGAGTACTTGACTAGATAATGGTTATCCAGGAGATCCAGAATATGCTTTTAAAAAAAAGAAGATTATTTTTGAATTGAAAAACCAATTATAATTTCTTACAGAGAATTTATTTGAGCAACTCTGCCTTAATTCTGACTTTGATGGAGGAAATATCAGGCAATGTAGGAAGCATTTTTCGTTGAGAATATTTTCTCAGGTTAATCTTATATCACTTAGGTTTTAACTTTTTCATTTTTGTGAAATACACTAAAGTTCCTTCAGGGACTACATTACAATACTGCTCTTTCAGTAGTCCGTAACTCTATACTTGATGGAAAACAACTACTGTTTAGAAATGAGAGAGCAACAGGAAGACAAAGTGAGAGTGATGGGTAGGGTGATGAGTGAATGAGAGGCTATAAACATGTATATGAGAAACATGGTTTAAATTATGCTAAAGAGTTGGGATATTGGGTTATGTAATCACCCTTGGGAAGATAAAATTTAGCGTATGCATCGTCTGGAGAAGGTATATAATCTCCCGGTCCTGGCAGTAGCTCTCTTTGTAGTATGAACTTTACAAATCTATTCTTTCCTTGGTTTTCTCCTCTGTTAGTTAGTAAAGATTAAATGATGTGATTTCAGAAGCCTCTTCTGGACTGAAATTCTCTTATTTGCTGAGCTCCATGCTGTTCTGAAAACATCAGTCACAACCATGTCTACTTTTGGGAAATTCTTGTCTGCAGTGGGGTCAGTGAAGGCAATTAGAAATTCTGGGGTGATGGGGAGCTTTCTGGCTGGTGAATGTGAGGAAGTTCCGGGAGAGCGCTGGGTCTGGAGAGGACATCGAAGTGCTTTGCCCTTTCCACTTATCTGGCCTTACACATACCTATTATCTGGCTGTTCCTGAATATCCTTTTTATAAAGAACCAGTAATCTAGACTTTTTATATCATGCCTTCAGAGATAAGGCAAGGTATACCACCGGCCATGTGCTTTGTTCCTCAGGGACAGGAAGGAATTGGCAAACACTTGGGGGAAGGGAGCCAGCAGGTGGTAGCAGGCCTCTGGGTCCCGGACATTTATGGAGCTACCCCAGTCCTGGTACTGGTGGCAGCCATCCTCGGTTCTCAGCATGGCCCCTTTCATGCACCTCCAGGTCCAGCACAGGGAACGACCAACTAGTGACTGCTTTGCAGCTCCTACCAGGTAGTCCCCAGACAGTCACAGGCAGTGGCTGACCTGGGCCTGCACCGGAACTCCTCCCAACAGGGTGCAGAACCAACATACCTGGAGGTTGGCTTCAGACAACAGCAGAGCACTACCCAATTAGCCTCACAAGAGACACACCCAAAGGACAGTCTCAGAAGGCACAAGAGCCCACTGGGGCAAATCCTGCTTGGTAGGATAAGCCCCCCACAAAGCAGCCCTTAAGCTGTGGACGTGGCCAAACCCCACAGCCAATCAGCCTGAGGGTCAATCCTATCCATTGACATGTCAACAGCAATCAAGGTTCAACTGTAATAGGACAGCACACACAACCCACACAAGGGAGACTCCTGGAGCACCCAGCTCAGGTGACCAGAGAGACTGTGCCACTGAGACTCATAGGGCACCTGCTATGTAACGCCACCTGGTGAAGACTGGGAGATGTAGTGGATCTATCTAATACATAAAAACAAACATGGAGAGGCAGCCAAAATGGGAAGACAAAGAAAACATGTCCCAAATGAAAGAACAGGAGAAAACTCCAGAAAAAGAACTAAATGAAATGGAGGCAAGACACCTAACAGTACAAAGTTCAAAATAATGATTATAAGGATGCTCAAGGAACTTAGTGAGAACTTTAACAAAGAGATAGTGAGCATAAAAAAGGACATAGAAACCATAAAAAAAGAACCAGTCAGAAATGAAGTATACAATAACTGAAATGAAGAATGCATTAGAAGGAATCACCATCAGACTAGATGAAACAGAGGATCAAATCAGCGATTTAGAAGATAAGGTAGCATAAAACACCCAATCAGCACAGCAAAAATGAGTGATGGGATCTGACGTCATAAAAATGGCAGTGTGAGGTGAGCCTCTTGAAATCTCCCCTCGAATTTAAAACAAATTGAAAAACTATAACTCCACAAAGGACTCCCTGCGCAGCAGACAGGGAAGATTAAGAGGCACACTACAGAAATAACCTAAAGGTGGGCAAATTGCGTGAGCGGGAGAGGAGAGAAGGGAGAAGTGCGGAGACGGAGCCGCTTGGGCACAGGATGCAGACCTAGCTTGGTGCTCCGAGCTTGCTGCATCCCAGAACTACCGCAGCTGTGGGAGAGGGAAGAATTCGCACTGCTAGGGCTCCATTTATGGCCCACAGGGCTGAGGGGGCAGCATATAACACGGCTGAACCCAACGCTCATGGCAGAGACCTTGGTGCAAAGACTGAGGGAAGAAGGCTGAAAACAGTGGTGTAAGTCCTCACTGCTGAGCAGAGAATGGAAGCCTTCGGCACTGAGACTAGCTTCTTCCTTCCTACCCTCCCAGAGCTCTACCCACCCCCAACCTGCCCAGTGCTAGACACAGGACAGTAGCAGTTCAGATCAAAAGAACAGAATATTTGCTGTTCTGAGAACTGTGGTCTGCAGACACAGATTCACAGCCCAACTAGTTCTGGCAAAGGGGAGGGAGCTGTGGAAGTAGGACTGGCTGGGGTGGTGGTTGCCACCATTGCTCTGGGCTACCTCTCACAACCTACCCTGCCCTTGTCCCCACCTATCTGGGCGAATCCCTGCAGGAGGAAACAGAACTGCTGAAACACACAAGCTCTGAATCTGGTGCAGGATGAGCTTTGGAACTTCAGAAGATCTCCGCATCCGCATACAGACGTGGTGCCCTATGACCCAGGTGAACTGTGAACAGAGAAGAAGCCCGCCTTCCTATCAACCTGCTGTAGAACCCACTGCTGTAGATGTCTAGGAAGAGACATAACAAATCATTAATTGCCATGAATAACCAAGGCAACAAGACAGCTCAGAAAAAAAGTGAAAAGTCTCCAGAAAATGAACTTCAAGATATGGAAATATGTGACTTAAATGACAGAGAATTCAAGATTGCAGTTCTGAAAAAACTCAATGGGATACAAGAAAACACAGACAGGCAGTTTAATGAACTCAGAAACACAATCAAAGAACAACAGGAACATTTTAACAAAGAGATTGAAATTTTAAAAAAGAACCAAACAGAATTTTTGGAGATTAATAACTCAATAGAAGAAATTAAGAATGAAATAACCAGCTTTGGTAGTAGAGTTGACCAGATGGAGGAAAGAATCAGTGACATTGAAGATAGAAACCTGGAAATGACACGAATGGAAGAAGAAAGAGACTTGAGACTTAAGAGAAATGAAAGAACTCTACAAGAACTTTCTGACTCCATCAGAAAGAGCAATATAAGAATAATAGTCATACCAGAAAGAGAAGAAAGAGAAAAGGGAACGGAGAGTATATTCAAATGAATAGTCGATGAGAACTTCCCAAACTTGTGGAAAGAACTGGATCCTCGAATCCAAGAAGCAAATAGAACACCTAATTACCTCAACCCCAACAGGCCTTCTCCAAAAACTAAATCCAACAAAGATGGACATTTCATAATGGTAAAGGGGACTGTACAACAAGAAGACATAAGAATCATCAATATTTATGCCCCCAATCAGGGAGCACAGAAATATACCAAGCAAATACTAACAGAACTAAAGGGAGAAATTGACCAAAACACAATTATAGTAGGGGACCTAAATACACATTGTATTGAAGCTGTCAAAAATCAACAACAAAGAAAGAATCCTCAAGGCAGCCAGGGAAAAGAAGACAGTAACCTACAAAGGAAAGCCCATTAGAATATCATCAGATTTTTTTAGCAGAAATTCTACAAGCCAGGAGGGAATGGAACCAAATATTCAAACTATTGAAAGAGAGAAATTATGAGCCAAGAATAATATACCTAGCAAAGATATCCTTTAGACATGAAGGAGGAATAAAGACCTTTCCAGACTTACAGAAGCTGAGGGAATTTTCTAATACATGACCTGCACTACAAGAAATAGTAAAGGAGGCTATTCGACCACCATCAACAGGAACAATTTGTGGCAACCAAAACATAAAAAGGGGGAGAGTAAAGTCCTGAACTGGAATATGGGAATGGAGAAAGTTAGCATGCTGAAGAAAATGGAATACTTTAAGTATCAAACTTTCTTTTACATTAATTTAGTGGTAACCACTCAAAAAAAATCCAGAACTGAAATATATACTGTAATAAAAGAAGAAACAGAGGGAAAAATCATAGAATAACACCACTCAGAAATAGTAGACAGCAACAAAAAGGCAAAGAAACAATGGAGACACAGTCTTACTGAAGATAGAATGATAGGAAATCCTCACATATCAATAATTACCCTAAAGGTAAATGGACCGAACTCACCAATTAAAAGGGCACAGAGAGGCAGATTGGATCAAAAAACTAAATCCAACCATATGCTGTCTCCAAGAGACACATCTCAGCTACAAGGAGAAGCATAGACTCAATGTGAAAGGGTGGAAATTGATAATTCAAGCAAATGGTATCCAGAGAAAATCAGGTGTAACCATACTGATATCAGATGAAACAGACTTCAGGGTGAAAAAGGTAACAAGAGACAAAGATGGACATTTCATATTGGCAAAGGCGACTATACAACAAGAAGACATAACAGTCATCAATATTTATGCCCCTAGTCAGGGAGCACCGAAATATACCAAACAACTACTAACAGAACTAAAGGGAGAAATTGACCAAAACACAATTATAGTAGGGGACCTAAATACAGCATTGACAGCTACGAATCGATCATTCAAACAGAAAATAAATAAAGAAATAGCAGCCCTAAATGACACATAAGATGAAATGGACATAATTGACATTTTTAGAGCACTTTATCAAAACATCAGACTATACATTTTTTCTAGTGTACATGGAACATTCTCAAGGATAGACCATATATTGGGACATAAAACTAGCCTCTGCAAATTTAAGAAGATTGAAATCATACCAAGCATATTCTCTGATCCCAAAGCTTTGAAATTGGATATCAACTGCAAAAAGAAAGCAGGAAAACAAACAAACATGTGGAGATTAAACAAAATATTTTTAAAGAACGACTGGGTCAAAGAAGAAATAAAAGGAGAGATCAAAAGATACATGAAAACAAAGGAAAATGAAAATACATCCTACCAAAATTTTTGGGATGCAGCAAAAGCAGTTTTAAGAGGGACATTGATATCATTACAGGCTATCAGAGGGCAGAAAACTGTAAGACACTGAAGAAAGAAATTAAAGAAGATAGAAATCAATGGAAGAATATACCATGCTCATGGATAAGAAGAATTAACATCATTAAAATGTCCATACTACCCCAAGCAATCTATAGATTCAATGCAATCCCTATCCAAATACTAACGGCATTTGCATAGAGCTAGAAGAAATAATCCTAAAATTCATGTGGAACCACAAAAGACCCTGAGTAGCCACAGCAATCTTGAGAAAGAAGAACAAAATTAGAGGTATCATGCTGCCTGATATCAACCTATACTACAGGGCCATAGTAGTGAAAACAGCATGGTACTGGCATAAGAAAAGACACATAGATCAGTGGAACAGAATAGAGAGCCCAGAAATAATCCCAGACCTGTATGGTCAGTTAACCTATGACAAAGGAGGCACGGATATATAGTGGGGTAAAGACAACCTATTCAATCAATAAATGGTATTGGGCAAACTGGACCCGTACATGCAAAAAAATGAAACTGGACCACTTTCCTAGCCCATATACAAGAATAAACTCAAAATGGATTAAAGACAAATATGAGATCTGAAACCATGAAACCCCTAGAAGAAAACATGGACAGCAAACTCTCTGACACTGCTCTTAGTAATATTTTTTCTGAGCTATCTCCTCAGGCAATGGAAACAAATTTAAAATGAACAAATGGCACTATATCAAACAAAAAATTTTTGCACAGCAAAGGAAACCATCAACAAAACAAAAAGAAACGTACAGAATGGGAGAAGATATTTGCCAATGATACATCTGATAAGGAGTTAATATTAAAAATTTTAAAGTACTCATTCACCCAACACCAAAAAACAAACACTCCAATTAAAAAATGGGCAGAGGACCTAAGTAGACATTTCTCCATAGAGGACATACAGATGGCCAATAGACATATGAAAAGATGCTCACCATCACTAATCATCAGCGAAATGGAACTTAAAACCACAATGAGATACTACCTCACACCTGTCAGAATGGCTATCAATAAATCAAAAAACAAGTGTTCGCAAGGATGTGGAGATAAGGGAACTGTGTGTACTGTTGGTTGGACTGTAAATGGGTGCAGCTATTATGGAAAAGCAGTTTGAAGGGGCCTCAAAAATTAAAAATAGAGCTACCTTATGACCCAGCAATTCCACTTTTGGGTATTTATTCAAAAACTCCAAAACACTAATTTGAAAATATATATGCACCCCCTATATTCACTGCACCACAACAGCCAAGGTATGGAAACAACCTAAGTGTCCATCAATAAATGATTGGATAAAGAAGAGGTGGTACGTACACACAATGGAATAATACTCGGTCATAAAAAAGAATGAAATCTTACCATTTGTGACAACATGGAGGGACCTAGGGCACATTATTTTAAGTGAAATAAGTCAGCCTGAGATAGACAAATACTATACGATCTCACTGATATGTGGAATCTAAAGAACAAAGTAAATGAACAAACAAAACAGATGCAGATTCATAGATACAGAGAACAAACTGATTGTTGCCAGAGGGGAGGGTTGTTGGGGTACTGGGCGAAAAAAGTGAAGGGAATAAGAAATACAAATTGGTAGTTACAGAATAGTCACAGGATGTAAAGTACAGCATAGGGAATATAGTCAATAATGTGGCAACAGCTATGAATAGTGCCAGTTGGGTACTAGGCTAATCTGGCGGAACTACCGCACAAATTATATAATGTCTAACCACTATGCTGTGCATCTGAAACTTATATAAAATAATATTGAATGTCAACTGTAACTGAAAAAAATTTAAAAATAAGTTTAAAAACTTAAAAAAAAGAGAAATTCTGGGGACAATGAGATATGCACACCCTCATTCTATTCCTGCTGAAATTCATGGGCTTCTAATTTTTGTTTTAAAAAAAGACAAATTTCATATTTGTACATTTCCGCTAATGATTTTTTCCTTTTTCTTTAATTAGCCATAAAGGCTGTTGCTGTCATTCACACTAGAAAGAATTTCATGTTCTCTTTGTGAAACAAAACAGTTATTTCTGTATTGGAAAAAAGAAGTCTTGAAAAAAACAATCAGCAAGGTATACATAGTTCTTTTTTCCTTTGTATTTGGATTTAGCAGCTAATACATACTTTAGATTATTACCTATTTAAGATTTATTAAAAGTTGTAATCTCAACAACATCCTATATGCTATGAAGAATTGCCTGAATTCCCCTTCTAGTGGGCTTAGTCACTCTTGTTTTTTTCCTTTTTATGTCCTCAACTTTAAGCCTCTTAATAGAATGTAGCATTTGTTGTTTAGAAGTTGTTTCACCTTATCATTACACGATGTAATTACAACAGAAAGAACTTGTTTGTGTACAGTGTGTACACAATTAATATTTAGTGAATGAATGACAAGTGAATAAAGCTAAAAAGCTGTTTTTTAATCTTACTTTAATGAATCGCTTTGATACCATCATATGATTCTTTTTATAAGTAAATTCTGCCAGAAGGCAAGGGAGGTTGGAAAGAGATGGAATGGGATGAGGGTGTGGTGGGAGGAGTAGGGATAATTCTTTGGTGTGTATTTGTTGAGATATTTTTAAAGCACAAAAAATAATGGCATGACAAGCATTGTATTTACCAACAGAAATCATTACTTTGGACATTTCTTTTTCATATTTGTTTCAAGTCTTTGATTTTTAACCAAAAATAAATAGAAATAAAATTGAAGTTCTTTTTTGTTCTGATACTCTTTACCCATCATCCCAAAATAGCCACAATTGTGGATTTGAGGTGAATCCCTCCAGTTTATTTTTTAATGCTTTGAGCATGTGTGTGCGTGCGCGCGCGCGCGCGCGCGCGCGCGCACACACACACACACACACAGTGTTATTTTCTAGTATGTATTTTTAAATACAGAAATATTAGCATAGATATGATTCACAGAAGGGCTATGCTTCCTCCTCCTTTCTCCTCTTTTTCTGTTTTTGGTTCTGAGCTAGGTTTCTTTTTGGTCTATCTTATCTGCTAAGTCAGGAAATCATATTTTTCAGAACCTACTATTTTCTTTAAAAATACTTTATTTTTCTACTTATAAATATGGGATCATTCAGAAAATCTAGAAACATCAATAATGCACACACTGGAGTTAATGGAGAGTTAATTTACTTAAACTCCTGCTAGCTAAAACCAGTCAGTGTTAACGTTTTGATTTACATCACTTGCTCACGCCCACATCTCACAGAGCCCCATTTTTACCTAGAAAAATCCCTCAAGAGTTGTCTACACTCACCGTCTGCATTTCCTCTCCTGCCATCCTCTCTTCCATCCTCTTCAGGCAGGGTTTCTTCTCCACCACGCCACCTCGGTCCTCACGTCCAGTGATCTGAATCTCTTTCCTACCTGCCTCATCAGGAGCACGTGATACCCCAAACCTGGAGTCTTCCTTGACTTGTGTCTGTCACACTCCACATCCTTTAGCAGACCACGTCAGCCCCACCTGCAAGACACTTCCAGAATCTGACCCTCCTCAGCCCCGGTACCACCACAATCTTACTCCAAGCACCATCATCGCTGATCAGCATCTTAGCAATAACCTTCTGACTGTTCTCCTGCTTTTACCCCTTTCCAGCACATTCTTAACACGGCAGCCAGAGTGACTCTTTTCATCTTAAAATAGATCACGTCACACATCTGCCATGTGTGATCATGCCACGGCTGCCCTTCTCACTCCAGGAAAATCCTAAATGATTATATGTGGCTTATATATGCCACATGGTCTGGCATAATCGGGCCACTGGCAACCTCATTGGGACTACACTTCCTCGTGCACACGCTGTTCTGCCGCTCTGTTATCTCTTGAATACACGCTGTCCTGCCCATCAGAGCCTTTGGCATCTGCTGTTCGCTTGCCATCCCCTACTCATCAGTGTGGCTTCCCCGGACTCCTTCAGCAGTCTGTTAGCAGTGAGGCATTCCTTATATGCTGGGGTGGCGGGGGGAGGGGGGTGTCCTCTCGTAGTCCCTACTCCCCCTACCCTGCTTTAGTTTTCTCTGAAGCATGCATATCATGTGACATATTTACGTGCTTATTGTTTATTTCCTGTGTCCTGTCCCTAGACTCTAAGTTCCATGAAGCAGGAGCTTTCTTTTTCCACCATTATTTCCCCAGTGTCTAGAATTGTGGCAAACACCCAGTAAGTATTCATGGTATGAATAAATGACTTCAATATGTTTCATATTACATACATCATTTTTTATAAAACAGCATCATATAAAATACAGCTTGCTTTTTAAAACCTAATATATTGTCAACATTTGCCTTATCCAAAAACCTTATCCATTTGCCTTATTCTTCTGTACCATTTTCATAATGGCTCCTTGGTCTTCTATTTTAGAGATGCGCGACAATTTACTGAATCAATTCTCTATTAATGCACCAGGGAAAGATGACCACTTGAACATACATCCCTTCCCCACATTCTCTTCCATTCTGTGGAATGACTGCAACTAGAGCAGGCAAGTTGGCAGCCTGGAGTTCATCTGGCACCTATAAGCTTGTGATATCGTCTCTGGACCTCTGGTTCCCTCACTTTATAAACTTCACAGCCACCCAAATGTGGGTAGTTACTGTCCAGATTCTACTGATGCATTTGAGTTGGACAGGAAACAAGCCTCTCATCCCTTTTCTTATTCCAAACCATAATCCAATGCTGTTCAGGGTTGCATTTCACTACTTCTAATAGGACATGCATCATGGCCTGAAGCTATCTGTGATTTTTTTTCCCTTAGGAGTTTTTGGCTGATCATTCCGGAATATAGCTTATTTTGTTTTGCTAATTTCATGCAAACCCCTGATTCTCCCTTAATCTTTAGCACCTCTCAAATCAGTTGATCAGAGGTAATTTAGATAAAGCATCTGCTTTCTCTTCCAACTCAGTGATCAATGAGTCACTGTTCAGGAATAATTAAGTATCCTCACTTCCTAGTATGCACTAAGTATGGGATACAGGGCGCCTCAGTTACTGGAGCTCAAACTGGGGAACTGTTCTACGTAGGAGGAGGAGAAGCTCCTGAGCATACGGTAGTAACTCGCCAGCTTCAGGGAACATCCCTTTCCGTCTTTTAGAAAAAGATCCTTCGTATTTTCTTATGACTAAAAGTTTAAGGAGACCCAGATTATTTGTATCAATTCATCCATATCGGCTAGCCTAAGATGACCTTACTCAAAGTCTCAAAATAAAAAAAGTCTTATAAGAATTAAATGTGTTGTAGATTGTGTTAATCTGTAAACACACTCTAATGTATATGACAGTCGTAATGGAAATACTTTGTATTTTTAGTGCTTCCGTAGCTTGTAAAAAGCCTTCTGAATACTTTTATCATTTGACCCTTGCAGCCTGAATATCTTTATTTTATTGGAGAGGAAGCTGACTCTTAGAAAGGTCTGTGTTTTGCCTGTTGTCCCACAGTTAGTGAGTTGTGAAGCCAGAATTCAAATCGCAAACCACTGAGCCGTTTCTTCCGAGGAAGCCTAGGTGCTTGGCACTTATTCAGTGTTCTTTGTCCTCCTACATAATACATTCACCTGGGGAGCTTATTACAAAATACAGATTCCCGGGCTCTCCCCGCCCCGGGGATTCTGAGTTATTTGGTCTGCTCCAGGGCCAGGAATCTTTTTTTAAAAGCTCCCTGGGTGACTCTAATGTGCAGTCAGAGGGCTCTCCACTGCAGTTTCCCTCCCTAGGCAGAGATGAAACAATAGGCAATTAACCACTAATCAAGAAAAGAAGCAATTTAGCTCAAAAAATAGAAAAGAGTGATGATGTTATTTTGCTGTCCCTCCATGTCGTTAGAGAAAATCATGGGAGTTTAAAAGTCATTGCAGAGAGATAAAGCTTTTTATTAAGAATTATGGGATGGCAGAAGCTTCTAGCTATGGCATGACCCCCTCAGGGAAGAAAGCTGCCCCCTTTCCACTGGCAGATGACTCCTTTCACAGCAATATGTAGTCAATCTATTCCCTTATCTTCATCTGCCCCCTTTTGATGACGAAGAAGAAAGTTAATCAAGGTTGAGTCTTCTTAGGTTCATCAGAAGAGTTGACCTCAGTCAGTGAAGTTCCACTCTTTGTTTAAAGTTTTGAAGTGTAAGGATTTGGCTATTCTATTTGTCTTTTATGTCTAGTATGGAATGGCCTTGGCGCACATCCAAGCCTCCGCCTTTTGGCTCCGTTTCATACTCTGATCTCAGAAAAGCGATGGAATTCTCTGTTCTATGCGCATCAGCATTGTTTAAACTTGAGAGGGCTTCTCTGGACTTCAGTTGTGGCTGTTCAGGGGGTGTCTGCTCCGTGAATATTTTTAACCAGTGCTGATGCTTGATTCATTATGCCTTGCTTCTGATGGGGGAAGGGCTCCTCCGAATTCTAGTCCCGTGTTGTTTGTCTCTATTCATGTGCACTATTCTTGTGTAACTGCCTATCTTTTCAATAATTGGCTTTGAGGAAGCAAGAGGCATTCAGGAAAACCTAAGCCCAGTTATTATAGCCAGACCCACCTGCTTTGTTGGAATCACAGGGCTGCCACTCAAGAGCCAGGTGGTCTGAGCCAAAATACTTCATCTCATTGAGTCTTAGTTTCCTCATTGGTTTGAGGATCAAACAAAATAATTTATGTTAAGTGCCTGGCCTAACATGGGTGCTCAATCTGTCGGTTTTCTTAGATTTGGTATTTTATTTTTCAAATACTATTAATGGCATAGATAAATCCACCTATTATCTTCTCCTCTCAACAAATAGGTGTGACTATTCAACACTGCAGTTCACTTGGCTCTGTGTTTTCAGTCCAGAAGCTATCCAGAATGTGGACAGCCCTTAAATTTTCAAGTCACCTGGGAAAAGAAAGAGTATTTATTAATACCAACACCATAAGCCCCCAAAAGAAACAAAAATAAAAGATGCATGCATGCACGTGCGCGTGCACACACCCACACGCCCACACACTGCTCAGTGCACTGTGGTACAGGGGCTTTCCTCACAAAAACTGCAGGAGGTCGCGTTAATATTCTAACTTACAGATTTGAATTTGAGACTCAGAGCTGTGTTGTCCATGGACACACAACCAATAATTGGTGAAGCTGGTGTTCTAACCCTGATCTGCCGGATTCCAAAGATTATTGCCTCTTTGGTAAGCCTCTTCTAGCTTTTAGGTAGGACATGTACTTGGAGAATGGTAAAAGAGGTTCTTAAACTACACTGTCCCAGTCATTACCTGCTTTTCACAAGCCCTTGCGTAGGGTGGGATGTGATATGTTTGGAGGTGCTGGTGATTTTGGTGGCATAGTTGTGTATCTGTGGCTGTGCTGGCATGTGTGTCTGCAGAACAAATGTGGCTATGCTAATCAATTCACAAAAGTCCTCACAGTATCTGTGTGGGGAGCTTCAGAGAATTTTTAAATAATAAACTTCTCACGTGAGTCAAGCATCAAGAAAGCATCTGAGTGCCTAATCAAGGAGGTATAAGGCCACGCTTAGTCAACAGGAAGACATCACTAAAAGAAGTGCCAGATGATTTATTTGCTATAAGTCAATTTCCATCTGTTTCATTAAATGGATTGTGTGCACACTGTACTCTAGGCATCTAGCCAGGGCAGAACCATATGAAGGAGCAGAAAACCTTCCCTTCCCTTGGGCTGTTGGTGACATGCTCTGCTAAGAGCCCAGCATGGCCGGATGGTCTACAAGGAAAAGCCCCGGGCCACCTCACCGACATCTCAGACCTTTGGGATTTGGTTGGATCATGGGCCTGGGAACAGGCTCTGTGGCAGGAATGGGGGCCAGGTGGGTTTTGAACATTCATTATTTTTTCCAGAGATCTCTTTGACTCACATTTGCAGACACCAGATGATAATTTGGCCGGTTCAGGGAGATGCTGTTCATAGATGCTTGTATTTCTTATGCAAAGGGAGAGTGGGCTGAACAAATGCTTTCTGGCTATAAATATAGTATGTTAAAGCAAATCAGGTGAAAATGAAACCCTTTGCCATTCTGTGAGCAGAGTATAGGAATTGCTTCGGCCAAGTAAAAACCAATGTGATTCTATAAAAACAAACCAACTGAGTAAGAACCAAAGAACTCCTAGAGCTTTATGAAAATTAACAGTTATTGTGGACTGAATACTGGCTTCTCCTTATTTGTTTCTAGGTGCCAGAAACCTCATCAATTTGTTTTCTAAAGCTTCCTTTTTTAGGGCACTATAACATCATCAATAGATTTTGAAAAACGATTTCTGTAGGAAGGTTTCCTCCTTTTGCATTTCTTTTTGTTGGGCAAACCTAACAAGTCAGCTCCATAACACATTTGCTGTGATGTGCACGGAAAAGGGTTCAGCATGAGGGCATCCCCAGACAGGGTGCCGTGTTCCCTTCCCTGGACCCACGGCGGTCCTGGGAGCACACCTCACTCTCTCTGTGTGACTTCAGGCAGGTATTTAACCACTCAGAGACTTCATTTCCTCGCCCATGAAATGGAGATAATGTATCTTTCGATTTCTCTTGAGGAATGGCATAAAATTACATAAAATCATGTTCTTAACTCCTGTATGCTGAGTAGACAGGGTTCTATAAATATTACATCTGACTCTGAATACCAAAGCCTCATGCTGGGATGGGAGGTGAGGAGGGCAGCTCTTACTCTTTGGGGTTGGAATACGTGCTGGGAAAGGAGATTACGTCTCCTCCGAGATAAATTACTCAGCGGACCTCTTGCCAGGCACAGTGCTGGGTGCTAGGGAAGAGATGAATAAAACAACCCAGCCTCCACGGAGTTTATGGCCTCATTGGGGAGAGGGACATAAATAAATCACTATCCACGGCCAAGCACAGCAACTGAGGAGTAGAAAGATAGCATATAGCCCGGTAAGGAAGGACCAGGGGTTACTCTGGCCACTGCCTGTTTTTGTAAATGAAGTCTGTTGGAACACATCTGTGTTCATGCATGTATGCATTGTTTATGGCTGCCACTGTGGCCCTCAGATGGCAATGCTGAGTACAGTCACTTCTGCTTTACCACGCCATGTGTGCCTAAAACTCACCATGCTATGCAAGACTGCAACAAAACTCACAGGGTGAATGGGAAAAATGGCACTGGAGATGACACTCAGAAACTTGGTCAGTAGCCGTCTGAGGTGTGTACGTGTGTGCGTTGTGTGTGTTCCTATGTGTTTGTTTCAGTTGGATGCAGTTTTCTTCCTCCACCTAGTGTTTCTCACAGGGGAAATTGCACAAAAACAAAAATTGAATTCATGTTAGGCTCATATTGTTCCTTAATATACTAATTGCATTGGAAGAAATTCACGTTTCCGCAACAAGTGTTCTAGCAGAATCGGTTGTTGTGATAGAGACCATATGGCCCACAGATCCTAAGATATATACTATCCAGCCCTTTCTGGAAAATGTGTGCCGACCCCTGGCACTGAGGACGGAGGCTTAACTCTGAGGGATCAGGAAGGCTCTCAGAGGGTGTCACGTCTGAGGCTGTCACGCGTTCAGGAGGATGAGAAGGGGGAGTTTGACAAGGTGACTCAGGAACAGGAAGCTGTGCCGTTTTAATTATTCCTTCTCCCATCCTCTATCTATGTTCCCTCATCCCCGCCTCCTTTCCCAAGAGCACAGCTCTTGTCTCCCGAGTTTTATACAGAGGGAACCAAAAATACAGTATAACGTCAGTCCTAAGGGTCAAAAAAGGCTCCTTTGATTCAGGAGCATTTAAAGTCACATTTGCCCCCAAAATACTTCTCTCAGCCACCTGCATCTGGGAAAGGTTTGGGCCCTGGACATTCCTTTGTGGGGAAAAAACCCTAAAAGATCAGATGGATAACCAAGAGGGTTAGCAGAGTGGCCTGTGAGAGCCGCTGTCATGACGTTAGTCTGCCCATTTACGACCCACTGTGTGATGTCCAGCTCCTGTCTTGGGGACTGGCATCATCAGGCTTTATAGCCCCATCTCCCAGAACCACATTGAACTGCTCTCCATTTCCCTGAGAGTTATAAGTCAGAGTGGAGATACACAAATAATTTCAAAGAGATAGGCTGGTTCCCAGATCAGTGAGATGGCTGTGACGTAATTAAAATGATTGACTTACGAAAAAACAAAGACAAGTCAAGCAGAAACAGGTAGGTTAGTGGCTATGAAGAAAAGAAAAAGGAGAGAGGGAATCTTGGTCCTCTGTATTTACCAGAGGGAATATAAGTGCATCAGACACCTTAGCTTCATGTCAGAAGTAATCACGTTAGATAACTCTCCTTGGTTGCTTTCATGTTCAATCATTAACTTTTTTATTATGATTTACTCAGGGAAAATATCTAATGACCACACTCATGTGATTAATCTAGATTCTGCTCATAGAAAGCAATATGTGGACCATCTGGTGCTATACATCAGCTCCTGAATGTGTTTAACGTGAGTCTATCCTGAGTGTCAGCTCTACTCTCAGGCTTTTGATTAAATCAATTTTCTGGGTCTGCAAAGTGAAGGCCTGAATTGGGACCCAGCAAATGCATCCATAATGTCCATTCCACATAAGCCTTTCCATGCTTACAGTACTCTTCCCACCAATCTGCATCTTTGGGTCAAGAAAAACGGATGTGACTTTTATGACTGCCTCTTCCCCACTCCAGTTATGCTCTCCTCTCTGGCCTTTGAAAGTTCATAGCACATTATCTATGCAAACCTGTCTTAGAAACTTATAACATTTTACCTTGCACATAGTTCTTTGCCCATGGGCCTTCTCTTTGCCTAAGAGAAGGAAGACTCTTATTTGTGTGTGTGTGTGTGTGTGTGTTCCAGGTTGCATCTGGAACAAAGGGATTTTGCTGAGGGAGGATATACCCAGTCAAAATGTCAAAGGGAGTGGGAGGAGGAAAAGCTGGATGGCCAAGCATAGGATGAGAGCGAGGGTCCCTGGAGTGAGAGCTCCTGTTGCAGACAGTGCTCTGAGCACTTCACGTACACCATCTCCCTTACTCTCTTAGTGACTCTGTGATACAGGTGACGTTTACTCTCCCACTTTTATAGCTGAGGAAGCTGAGGCTCAGAGAGATTAAGGAATTTGCTCAACCTCAAGGAACTAGTAGATAATCTGTCTCCATGCTCTGTGCTCTTGACCATCACACAAAAGCTTCCTGCCAAGCTTGGCCTTGGACCAGCTCCATATAAAAGGGGGGTGGTTAAACCAACACCAGTCAATGAGTTAGTGGCAGAAAAATAAAACAGGAAAAGGACTCTGCGGTTCAGACTCCCTGGCCAGTACATTGACAATGGACCGTTTGTGGTGACATGTCCTGCAGAATGACCTTTGACCCTGATCGACCTGGCACCTGTATGCCATTCTGCTCCAGTCTTTACTTCTGTGTAAGAGGCAACCTGTGTGCAGGCCGCAGGATTTGCTGGGGCTCTTTTTGGAAATAGACCCTGGAGAGTAATGCCTCTGAGTGGGTTAAGGTGCACAGTGGTGAGCTCCTTGTTCCTGGAAATATCCATGTAGGGTGACAATACCCAGGTGACAGGGATTTGGCAGGAAGGCTGCGGGAGGGTAAACTATATGCTCTCTTTTTGAAATGGTTTGAAAAATCTAACAGCCTTTGATTGGTTCTTTTCTTTTTCCTTACAAAATGATAAGGAAATTTCTGCTGATAAGTGTCACGAAGGGGAAAGACAAGTATATAATTGTCTGCAGGCAAGCTGGTCCTGTTTAGCTGCTGGTGGCTTCCTCGGTGATTGAGGGCAGGAGAACCAGCAGTCAGCCAGCCCCCCTTCGCCTTCAATATTCTTGTTTGCAACTAGGGATATACTGCTTTTCTTATCTGGCAAGATATCTTTGGAGGGGAAAATCAGATTATAGGTGTGACTGTGTTTCAAAAAAAAAAAAAATGTTTAAAAGGCAACAGGGGACATTGTGCATGTTTTTAGAGAGGGCAATTTTAAAAAGCCACCCTTACAGCATGACTTGCAGGTCATTCTGTATCAAAATGGTGTGGAGGTTGGCATACCTTTCACATTAGTTGGCAATTCCTTTTTGTTTTTCAAATGACTGTGGCAGGCTGAATAATGGTGCCCAGTGATGTCCACGTCTGAACTCCTGACAGCTGTGAGTATATTATCTCACCTGGCAAAGGAGAGTTTACAGATGTGATGAAGTTAGTCATCTGGAGATGGGGAGATGATTTTGGATCATATGGGTGGGCCCGGTGTCATCACAAGGCTTCCCATCAGAAGGAAGCAGGAAGGTCAAAGGCAGAAGCAGGGCGGGGACAAAGGAAGCAGAGGTTGGAGTGAGGCTCTCTGAAAATGGAGGAAAGGGCCATGAGCCAAGGAGCGCAGGTGGCTGCTAGAAGCCAGAAAAGACAAGGACACAGAGTCTCCCCGGAACCCTCCAGAAGGAGCACAGTCTTGCCAACACTTTGATTTAGGCTTCCGACCTCCAGATCTGTAAGAGAATACATTTGTGTTGTTTTAAACCACTACGTTTGCGGTCATTTGTTACAGCAGCAATAGGGAACTAATTTAATTTCTTGCCTTCCTGCCTCCTTGCTTCCCTGCCTTCCTTCTTTTCTTTCCTCCTCTTTGTCCCTCTCTTCCTTTTTATTTTCTCCTCCTTTCTTCCCTTCTCCCCTTTCTGTCTCCCTCTGGCCATTCTTTCCCCTGTCTCTCTCTCAGCCCCTTCTCTCCTTTTCTCCCTCGTCTTCCCATTTTCTCCCCCTTTACCCTTCCTTTTTGGAAGTAAACAAACCAAGTAGTAGTTAAAAAAAGGCCTGATGATTTAATAGTGATTTTTTTTTTTTTTTTTTTTTTTTTTGGTTTATGGGATTTTTAAGTTTTCTGCTGATTATTATGAGCTCTGGTGAAGAGATTAATTCAGTTACCATGATTTGTTTCCTTGTCTTGACTTCATAAAATCACAGAGATTCAATAATATAGTTACACATCCCCTGGGTTTGAAAATGTCCAGCAATTACAAGTGATTCATGAGAACAGCTTAACTTGTAAGGGATTGTATTGTGCTCTATAGTAAGCACTCATTTATTAAGTTTTAAAAATGCCTTTGAAAGGATGTAATGGGCTCATCCATTAAAAGTATGTTTGAGGGGAAAAAAAAAAACCAACTCTCGGGCTGTCAGTAGTAATTCTTCTTCCCCCAAACTCTCCTTTTCTGAGC
This sequence comes from Rhinolophus ferrumequinum, assembly GCF_004115265.2. Classification (NCBI taxonomy): domain Eukaryota; kingdom Metazoa; phylum Chordata; class Mammalia; order Chiroptera; family Rhinolophidae; genus Rhinolophus; species Rhinolophus ferrumequinum. The sequence goes on from NC_046300.1 coordinate 53,663,870, forward strand.
TGCCGACTTGCGTGTGGCTCCAGCACGCATGCCCTCCTTTCCTCATGTTTCATGATGATGGCAGTTCCACCTGAGGAGAACTGTGCTGGCCTCACTCAGTGCCAAGTGTGGTTCAGATGGCCGGGCCGTCCAGGGCTGAGGGACCGTGGTTCTCCTTCCTAGGCTGGCCATCCATCATCTGATTAGAGTCAGGTTACCGAATTGACATGTCCTGGCCAACGCGCCGGATGCCGCGGTGGAGCTGTGCTGGGTCTCCTCAGGTAGCTGGGTTCCTGGCCACGTTAGTGATGCTCAGCCCTGCCACTAACAGATGGCCGAGAGTGACCTTCCAGGGGAACTCAGCACTTTTGTGACAACTGGCGCTTCCAACACACAACTTCTAAAAGCTTTTCTTTTCCTCTGGTGTGGCCTAGAATAGGCCTTTGCCTTCATAACATGGGTGGGAGAGGTTGCTTTCCCCTCTTCCTTTTGCAGAACAAAGCATGACAAGCATATGGCGCAAGCTTCCTTTCTTGGGACACACCACCCCTTTCCTTGCACTCAGTTAACAGCTGAAGCCCTGGCTTCTTACTTCCCGGAACAGACACGGGCTCTAACATGGCCTGCCCCACTGGATGCTCTGTGTCTCTCGCCACCTCTTTGTTCCTGCCTTCCTCTCCCCTCTCCTTCCTATGCTTCTGGGGGGCAGTCTGCCTCTTTCCACAGCTGATCTTTCGATCAGCATTCTGCATCCTGTGGTTTCCTGAGGGAACTTGGTCCCTGTCTGCTGCTTGGCCACATAGCCTCTTTCCAGTCTTTACTATTTACTGTCCCCATGGACTCCCCCTGCTTTAACACAGATCCATCTCGTCCATCTTGAACCGCTTCTTCACTTAACACTACGCAGCTGGTAATTACCGGTTGATTTCTGTCTCTCCATCCATACCCAGATGTTTTCATTTCCCTACCTCTATTTCCTCTTCAGTTCTTGCAGTCTGGCACCTACCCCTTTATTCCATGAAAACTGTAGTCAGTCTGTCTCTCTCTCCCCTTAAATAAATTCTATGCTCTTTCCTGAGCTATTCTTCTTGGTTTATACTCTGTTGGACACTGTTTATTGGACCCACCCCCAACACATACAGACACAATTTAAAACTCATTTTTCATCTAGTTTCTAGGCTCTCTGCCTTCAAAATCATCCATACTCTCTCATCTCTGTTGCTTTTTCCTTCTAAATGGTTATAATTTATCTTGTTTGTCAACGACTACTATAATTGATTGTATGCTAGCTATACCGTTCTACCTCTCACCAGGCCCCAGTACTTATACTTCATGTTACGCATTCTGGTTCCTGCACATGGATGTTTATTTGTATCTTTCTGACTTTGCTTATATATTTATTCATTCAGAAATATTCACTGAGCACCAATTATGTGCTGGGCACTCTACTAGTGGGGCTACAATGGCAAGTAAAGCAGATGGATTACTGCCTCGATGGTGCTTGGAGTCTGGTGTGGAAAATCAATGTTAAACAAATAAGAGTCAAATTTGCAAATTGGCAAGGGGTTTAGAGGAGAGGAACATGGATGGTATCCTGAGAGAACAACATGGGCAAAGCAGGGAAAATGGGGCAAGGAATCTAGCTAATTAGGGGGGTTAGAGGAAGGGCAACTTGAGTTGAAATCTGAAGTTAGATGTTAAATACAGGGAAATGAAGTTAGATGCAGGGAATGAGTGAAAAGTTTTATGAGCAGCGGAAAGAGCATGTGCAAAGGCCCTGTGGTACAAGAGATCAAGGGTCTTGGTGTCAGAAAAGGCTAGAGGTGAGCAGAGATCTGAATATGCAGGGTTAGTAGACCATAATAAGAGGTTTAAAGGGGATCAGAGAGGGGGACATGGTCAGATCTTCTTTTGAAAACACCCTGTTCACAGAGCCAATTCCCTTTCATCGAGCACACATTTTTGAGCACCGCCAGGGAAGAGGATTGGCTGGACCAGCTCTGGTGAACTCCAAGTCTGTGGAGAGTTTTCAGTGAAGATGCATAAGCTAGGGAACCGATTTAACAGATGTTGTCAGCAGGGCAGGAGAGGAAAGAAGAGCTTCAGCTTAGCCAGATTCCTCTGGGGGCCTCTCTTAGATTCCACTTCTCTGGCCGAGTTACATCACCCTTATCTGATAGTCAAAAACTGCAGTTGGGACGGAGAGGAGGAGGTTGTAGTAGCTGTGTGCAGGTTACTGTGGATAATTGGAGGTAAATAAGGAAACGTGGTTCACCTAATTGCTTTCTAAATTACAGCCACTGTTCAACTCCTTGCTTAAAAGTACTTGGTGCATTCAAGAAGAAAAGTCTTTACTGGAGAAGGGGAATAAGTGGGGGCAAAAGGGGAAGGATACATTCACACCCCCTTACTCGGGGTGTTATGTTTGTAAGTGCAGATTGGAGTGGCTCGCTCGGTTATTTTCTCTGTGTGCATGCTAATGGTAATAAACTTGGAAAACTGAAACACATGAGTCTATAGTAATTGTTTTTTAGATAGTGTAATAATTCACGATAATTGCTTGCAAAGCATTTTCCCCCTCCTTGTCTACAGGGGTAAATACATTAGAGCCGCGTTCTTGTATACTATTTTACAATCTATTAGCATAATAACCCATTGTAAAATAAGCCTTGCTGCTGTGGAAAAGTGTGTGATATTGGTCCATTAGACACCTTTGTCTTCTATACAAGCAGCTAATGGCACTATTTATGGGCACCATCTTCGCTTGGTATGTGCTTGTTACCAGCTAATAGATCCAGAGCAGGAGATGCTATTTGATACAAGTTATCCAACTCTAACAATCTGCCATGACTCTAGCCTCTTGCTTGAAAATTGCTTTTAGCCCCATGTGAATGGGAAAGTCATCTGGATAAATTTAGCTTCAAGCCAAGTTATAACCAATGTTCACAGAATGTAATCAAATTAGATCTTAAAGCCTTTAATTTCATCATTAGCATGTATTATTTCTTTCTCAAACCTTGTAATTAAATAGCATATTAGGAATAGACAATTTTTTTTCCCTTTTATACATTTATTAGGTATCTAGGGCTAAATTTGGAGCTCTGTTATGATACACATCTGCTTACTCTTAAATTAGAATGGCTTTAATGATACCTGAAGAATTAGAAAAGTAACTTGTTAACTACACTAAGGGAATTCATGGCAAATAAGATGTTATGTTTACCCAAACAGTGGTATAATCTGAGAGTTGTATAATTAGCCAAATTATACAGAGGGAAATTAGACACTCATTATTTACTTTTCGTGGACACTTTGTGGATTTGTACAAAAATTTTCACTGCACACATGAGATGAAGTCTTCTTGAGATTTACATCTGGTTTACCCCAAGTCAAGGGTTTCTGAATAAGTGCTCTTTTCGTATTCCCAGTTAGCAAGAGAAATCTATGGCATTGCAATTATATAGTAGTGATTGTTGTGGAGAACAGAGAGCACATGGCTACACACAGAGGCAGAGGAGCAGACTCTATCACTGCTGAGGACACAGACAGCCCCTTTTATGTCCAGCTGGACTGGTCTGGGTCTCTGGGCAGGGTCTGCTCTAGAGGCTCCCTCCCCTTTTAGTCATCCCTCTTCCTACCTCAAACAGGATCTGCTCCTGGGATTGGCCAATCCAGTTCCCAAGAAGCTGGTAGCTCAGTGGTTCTCAACCCTGGCTGCATATCAGAATCACACAAAATCACACCTGCAATTAAAAATCCCTGCGCTCCCCCCATTCTGATTCAGTGTGTGACCATAGTTGCACTCACTGTAGGGGCTCCAGCAGGGGTGGGAGATGAAGGCCATGGGGGCCTGCTGTCCCATTCCTGGCTGCAGAGCCAAGCAGCATGCTTTCCTTGAGGCTAGATTCACCTTCTCCTGGAAGCCGCTGGTGGATTGATCAGACGTGACACACAAAATGAAGCAAAAATGTCAACATTGGCTCAAGGTGTTGCTTTGTAGGTACCATAGATAGAGAATTTGCTAATTTCTTTGACAAATACTTAGTGGACACTTACTTGCTGGGTGCCAGACATGCTTGTAGACTCAAAGGATATAATAGTGGAGAAAACAGGCATTTTAGGAAGCGTAGTAGGAGAAATGAGAAAAGAGAAATTAAGGAAGGTGCGTACAAAATCGCAGTTTATTTCCTAGGAAGGAAACGGGCAGGAAACTGAGCTACAGAATGGCAATTTCAATTCTTACAGAGACTTGCTTACAGAGGTGGAGCCCTGGTCGTCAGTAGGGGCTCTGGTGGGAGCTAAGGAAGTCCCAGGAACTCATTCGGGGCAGCTAGGGGTGGGATGCTATATCTCTCATTGTGCCTTTTCATTTGCTGTAGTTAATTTTTATCCTGTCTATGACATGAGGACATTGGAATAACTTCCTTCTGCTGGTACTGACCCTTTGCCACACCCACCTGATGTCTCCCTTAGATATTGGTGGTCTGCATGCCCAGGGCCTCCCACGTCGCCATCTCCTCGGTGACAGGTTGGTTTTCAATTTTGTCTACAGAGAGCAGCCACCTGCAAAACTCTTGAATTACAAAATGTCCCCTCCTTCATGTTATTCCTCTGTGCCCAGCCCCCGATCAGAGCTGACTCTCCTCGAATCAGCTTCCTTTTTCCAAGGAGCCCAAGGACACGGGTTGTCCATGGAAGTAGAAAAATGGCATTCTCAAGGACCTCCTTGCCATTCCTGCAAGGGGAGCCCTCCGTGCTGGTTTGCATACACTGCCCCCTCCTCTGCCACACTGAATAAAGGTCTTTAAAATGGGAGAAGTTTGTGAGTCCTTGGCTTGGTGTATAGTACATTTTCTATTCAGAGGTGCTGCTGCTGTTTATCTCCACAAAATAAATATTAAAACTGTGTTGGAAGTTCACATTAAATTTATATTTGTGCTATTACAATTTTATTTCTGCCAAGTGATAATTCACTTTTCAGACAAAAGGCAGAAAGAAAAGCACATAGACAATTAAAAGTAGTTATTATTTCAGTTTTTCCTGATTGTCCCCATAAGATGTGGCTCCGGGCTTACTCTTTTCTCACAAATGATCTATACAATGAATATTGGGGAGATAAATATGAATCGATTGTCACAGTATATTCACTCACAGTTTATGAAGTTTTTGTCTTGCTTGAAACCCAGAAATACAGGAGGAATGGGTTCTTTGTCATTTGCAGTTTTGGGGTGTCCAGGTGGTGCCCAAGATGCACCATTGGTAAAACATGACTTTGGGGTTGTATTTCCAGTCATGGGACTGCTAACTGACAGAATCCATGCATTGTTTTACTAGTTGTTCTTACATAGTGGCCAGTGACCACATGTATGGGGCAACTAAAGTTAGAGTATAGCTTTGGTCATGGAACAACAGCCTTTTGTCTAGAACTATGAGCTGATCTGGCCATCACACTATTATTTGATACTATACTACAGCGGTACCCTTAAGCCTAGAAGAGTAATGATAATAATTGTGGTGACTAGACCTTATTAGTTTTGACAACTTGATTGTAGAAATGGTGAGAAGAAGAAATCTAATTAACAAATTGCAAGGAGACTTCTATCCCTAAAACTGGACACTACACTTTAACTTTGGGAGAATGCAGTGAGGTAACTTTGGAAATCACAGTACTGTCATCCAAAGACCTGGATCTCTCTAACTGTTAAGTGTTGACTTTCAAAGTGTGTTTGTTTTTTTATGTAAAGCAAGTGGTTTAATCAGCATAATGCTAAAAGAAGTAATACTTCTTGTCTTTAGTTATCTGTTTGACAACCTTTCACGGATAATATTAAGAGTCGGAATCATCGTAGTTACCATATAGTGATGCGAAGGTACTGTGATGAGCACTCCATGCACCTTACTTTATTTCATCCTCATAGCAAACCTATGCAACAGGTACTATTATTGTACCCATTTTACAGATGAGAAAACTGAGGCTTAGAGAAATTGAGTAACATCTTCAAAGTCATCTCGGTGATTCAGCAGTGAAACTGCAATCCGTCTCATACCCAAGTTGACATTCTTACTCAGTATCCTTTATTCTTTATGGAGAAGATTTTTTTAAATGAGGAAATAAATTTAATATGATTTTTTAGCTGTTTGCTCAACTGTACATGAAGAACAGTAAGGTGACAAGGAGTCTTAGGTTTCGATTTTGGTTTCATTACATTACTTTTATGTCCCCAAACAAGCAACTTCACAGTCTTGAGTCTTACTCTCCTCATCTGAAAAATAGGGCTAATGATATGGAACTCAAATGAGATGACAGGAAAACGTTTTGTAATTTAAAGACACTCTGTGTATGCCTCAGATTCTCTCCTTGGTTCTATCTTACTCAACATTTTCATTGCTTGAAGATGTGTAGACCGTAATTATCAAATTTGTGTTATATAAATATTACAATTTTATAATTGTATAGGCTTGGATAACACAAGCCTAGGAAGGACAATTTGTGAGGTAATCAGGACACAAAATTGGTATCTGTAGACTGAACTAAGAGATCAAGTCATTTAAGATGAAATTTAACCACTTTAGAAAGTCACATAGAGGTCAGTGGTATTTAGTTCACCCCACACTGATGCCTCACACTGACAGAGCACTTACTGTGCGCCAGGTGCTATTTTCAGCCTTTTATATACATTGTCATATAATTCTCAACAACTGTTTGGAGTAGGCACTGTGCAGTCTCCCTTTGCAGGTAAAAAAAGCGAGTCACAAGGAGATTATTTGCCTAACACCTGGTAAACGGAGGAGACCGCATATACATCCAGCAAATCTGGGCTGTTTAACATTACTACACCGTAGTGCGTTGTTAAAAAAAGCTAACACAGCTTTTGGCCATTTCCATAGAAATACTGCGTCTAGGTGAGAATTACTAAGAGTCTTAGTCAACATCCTCTTGGATACTCCACAAATTTTATATGATTATGTCCATTCATTAAGGGGTCTCGGCAAACCAAACAGCATGCAGAGAAGTGCTGGCAGGATCATGCCGTCTAAAAGGATACTTGGGGGAATGAAAAAAGTGTCGAGTTTGAGAACAGGAGGTATGATGGGACAGCCATCTTGAAATATTTGCCATATGAAAGCTAGAATTGAGCCTTTCTGTGAACTCTGGAGAGCAGACCTGAGCATATGGATGGATATTAGTGGGAGGATGTTTCTGTTCAAGATAAGCCAGACCTATCTAAAGATGAAATGTGCCCACTAGTAGAATGAGCCTCTGTTAAAAAGTGGGTACCCAGTCATAGGAAGTACTCAGGCCAAGAACACGTGGGTGGCTTTCCATCAGGAAAGCTGAGCTGTCAGGGGGTTTCTGCATCAGTGGGAGTATCCATAGGGTGATTTGTAATGTCCTCTCCAGCCTCAAGATTCTGGCAACTCCATTCATCAGGTGTCTGTGCCTCATGCTTTATCCTTAAACACAGACATTTTTCTTTAAGTCTAAAGGGTCAATGATTAACCAGGTGCAAGATTTGTGTGTTTTATTGAGGAAGCAGCCCCAGTGATTAGGGAAGGAGTGAACACCGGAACTAAGCTGGCTCGACTAGGTTTCCTCATCGAATCTGGAACTGGTTGTCTTTCTGGAGCTGGGAGGTACTGAAGCTATGGAACTATAAGTGGGAAACTGAAAATTGTGATTGGCAAGGAGAAAGATAAATAAAGTAGAGGCACAGTAGGATGCAGAGACAAGAAACCACATGATCCAAGGGAGGGAAAGAGAGAAATGGAGAGATGAGGAGGTTGATTAGTCTGGTTCCGACTGGCTTGCAAATTCTGGATTCCAGTTCCTTACGCCTGGTTGGACTGCTGTTTCTGGGTTCAAGGACACACCGTTTACTGCTCCCAGTTCTCGTTATTTTGCTTAAACCAGTCTGAATAGGTTTCTGTAATTTGCCACCCAAAGTACTTTAACTTTAGATGGTCCTTTTTAAGTAGGGTGATTCTTCTTTCTTTGAATTAAAAACTTACTTTCACTGTTTTAGATTGGCCACTTAATAATGGCAAGTCATTACAGGTACACATTTTACCTCAAGATATAATGGTTATAATTAAGTGATTCAAAGGCACTTTAGTGCAGAAGGGCCAGGGCTATCCAAATGTCAGACTAAATTATAAAGTGAACAGAACTGAAATGCCACAGGATGTAAGCATTCATAATTTATGAGTAGTAGGATCAGATCAGTCCATAAAATGAGCTGGAAAAATTTTTTCATGGTTTCATATGTTTTTATTAAAAGATATATCTCAGTAGCAGTAGAACTCTGAAGATTAATGGCATTGAAAATGAGTGAAGCATTCTTACCATATCCCTGGGACCCCATGTTTTTGATTGGGTACTGGGGAAAATGTAATTAGTTGAAGTACTGCTTTATTAGCCTTTGGGAAATGGAACCATGAATATTTTAGGCACGACATTAGTTCTCACGAGGATCCTAGGCTGCGGAAATCTTGTGTGTTTTCCATAAGAGACACCCTCTGAGATGTGGACAGTGAGAGAAATCCTCACAGGCTTCTGGGGCCGACCCCTGCCTGCCCAAAATAAATCCAAATGGGAGATTGTTTGCAATGGGTCTACGTGACAGAAACATTTGCAGTCACGTCATTGACAATGTTTGTTTTTCTGGGTCTATGTGGCAAATAGGATACAGATCAGTGAACAAAGAAATGGCTTGCTGAGTAGGCTGGACATCGTTGATGAAGTGTTTGCTAGAAGCATGTACCATGAGTCTTTCTTCTGTACCCCATCTAGGGGTTGCCACGCTGGCTGACAGCATTTCCAGCTTCAGCATTTATGAGAAACGAGATGAAGTATTTGTCATCATTAAGGCTCTAGATTGTTTTCTAGGAGTGTTAAACCTTTGGACCATATTGTAACTCATGGAGTTTGACCCATATCCATCTTGAAGTTTAGAACAGATGGAGGTTGGCTATCTTTTACTTTTATGGAATAGATATGTGCTAGGGAGCTGCTAGTAAAGAACACTGTGTGAAGTAAATCCCATTTCTCCACTGATTTATTTTATAAAATTAGAGATGTGTACTCTAGAAAGAAAGCCACTAAATGCTTAGGGTGAAGGCAATTTAGGTGGCCTCCACTGCAGCCTCATGGAGAATTCCTCCAAACCCCCTTATTCGTGAATGCCTTCAGAAGAGAGTAGATCACCTCAGTGCCTTAATTTTCTTCTGTGCAATTTATCTACACCGGGCTTCTCCCTAACCATGGGACATCTCCTCTGTACCCTTTGTACTATAGGGTTTCCGTCCAAGCTAAGAATCTCATTATGCTGTAGCCATGCTTTTAACCTCCTTTTTCTCCTTTAGCTTGAGTATTTATATCATTTAGCCAACCTGGACCATGATACCATACACCAGTTCAAATCTCCAAATGCATCAGTCATGATAACAGGATGAGAGTTGGGACTCCCAGTGGGTGTAAGGACCTAGAAGATAATATCGTTTTAAAATCAAGGAGCAACACAGGAGAACAGTCCCTGAGAAACACGTCTCCCAGATTAGAACTGAACACATTCATGAGGTGTTATGGATGAACTGAGGAAAGAATAGTTAGAATTCTAACTAAATAACAGCCCCACCAATTACATAAAACCGCATGTTTACTTTTCTCCCCATTGCTTTGGATCTAGGTAAACATGAGTTATTAATCACCCCGCAGTTGGTGACATTTATCTTTCCTTTGTGTTTGATTTGGGAGGGGGAGGGAACTTGACCTGTTGAAGGTTATGTTGAAGACTCTGTTTGCTAAGTGGCAGCAAGCACAGCATTCTTTTGCCTCTAAAGGAAAGTGACTATTTTGAGAAATCAGGAAAAATAACTTCTGATATTAACTAGATTCCTCAGAGCTATAATACCTAGATTTGGTTTGTTTTTCTGAATTTTAATAAGTGGCATTGGGGTTTGTCCAATTTCTCTATTTTCAAGTTTTATTATATGCATCCAGAGAGAATGATAAAATTTTTATAGTTACAAAGGCTTGGCATTTCAGAAATTTAGTTAAACTCATTATAGTGTACCTAGCTGTTGCATGAATCCAGGTCCACTGTGTATCATGTCACGTCCTATTTGTGCTTAATAAGGTACAGTGCACTCCTCTTGTGACAGCACAGAAAGCCTCTGCCACAGTTATTACCTGTCCCATTGACATCCCTGTGACGAAGAGGCCCACGGCACCACCCTGGGCTTACTTTAACAACAACCACTGCTAATCTTTATCCAGCACTCACCGTGTGCCGGACACTGTGCCAAATGCTTTACTTGCATCATCCTAGCAATTCTCTAAACAACTTATCGCCTTGTCACAGGTGGGGGAACCAAAGATCAACAGGTGAATTATGTTACCCAAGCCCACACAGCTGGTGGTAAGGGGCTGAGTCTGAACTTGAAAGCAGATCAGTCCCTGCCAAGACCCATACTTGTAATCACTTTTCTGAACTGCCCCTTTCTCTGGTTGCCATTAAATACCAAGGCTATCAGACCATGTCACATCAAAATGGGCACAATGCAAACTGTCAGAATAAACTATTTGATCAAGAAGTTTGCTGAAAGACTCGTGATGGAGTATGGACCTTCGCCAGGTTGAAGTTTCTGTGCTTCCAGACATAAAAAAAATGGGAGATTTTTTTTTTTTCCCTTAACAGACTTCGTAATAAGCTTGTCATGTATCGTTGACCTAAGAAAGTCCAATAGCAACCCAGAAGGGCACTTTCATTTCTAGGATATTCTAAAAATAACCTATTTGATTAATAGCTATGTCCGTGGACAGGAGAAGTCCACATGATGGCAGAGAACAGGGAGACAGTTCTCACCCTCACCTCTCAGGCGGTTCTCAAACGGGTTCGCTTACTTGGATCACCCACTTATTTGACTTTTTCACTTAATGTTTCCCTGGGATTTAATTTATTCAGGGTGTATAATCTCAACTCACAGGATGTTTTTTGCCCGAAGCAGGACAGAGATAACCTTTTGTTTCAGGAATACATCTCGATGACCTTTGTACTGCAGCTTAGGGTACTTACAGCTTTTGAGATAAGCTCTCAGTCAGAATATGGAAGAAAGGGCCTCTTGAGGCCGACTGACCCTGCCACTCTCCTTACCTCCCTCATCCAGCTCCAGGACGGGAAAGCCCTGCAGGTGGTGACTAGGTGCCTCCGGGGAATGCTTAGGCAGTGCCAACTCAGGGCAGTTAAATAACCCATCAGTTTGGGGCAGGAAAAATGGAAATTGAATTAATTGATCTATTCACTCAGAAACCTGGCTCTGGGAGCTGCAAGGAATTTTCTGCTTAAAGAAGCCCTATTCCCAATACTGAGGCAAAAACTCACTCATGTACCTGAGACATAATAACCGTCTTTCTTAGAGGGTGATGGACAGAATTGACTTACCCAAACTGTTTTGATTATATTGTCCAAGCATAACAGTTTATAAAAATGTGGGTAGAAAAGTTCAAGTACAGTGTGTAGATAACAGTGATAATAATAGCATAATACTAGGTTGGTGCAAAAGTAATTGCAGTTTAAAAGGTTAAAAAGAATTGCAAAAACTGCAATTACTTTTGCACCACCCTAATAATAGCCACAGATTCCTGTCAGCCCCTTGTAACGCACCTTTGCAATATGAATTTGTTACTCCTGTCAAGAGCTGGAGTCACTCTCTACCCACTGGAATATGACTGGCCTTGTGGCTTTCTTGAACTAGTAGAATGGGACAGAAATGATGTTGTAGGAATTCAAGTCTAGGTTTCAGGAGATCTTAATCTCGCACTTTGCTGTGCTGAGACCTCTATGTGAAAAAGCCTCGGCTAGCCTCCTTGAGGATGAGAGACCACATGGAGCCGAGATAGTCCAGCTTTGGCACCATAAAGCAGCCAGCCTGCCCATAGCCCATCATGTGAGTGAGGCCACCTGGGACTTCCAGCTCCAGTGGACCCACCAGCTGCTTGCAGAATCACCCAACGGACCCACAGACTCCTGAACAATAATAAAATTGTTGTTATTGTAAGCCTTTAATTTGGGTACACTTTTATGCTGCAATAGATAATTGTTATATACAGCATCATTCTAATATACACACATACACACTTGAAAATATAAATGTACCTCTGGGTGGTGGGATTATGATGATTTTAATTTTCTTCTTTACATTTTTATATATCTTCTAATAAACCTCCAAAGGTAGGGCCTTTGGGAGGTGAATAGGTCATGAGGTGCGTGGAACCTTTATGAATGGGATTAATTCCCTTCTAAAAGAGACCCCAGAAAGCTCCCTCACCCCTTCTACCATGTGAGGACATTTGCAGAACTCTGCAACTCGGAAGAGGGCTCTCACCTAACCATGCTGGCATTCTGATCTCAGACTTCCAGCCTCCACAACTGTGGGAAATAGATTTTTGTTGTTTAGAAGCCACCCAGTCTATGGTACTTTGTTATAGCTGCCCAAAGTAAGACAGGAATATTTCTTGATTGGAATGCAGTGTTTCTTCCTGGAAATAATTCCTGCTCTAGAAATTCTACCCATTTCATCAGCAGAGTAGAAAGAATCAGACCTCCCTGGGTTTGAATCTTGACTCTATATTTACTAGCTTAGGTGACTCTGCAAGTCATTTCATTTCTTGAACATCAGGTTCATCATCTAGTAAAACCATATCTAATATAATATTATTGTGGAGATTAAATGAGCTACTCGTATACACTTAGCATGGTACTTAGCATTTAACAACTGTTAGTTTTCATCTCCCTGTGATGTTCTGTTAGTATAAACAGTGGCAAAATTATTGCAGGCCTTGAGAAGACCACAGGACAGGAGTGCCCCCAAACAGAGGCTATTATGGGGTAATCTCCTGCAGAATTATTGAGCAGTGAATTGCAGCATGACCCACAGAATTGTTGAATAATGGACTTTTATTGCAAAAAGGAAATTTCAAGAGAATCTCATTAGCTCACTTCCAAAAATGAATACTGAAGCTTTCAGAAATTACCATGCCTGAGGTAACCTGCCGGACACTCTTCTTTCAGCTCTTTGTGGCATTGTTTGTTACATGGGATACAATTTTCACTATAGCTTTATCCGTTCATCTGCCATAAAGAAGCTGTTGTGAACAGAATTCAAAATGCAGAGAATGGCACCAAAATTTGATCTGACCTGGCATGAAGGTTTGACCCTGCCCTTTGGCTCAGAGTCGAGTAGTGGTTCAAAAGTTTTCATAGTGTCAGGTGGTCAGCTGAGATCTTGAAGTTACACACAATGGTGGGAAGACATGGCATTTAATACTAACAACTGAGTGAGGAAAAGGAAGCATACACCAGATTAGTGTAACATTATGGTCTTTCAACACCACTCTACTCAAAAAGGCAATGGATGTTGTGGTCTCAAGAGCAAGTATAATATTTGCATCATTATACCAGGCGATTTAAAGAAATTCCATTGCACGTGTAAATAAATGCTCATGCATAACAAGGGAAATCAGAAAGTTGAAAAATGTATTCCAAGTTTAGTGCTGACTAGTTTCACTATAAACGTACCCTTTTTCTTCCTCTTCTGGGACTGTGCTCAGTGAGACACGTGCCGCAGGCATTGTCAGTGCCCCCCCCCCAACCCGCCCCCAGGCCCGTGATCCCTTTACTGCATCATCTCTTGTCCTTTCACCATCTTCATGAGCTCTGGCTCCCCCTGTGTTTTTATGTCCAATATCCAGCGGCAGCATCCCCTTTTTGGAAGGCTGCCGCTGCACCAAGGGCGAAAGTGCCTGGGAATGTACATCCATGGGGCACAGCCCCTCACAGATGGCTGGGAGGTCTGAGCACAACTCTGAGGACCAACCTCCTCCACTATCTCCAGACGCCCCTGCAGGATTCGGCCCAAGTCACCTTCTGTGGGAGTTTGCTCGATAGCCCATCTTAGCGGCCCCTTTCTCTTCACAGTCCTACTTCCCCCTGACCCTACTCATTTTGTTCTAGGGAATACATTCTAGCAAATCATTTTCACACGAATTATTATCTCAGGGGCAGCTTTTGGGGAAACTACACTACAGATAGCATGGAAGATGTCAAAAGTTACCTTTTGAAAGTCATTACATTTCCCAATGTACAAGACATATGGCTTATGTATATAATCCTAAAAAGTTTTTGGGCACTAAACTTTGGGAAGCACTAAAATATACAAAGAAAGGAGTAAAATAAGATTATATATGGAGATGTCTGGGTCCTTAAGGTAATTTGCAAATCTCAGACAGTGAATGGAGATGAATGGAGAACTCTAAAGGGTTCTGCTTGACTACATGGTTTATTTCATTACGTTTTAAATTAAGCCACTGTAATGTGAATACATATTAATAGATTTACTTGTTATTATTGTTGGGAAATTAAACAAGATTATATGGGGAGATCAGGTTCTAAAATCATCAAACAACTTAAATGCAAGCACAATGATGAAATTAACCTGTATCTTTTAAAATTCACTTATTTACAACATATATATTGATCACATTCCATGTGTCATGTATTGTTTGTTTTATTCTAAAAACTGGGAATATGGTGGTAAACAAAACAGATAAGTCTCTGTCTTCATGAAGCTTACATTCTAGTGCTGGGGGAACTAACAAACAAGTTATTATATAATATGTCAGATGGAGAGAAGCGCTATGTAGAAAAATAACCCAGCGTAGGTTAGGGAGGGAGTGCCAAGGTGGGGGCTACTGTTTTATTTGGGTAGTCAGGGTGGCCTTCACTGCTAAGGTGACATTTGAACAGAGACTTGCAGGAAGTGAGCAGGCTAGCCATGCTGCTGTCTGTGGAAGATCATTCCAGGCAGAGGGAACAGTGTGGTGGGCCTACGTCTCCTGCTAGGGGAACGTAATGAACTACTGTCCAGCTGCCACCCTCTGGATCCACTGCCATGTTCACACGGAGGTCACACTTCCCCTGAGCCTCTCCCAGTCAGTGGCTGAGCAGAGTGGGGTGCTAATTCAGGACTATTCCATGAGATGGGGACACCACTGACAGGCACCTGTGGTTCAAAGACACCCCATTGGCCTGCCAGAAGCTTCCTTAGAACTGTGCTGTAGTCTGAGACCTTCCTGAGTGGTCCTTTCCTTCCCCTCTCCCTCAGGTGTCAGGCTGGCCTTGCGTCAAAGGCCCTTGGCATCTTTTCCTCCTCCGTTGCCTCTGTCCTTCACCCACATTTTCCCTCAATACATTTCTTGCTCATGTGATCCCATCTTGGCATCGGCTCCTTGGAGGGCCCAAACTCACAAGAACAAAGGGCCGCGGCAGGAGCATGCTGGCGTGTGGAGTGTGGAGGAGATCAAAGTCAGCGTGGCAGGAGCAGACTGAGAAAGGGGGAGAGTGCTAGGGAAGGTGACGGACACAGAAGAGGGGACCAAATCCTGAGGACCTGGCCAGCATCTTAAGGATCCAGAGCTTCACTCTGTAACACAGAGACACCTGTGGAGGATTTTGAACTTGGGAAATGTGAGGTAACTTTAAAAGGACCCTTGTCACTGCTGCATTGAAAACTAATCATTGGAGGAAAGGGCAGAAGCAGGGAGACCAGTTTGGAGCCCACTGCAGAATCTGGATGAGAGATGACAGTGTTTGAAGGACATGGCGGGAAGGGGAAGTGGTGAGCAGTGGATGAATTCTGAATATATTTGAACACAGAGCAACAGCATTTGCTGATGGTTTGGGCATGAGGTGTGAGCGGAAGAGAAGCCAAAGATAACACCAAGATTTCTGGTCTGTGCAGATGGAATTCACATTTACTGAGATAGGGAAGCCTGGATATTGTGAAATATCATTATAGATTTCCTAGTGTAAATAGGTTTCTCCTGCCTGTACGCTGTCAGTGGTGCTTCGCTGGTATTTCTACTTCATTGCAAATCATATTCTTCATACTGTAGTTGCTGCTGCTACTACTGCTACCTACCAATGGATGCTACTCCCCAAGCCATTATAGATATATACAATCTTAAAAAATAAAGATACGTGTTTCCTCCATCTCTCATTTAATTCTTATGACAACCTCATGAGATTAATCCCAGGTTGTTTTGTTTTTGTTTGTTTTTTTGGCCGGCGGTCACATGGAGAGTTAGCGCCAGACTCACAACTGAATCTGGGGTGGTGTGACTCTAATGCTGTCATGCTGGGCTCCTCATTATGCCCTATGCTTCCTTATGCCCCCTGTGGCCCTTCTGTAACTGTTTTCTGTTCACCAGTCTCTCCCTACCAGTCTGTATGCTTCTTGAGAACAAGATGGCACTGTCATTAGCTTTGTATGTGCCACTTCAACTACTAAGTTTCCTTGCTTAGAATAGGTTCGGTAATTCCTCGTGGCATTTTGTGACTTGTGTGTCCCTGACTCTTTCCCACCTACCTTGTAACTGGCGAATAAAACTATGGGAATTTCTAAAAATGATTATATCATCTCCATTGGACTGATGGTATCCAGTGGTTCCCTTGCTTGTCCCTTACCTGTCTGACACTGTGTGGCTTTTGTCTGACTTTCAGCAGTTGCTTTTTGAACCCAGACTCCCTGGTGTCTCTTGGGTACTCCGGCCCAAGGACAAGAGACACCTGATACTCCTTCACAGAGGAGAAACCTGTCTGAAATCTAGGGCCCTAACCCCTCATTTCTGACGCTAGTCATGATGCTAATGTTCTGGTTAGAGAGAGATTTCGACACAGTTAACTCTTTTCTTATGTGTTCTCTTTCCTCTCATATCCGAAGAGCTTCCTCTCTGACAACTGAATTAGTTACAACTTGAGGACACATATGCTCTTTGACATATATGAATTATATAAGCAAATTGGGTTTCCACTGCAAAAGAAAAGCCAGAATAGCAAAAAATTGACTAATTCCTGAAACACTCTTTCTTATCCAGTCACGATCTTTTATATGAACTTGAATGTTAACTCCTACTTATTTGGCAACAACAAAGTGCATTTACAACAATTCACCTTCAAAATGGCCAGCACTTTCTGATTCTCTCCAGCTAATAATAACTCTGGACTGTGGACATCTGATCAGAATGAATTGCATCAGACTGGAGTCTTGCAAATGTTAAAATGTCTTTAGTTGTACAGACCGGTAGATGCTATGGTTCAGTAGCTGTGTTATTATTAGTAGCTCCTTGAATCTTGAGGGAAGCAGCCCAACAAACCATTGTAACTTTTATAAATTAAATGAGAATTAGTGACTGTGCTTGTTGATTGTGAGTATTGAGAACAAGGATATAGAATACAAATGAAACCCCTTTTATATCTAACTAACAATTTAATATATAAAAAGCTTGCTTTGCTTGAGAAGTAAAAATAAATCCATCAGCCAAATATAAAATATTCATCATTTATATCTACCTAACAATTTAATATATAAAAAGCTTGCTTTGCTTGAGAAATAAAAGTAAATCAATCAGCCAAATATAAAATATTCATCATATGCAGGGGAACTATCTGACATGTTTAGGGAATGGACTGATAGACTGAGAAGAAGGAAACCCTATTGAAAAGGTAAAACATAATTCAAGAAGTTAGTGGATAGAATACGGTGCCAAAAAAGACATTAGTCTCCAAATCAAGGTGAAGGTTTGTAGAGTAACAGTCATCTAAACTCCTAAAGGACAGAAAGACTGGAATTTCCACATCTCACTGCTTCTTCCTGTGTGTTACGTGTTCACGTTATAAGTAGAACAGCTTTATTATTGAGGGTGTGTAATAAAATGGATACCTAAAATTTCCCATGGGTAAATTATGAAAATTTTAAATTGTCAGGCTCCCCAAACCTGGGATAAGGCAAGGGATGTTTTGTGAAGGAGAGGTGATAGGTGGGGTGAGAAAGAAACTTGAGAGACTTAACAGACCATGGTGAGAAACAAGAAGCAGCTTCAAACAATGTTAAATTAAATCGGACGGGTAAAAATGAAATGATCTATTGCCATCAATACAACAAAGATCACACCCAATATACAAACCATAGGTGGTCCAGAACATTATGCTTAGTGTCTCAAATACATAAAACATTCATATTTGGTTTTCATTCATTTAACATCATTGATTTATTTTTAATGGAAGTATAATAGACATAGCATTACATTAGTTTGAGGTGTACAATGTAATGATTCCATACTTGTATATATTGCAAAATGATCACTACAGTTAATCCAGTTCATACCCGTCACCATATATAGTTATACTTTTTGCCCCCTGTGATGAGAAATTTCAAGATCCACTCTCCTGGCTACTTTTGAATATACGCTACAGTATTAACTATAATCACCGTATTGTACTTTACATTTCCATGACTTATTCATTTTATAACTGCAAATTTGTACCTTTTGACCTCCTTCACCCATTTCACCCACCCCACCCCCAATTCAGGAAACCACCAATCTGTTATCTATATCTATGAGCTAAGTTTTTAAAATTATTATTATATGCTTCACATATGAGTGAGACCATATATTATTTATCATTTATTCTGTCTGACTTATTTCACATAGCATAATGCCCTCAAGCTTCATCCATGTTGTTGCAAATGACAAGGTTTCATTCTTTTCTTTTATTTCTGGGTAATATTCCATTACACACACACACACACACACAGTGCCAAAAAATGTATACACATTTTAAGAAAGGAAAAAACTGTATTAAAATTGTAATACTCAATATATACCGATAACAAAAGATGAATGCAAGTCACGTTTGACTTCTGCAATTATAAGAGGTACTCAAAGTGGTTACCATCAGCGTCCAGACACTTATGATTATGGCGAACTACTGCTTGAGCATAGATAACATTTCTTAAAATGTGTATGCATTTAACACATTTTCTTTATACATTCATCCATTAGTAGACATTTATTTATGTTGTTTCTATATCTGGCTATTGTAAATTATATATATTTATATAATTTATATAATCTTATATAATCTTTTATATATATATAAAAGACGTGGTCTTATATTATAGTAAAATAAGACAGAGTCTTATATTAATTTTTGCTCCAAAAGACGCATTAGAGCTGATGGTCTGGCTAGGTTTTACTTTTGGGGAAAGTAAGACCATCAGCTCTAATGCGTCTTTTGGAGCAAAAATTAATATTATATATATATATATATATAATTATATATATATAATTAATATATATATTAATTATAATAATTAATATATATAAAAAATATATAATAGATATATATATAACATAGATATATATATATGAAATATATCTATATATATATATTTGAATTAATGTTTTTGTTTTCTTTGGATAAATAACCAGAAGTGGAATTGCTGAATTATATGATAATTTTATTTTGAATTTTTTGAGAAACCTCCATACAGCCATAGTGGCTGTAACCAATAGACATTCCTACCAACAGTGCACAAGGGTTCTCTTTTCTCCACATTCTCTCCAACATTTATTTCTCGTCTTTTTGATAATAGCCATTCTAACAGGTGTGAGGTGATATCTCATTGTGGTTTTACTTGCGTTTCCCTTCATAGTTAAATTTGTTCCTAGGTATCTTATTATTTTTGATGCACTTGTAGATAAGATTGCGTTCTTAATTTCTCTTTCTGAAAGTTATGTATAGAAATGCAACAGATTTTTGTATATTGATTTTGTATCCTGCAACTTTACTGAATTTATTTATTAGTTTTAGCACTTTTTTTGGTGGAATCTTTAGGGCTTTCTATATATAATATCATATCATCTGTAAATATTTAGTGAGAGTTTTACTTCTTCCTTTCCAATTTGGATGCCTTTTATTTATTTCTCTTGCTTTATTGCTCTGTCTAGGACTTCTAATTGTATGTTGAATAAAAGTTTCTTGTTTCTAATCTTAGAGGAAAGGCCTCCTGCATTTCACCATTGAGTATGTTGTTTGCTGTAGGCTTGTCATATATGGCCTTTATTATGTTGAGGTATGTTTCTTCTATATCCTTTGTTGAGAGTTTTTATCATAAATGGGTGTTAAATTTTATCAAATGCTTTTTCCTGCATCTATTGAGATGATCATATGATTTTTATCCTTAATTATGTTAATGTGGTATTACATTGATTGACATTGATTGATTTGTGGATGTTGAACCATCCTTGCATCCCTGGAATAAATCCCACTTGATCATACTGTATGATCCTTTTAAAGTATTGCTGAATTCTATATGCCAATATTTTGTTGAGGGTTTTTGCTAACATTATTTATTATGTGCCTTATATGTATTGGGTATTGTGTTAGAATGCTAAGGAAAGGCTGGCAAATCCTGGTACTAGTGCCACCACTTGCCCATTGTAGCCATGAAAGACATTACCCATCAACCATAACATTAATTCTATTGCTTCTGGTCATTACCTCAGAGTCTTTTTCAGCACAAATATGGATCCCCATTCTTGGCAGAGACTACATGGTGGGTATTGCAGTAAAATCAGGTAATGAAGAGTGAGAGCTAGAATGAAGTTGGAAGAGTGGGAATAGAGAGCTGAATAAATTCAAAAGAGGTAAAAGAGACAGGACATTATCAATGATTAAGTGCTGGCTGGGGATGGCAGTTGCTGGCATGAAGTCAAGAATGACATCAAGCTTGCACAACTGGATGGATGTAACACCATTTATTGAGGCTTACAAGGAAGAGGACCATTTGTAAGATAAGATAAGCTCAGTTTTAAGTAATTTGAGTTTTAGATTCCTGTGGGCCATCCAAATAGAGATTAAGTCATTTCATATTTGGGTCAGTAATTCAGATGCATGATCAAAGCTAATGAGGTGACAGTATAAAACGGGCTGTTGTAACACATGGACTTTATCTGAGTTTCAATCTTGGCTCCACAGGGCACCATTTATATGACTTTTGTCACCTTCCTTAATGTACTTAAATCTTCAGTTTCCTCATGTCTAACATGGAGATAACAATAGTATCTATCTTATAGAATCATCCTGAAGATTTAAATAGTGCCTGACACACACATAGTAAGCACTATGTGAATGCTAGCTCTAAACATGTTGTACTTTACATTTCCATGACTTATTCATTTTATAACTCGAAATTTGTACCTTTTGATCCCCTTCACCCATTTTTCCCACCTCAACCCCAATTCAGGAAACCACCAATCTGTTTTCTATATCCATGGGCTCAGTTTTTTTTATTATTAAATACTTCACATATGAGTCCTTCTAGTCATCGAGGTTCTTATCTCAAGTGTGATCCCCTCGGGGAGCCTGCTCTGGAAACTCCATCTATACAGCCCCACTTTTCTGATTACTTTGTAAAATATCCTGTCCAGTTGTCCTCATTGCACTTTTCTGATATTTTCACCTCGATTTGTTTGTAGCTTTTTTGTTATTATATCATCCAGTAGAATGTCAGTTCCATGATAACAGAGTCCAGGCTGGCCAATTTATCCATAGGGCACAGTAGGCACACGACACTTTCAGAGACCTATGAAAATGTTTTAGTGTCTCTAAAAAGTAAAAGAAAAAAATGGATATAATAATAATAATAATAAGGAATATATAATAAGGAATCCAGCTTGGATTAAATTTATCTTTAAACACAGTCACAAAATGTATTTTTTAATACTTTTTATGAAGGAAGGAGCCCATGCAAGTCATAAAGCAGCCATGGTGGGGACCTGTCATTCTCATTCACTGCATTGCCACCGGCACATAGTACCTGGCACATAGTAAGCTCTCAAACTGAGTTTTTTTGTCCAGATAAATGAAGTAGCTTGAGAACTTTGGGGTCTGGCCTAATAGAAATCAGATGGTGTGTCTGTGTATGTGTTAGACATCTTTTGTTTGCCCCTGTGGATTCACTGTCTGTCCTTCTCCACTTGTCTGTGGGTCTGAGGAGGCTGATCCGTGTGTACAACAATGGCTTCTGGTTGGATTCAGCCAAGGGGAGGCACCAACAGGAGATCTGAGGGTAGAAGGGCAGTGAGGTCTCAGTACTTATTTCTCGGGTTCCCTCCCTGCTGAATCAAAATGGATCTCATTTCCCCATTACTCTAATGACCAATGATAATAATAAGAAAAATAATAATGCTAATTGATATTTACTGAACTTAGCCCAATTACTATGTCATAATGTTGTGAGCCTTTAGTATTAAGTGGTCCTTGTTGCTTCAGGAATGACTAACATCCTGTTACCTGAGCTTCTGATATAAGAGAATCTACACAGTATTTAGAAAACACATTATTTCCTGCAGGATGATATTTTTTCATGACAAAAATAGACATACAGTAAAGCCTAAATTCTTCCAATAAGTCAATACTATGTGGTTCCTGGTTTCTAGGGCACAAAAGGTGTTTCCACTTTGTCAGCTGCCCTTGGTTCTTTCTTTTTTTTTATTTCCATATTTCTCTAGAAAATCGAAATTTCAAAATATAAAGCTAAGATCTTGAAGCCATTTTTAAAATTAATTAATTAATTAATTAATTAATTAATTAAAATTACTTTATAAAATTTATTTGGGGAATATTGGGGAACAGTGTGTTTCTCCAGGGCCCATCAGCTCCAAGTCACTGTCCTTCAATGTAGTTGTGGAGGGCGCAGCTCAGCTCCAAGTCCAGTCTCCATTTTCAATCTTTAGTTGCAGAGGGCGCAGCCCACCATCCCATGTGGGAATCGAACTGGTAACCTTGTTGTTAAGGGCTCGCGCTCTAACCAACTGAGCCATCTGGCCACTCCTCCAGCAGCTCAGCGGCAGCTCTTTGTCTTCAATCTGGTGGAGGGTGCAGCTCACTGGCCCATGTGGGAATTGAACTGGCAATGCTGTTGTTAAGAGCTCACACTCTAACCAACTGAGTCATGCAGCCGACCCTCTTGAAGCCATTTTAAATAATGTATAATTAAATAAGATAATACACATAAATGTACTTTTTAAAAAGGTATCTGAAATTAATGACTTAGTAAATTTGGTTTTAATATATAACAGTATTAGCCCAAATGGCTAAGTTCTTTTTAATAATCAGTATATAAATATCTTGGTAATATGTTAAGTGCTTGGAAGTACATCTCATAATAAATTATTAGTAAAATGTGAGATAAGTAATATTATTCTTATTATAAACTTATTCATCCATTTTTACATTTATTTTAGACAAGGATTTTTATCATGTTTCTAAGTAACTTGCAGCTACATGTGTAAGTTCTGATGATTTTTTTCATTTTATCAGCTATATGAAGTGTAGTTACATTCTACAATATTCCCAAATTCATTTGCTTTGCTAATCCATATAAACTATATCTTATGCCTAATCATTGGCATAAGATCGTAGTGGAACTCAGGTAATTGTTGCGGTCATCAATATTTAATTGTGATAATTAGTATTGTTTTCATGGGGCTGTTACATGGGTATTTCATCAGCACCTCGGGTCTGACTAGGTCCGTTTTACCATTTATCTCACCCACTTTCCCTCCTGGAAGGGTACCCCCTATGTATAAAGTCACCTTGATCTTTAGGTACTCAGAGTAAACATTTCTAAGTCATCCTCTATTTGCTTCTCTATTCCCATTTCCATCCCTCCTCCTCTTCCTTCCCCCTAGAAGTCCCCTTAGGGTGGAACTTTTCTGCCACGGATCTGTGGAGAAGCATGGCGTGTTTGAAAACTGAAGCTCAGCGTGGACAGAATACTGAGCCCTGTGAAACGGGGAGGTGGGGAGGAGCAGGTCGAGGAAGCCCGTGGGTGCCGCGAAGGTCTTGCCTAGGGACTTGGATTTTATCCGTTACTCAGAGGGGAGTCACTAGGAAAACAGTAAGAACAACAACACACGATGCAGAATTGGGAATTAGCATATATGTGTAATGAAAGCAAGGTGAGGGAGTTTCAGGGTCTGATCAAAGAGTGATTGATGGGAAGACGGAGAAGGAAGTAAAGCTGAAGGTGGAGAGAGGGAGTGGGCCGTGCTGGGAGAGGAAGGAGTGGTGTTGGAGAGCAGTTTAGAAAGAATGAAGAAGCAGGACAGATATAGAGGTTCATGGCCAGAGGGAAACTTTAGAGTTGAAGGCTTGAGAAGGGTATGATTCTGGGGGTGGATTATTTACAGCACATGGTGAACATCATTGAAATAGATGAGGGAAGGAACTGGAAGGGGCTTTGGAGGGGTCATGACTGAGGATATTGATAACACACATTGCGTAACAGCAGCATTCGGCGTGGAAAGGAAATCCTCAACCAGCAGAGGAGTGTGAAGTGGATGCTGGGAATGGGGCCAGGCAGAGAGCTGATTGGTTGAGAGCACCGGCTGGGTTTGAATCCTGGCTCCGCCCCTTTCTGATTGTGTGGCCCTGGGGAAGTTAGCCCACCCTCCTGTGGCTCTGTTCCCTCATCTGTACAGTGGGGATAATGATAATGTTTCACTAGTTCATTATCAATATTACAGAAGATAAGCCACGTAAAGCACTCAGAACAGTGCCCAGCTCATAGTAGGTACCCAATCTCTATTAGCCATTATAACTCAGAGGAGGAGAAGTGAAGGTTGTTTTTGGTCTGGGAAGGAGGCAGGAGACTATTGGCTCTCCTCCCTGGTAAGGGGCAGGAAACAAGTGCCTGGGAGAAAAACATACCCATATTTAAAGCAAACTTGTAAGGAAAAACCCTCCATCTTCATGTATGTTAAGCAAGTTGAGAACCTAAGGTAAGTTCTTGGCAGTGGACTGAGCTTCCAGGGTGCTCCGGGGAATGACAGCTGCCCAGAGGACTTGATGCATGGCTTGAACTATCTGTGGAAAACAGAGATGAGAGAGGCAGAGGGTTGGGAGTGGACTTAAGGGCAGATGGGCTCTCAGCCTTGGGATTTTAAATGGGACTCTGAAGAGGCGGCTGGTGGTGGCAGCATGTTTGCAGGATCCCTTTCTGTGGTGAGGACAGTAGAAATCATCATGACCGGTGTGGTTGGGCTGTAGGAGCCTCAGCATGAACGTTTGTTAGAGTGACCTTTAATGAGTGCTCTGAGCAGCTAGAAGATGCCCTGGAGGACCAGCTTATTTCAGCACATATGACAGATTTTGATGTCAAAAACTGTGCTCCTTTTGTTCTTGGCATTTGTCCTAAAACACTGGATCCTGCCTGTCTCTTAAACCTCATTTCATTTTACTTAGGATTTGGGGGTACTCTCGGGAGATACACCCGTAAGGAGGCAAGGAAGGCAGGATTGGACAGAGGGAAAAGCTGATATGCGGTTTGTTTGCAGCTGAGGCCTTGGCCAACTCTGTAGGGGCTGCAGAGCTGGGATAGCCCTTCAGAGTTTCCCCAGCTGAGGCCAAGATATAGGATCTTCGCTTTCCAGCATTAGCCAGTCATTGACTGTATGCTCCCCGGGAGTGGGCGTAAACTTGGGGAAGGTATTTCCCCGAGGCTGAGGGATGCTGCTGGGAGCCCTCGGTAGCTTCATTCCCAGCAGATAGGGGGTGGGGTATTGGCCCCGGACAGCGGCTCTGGGTGGACACCAGTATCCACTATACCCTCCTTGCAGGGTCTTCTCTTAGCACTACCCAGCCGACCTTAGTTTCTTTAGAGTGCTGTAGTGTTGGGGTAAGATGGGAGATGAAGAAAGACAGAGTCACACAGGGGCAATAGGAGAAGCCTGCGGTCTTATGTTACATCCTTTACAGTTTTGCCCAGGGACACTCCCAAGGCTATAGACATCAGAGAATTGAGCTGCTGTCACAACTGTGGGGTTCACCTCCGTGGGCCACGCAAGAGGGGAAGGTTTGTGCACTCGGCCACTCTCTTGTCATTAGCTGCACAGCTCCAGACCATCTTTAATATCTACAGGGCTGTCATCCCATTTGTCAGCACTACTGTGGAGTTACAAAGAAATGGATCTACGTATCACAAGAATGCGAACAACGAGGAGAATGAACTCTTGGTAATGATCAGAGAGTTAAAGGACTAATTATGACTAAACTACTGTCTCCTCTAGAGAAGTTGCCCTTATAGAAGAAAAAGCAGTGAATTCTCCCATTAGGAGTATTTTTCTTTTTTTTTAAAGATAAGAGCTTGGTTGCACATTAAATTAAAGGTAATATAGGAAAATTTAAAAGGCTAAATTTGAGAGGCTAAAACTGTGGCAGCTCTGTTCTAACATATTGAGGACAGGACCATCTGGGCTGTGCCAGAGTTTAAAATGAATATCCACTGACCATAGATAGTTTGAAACATGCTCTTGTGAATGATCAGGTCTCCAGCAGGTTATTTGACTTTTTCTTAGCACCAAAAATGTGCATCTTCCATTATAGGGATCGGAAGATTTCCTTTTAGGGGCAATTATTTGAGTTATTCCCCCAAGATCCCAGAGAATTGTTGATTCCATGGCCACCAGGAGGTAACTTTTGATACTTTCAATGCCAAAAGCAAAAGTCATGGAGAACTCCTCTTTCATTCATCGGGAAAATTTCTAAGTGATGACAATTCTCTTATTCCCTGGAAGAGAAGAAAGGAATATGGACAATGTGTTAAAAAGAAACTTAAGACATATCCCTTTTCATTAAAGTGTGAATTTTACTCTAAATATGCTCATTTCCTAAGTTGTAAGTTATAGTCAGAAAAAAATAAATAGGACCCGGCTATTCCCAAGTTTATGAAGTCATGTAGTCTTTCCTGATGAAAAATTCCCTGCTCAACGACCCATTTGCTGCTAATCGTAATAAGGTCATCCAAGGGCACAGCTGTTGGATTTCCGTGATACACACAACAACTGATTAAGATTGTCCAGCGAAATCACGGACATGCACTATTGTACTGGTTGGAGAATTGTGCAGACTGAAGCTTTCGGCGTCAATGAGAGCTGGTTAGTCAGCCTGCCGTTAATTAGCAGGGGAATGCTCTCCTGTTTTAAATAATTTATGTCTGCATTCAAAGTAGGCGGTAGAAGGAGTATAATAATGAGGAAGCATTACTGCTCACCAGGAGGCCTTTGCAAACACCATTTACCAGCACAGGGAGCACCGGGGTTTGAACACAGTTTGCTGTACGACAAAGCTCAACTGAAACAATTGACTCTTCTGATGAGATTGTTTGATATGCAACTGAAAGTAGTTAATCTGGTAACCAAGGCATAAGAAGAATGTGGTGCTTTTAGGTCTTTAATGGGCAAACAGCATGGGAAATTTTTTGTTTGTTTATACTTTTAGAGAAAAGAAATGTACCTTTGACTTAGATTCTAGACCATTTCTTTTTGTGCATTTGGCTTAAAGAGCTGGCAAAACCATTGAAATTAGTGCCATTTTGTTAAATGGGGAAAATGTAGATTGATTCCATTCATATAAGTAAAAATTTCTCTGAACATATAAAATATTTCTTGAGCTGGCCTAATGCACATTTGCATTTCTCTTTAATATGAAACAGCTGTTGTATTTTTCATTTTATGGTGTCTTAAAAAGAAGGAAAGGATTGGGAACCGGCATGAATCACACATCCTCACTACGTTTCATTAAAGACAATATCACATTAATTCCCATTGCTCCTGAGTCTGATGGAGAACAGAAACTTACTTCATTTTTAAAACCCTAAAAGTTAACATAGAAACTTTAATGTAAGCATTTAAATTATCCACTTGGAATGAGAAAGTGAGTCGGTCTGCTCTGACATGCATCAGCTTAACGGCACCAGTCTGGATTTAGAGCTGGAAAGGTATAAATTTACTTACATAAATCAAATCATCCTGGTGAAAGGTAGCCATGTAAATCCCCTTTTCTCACCCAGCATTCTCATTTGGGTGGAAGAATTGATTCTCTTAGCAATGGAATAAGCCGCCCTCCTTCTCCTTTTGCTAACATGGTTTCTTTACAATTATGCAAACTAAATTTCAGTCGTCTTCCTTATCATGGCCTTGGGAAATAAAAATCTGGCTGGTTAAATATGGCCGATGTTTTTCATTATAGTTTGATACTTACATTCTACGTGTGTAACAATAACCACATCTAGATTTTTTTTCTGACGTGCCTGAGCTGAAAAATCAAATTAATTTTCAGTCACCGTGGATTTGTGACTTCATATTTTCAATAGGATTCTGAGCACACTCTAAGAAGACACTTTTGTCCTTCTGTCTGCCTACTTTGGCACTAAGGCCTACTGGGAGAAAAAAAATTGTATTTTTTTTTTTTTAGAGTCAAATATATGTAGGGCAAAATTTTGACTGCTTCTAATCTGATGTGTGAATTTTGGCACGTTAAATGCACACTCTGAGCTTTGGGACCTCCGTTTGTCAAATGAGAATACTAACTGCTGCCACCTAGATTGTTATAAGGGTTAATGGAGATCATATGAATAAAAATACCCGCCATGGGTCTAAGACTCAATAGGAGCTCACAGATGGTAGCCTTCTTTTTCCCTTTCTCTTTCTCCTTCCCTTCCTCTCACTTTCTAGCTCAAAGGGACAGTGGCTGGGCAGTTGTCAAGGACTCTCTAAGCTGCAGGCTTAGAGCGTCTTTCACAGTTTATAAAGTGTCATGAGAAAGCCTCCTGTAGAGGACACAAGTCGCTAAACTGTGTACATGACAGCATCCCGATTGTGTAGAATTTTCACCTCCAAGCTCAGCACAACACATCATTTCTTGAAGGTAAATCAGAAAAGGCAGACTAGAGGCAGGGAGAATCCCAAAGTTCTCTAGTGGTATTTGAGAGTAGGTTACTGTCCCAGACTTGGGGTAGAATCTCCTGAGTCCCCTTCAGGACTCCTAGGAGTGGAATGGTCTTTGACTGGAAACTAAATAAGGCAGCAGAAATGTACCAGACGAGGGTGTGGCCATCATCAAAACCAGAGTATTCGTAGTTAACAGAACCAGAATATATGCCAGGATTCAGTAGCTGGAAATGCAATATTTTATTCTTATAAACAACTCTACAGTACAGCGAGAACTCCCATTTTATCACATTGAGTCTTACAAAGCTAATGCAATGAGTATTATTTGCCTAGTTTTATAAATACAGAAAGAGAAGCTCATTGAGACAAAACCAGTACCAAAATCCGAGTCTTCCTGTCCTGGGAGGTAGTGGTCTGTAGTAATTGCACGTGTGGACCCTAGAATCAGACACCTTGGCTCAAATCCCAGTCCTGGCCCTTCCTTGCTAAGTATCCTTGGGCACATTATTTGACTTGCCTGAATTTCAATTTCTTTATGTGAAAAATAGGAATAACTTTATAGGATTGCTCTGAAGATTTAATAAAATAATGAGCTAGTTGCTCAAGCCAATACTTAGTAATCTTGCTTTTCTCGCAAATTCTTCATTCCTCTTCGTTCTTACCAAACTAGTAAAACTTCTATTCCAGCCTTCTTCATTTCGACAAAGAGTACCCCCACCCATCAATTGTTTAAGTGTATAACCTACATATCATCCTTGATTTCTCTCTTTTCCCTGTTTTCCTCCCCATCCTCCAATCCATAGTCTCTCAGATCTGCCTCCAAAGTACTTTATGAATCTGTCCACTAGTCTCCATTTATGCTTTCCAACAACATGGTCCTTAACTGGGCACCTGCAGCAGCCTCTGCTTTTTTACACATGACTCCTGCAGTGTTCCTTACATTGCAGCCAAAGTGGCCTTTCAAAAATGTAAATCACTTCTATTTGGTCTGTGTGTCTGTTTTTCTGCCAATACCATGCTGTTTTGATTATTGTTGCCCTGTAGTACAAGCTAAGGTCAGGGAGGGTGATATCTCCAGCATTGTTCTTTTTTCTTAGACAAATAGTGACAAATGTTGGAGAGGCTGTGGAGAAAAAGGAACCCTCATCCACTGTTGATGGGAATGCAGACTGGTGCAGCGTCTATGGAAGGCAGTGTGGAGGTTCCTCAAAAAAATGAGGATAGAATTACCATATGACCCAGCCATCTCTCTCCTGGGTATCTACCCCAAGAAATCTGAAAACATTTATCCATAAAGACATGTGTGCTCCAATGTTCATTGCAGCTTTATTTACGGTGGCCAAGACATGGAGACAACCAAAATGTCCTTCAATAGATGAATGGATAAAGAAGTTGTGGTACATATACACAATGGAATACTATTCTGCCGTAAGTAAAAATGAGATAGTACCATTTGCGACAACATGGACGGATCCTTGAGATTATAATGCTAAGACAGAAAATGTAGAGAACCATATGTTTTCAATGATATGTGATATATAAAACTGTGAAAACAACAAAAGAACAAGACAAACAAATGAAGGAACAAAAACTTGTAGACATAGACAATAGTTTAGGGGTTACCATAGGGTAAGAGGGGGCTCTAAAAGAGGGTAAATGGGGTCTAATATATGGTGATGGAAAGAGAACTGACTCTGGGTGATGAACACACAATGTGAGATATAGATGATGTATTACAGAATTGTACACCTGAAATCTATGTAACTTTACTAACAATTGTCACCCCAATAAACTTTAATTTAAAAAATAAAAAGAAAAAAGAAAAAAAATGTAAATCATATTATGTGACTCTAGTGCTTAAAAACCTTCCCCTGGCTTCCTAATGTACATAGACTAGAGTCCAAACAAACTCCCTGCATGGCTCCTGCTATCAGTCTGAATATATCTCATGTTCTTTCTCGTTTTCCACACCCTTGTTGCACTGGTCGTCTCAGGGCTTTTGAACATGCTGCTGAATATTTTCTCTCATCCTTTGGATTTTAGAATCAAAAAGCAAAGCTCAACATATTTGTGACCTCAAGGAGGGCTTTGAGCTCCTGATCTAAAGTGGATTCTTGTCAGTCACTGTCTATCAGCCTCCATCTTTTAAAATATTTTTACTATTAAATTTTTAGTGTATTTAAATATTTTAAAAACATTTACTATATATTTTTTTTACTATTTTTAACTTTTTTTTTTTTTTTTTTTACTACAGCACTTAATCTTATACTATCCTATTATACTATTTGTGTGCTTATCTAATGGTTTATTTTTTTCATCTCTGTCCTCTAGAATATACTCCAATGGGTCAGGGGCTTTTGCCTTGACAATCACTGACTAGTGCTGGGGCAGAGTAGTCACCCAATAGATATTTGTTGAATGAATGAATGAATAAAAATAAAACAGCATAGGATATGCAGTAAATACTCCATAAATGCTATATTTTGCCTCCTCTACTGAAAGCAGAGAATGAAAGTGGTTTCACAATCAAGCAAAAAATAATGAGGTGACTGGTACACAGAACTACATAGTGGAAAGTAGATAGTTCGGAGTCAGACCAACCAGGGTTCCAGCTTTTCCTCCCTATACCTCGGTTCCTTTGCTTGTTAAGTGGGAATCGGCATTGTCCATGCCTCATAGAGTTGTGAGAATGGAACAAAATGATTTACAAAGGGCTTAATTCCAAGACTGCTGTAGAGTAACTCTAAATAAATGGTTATTTCTATGATCATTGAGACCTAGACAATTTGATACAATGGAAGTTTGCTGATTCACAAATACTTTCTTGTTCCCTTTCTTCCTTGAGAATTGAGCTTGATCAACCCGAGAGTCAGGCTTGTGTGGATTAAAGATTTTCAGGGAAAGACAATTGCGAGGCAAAGGAACAACTAGTCAAACTTTCTGTGGTTTCCTCCCATACGTTTTTGGCACTCCACATCACTTATGGTTCGTTCTTCTTGATTGTCAAGGAACTCTCAATCATCTTAATTTTATACAATTGATGCTATATTGACATACTGGGCAAAAATTGTCAGTTTTCACAAGTAAACCTCACCTGAATCAGATTGGCTGCCCTTTAATCGTGTAAGATATTGATTGTTGTAGGTAAAAGTGATTTGACTGAAAAATATGGTTGATTC
Organism: Rhinolophus ferrumequinum; assembly: GCF_004115265.2. Taxonomy (NCBI): domain Eukaryota; kingdom Metazoa; phylum Chordata; class Mammalia; order Chiroptera; family Rhinolophidae; genus Rhinolophus; species Rhinolophus ferrumequinum. The sequence goes on from NC_046300.1 coordinate 53,695,664, forward strand.
CATGTTCATGTACAAAAATGACTCAAAATACAAATTTATAGGATTTGTTCCAGGTCATCCTGTATGTGTATGATAGTAAGAGGTTGTGAACCCATGAATTTATGGAGTAGTTGTAGATCAGAAGGAAAATATATCTAACATTCCCTACTTCAGGCATGACGTCTCTCATTCCTGGGCTATTCATTCTTGCTCTTTGTTTTCACTCTATTTGAGGCAAATTAGTAACACCATGACTGAGTAGTTATTTTAAAAGTAGTATCCTTTGTGTGTTAGCCAAATTCATGGCAATTCCATATTGTTGGATAGAGGGACTAAAGACCCCAAAGATAAACTCTCTAACTCATATTACGTGAATTCTTTTAAAAAGTAGTATTTCTTTTAGGAGAAGATGTCCCAGTCTTCTTTATTCAGTTCCCTTTACTTGGAGTGCCCTTTTCTGGTCCACCTCTGAATGTTTGCACTCTGCCCATTGCCTACGCCCCTGCTACTTTCTCTATAAAGACTTTCTGTAAGCCTGTGTTGTCCAGCTTGGTAGCCACTGAACACATGTGACTATTTAATTAAAATTAAATAACATTACAAATTTTTATCTTAGTCTAATTTATGGTGATGGAAGGAGAACTGACTCTGGGTGGTGAACACACAATGTGAGACATAGATAATGTATTACAAAATTGTGCACCTGAAATCTATGTAACTTTACTAACAATTGTCACTCCAATAAACTTTAGTTAAAAAAAAATTATCTTAGTCATACTGACCACATTTGAAGTGTTTGGTAGCTACACCTGGCTAGTAGCTACTCTATTGGACAGCACAGAGCTAGAACATTTCCACCATTTCAGAAAGTCCTATTGGATAGTGCTATTCCAAGCACTCCAGGCGAGTATACTCTCAACTTTTTTTGACTTTTCATAGAACCTTCTTTGGTCCTTTATGGAACATGTCAATCTCTACTTTGATTGCCTGTATCAGATGATGATATGTAGAGCTCAAGGAGCCCCTGGTCATGATTTTGGGGTTTCACAGTGCTGGGGCAGGAGAGGCTAAATCAGCTGAATCCACAACTTTGGCCTTCCACTTCAACCAGAAGAGCTACTGTGGGACAGAGGCAGGAGTGCAGTTTCCAGGCTCTCGGCCTCACGTGGAAAGGTGCTGGCTCAGGTAGTAAATGGCCATCAACTGTGATTGGATGGCCATCGGCTGTGGCTATTTGGCCATTAGCTGTAACCAGTGAGACATTGGCCACTAATATAACCGCCGTGGCTATGCTAGCAGAAAATGGGGGCTAGCAAGAAGATGGTGGCTGAGCTAGCAAGCGGCGGATCGTAGATTGCAGATTGCAGGAAGGCGGATGCCGCCAGCGAGAATATAGTGGTATGACTCCCCTATCTATGGCTCTGTGGGTGTTCCTTTTTGACCTCACCATATCCTGCGTTCATATGTGGGGAGCGGCACCAGAGACCCCGCATTCCACCCTGCATGACACGTGGTGTAGTGAACAGGGTACGGTGCCGGCCAAAGCTCTCCCAAGGACGGTGGAGCAGTTTGTGCGTATGAACACTCAGTCTCAGGAAGACCAGGAGGAGCAGCTGCTGGAGAGCTGGACCCCCGTGGAGGGGTGGGAAGACGTGGACGGTTCCCCAACCAGCATAGGCTGGAGAAAGCGAAGATCATTGCGGCCCTGTGGGCTGGGAAGTGCTTGTTGAGGCCCTCACCCCCAGGTTGGGGAGGACGTGGAGCCCTCGCCCTGCGGAGAGGGCACACATTGTGAGGCTAACGCGCAGCCCTGGCGAATGACTGAGGACTATGGGGAATGGGCTCCATCCCTGATTTGATGGACCGTTTGACTGTTTGCTTGGTAACATACCACCATGTAGTGGAACCGGTGGATGTTTGCTTCCTGTGTCTTGACTGGCTGCCATCGAGAATATGTAAGCACCTTGACTGTGAGTTGCTGTTGTTCCAGCACAGTACCCTGAGAGGCCCAGAGAGAGTGGCAGTGCCCTGAGAACTCTGGCTGAGCCCAGGAAGTCTGGCTGTGCCCAGAGAGAGTGGGAGTGCCCTGAGAGGCCCTGGCTGTGCCCGGGGAGACTGGTGTTCCTTTTTGGCCTCACCATATCCTGCGTTCTTATGTGGGGAGCGGGACCAGAGACCCCACATGACATCCGGCATGACAAATACTTCAAAAAAAGTTATTTCAAAGAAGAGCTACATTTTTGTTTGTTTTACCTGGTGGAGTTCTATGTGGGATTACTTTTGCTAAAAGTTTGAAAACTGCTCTCTTTACTCCTGTTATATTTTCTGCTCAGACCCCTTGAGGTCAGGATTTACTTCTGATTCATTCTTTCATCTTCACACTACGTGGCCCAGTGCGTTGCTAGTGTAGACACTCAAATATTTCTGGTCGGTTGAATGAAGGAGTTAAAGCCTAGGGACGAATGCTTGATGACGCTCCATCGCTTCCAGCCTCCAGTGTAATCACTGAACCTTAGTACAATTAGACCCCTGGCCAGTTACGGATTAGATGGTTTTCCTAATGTCCTCATCACTGCCAGTGTTAGCAGACATGTAGGTTATGGGATTCTCTGCTCCAGAAATTACATTCTCTTCTGTCTCTCTAATAGTTATTTGGGTTTTGATTTACAGTTTGGTTTACCGTTTCTGATCTGTTTACACCTCTTAACAACCTTCCATTCATCCAGTTCTTCCTCCAGGGAGTTTAACTAGATTGGCCAATTAGCACTTCCTTTTTAACAAACAGATAAATATTTCACTCTACTCAAGTTTGGAGGACACCTTGCAGTGATGAGATAAATCAGGACTTCCTTATAGTTTTTTTTTTTTACTTAGAGAGAGTGCATCACTTGAAGCAATTACATTGATAATAATAGCGCACACACGTGTACAGATTTCATGGTCGTGTCTCCACTGAGAGCTTTGATTTCTCCTTGGAGTCAAGGACTGTAGGATCGCATGAGATTTCTCAATTTGCTTGGAGCTTAGATAGGCTTTGCTGTTTAATAATTGTAATATATGGTGAATGTTAGTGCAAAGTGACTTGAACCAAATGTATGATGTCTGATATCTGTATCCACAAACTTCCCCATAAGATCGCTAGAATTATATAACATTCTCATACATTCTAAAAGAGAATTTATTGTCTTTCCACATCCCCAATAGTTCTGACCTCTCTGCTAGTTAGCTATTAAGTAAATTAGGTGATAATTTTAAGAAAGCACAATTAATATATTAAAGTGTTAGCTTATTCTAAAGAATGAGTACATTCTACCACCACATTTTACTCCTTAGCTCTTTTATTTATAGAGTTGCTCACTGTCTCTTAATGAATTAATGGTTTTGCTGAGACACTAAGTTGTCTTTAACTGAGGGACAATAGTCAAGTTGGCTTTTGAGGCACTAGTAATTGATAGCTGTGCGGGTGATGGTTCCAGCATCAATCTGTGATGTTCTTTTATCAAGACTAATTCCAATGTAATATTTCAGTTTAGTTTTCACTAAAGTATTCAATTTGCATTTAAAAAGCAGTCAATATAGGTTAATATAGTGGTGTCAACTGACCACTAATGAACTCTTCCACTTGTATAACACTGCCCTTCTCACCACGAATTGTCTTTGACTGACGTTCCACTACCCTGTGTGCCAGCCAGACAGACATGTGAACGCCTACTAGTTCCATACACCCAGAGATGCTAAATGTGGGTGCGTTGAATGGCTGTTGGACTATTCTGTCTGTGCCAATGTGACTAGGTACGTGGGGGACACAAAACTGAACAAAATAGGCGATGTGTAACCTAGCGGGGCAGTCATGAACATAGCTAGTGACAGTACAAAGGAGGTAGATGATTGCCTTCATGAAAGTCCAGATAAGCTGTGACAAAGAATCCAGAGCGAGGAGAGCTTTGTTTTCTGTGGGGGTTGGGAAAGCTTTACAGACAGCATGGCATTGGAGAAAGACCTGAAGAATAAATACAGCTGAAGAGGTAGAAGAACATTTTTGTCTTCTCCGTCTTGAATCTCTGCCTTCTCTTTCTAATGCATCTCTGACTCAATCAAAGAAAGTTCTGTTTTAAAGGGTTTGTGTGATTAGATTATGCCCATTCAGATAATTCAAGATAATCTCCCAATTTTCAGGTCTGTAACCTTAATTACATTTGCAGAGTCCCGTTTGCCATGTAACATACGAGGTCAGACAATTAAGTTTGCAAACTCATCTTAGAAAAAGTGCTACACACCTCATTGCTGAATATGACTACGGTCACCTTTGAAGTACTCCCCTTGGGAAGCTCTGCACTGACATCAGCACCAAGTCCACCCTTCAAAGCAATTTTGGAACTCTTTTCTGGAATGGCTATCAGAGCTGTCGTCGTATTACCCTTGATGTCCTGAATGTCATCAAAATGTCTTCCTTTCAATGTTTCCTTTATCTTCAGGTAAAGAAAGAAGTCATTGGGGGCGCCGGCCCGGTGGCTCAGGCAGTTAGAGCTCCGTGCTCCTAATGCTGAAGGCTGTCGGTTCGATTCCCACATGGTCCAGTGGGCTCTTATCCCCAAGTTTGCTGGTTTGACTCCCGCAAGGGATGGTGGGCTCTGCCCCCTGCAAATAACAACGGCAACTGGAACTGGAGCTGAGCTGCGCCCTCCACAAAGAAGATTGAAAGAACAACAACTTGACTTAGAAAAAAGTCCTGAAAGTAAACACTCTTCCCCAATAAAATCTTTAGGGGAAAAAAAAAAAAAGAAGTCATTGGGGGCCAGATCAGGTGAGTAGGGAGGGTGTTCCAATACAGTTACTTGTTTACTGGCTAAAAACTCCCTCACTGACAGTGCTGTGTGAGTTGGTGCATTTTGGTGATGCAAATGCCATGAATTGTTGGCGAAAAGTTCAGATCGTCTAACTTTTTCATGCAGCCTTTTCAGCACTTCCAAATAGTAAACTTGGTTAACTGTTTGTCCGGTTGGTATAAATTCATAGTGAATAATCCCTCTGATATCAAAAAAGGTTAGCAACATCATTGCAACAAGTTTTCGAACTTAATTGTCAGACCTCATATTCACAGCTTCCAGGGATTAGGGCATGAACATATTTGGGAAGCCATTATGCCAACTAGAGTGAGGGAGAACAGTAGAAACAGAGGGGCTCTTCATGACATTGGTGAGGAGTCAGGTATGGGCAGGGGGATGCAGCAGGAAACAGCTGCAGAGGCAAAATGGATCACTCCCTCCATGTGTGCCTGTAACACTGTGGTGACCCCACTAAGCGTAAGCTCAGATACATTGAGTTGTTTCTGATCCGCTGCTTGAGACCAGGGACCTGGCTGTGTTCAGGTTTGCACCCTCGTTCCCTCCCAATAGGTAACTGATACATCTTTTTGAAGCTGAGTTGAAACAAATTGATGGAAATTGAAAATAGTAGGATAGCATTTCTTAGGCCAAGTAGTAGATCTCTAAATGAGGATTAGCAGACAGAGGTGGTAGGGGAGATAATTTTAGTAGGGGTCTTGTTGGCAAGATTGACATCACGTTATGGAGTAGACCCCATCTTTCCCTCTCATACTTGCTGCTTCAGGAACCCTCTTAGACCCTTCACCACCTTCTGTATTTGGAGTTATTGCTATACCAGCTTTTGGTATTTTTAGGATAGTTTGTTGTTTTCTAGGCTTCTCAGTAGTCCATAGTCCTAAAGGTTTCCTCATGTCTTAAATAAATGTAGCTTGATTTCAGTTTACCGTCTAAGAGCTATTCAGTTAACTTGCTGGGTTTAACAGGAATGCCATCTAACTATGCCATTACTTGGGGTTAAATAGGGAGGCTATGCTTTGGAAGTCGACTGTTCTGGATTGTGGCTTGGTCTACTTCCCATGACGTCTCTTAGGCTTGTTATTCTCATCCATAAAATTGGGATATGATACCCCATAGATCATCCTGCAGATTAAATGGGAGCATGAAGGTGAACACTTGGTTGTTAATTATTAATTACATTGATTAATGACAAATGAATATCAGACCTCAACCTTTTCTCAAAATGATTGTAACCCAGGGTCTTATTGGCTAGACTGATGTAATTTATACGTGAAATACCTAAAATATGAGCAAGTAGAAAAACGGTGGCAAATGAGACTCTAGTCAGAGGACACCTCCTCACCTCGTCCCTCCCTCCCAATGGCCCCTTCTTTCTCCTACTGTTTCTCCCTCATTAGATGGATATGTCTGTCTCTGTGCTGGAAAAGCATGGAACACACATTCAGTGTCAGGGTTCCTGTGACAACCTGAAGGAGTCCCCACTCCAGCCTGCAATGCTCCCTCCAGTACTGGACTTGTCTTTTCATTCAGCAACTCATCATGTCCTGTCTTGTGTTACCTTTTCTTTTGTTATTTAACTTTTCAAGTGTTTATGTCTTATTTATAAAACTATTTTATGAGCTTCTAGTCACTCATTCAAACACATTTTCTGAGAACCTACTACGTGCTAGGCACTGGGGAAGTAGTGGGGTCAGGATAAATGTGACCCCAGTCCTTGACTTGACAGTCGGGGGTGGAAGCTGGATGGTTAATCAACTATGATCAGTGTGGCATGTTACAGAGGACAGACGGGGGATTATAGGAGCGCAGGCATCTTTATTCAGTCCACAGTGCCTTGGATTTAATAGGTACTCAATAAATATTAATAAAGTGTTTATAATTTTACCCCGTTGGGAACTCAATACTGTTGAAAATAGGCAATATTATAGTTGGTGTCTCTGAACTTGAGGTCAGGCCCCATCAGAGATTTCCCAGTATGTCTTGGAGGCTGATGGACGTCTCCCTGCTCCCCCATCAGCACCCTCAGCACTGCCCTCCCCAGGCCTACGCCGGGTCTAACTGCCCATGATCTCCCTGCTGCCCTATTAACGGCTTAGCCCAATGACTCAAAGCTCAGTATGTATCTGAGAATCTAGCCATGTCCCGAGAGACCGTCTTTACTTTTGTCACCCAGTTCTCCTTGTTTTCATCATTGTCTTCTTTGCTAGTGTTGATTTTAAGGTGATAGGCCTTATTTCTCGGGCAAGAATGTATTTCAGTAGCAACAATGTATTTCAGGAACCAGTGAAACAAAGTCAAACTATTTTTTTCTCTTTTCAATTGCACTGAAATTCTGATTATTTTGTGAAGGATGGAGGGAGAGGTCATGATACTCAGGATAGCAGGTCTTTTATTTATGATGCTTATTCCATACGTATGCAGTTCTCAGAGACATCCCTCCATACACTTGTTCCTTCTCCTCGAAGTCCCAGAATGTTTTCCCCACACATCCAAGGACGGTGTGCCTTCTAACTCCGCTCAAACCTCTAAGCATTTTCCAGGAGCAGCTGACAAGGGTGCAGGAGAAGAGAATTATGTTACCCTGATCTTTTGCTCCTTACAACCTTCCTTATGTCTGATGAAATATAAATAGTATAAACCATGATTCACTATTAAGCCTGAAAGAGAAATGACACTGAGATACATAAATTAATGTTAAATCTATTTTCAACAGTGATTGCAGGATTAGGGAGATCTCACTCACCTGTAGTTAGCAATGCCAGATGATCACTGAAGAATCACATTTTTCAGTTCTTGATGACAATATTAGGAAAAATATTAAAAATACTTTATAGAATCATGAATGTAACATTTGGTAAAGTAACTTTTCCCCCAATGCCTTTAAATAAAATCATATGGCCCCATAATTACCTGAACTTCTTTGACATACTAATTAACTCTGATTTAAAACAGCCATTATTTTTAGAGTTAAGCTTAGTGAACATTGTCTAATATTATTATGTGACCATTAATATGATTAGAAGAAATGCGATAAGAAAAAGAAGAAGGCAGTGATTAAGAGGAGTCATTTGGGAACAAAGTTGAACTAAGGAGGTTGGTGACTCTTCACCATGTGATAATGTACATTATTGGTATAATTTATCTTTCAAACAAAATGACTCTACTTATCCCCCAACCCGTCTATGTTAGATTTTTGTTTTTATAGCTATTGTCAAATGGAGTGATACACTTCAGAATGAGTCCTGGGAAGTCATCACTCTGTAAGTTCGGGAATTTTTACTTCTGTTTTATGAAATTAGCTAGATCTAGGTGCTTTCCTAGCAAGTAACAGAGAGGAAAATTCAGAATGCATTCAATGGAGAAAAAAGAAATTATTATTATTATTATTACTATTATTATTATTTTGCTGAACACAGTGGAATCCAAGATAAAATATCCTTTCTAGTTCTTGAAAAGAGTGAGCAACAAACTACCAGCTGTGTCAGGACCACATTATTGGAGGTCCATGAAATCATGAACGTTTCCCATGACTGAAGTCAACATTTCTCATTGATTCAATGAGGACTACATTTCTTGTGATAAAAACATTCAACGTAGAAGAAGAAATTAAATAAGTAAAGTGGATATTTTATCTAAGTAGTTCCACCATGTGGATGTGAAATCATACAATGAATATATTTGCTCATGCATTGGATAAGAGCTTGTTATATGTTAAGCATCAATCTAAGTGCTGGAGATTCACCAAAGAAGAAGACAGGCAAAATTCTTGTGCTATAGGAGCCTGCATCGTAATGGGAGGAATTAGAAAATAAGTCAATTAACATATAAATAAGCCATAAAATATCCGATTATGATAAGTGCTATGAAGCAAAAAGCAGAGTGATGTCACAGAGAGTGAGTGGGGACTGCTTTAGATAGAGATGTCAGGGAAAGGAAATCTGAGGTGGTGAACGAGCAGGTTGTAGGGAAGGGCCAGAGAGGCTGAAGCCCAGGGAGTGAGGGGTAGTGTTGTAAGCTGAGATCCCAGAGGTAGCAGGTGAGGTGGGGCCTTCCCAGCCAGGCAAGGATTTAGTCAAAGTGCAGTGGGGAGCTCTTAGTGAGTTTTAATCAGAGAATGGCATGATCTGACATGTATTTTTAAAGATGGTTTGGTTGTTGGGGAAGAACGAGTTAAGAGGCTATGGTGACAGACTGCAGCAGCGGTGGGAATGGACAGAGAGAAGTAGGTGGATTTAGGACATGCTTCAGACATCGACTTAATAACTCTTGCCCATGAAGTATATGTGGAGTGAGAGCAGTCAGCGACAGGATAAATTTGCATAGTGCCTGTTACTGAGATGGAGAAAGGCTGGGAACAGAGCAGGTTTTCTTGGGGGGTGGGGAGAGGATAGCAGGTGGGGGATCAAGTACTCTGGTTAGAACATGTTAAAATCAAAGTGCTTATTCGACATCTGATCACCTGTTCAGTTTTTGAAAGTACAGGTTCTCAGACCCGCCTGTATCACTTAGGAATATATGTAGTTTCAGGTAAGAAAATAACCAAGTAAAAGTGGCTTAAACAAATAAGGGCTGATTTTCTTCACATAAAAGCAGGTGCAGAGGGATGGCGCTCTATTGTCCCATCAAAGCCCAGGCTCTTAGTAGCTCTCTATTGTGCTATTCTTAGCATTTAGGTCATTGCCTGTGGCTGCAGCTCCAGACTTCAGCGTCCACATTTAAGTCATGTAAGTCAGGAAGGAGGGGGAAGCGTGGTGCTAGAAACATTTATCTTTTTTTTAATTAAGAAAGCAAAAGTTTTCTTAGGAACACTCATCAGAGACTTACACTTATTTTCATTGTCCAGAATTGTGTCACATGGCAACCCTTAGCTACAAGGGAACCTGAAAAAGAGAATAGTAGGCACATTGATGCCCTCCCCCAAATTGGGGTTACACTAGGAAGAGAGAAAGGGCACTTTGACATCAGATAGGCAATTAGCAATATCTGCCACTCCAAGATATTTCAGTTTAGAAGATCTGGGGGAGATTTCAGTTTAGAAGGTGCGGAGATGGTGCCACACATTCTAATGAAAGCGACAACTGTATAACAGCTGGTGTAGACAAGTGGAGAGTTCAAGAATGGACAGAGCTGGGCTCCCGGTTCCTGCTCCGTACTTAAAAGTGCCGTCCATAACACCATCTCCCTCATCACAGATGAATGGGGACAACAGCTATAGAACACTCTGTCTTCTGAGGCTGCTCTCCATGCAATAAATTAGGTCAATATTTCAGAGGTAATTGTAAACACCTTCATTTTCTAAAGTATCATACTTTCCCTTATTTGGGGATCTCATGCAGCCCTGGAGTCAGGATGGTTTTCAGAAACAGCTTTCTTCGGTTTCTCGGTAAAATAATTGTTTCTGCACGCCACCCCTCTAGTTGTGTCCCACATCAAGCTCACTCTGCCATGCCCATCACATAGGGTTTGAACAAGAGTGGATGGGAGGCCCAGCTATCTTGAGCTTGGATAGAATATAATGTGTCACTCCTTACTACGGAAGTTATTAATTATTAAGAATATCTTTTTAAAAAAAATTTATTGGGGAACAGTGTGTTTCCAGGGCCCATCAGCTCCAAGTTGTTATCCTTCAATCTAGTTGGGGAGGGCGCAGCCCAGTCACCGTTTTCAATCTTCAGTTGCAGGGGGCGCAGCCCACCGTCCCATGTGGGAATTGAACCGGCAACTGTAGTGGTGAGAGCTCGCGCTCTAACCAACTGAGCCGTCCGGCCGCCCTAACAAGAACTTCTTTGATATAACGCATTGTCTACATCGTCACTGCCAAGAATGGGAGGATGATAAATGGATGCCCATTGGATGGGATACAGCAAAGTGTAATGTGGAAAAGGAAGCTCAGAAACTTAGAGAAGAAGCAGAGCACTGAGTGCCTTGGTCTCTCTCTCTCTCTCTCTCTCTCTCTCTCTCTCTCTCTCTCTCTCTCTCTCTCTCTCTCTTTCTCTCTCTCTCTTTCTCTTTCTCTCTCAACACACACATATACACATTCTTCAAAGGTGAAAAACCACTTATTGACCAAGTTAGAAAACAAATATAATATTTTCTTAAATTCTAAGCAACAAGACATTTTAGCCTTCCTCTTTGATTTCATCTAATCCTTTGAACCCGGTGTTACATGTAGGGCCTGTTCAGGACAAAGTTAATCTTTGGAGCTATCCACTTCCTTTTCGTACTTTCCTACATTCTTTTAGGGCAAACTTTTCTGTGTTTAGGTCCTCCCTAGGAGGATGCTATGCCCTTGAACTTTTCCAGCTAGCATCCCCAGCCATCAGAACAAGAGCTTAGAGTATGCAGTGTAGAGTTGGTGCTTAATCATGCTATCAGAAACCTAGCTTCCTTCTAGACTCTGCTTCACCATCCTTAGCTTATTGGCTGTTGTTTCATGGTTGTAACATAGCTGCTGCTGCTCCAAACACCCCATCCACAGTCAGAATGGAAAGTGAAGTGGGGAGAAGGGTGGTACCAGCAGCATCTATTTCCTTTTCATTAGTAAAGAAAAAGCTTCCCCATAAATTCCCAGACTATAAGGAAGGCTGGGAAAAATAGTATTTGGTTTAGTAAAACTGGAGTTGTGGAAGCTAGAACAAAGGAGGGAATAGATTGATGTCTCCACTTAGAGCTGGGTGGTGACTATATCGAGCATGACTTAGGGTGACGGATGCATTCCACTACATGGATCACAAGTGAGCCTTCCTGCATGGTGCACATCATGTGGGAACACGAGGCCCGGAGGCAGGCTGATGAGGAATGTGGGTCCTTTCAAGTTAGACCTTGTAAACTTCTACTGTGTGTAAGATCGGAGCTGCCTCCATGACTTCATTTTCTGTGAACTTTGGCAATAAATCAGTGGCCCCATTCAGGGTCTTTGGGAGTATCTATCACCCTAGGAAAGGCAGGAGTGGTATCTGATCCATCTCTTTTCTCTGACACGGTGAAATCTGTGCCCTTGGCCTGAGGCCAAACAATTAACAATATTTTATCATAAAATGTTATTATAGCATCAAGGTTAAAATAAAAATAACAATTGCCCCTATATTCAGAATAACACTGGCATTCTTTCCTCATAGGCTAATGGTTATTTATTTTTGTTCTTTCACCTACTCACACTCATTTTTAAAATTAACGTTATCGCGGTGAAAGCTGTATCTGGTTATTAAAATCATCATGGATCTTTTCTAGCTGTTATTTTTTTCCTGTTTAAAAAAATTGTGGTGTAATTTATATACAGTGAAATCCTTAGGTCTTAAGTATACCATTCAATCAGTTTTAATGAATGTTTACCAAGGCATAAAACACTTACCCCACCCTGGAAAGTTCCCTTATGACCCTTCCCCATCATTCCTTCCGTCTCTCTCCCTCAGCACAAGCAACCACTAATCCGATTTTTATCGTGGAAAGTTAGTTTTGCCTATTTTAGAATTTCATATAAACGGAATCACTCAGAATGTCCTTTGTTTGGTTGCTTTCACTCAGCATAATGTTTTTTGAGATTGATCCATGTAATTACATGGGTCTGTAGATTATTCTTTTTTATTGCTTATTAACATTTGATTATATGATTACATCACAATTATGTACCCAATATCCTGATAATGGACATCTGGCTTCTGTCCAGCTTTGGGCTATTATGAATAAAGCTGCTATAAACATTTTTGTATAAAGCTTTTTATGGACAATTATTTTGATTTCTCTTGGATAAAAAAACTGAAAATTGAATTGCTTGGTTATAGGGTTTTATATGTTTAAATTTTTAAGAAATTGCCAGTTTCCCCAAATTGTAACAGTTTACACTTTTATCAGCAATGTGTGAGAATTCCTGTTGCTCCATATCCTCTCTAATATTTGATATTATCAGTTTTTTAAATTATAGTGAACCGATTTTGGTATTTCATGGTTTTAATTTGTGTTACACTGATGACCAATAATGTTAAGTATATTTTCATCTGCCTATTGACTATTTGTATATCTTCTTTTATAAAGTGTCTGTTCAAATATTTTTTCTTGATTTTTTATTGGGTTGCTTGACTTTTTATTATTGAGTTGAGGGAGTTATTTATATATTCTGGATACAAGTCCTTTGTCAAAAATATGCATTGTGAATATATTTTTCTTAGTTTGGCTGTTCGTTTCCTTACTGTGTTTTTGATAAGCAGAAGCTTTTAATTTGAAAGAAATCCAAGATAATCAAGTTTTTATTGTATGATTTATGCTTTCTGTTTCTCCTTTAAGAAATGTCGCTCACCTCAGGATCACAGAAATAGTCTCCCAATTCTTCTAATAACTAGTTTTTACTTTTATGTCTATGTCTGTGATTCATCTTGAATTGATTTTTCAATGTTGTAAGGGGAGGGTACAGCTGTCTTTTCTTTACTCAAATGTACAATATGATAATACTTGGAAATTCTAGTAAGCTTTGTTTTCTTTTCTTTTTGTTTTAATTTTTATTGGGGAATATTGGGGAACAGTGTGTTTTTCTAGGACCCATCAGCTCCCAGTCAAGTCTTTGTTTTCCATCCAGTTGTGGAGGGTGCAGCTCACTGGCCCATGTGGGAATCAAACCGGTGACCTTGGTGTTTTGAGCACTGTGCTCTATCCAACTGAGCCATCCGGCTGCGCCTGGTAAGCTTTCAAAATCAGAGATAGTCCTGGTTTCTGGTCCACTCTGCTATGACTAGTAGGATTGAGAATGTGTGTAGGGAACACATATAGCGACTAAGAGCACAGTTTGGAAGCACAATTTTGCCAGTTACTAACTATGTGATGTTTGCAAGTTAGTTATCTCTCTTTATTTCTTCATCTATAAAATAGCAATAGTATTTGATCATAGGATTCAGTAAATTTTTTATCTGTAAAGTAACAGTAGTACCTATGAAGATGAAAAGAATTTGTATACGAGTATATAAAATATTTGAAAGAGTACCCGACAAAGCACTTTATAACATTAGCTATGATATATACTAATGATACAGCCTAACTCAGTTTCCCCCCTTGATCTTTTTACGCCAGACTGGCCATTCATTGAGTGTTTACTGCGGGAGGAAGCTGTGTTCGGTACGGGGGCAGGCCAGCGAGCAGGACAGATGTGGCCCCTGCTCTCATGAAACTTTCAGGGAGTGGGAGAGGAGGACATAAAGCGAATATGAAATGTGGTTTAAAGGAGGTGGATAGTGTTAGATGGGCTAAAATTCAAAGGCCCCTTCTTCTTCTGGGGAGCCTGGGAACGCTTTTTTGAGTGAGATTTCAAGTAGGCCAGAAATGAAGAGGACGGAACAGTATAACTGATGCTAAGCCCACTAAGGGTAAGAGCTAATTCTGCATGTTATTCACCCCAACATCAAGCTGAGTGTTGGGTGAGAGAAGATTAAATGATCATTGCGAATCTATAATGTCATGTATGTAAGGGGAAATAGGTAGAAAGCAGTGCCTGCCATATGTATGTTTCCTAAATGAATGACTGAATAAAGGAATGAAATAGATTTTGGGGCACCTAAAGCACGCCTAAATGCCTAGGCACCATATAGAGGCAGCATCAAGGTATGGGGTGTCTCGCAGACGTCAGTCTTGAGGAGGGTGCGGAGGGCTGTAAGCCAGAGGAGGGCACCCGGACAGTTCTCTATATCAAAGACGAGAGTGTGAGCACGGGAGACAAGAGCAGGCAGGTTGCATCATTGCAAGTTCATCCTGAACCAAGGCAATACCTACTCACCTTTCTTATCATTGTGGTGCAAGATATTGGGTCTGGAAGGGCCACTTATGTCTGCGGTTCGTCACCCAGTGTAGGAGAAAATGCAGACACAAATGGGGGAGCACTGTCGAAAGCCACCTAGTAGATGATTCTCCAACATTACCTAGAGAAGTTGTCACCTGAGCTGAATCTTGAAGTGTCTGTCCTAGGAGTTGCCTGGCTGAAAACAAGCGCAAAAAACAGAGGGAATGCTTGGCAGGAATGTGAAAGAACATGGCATATTGTCTCTCTAATAACTTTTCCTGAGCTGGACATCTATGAATGCCAGCATCTCTGAATTTAGCTGGGCTGTCTTGCAAGGTAAGTACATTTTTGGTCTGCACCACCCCTTAGATAATGGATTTCCATAAAATTTCCATTCATTGTGAAAGACGTATTTCCTTTTATTTGTTCTAAATGTCTTTAAGTGCTTCCTAGTTTTATATTCCCTTCCTGTTATCACGTACTTTTCCTTCTTTAACCTAAATTGAGGCTCAAGCTTCCTAGATAAGCATCTAAAATGTATTGTTATGCATTTATATATAGTACACACAAACACATGTAGATTTATTTTTATTGCGATACATTTATACAGAAAATGAAAATCAGTTTTCTTAAGGAGGAAATAGAAAATATTTTTACTTGAAATATATTTAGATTGTAAAGTTTTATCCAAATTTTTATAATGTTCAAAAACTAAAAGACAGTCAATTATATTTTCTCCTTGGAAAATAATCAATTATCAAAGGATTAAGACTTAAGAGAAAGGATCTGCTTTATATTTAAATATTAAAATAGATTTGATTCAAAATTTGTCATTCCAGAAATAATGGTGAAAATCAAGATTACCATGAAGCTTACATGGGATTTTGAATTAGCCACCCAAGCTAATTAAGCAAAATTATCCTAATTTGTTTATTATGTTAATGATCTGAGTTAATTTATAGTAATTTAGCATGTATTACTAAAGATTTATTATGTTTCCTACTAAATGACTTAAGAGCTATAAATCCCATGGTTATATGTAATTAGTGGAGACATATTTATCGAAAGGGATAATTACATCTGATAAAAGTTCTTCAGTTAGGCTTAATTAAAACAGATTATTCTCCCATAAATGAAAAGTAAATATGGTAATTACTGGGTAGATTTTCATAGCAAAAATGAATAGCTCAGCATTTAAATTTTATAAAAGGGGTGGGAAAACAAACTATATAACTGATTACTTCCCAATAAAGTATGATTAATAATCCCTGGGAAACAGGCATTTTCCAGGAGTAAACATTTTGCTACTAAATTACTAAAGAGGGAATTCTGTTCAGGAAAATCTATCATTAACTCAGTTCTAAAGTGGACTGTGGCTATTTTTGAACATAATGAATAGTGTTTTTAGGAAATTTCTTCTTTTTTTTTCCTAAGAAGATTATCTGTTGCTCAGCTAAAAATCTGTTTGAGGGAGAAAAAGAACTGTTAATCACTCTGAAAATAAAATTTTTCGTAATAACCTAGGCTGGGTATGGTTATACATGCACAGAATGTATGAGCCCTGAAGCCCAGAGCATGTTCATGACATATGTGTACCCATCGAGGAATTACATTATACATTTATATTTCAGTTACATGTGTGCATGTACATTAATTAATGTGTAAAACTATATATGGGACATATTTTAGATTACTTTTTTATATTTATTCAGTGTTCTTTCAATAGCAGCATTAATACTGAAAAATTCCACTTTATCTTTTTAAAGCACTTTTAACACATTATTAGTTCATTAGATCCTTCTATCCCCGAGAAAGGCAGATGAAGCAGGGGTTCTTAGCCTTAGAGAGGACAAGTTCAAGATCAGACAGTTAATTACTGGACAAGTTAGGACTTGAATTGATGTTTTGACCCTTAGTACAACATTTTTTCTCCACCGTCATTAAGTATAGAAGGGTTCATGAACACAAGAAAATGGAGTTGGCTACATGCTACTGTAAGTACAAACTGGTACACATAAATTCATCTCTGTAGCATGGCCGGATGGAAAATGTTATGTTCGTGGTGTGGTTTTAGTGTTAATGGTAAAACAAACAAGCCTGGAATGGTGGATCCTTTTAGAGCAGATTTTTCCAGAATGACCATCTACAGACCAAATGATCAGTGGCATATATTGGTCTTCATGGGGACAGTTTTCAGAAGGATGAGGCAGGTAGGCCACCATCTACTGCTGTCTGCCACTTGGCGGAGCTAAAACTAGACTCCGGCCATTCTTACTTTCTCCCTCCTAGGCTTCTGCCATGTTTAAATATGTGCCTTTCTCAGGAGACCTCAAAGTATTATCACAGACAGTATTGCATTTCTCCTTACAATATCCTTTTGCATTCCATAGAGCCCAGGTGATTTATCAAAGTCAGTAGCTATGGCTAATACGTGCTCTGTCCTCCCAGAATTACATAAATGCCTAAGCATAAGAGCTGAGGAGAAATCTATGCTGCCAGAGCTATAAAACCGAAGGCTTTTAAAAAAAGACTTCAAGCAGAGGCTCTCCTCTTTTGTGCATGGGCTTGAAAAGGCTTTTTTTGTTCTCCTCCCCCCACCAAGAATAATGGAGATAATATTTTTAAATGTATACTGACTACTACACATTAGGCAATCCCATTTTAATCGATGTCTACATTAGTTTCAGAGACCTGCTTAATTTGCATTGTTGAAAGGTATTGAGTTGTATTGGTCAAATGCAGCAGAAGGACATTTCAAACATTTTCACTACATATAGCTGAAGTATCCTTACAATAGACACAAAAGGGTGTCTAGATTCTTTGGACATATTGGGAATTGATCATTTTGTTTGTGATGCCACTGGGGCACGCTATGCCTCTCAGGTTACTTTTAATAGAGAAATATTGACTATATTCGTGAAATAATAACTGAATCCTTAAGATTTGTAATCGTGTGTATAAAAGCTATATCAAACCAGATATACACCCGGGTCTGTAAGTCTCAGGTGAAAATTCAGTGCATGTGAGTGAGAATAAGCAGCTTTATGACCACAACAATCTATAATTTGAAAATCAGAAATGTGATAAAAATACGTGAATTACTACTGAGTTATTTGAGGGCAGTGCTCTGGCTGGGGAAGGGCTGCTAAGTGCTTTGGTCAGAAGTGGTAGGTGGGCGTACACAGCTTCCGTCTGAGCAAAGCTGCTCCAATCCCCGTGCTCGTGCCCATGCATCAGGGCTGCATGGCGTTTTCCTCAGAAATCTATCTCGATTCATGTAAAAACAGTAACAGTTAGACAAATACAAGAATCTCCATATGGATGGTATAATTGTGTCATGATTAAGAGTATGAAGTATGGAGTCAGAAGAATCCCTGGCTTCACATATGGTTTTGCCAGGTATAAGCTGTCTGTTTTGGGGGAAGTACCTGAACTCTCGGTGTCTTGTTTTCCTGATCTGCAAAATGGGGGTAATATCAATGTCTACCTTGTAGGGTTGTGTGAAGGTTAAGCAATTTTAGGTCCCATTATTAATCCAAATAGATTTAGGCATGGGTTTATTTACATTTGGCTGATGTCTACATGCCCTTACACGATTTTGTGTTGAGAGATACATGTATACTTTTTCCCTTGAGTTACCATAATATATGCAAAAAGATGTAAACAGGTTGATTCCGCTTTTAGGCTAATTTTGGCTCCAGATTGAATGTATCCAAATAACATTCATTATCCTGTTACATCACCCTGTTATCTGTGCAGCTTTCATTATTCTGTTATAGTACCCTGTTCTCCACAGCTTTCACTTTTGAAGGTTGGCAGAGTCATATGTGTCCTTGGTAATTTAGTGGCACGAATAACTATTAACAGGAGAAATCTGTGTCCACTAAAAGCTATCATGTACTGGGTATACAAACAAAAGCCTTATTAAAAAAAAATCTATTTTGGTTTCCTGTTTTATATTCATGGTTTGCTTTACTATATTTTGATTCTGAATTCCAAAGGATCAATGTCATTATCCTCAAAGTAAATAAATTATGTCTAATCTGCTCTACATTTTTATGGAAGAGAAATCAGTTTTTCAAGTCTTTTTCTTTGCATTTGCTCATTGACTTTGTCCTCATTCATTTTTGCTGTTTCTAGAACATGGTTTGCAGCCTAATAATACATCAGCTTCTCAATTGTTGTTTATAACATTTTAATATTATCTTCCAGTTTGAATAAATCATCCACTGGTTAAAAATAAAAATTTCAGGTGTGAATAGTTTTTGAGAGGCAGAAATCTACCTTTTTCGTCTTTAATCACTAACGCTTTCCTGTAACTGTCTTTACATTCCATGATGCTAGGTAAACCCCTTCTCTCCTAGGGAAAATGCCCAATACTTCTACAGGTTAAGAAACTGGTTAGCTATTCATGAAT
Organism: Rhinolophus ferrumequinum; assembly: GCF_004115265.2. NCBI lineage: Eukaryota > Metazoa > Chordata > Mammalia > Chiroptera > Rhinolophidae > Rhinolophus > Rhinolophus ferrumequinum. The sequence goes on from NC_046300.1 coordinate 53,714,664, forward strand.
TTAAAAATGTATTATGCATTAATATATTTACCTTCTTAAAGTTCAGCTATTCTCTCTGGGATGGTTTCTCCCCAACATAATTTCTTTAAAACAAAATCCAAATACATAGAGCGTGATTGAATACCATTTATTAGGAAATTTTTGATCTCTTGTTATTTTTATTTCTTTAAGGTGAATATGAGTATGTGGATTCTTTTTGGTCTATAATTCCCTCTAAACCAAATACTTCCACTTTAAATATGAAGCTACAGCAGTAACTTTCTCTAATATTAACAGTAGACGACATGAAGGGGAAAGAATGTGCAGTTTGTTAAAAGTGATTCCAACTGTTTTATTGTCTTCCAATCCAAGGTAATTGCATGTAAAGAAATTCATTTAAATTATTGACATTACTTCACTAACTAGAACTTTAAATAATAATTTCATGAAAGGAAAATTCAGTGAAGTCTCAGAAATAAACAAGATCTAACAACTTATTAGGACTGTTTCTACATTATTATAAATCAAAAACACATTTCTGTAATTTTGGCAGCAATAATTTTCTTTTTATAGAGTACGGAGTTAAAATATCATGCATAAGATGGGGCTTAGTAGCTACATATTTTAGTTCTTATTAAAACAGCTACATGGACAAATTGCTTTTTTATTTCTCCTTGTTTTTGTTCTTTATATGATCTAGTTCCAGAACTTGTAAACTGAAACCTTCACTCCAGAGAAAGAGCCTGTGGTCATTTTGTGATTCTTTCATTTATTCAACAAATAGTTAAGCACCTACCATGCTAGGCGCTGTTCAGCTGCTGGGATACAGTGCTGAACGAGACCTGATTCCTGCCCTCTTGGGGCCTGCTTGGTGGGAGGGGGAAAGACAAAAAACATACAGAAAAACATCTCAGCTAGTGCAGTTTTCTGTGGAAAAATGAAGCTAGTAATGGGGAACGGAGAGGTGGGGTAGAGAGGAGGCTGCAGAAGGAGACTTCTCTGAGGAGATGACACTTAAGCTGAATGGTGAGCAAAACCCATCTGGGGGTGTGTTCCCAGCCCCGAGGTAGAGATCAGCTGGGTGTGTTTGAGGACTATAGAAAAAGCTACTGTGGCTGCCGCACCGTGAAAAGGGGGTAATGGCAGGATAGACATACTGTCAGAAGATCAGGGGGGCCAGCCCCCCACCCCCCCCCTCGCAAACCCTGGCAATGACTCCGATTGTGTTCTAAGTGTTATGGAAACGCATTGTGAGTTTTGAGCAGGTGATTGACTCGTAATCTGATTGGTCTTTTAAGATCATTCTGGTTTTCAGGTTGAAAACAGACTTAATGGGAGAGGGGCAAAAATGAGAGCAGGAAGTGTAAGATGGACCCTGAGTAAGAGGTTCATTATTGGAATTGTCGGAACTCCTACCGAGTAGTTTCAGTTACAGAAACAACGTGGCAGGTAGGGAGAGGTCTGGGGAGCTGAGTTCAATACTAACTATGCCTCACGTTCTCTCCCGATCTTGGGCTTTAGACTGTTGGGCCATTTGGTCCTTTCCAGCTCTAATGACTTAAGAAGTCTGCTCTCTGGACCTCAAGAAACTTTCCCAAAGACGCACTTGGTGCCGGCTCTGGAACACTGAGGGATTTTAGCTCTGTAGGTGATTTCAGTAGGTCAGTTGTGAGGCCTCAGAGAGGCTGGTGGGGGCAGCAGACAGCCGGGGTGGGGAACAAGTGAGGGTGGCTGAGAAAAGGCCCAGTAATTAGTTGCAGAGTCAGGTGGCAGAGAAGGGGGAAGAGTGGGTGAAACCTGTGGACTTCAGGAGCCAGGATATCAGGAGAAAAACCATGTCAGAGGAGAAGTTTAAACAGCCCCATTGTCAAGGCTGGGACTCTCAGAGAAGCAGGAACCAGAAGTGGAGACAGGTTCAGATGAGTTGAGTCCGAGGCAGGGTCACCTCAGTGACCAAAAACAGGAAGCCAGGAATCATCATGGTCCCTCTGGGGACAAAGAGGTCCACCTATAGTGAGATTGGCTTGGGGATCCTGGCTGACTTCATCTCATAGTAACAGGCATTGTCCAAAAGACCTGGGAGTGTTTGGAACCTAGAACATGCTTTCTTTTGCTCTCTAAACAAAGGCCACTTAGGCACCGAGTGAAGAGTTATCCTGACCCTAAGATGGGTAGGAGGTGGTGCTGAATCAAGCCTATTTTACTGTTTTGCGCTTCAATTCTCAAAAAGGAGCGCTCTCTCCCACTTAGCTTGGGGAATTTCTCTCAGGCAGAAATGATGTCTTGAATCATTTCTCAGTCTCAAAACCTTTGAATGGTTTCTGGCACATGTAAGTTCTAACTACATGAACAAACAACCATGTTCAATGTAACCAAGCTTCAGTCTTTACTGCAGCTGCTAAAGCAGGGGTATGTCTCATTCTCGTGCCTCTGTCCTATCGTGAAACACTCTTTTCTTCAAGATTTAGTTCCTGTCCAGGTCTGAACCATCTTCCTGCCAAGGACCCTCCTTTAGTACATGATTCTCAGTGACAGGAAGCTGGATATCCCTGACTGCTTGATACCTCGAGTTTCTTCTCCCTTCCCTTCCCTTTTCTCCTGACGAGCAGATTCCTGGGACACTTTGCCTCCTAACCCCATCAGGAGCATTGCAGGTAACTGGCAGGTCCTGTGAGTCTCCTTGCCCCCTGTGTCTGACTCACAGTCAGCCCAGCTCCGGGTCCATCAAGTCCATTCTAATAGGACACAGTCTACAACAGTGACTTCAGTAATAGGGTCACAATTTTTAAATTGACATTTCTGTTCTGGCTCCTATAGTGAAGTGACCCTGTAAATTAACAATTTTCTTTGGCCCATATCTACTGCCCAAGATTGATGAGTCATACTTATTTTCAACATTAACACATCTTTTCAAATGGAGGCATCAGAATTCACAACTGAGCTCTATGACCCATGGTTTGTGCAGGAAATAGTTTCATATGAAGTTCCAAGGCCAATTTTCAGAACAGGTCCATGCATGCAATTTCAATACACATTCATTTTTGAGACAAAGAGGAGCATAGGAAATAAAGAACAAGGCATAGAGAATTCACACTGAAGGTGTTCTTTTGAATTGACCCACGGCAAAATATTTAACCTGTTGAATCGCAATGGAAGAACTGGGCAGGGAATGAATAAATTGCAGTGCCTTGGAAGACCAGCTGTCTGGGCGTCCAGAAGAAGATCGAATTTAGCAAGCTCATAGAATGGTTAAGAGCTGGAGCTCCGCAGACTGACTCGCTGAGTTCACATCACTGCTTGGTGACAGTTTAGTACCTCACTTACAGGACTGACGATTAAATGAGCCGATCGTTATGAATGGTTTGGCACAGAGACTGGCACAGCACGTAGCAGCCCTGGTTGTTATCATCATGACAGTTAACTCGCACCATCTCCAGTGCTGTCACTCCAGATCATACCACAGTCATCTGTCACCTGGAATGTGGCATTTGTTGGATGATAATAATGCAGTGGACTCCACACTGGTCACTCAGCATTTGTCTTTGCCTCATCTAAATCTGTCCTCCTCGGTGTGGTCAGAGTGACCTTTTACGAAAGTGGATCTGATCATGTCACTTACAGATGAAACCCTTTGGTGGTTGTCCATAACTCTAGGTAGGATCAAGTTCATACTCCTTCATCAAGTAACATTATTATTTAAAGAAGCCAATCTACACTTGACTTCATGGTCCTAAGCACAATCTCAATGAACTAATTCTTCGTGCGATCAACATTGATTTAAAGTTGATCTGCCTAATTACACCACGATCTCTATAATCTAGTGGGGAAGAGTTTTCTGTTCCATCTTTAGTGTGTAGCAGAGTGCCTTTCACTTTCACATGCTCAGTAAATGTCTATTGAGATACCCACTATGTATAAAGAAGATTTTTTGAATGAATGAATGTCACTAAGTGTAAAGAGAGTATGAAAGACAACTTGGATGGCTGGTGCATAGAAATTTCCCTTGTGGTCGTGTCACGCACAGTTTTGATGTAAGCTCTTATTTTAATTCTCTTTAAATGTCACAAAATGGGGGTGGAATGGAGAGAAAAACACAGATATCAGAAGGAAAGAACAGTCACAGGATCAAATCACACTACTGAAAAAACAAAAAATAGTTCCATCTTAACATTTAAAGGATATGATTTTGAGAATCTAGTGTTAGGGGGTTTTTCGTTTTTTCTTTTTTCTTTTTTTTTTTGCCAAGTTGCTAGTGTATTTTGAAATTTAAGTCTTCCAGTGATGTTTCATGGTGAAGGTCTTTTCTTTTCTACATATATTTAAAGCTTTACAGTCTACATAATTATATTTGAAATGTCACTGTATGCCTGTTATAATTAGGGGAAAACATCTAAACCAAATTATTTTTCCTACCACACTAAGAACCAGCAACCTCGTCCTAGAGATTATATAAATTTCTCAATTTTGTTTTTAACTTGTATATTAAGTTTTTGCCTAACAAATAAGTGGTATCCACTCATTCATTTGTTTATTCAACAAAGACTTTCTAGGTGCCTAATGGGCTAACCACTGTATTAGGTTGGGCTAAACTCACGTTTAAGGTGCAAAGCTGATCTTAATTGGTGACTTATACTGATTGGTGATTTTTAAAATAACTTTTTTTATTGCTATAAATTCAAAAATTTTAAGTTCCCTGTGCTTTCTTAATGTTTTAAAGTTTAAATTGACCACAATAATCAGTGTGTGTGTGTGTGTGTGTGTGTGTGTGTGTGTGTTCAGGTGGGTCTGGGAGGGATTAGAAGAAATGTCACTTCCTTCTTTGATCTGGACATATTTATAAGGTACACTGCTTCACAGTACTACTGGTGATCCCATTGTCCAGAGGAGCATAAAGTACAGATGTCCCTGTTCCCCTTGAATAATTTCCTAAGAGAAAGAGCTGACTCAGTTTCTTCTAGCAGTCATCTTTTGGACACAGATATGCTGAAATCCAAGATTTTGTAAGTTTGGAAAGAGTGGGCACATTAATTGCTCTTACCTTCAGTGCTTTAGAATACCCTCAAGTGCATAATACAGACCTCTGATCTAGAATAAATGATGCTTAAATCCATCATCTTGGTGTTACAGCTGTCTCTGTACCACTCCCACAGCTCCAGCTCTTGATGACTTCGGGTGGTTCGGAGCTGAATTATCCTCTTGCTGGTGAGAGATTCTTGTTTAACACATGGCAGAAATTGTCAAATTTCCTTCTCTACCAATTCCCTAATCTTAGGCCTTGATGTAACTTCAACAATAGTAGAATTTTGTTGAAACATGGTTTGACAAGCAGCCGTAGATAAGGGGTATCTCGTGAGGAGTATTGTGCAGTGAAGAAGTTGAGGAAGATTTTTCAGTAAATGAGGATGTGGCTGTGGATGAGCCCACCTGGATTCCAACTCACCTACACAATCAAGTGCTAGAAAAGGGCAGAGCTGGGTGCAGGAGACTTCAGCATCCCCAAGAACCTCCTGTGGAACTTGCTGGTTTAGATCACCAGTGGCACCATCTCACCATCTCCTGCCCAAAGGTACAGCTTTACTACATCAGGGCTGGGGGCCAGGACTGTTTTGGCAAGCAAGCATCTCAGGGAATAGTCATTTAATCCTAGTATAGGGAGTAGGGTATTTCCTAAAGGTAGTTTATTTTATCATGTATACTTATTGTACAATGGCTATATTCTATATAAAATAATCCTCTCTTTGCTTTGGCTGCCGGGAAGCTGATAAGAGTATGGGTTATCACCCATTCTCTTTTTATCTTGACACTATCTCATTTGAGTTAATGAGACAGTATGCCGTGTTTCCCCGAAAATAAGACCTAGCCAGACAATCAGCTTTAATGCATCTTTTGGAGCAAAAATTAATATAAGACCCAGTATTATATTATTTATATTATATTATATTATATTATATTATATTATATTATATTATACCCAGTCTTATATTATAATAAAATAAGACCGGGTCTTATATTAATTTTGCTCCAAAAGACACATTAGAGCTGAAAATAAGTCCCGCTAGGTCTTATTTTCCGGCAAACATGGTAGCACAGTGGTTAAGAGTATGGACTCTAGAGCCAGACCTCCAGCTTCAAATACTGGTTTCACCTCTACTGGGTTGTGAGCTTGGGCATTTCATTCCCCTTTGTGTGCCTCAGTTTTCAAATTGGTAAAGCTGGACTAGTAGTCTAGGTTCACAGAATCCTTATCAGAATTCAGTGAAGTAATAATACATGGAAAGTGCTTACAAGAGTGCCTGGCACATAGTTATCACCCATGTATTTATTTTTTATTACATTTGTGTTATTATTTATTCCTGACAACAATCTACGATATGCCTATTATAAGCCTTGAGGCAGAAAAACCTGGAATTAGGAAAGGGTGGGTAACTTGTCCGAATTCTCCCATTAAGTGAAATTTCGGGGAGCCGAACCTTGTCTGCCTGCATCCAAATCTTTTGACCATTTCGACAGCTCATGTGTCTCCTATTCTTTCAAAGATAACGTTAACACTTCCCCCTCGCTTAGCTGATGTGGGTGTAATATTTATATTCCCACTCTCGGTGAGCTTTTTCGTTGCTTTCCATTGCTTTTTTTAGTTTCATGATCTTACACATCCCTTCTGGTAGGCTGCTTCAGATAGTTTTGAAAAGAGGCAGGGAATATTTTTCCAGAAAATAACAATATCAAGGCAGATATTTATCATGCGTGGCTGTTGCCCTCGTACGTGACCATGTAAGTGCAATATGATTGACAATAAAAGTTGGGGCATTGAATTTGAGACCCAAGGCAAGCATGCCAGAATTTTTGGAGAAGTTCCTCTCTACAGAGAATTAAAAATAGCAATTGCTGAGTAAATCCATTGTAGTCTGTTTCCATTGTGTTGGACTTACCAACAGAATTCCACAAATTATATAAAATGACAACAAGATATAAATCCAAAGAATAAGAGGCTGTATTTTTCTTGAAAGTCTGCAGCAGAAATTGGAGGCAGAAACTGTGGTTCGGCCGACTTGATAATTGGTCGGAACTTGGATATTGATTGAGTCTAGTTCCTGCAGCGATTTTCTCCTCTTACAAAGTAAGAAAAGTAGGTCAAAGCAGGATAGCATGCTGGAATGCATAACAAGTTACTAAGAAGTAGCAGCTAAAATGATTTAGCGAAGACCATACTAACAACCAGCTTACCAATTCATGCGTGCGTGGAATGCCTGTTTTTGTATCATCATTCCCTATTATCTTTAATCCTACGGAGAGAAACACACACACCAGAAATAATCTCCAGCTATTTTGGTCTTTGTCATGAAGCTCATGGTTTTCCCTTCTTTACGGGGATCCTCACCTTTTTTTCTTTTCTGGACAATAGCTGATTGTTTCCTGCTGCTTCAAACCTCAGGCAGCACTTTTATGAAGCTTCGAAGCTGAAGTGCAATTTCTGGGATTCTCTGAGACTGCAACCTGCACCAGAGGAGCTAGTCTTCCATCAGGACCCCTGAAAATGTGGGTTACTAGAATCACCACAGGAAGTAAGTGTGCCTGGCATGCTGTGGCTGTGACCTTTAGCTCCAGACTTTCAGCGTCTGCTCCACGGACCAACAGAGATCTGTAAACATTCTGACAGATGGCACAGGTATAGGGTCTGCTTGGGGGATGACACAGACCTCATTCCAGGGAGGAGCTTTTTGACAGTCCATAGCGCTGTCTCTCGTAATTTGGGAAACAGCCTCTTTATACTAAGTTTGCTATGAGCCAATCACTAGCGGGAGCTTCTTAGTCTCAGAACAAATACATGTGATGTGGAGCAATAGGGGCTTTTTTGCTGTGTCACATGGAGCACAGATCTTCCCAGACCATCACTTTTAGGCCCTGAGGTCCTCTGCCTTCCTCAGCCTGATTGCTTAACATAAGCTGTTTGTTGGATAAACCAGAATCTTTTCTGTTTGCTCCATGGGAAGACTCTTCCTTATTTCTCCTTGAAGCAGTTTCATGGAAGTTCTTGCATCCTCTGGGAAAACCATCTTCCATTTCATTATGGAAGAAAGAGTCCTTCTGTGAGAACCTGTGATGTTGAAGATTAAAAAGTTATAAACAACTTAAATAATAAACAATGAAATGGTTTTATGTTTCAGTTATATGTTAGATATTAAAATATTATGTCAACACAGCAGAGCAGAAAATAAAGAATGCATTCTTCATTTTCTAAGAAGCCTGGACGTAGTCCATAAAAATGTATTTAGTGCCTACGTGTGCCAGGTATGATGCTACATCCTCCCACACATTATCTCCTTTAGTACTTGAAGCAAAGCCTATGGGAAAGGTGATAGTATCATCTTTATTCTGCGGATTAGGAAACTGAGGCTTAAAGAGCTTAAGCATTTTGCCCAGAATCACTGTATCAGTCAGCTTCTGCTAACAAATATGTATAGTATTAAAATATATATATATATATATATATATATATATATATATATATATATATATATATATATATATAGTTTATTGTTTGCTCTAATTCTGTGGCTTGGCTGCAGTTCTTCTGAATGAGACTACATGGTAAGGACCAGATGGCCAAGGATGGCCTCACTTTCATGTCTGGACCTTCCCTGGGATAATGGGACAGCTGGACCTCTCTCCACGTGGTCACTCATCCTCCATGAGGCTAATCCAGGCTTGTTCACGTGGTGGTGGTGGAGTTCCCAGCTGCAGGAGAGGCGAAACCCCCAAACCTAAGCACTTTCCAAGTCCCTTCTTGTGTCATGTCTGCTAACGTCCCGTTGGTTGAAACAATCCGTATCAGGCTAAATCCCAACTGCGGTGGAGACATAGATTCCACCTCTTGATTGGAAGAGTGGCATGGTCATACTGCAAGAGGGCATGCATACAGAGATAGGAAGAATTTGTGGCCATTTGCAATCTTATCTATTCACAACATCAGTAAGTGGCCAGATGGTATTTGAACCTAGGTTGTCTCATTACCAAGCCATGTTACCTACTGAAACATGTTATAATGCTCTTCTGTGGATATCTTAATGCTTTGGGTTTTTGTTTTTCAGTTTTATATAATGAGCATGAATTACACTGATAATTAATGTAACTAAAAAAATTATTATTATGAATGCATTTAGATGCTCTAGGCACTTTGAATAAAAGACTGATGTCACAACCATCTAACTTTAACCTCTTTTCAGCACAGCTCCTGGTTTGCCAACCTCTGAGGTGTCCACAGAGTTGACTATAGACGTTCAGCAGTTGCTATGAATTATAGCACAATCCCTTATGTAAACTCTCCCAGAAATGGCAGAGAAGGAGCACTTGATTCCCAAGTTTCTGTGTGAGCAAAACTCATGTCATCTGAGCAGCTCTCTACTGTCACTATGGGAATGCAAAGAAGTAGCCAATGAACCTGAAAGGTTGCAGCGAATTGCCTCCTGCATTCATTAAGCTTTGGGAGGCTGGGTTCAGAAATAGCCTTATGCTGATTCGTCAAGTTGTGTGCAGTTAAAAGTGCTCTGTAAATAGAAGTGGTGGATTCATATATTTATCTGTTCCTCCTCCAGATATTTATTGAGTGCTCTCCATGTGCCTGAAACTGGGCTGGGAGCTGGGGAGGCATTGGGAGAACAAGACAGATATAATCCCTAACCTCGCAGGGCTTCCATTCTAATGAGGAAAATAGTTAACAAGCCAGCAGAAAGTAGATACCTGCACAGCTGAAGGTGGAAGGTCACTGGGTTAGCTGCTAGGAAATGAGTGGTCACCGAGGGCCTCTCTGAAGAGCCCATTAGAACAAAACCCGAAGGATGAGAATGGGCTGAGCTCACGAATCGCTGGGGACAGGCATTTCAGGGAGAGGGAAAAGTGAGTGCAAGGGCTTAGAAGCAGGAGAGGGCCGCTGGCCGTGCTGGAGTAACAGAAAGGAAGCACGTGTTTCTCCTCTCCCTTCTCCACCATTCCCTTCCTCGGTTGGATCAATGGCTCTCTAAGAAAACAGAGGACCACATCAAGCTAAGTTAATAAACATGGCAGACAAAAAAAAAAAATCAATTCTTTAATGAGAAATGCAATTTCCGATCAAAATAGTATTTCTTCATATCTTTGATAATTTGTGCCATCCAAATCAGTATTCGTGAGAAGGGTGATCGTTTCTTGATTAAAAATCTAATACTCAAGTGTGATTTTAATATATTAGTGAATACAATGGGACCGAGTTTCGACCAAATGGTACTGAATATATCTATATGTGATTGTCAGTAATCACCTACAGTAAAATCATGTGCTTTGAATACTTAAATTTGAAACTGGGGGGGGGGGGTTGTATAAAAATTATAGCTGTTTTTTCTGGTCTTACAAAGCATTAGGATCAATTAAAAGAAAATTTCTTCATATAGAAATTTTTTCCTAAGTATATTTTTTTGTCTTCCTGCTTCTTCCATACGGGTAATTATTCTGTAGTTTGTCAGTGAAAGAAGTGTCTGCTTTACCACACTTTTAAACATAACTGCTATTTTACTTTATGTTAGTTTTTTAACATGCCATTGATTCCACAAATATTTATTGCATGTTGCTCTATGCCCAGCCTTGGGCTAGTTGTTGGAAATGCAAAGACAAATAGGACAGAATGTTTATCCTCTTGGACATGACATTATGTGTGTCTGAGTGCACGCTTTCTAATTACAAATAGACAATTTAAAATTTGCTACTCCCTAAAATTCATCAGTGTTACAGAACTAGTTCCCACAGCAGTTTATCTGTAAGTTTACATGGTAAATAGAGAAATATGATTTCACAACATCCTCTCAGAGACAAAAAACAAAAAAACAAAAAACAAAACTGAAATGAAAACAAACTCCTGGCCAAACAAAAAATTCTCCCAAATGCTGTTGGCAGTGATGGGCTCTGACATGGATGACGGTGGTCAGCAAGACAGAAGTTGGGGGTTGTTTCAGATGAATTAAATGCATGTGTCTGTGTGGACTCTCTGCATATACTAATCACTCAGTGTGTGTGTGTGTGTGTGTGTGTGTGTGTGTGTGTGTGTGTGTTTCACAATAAAATTTCTACTTTTGCTAGGGCTACTACCAAGAATAAAAAGAGTACGCTGAGGAAAAGTGCATGCTTGAATGCAATCTGAATAGTACTTTGTTGTCTTAAAAATTTTACTGCTGTTGCTTTTAATTTTTGCTTGAGAAAAATTCTTGCTTTTGGAATGTTCAGTGTTAAGAGGCACTAAGAGAAAATCCACAATGTGCAGTTAAGTAACTGAGAAAGTCAGTCAGCAAAAGACAACATAAACTAGCTTCAAAAGTGTTTTTTACTTGACAATAAAGTTTGGTCCAACTTTGTTATTATAATCAAATCCTCAGTGGTTGCTAGGTATGTAATGTCTATAATTTTAGTCCCAAATGAGAAACTTCTAATTATGGGAGAATCATAAAATAACGGTGAAGAAAAATTGCAAATATTATACAGTGACAGATAGGATATTTCTTGATAAAAAATACTGGTTATGAACCTCAAAATGTTATGCTAGTGAAAGAATCCAACACAAAGAAGTACATATTATATGATTTAAATTATATGAAGTTCAAGAACAGGTGAAATTTATCACTGCTGATAGAAATCAAGTAACTAACTGGAAAGCGGCATGATGGAACTTTCTGGGATAATGGAAATGCTCTATAGCTTGTCTTGGGTTGTGGTTACACTTTAGATCCATGTATTTTAATGTGTGCAAATTATATCTCAATTAAAAATGAATAAAAGTGAACACTTCAGTTCTGTGCACTGTAATGTATGTAAATTATACTTCAATTAAAAATGAATAAAATAACACACACACACACATACCTGTTAAATATGGTCTCAAACTCTTTTTTTCTCTGAATTGATCCTCATGCAAATATATTGATCACTTCTGATTTAATATTTTCTTTTACTTATTTAAATAGCAAATTGATTAAATAAGGGTTAAAATCTGCAGAGCCTCACAGATTTTCTAATTGTAAACTGTATTGGTGAACTGAGGTCTGACAATTACATTCGCAAAATTGCCATGTGCGCTCACATTGGCAGCACTGTACAAACAGCTCGAGCAAGTTTCATAACCTTGGTATATCAGTGTCTCATAGCTGTGTTTGTGTCGACGTGTGGCGGTGTCTTGCTGAGTGGCGTTCATTATTGTTGTTGCATGTTTTCGTGTACCGTCACGAGAATGTCTGAGCTTGAATTAGAGCAACGAACAAACATGAAATTTCTTGTTAAACTTGCCAAGAGTGGAAGTGAAATCAGGGACATGTTAGTCCAAGTTTATGACGATAATGCCATGAAGAAAATGGCAGTGTACAAATGGATTGAACACCTTTCTGAGGGGAGAGAACACGTCACTGATGAAGAGAGGTCAGGGTGGCCAGTAACGAGCAGAACTGATAAAAACATTGCAAAAATTCTTCGAATTGTGTATCAAAATCCTCGGCTGACTGTGAGAAGCACAGCAGATCAAGTAAACATTGATAGAGAAACAGTTAGGAAAATGTTAACTGAAACTCCCTCTGTGAGGGACTTTTTAGCCAGTAAACAAATAACTGTATTGGAACACCCTCCCTACTCACCTATCTGGCCCCCAATGACTTCTTTCTTTACCCAAAGATAAAGGAAATATTGAAAGGAAGACATTTTGATGACATTCAGGACATCAAGGGTAATACGACAACACCTCTGATGGCCATTCCAGAAAAAGAGTTCCAAAATTGCTTTGCAGCTTGGACTAGGTGCTGGCATCAGTGCATAGCTTCCCAAGGGGAGTACTTCGAAGGTGACCGTAGTGATATTCAGAAATGAGGCATGTAGCACTTTTTCTAGGATGAGTTTGCAAACATGATTGTCAGACCTCATATAGCCCAGGTCCTAGTGACTGTTTTTTGTTTAGACAAGATATAATTTAACACTTTTCTAAGTCTTAGATTTTTCATCGTGTAATAAAGATGATTAAACTTTCCTGAAGGTTGTAGGATTAAGTGAAATAAGGTGTATTACAGTCCTGCTATTCAAAGTGTCATCTGCAGAAGGGGAGCCTAAGCATCACTCAGGAACTTGTTAAAAATGCAAAATCCCAGGCCCTACCCTGGGCCTACTGAATCAGAAGCTTCCTTTTAACAAAATGCTCAGGTAATTTGTATGCATGCTAAAGTTTTAGAAGCACTGTCTTACAGTACATTGTATAGTATAAAGTGAGATAGAAATATTAGAAATTGTTATCAATACAGTTTCTGTAGAGGAAACATGACCCAGCTTTATGTGTAGGTGTCTCCCATGTTTTTTTGCCAGGCTGTTGGGCTGAAACCACTCTGCTGCCATTGTTGGTGACATCTTTGTAAAATGTGGCTGCGTGAGTTGCTGGTGTTGGGACCTCATGTGTCAGAATGGAACACTCGCCTCAGACCAACCAACAAATTGCATTTCCAGGTAGTTTCTCAGGATACAATTTCATGTGGAATGAGAGTGGCGTAAGGTCTAGAAGAACGCAACACATACAGTCATAACACAGAACTTCTGTGGACTCCAAGGGCCATGAGAGATTTCCACTCTAGAACTTGATTTTCTTCCCCATCCCCCATGTCTGTTTCTAGCCAATCTTGGTAAAAGGAGCTGCTATCCACCCAGTTATTCAAACTACCACACAAGTCATCTATGATTCTCCTTTGTGACCCCTACCTCTACCCAGTACATTAGCAAATCCCATCAAGCCTACCATGTTACCCTGAAAATAAGACCTAGCCGGACCATCAGCTCTAATGCATCTTTTGGAGCAAAAATTAATATAAAACCCAGTCTTATTTTACTATAAGACAAGGTATGGTATAATATGATACAATATAATATAATATAATAATATAATATAATACCAGGTCTTATATTAATTTTTGCTCCAAAAGACACATTAGAGCTGATGGTCCAGCTAGATCTTATTTTGGGGGAAACACGGTATCTCCAAATTCTGCCTTCGGTCTCCCCAGCTTCTTCCATTTTTACTACCACCACACCACCATCCCTTAGTTGGACTACTGTGCCTAGTGGCTTCCAGCTCCTGGTGCACCGTTCATCATTGTCCACAGGGCCGGGAAAACAGATCACATCACTCCTTTGGTGAAACCCTCCCACGTGTTCCCCTTATACTTAGAATAAGTGCCAGACTCCACACCTACACGTGGGGTGATCCATAAGGTGTTGCCAAAACTGGTCCCTGTGTATCTCTGCAGACTTATCTTCCCCTCTTCCTGCTGCTCACTTGGCCCCAGCCACACTGACCTACCTTCTTCAGGTCCTCAAGATGCCATGTGGATGCCATTCTGCCTTGCAAATGCTGCTCTCTTGCCTGGATCATTCTCCTCCCCTCCTTTGAATGCTTTGTTTTAGTCTTTTGAGTCTCAGTTAATCCTCAACCTCTTCAGAGGTGTCTTCCCGAATGCTCTATGTAAATATCCTCCTCTGTCAATCTCCATCTCAGCTCCTTGTTTCTTACCTCATGGCCCTTTTTACTAGTTGCACTCACTCTGCATATTTGCCTATTTTTGCTTTATCTCCCCTTTTAGAATAGTAGGGCTCATGTCTGTATTGTTCACTATTGTGTCTCGAGGTCTGCCTCACATGTCTGCTCACATGCTCACATGTCTGCGTAGCACATGGCAGGTGATTATGATACAGTTATCAGTAACAGATGAAAGGAAGGAAAGAAGGAAGGAAGGAAAGGAAGGAGGAAGGAAGGAAGGAAGGAAGGAAGGAAGGAAGGAAGGAAGGAAGGAAGGGGAAGGGAAAGGCTGCGTAATCATGTGACGCTGCCTGGAATTTACCTCTGGTCGACGTAAAAAAAAAAAAAATCTCTTAATTCTAAGCTCATCACCCTTACACCAGATCGCTGAATGCATTGTTAAAATTCTCAGAAAAGCACTTAAATAAAAAGAAAGAAAAGAAAAGCAGAATTTGTTTGTGAAGAGTTTGTTTGCTTTGTATCCCTGGTCTTCCCATCACCTCATCCTGCTTTTGGAAACAGTGGTTCCCTCGTAGTGGTTTCATCAATCTCTGGTCCCTGGACCCCTGCTGTTGGAAACTGCAGGAAAAGCCAGCACATCACCTTTAATGAGCAGAAGTGAAGCCTGCCTCAGACACACAGATAGCGCCTTGGAAATAAGAAACAGAAAAATGGAAGGCAGGACCAGGTTCCTGGGAAAGTACTAGGAAATGAAAAAGAATAATTATCCTGTTTAACATAATGTTGTTAATCTGTATTGGCCATTATCATCTAGAGTGTCTTGCGCATTGAAGTCTGCAAGCTGTAGAGTTGCTCTTTGCTCCCGCAGTGTAGCTAACACAAGGGACTGGCTCGCCATCCATCATCATAATTAGTTTGTCATCATTTTCTGCCCTTCTTGGCTCTGCAGTAAAAAGATAGAAGAGGCATTTAAAGTTATTCAGGAATTGTTCCCCAAATTTCCTTCCTGTTCTTTATAGGAACAGATAGCTGTATTTCTGCCCTATTTATTTTATGTTTAGCCTGTGATAATGAAGTATATTTCATCTGGAAGTATATAGCTTTAATTTTCATGTTCTACTTTGAAACGCCTTGCTGTTTCATTTTGTTTCAGCTGTACAGTATATAAAGAGAGCCCGCACTTCTTTCTGAACTCACCCATCACCCGCCAGAGTTAATTCTACTTGCAAGACCAACATTATGACTTCATGCATGCCAGGTACCGGTTCTCCAGTCCTTTAGAGTTTCCAGAGCGCTATCCTTGTTTTATCCCTCCATTCTCTCAAGAGCCCTGGGGTGTAGAAAAAACAGGGGTTATCCACATGCCCCTTTTATAGAATGAGGAGAAGAAAGGTCAACTGACTTGTCCAGGTCCCTATTGCTAGGGCAACGAGGAGCTAGGACTTGAATCCGGGTGTTCTAATTGTAACTTATGGGTCTTCTTTCTCTATGATTACAGCAATAACTCCCGCTGCTGCTGGGGTTTGCTTCTGCTGAAATGGTGATGGGGCAATTTTCAGTTATTCTTTCATTCTCTTGATATTGTGAATAGAACGAGCTTTCCTTGTGGTGCGAAAGGGAAAGGATATTTGTATAAAAATGCGGGGGCTTAGAAAGGGATTTTATAACCTAGGGCAGAGGTCCCAAAGGGTAGTCCCCAGCCCAGCAGCTCCTACAGTGCTGGGAAACTTGTTAGAAATAGGCATTTTCAGACCTGCCCCCAGGCCTATTGATCAGAAACTCTGGGACTGGGCCCAGTGATCTGTGCTGTAAGGTGATGCTGATATAGGCTAAAGTTTGAGAACCACTGGGTCTAGGGAGAAGGTGGGGGAAATGCAGGGGATAATAGAGTAGAAGAAATGGCATGTATGCTATGGTGAGGGAAAAAGTCTTTCCTCTACCATCTTAGGTTCAGTACCTGGGTCTACGTACATTAAACAGACAGAAGTAGATTAACAGGATAAAATGCATACAAATTTTACTTGACGTTAATATTTTAATTTGTATGTGTGTATATGGGTGTCTCAGAAAAATAAAGGAAGTGAAAATCCAAGGAAGCAGATAGGCCTGAAAGCTTATATACCATTTTAACAAAGAGTCATAAATTTGTGGAGAAGTCACAAGACAAAGGAAAAGAGTTTGAGCTTCGAGGGGCAATAAATTGTGGAAAAGTAAATATATGGGAGGGAAAAAATGGAAGATAATAATTCAGTAAGATTTGTTTATGCATCTTCAAACGGATGTCATCTCCAGTACTGAGTTGTCTCCTCCTCCTGGTATGGAGGGGAGGGGACACAGCTTCACAAAGAGAAATTTATGCTCTGCTTTTAGATAGAAAGGGGAAGCTTTCTGCATCTGCTATTTCTCAATTATCTTCTGTCCAAAATAATCGACAAGCCAAGGCATATTTTGGACTGGCGTATTCTGATCCCTTTCACACAATAGCATAGCCTTTGGAGCCAGACAGTTGGGTTTCTATCACAGTCCTGCCACTTCATTCATCCATAAAGTATTTACTGAGTATTTACTATGTGCCAGGACTGTGCAGAGGCTAGGAATATAGCAGGGAAACAAACACACCAGAGATTTCTGTCCTATTGGCCTTAACATCTGCCTTATGCTCATTGACTGAGTGATTAAACTTCCCCATTCTGTCTCTTGTTTCCTGGCCTATAAAGGGAGAATGCGAGCCGTGCCTAACACACAGGGATCTTGTAAGGATAAAACATAAAACACCAGTACCCAGAACGTGACTAGAGACCTACGAGTGCTTGTTTCTCATCCTGATCCCACCCTGAGTCGCCAAATGCTATCAATAAGCTGACGGTGCCATCTCTTGCCAACTCTCCCAATCCATGATCAGAAGCCCCAAAGAAATTTACCATTACCTAGAGGCCTGAGACTGACGACACAGACATTGCTGAGACGCTTAAAGCAGAAGCTCAAAATATTCAATTTAGAAGTGTCCTGAGAACTCATGGACCCAGGTGATGGGTATCTCTTCGTGAATTATCCAGATTTTGTCATAATTTCAAGTGTCATAATGGCAGTATTGACCCAAATCCTCTGGGAGTAAATATGTTCCTGGCAGTTTCCGAGTTCACTAACCTGACATAAGAACAGGACTCAGAGATGAGGAACTTACAGAGTGATTTCAAGCAGCACAAGCATTAATTAAAGATGCCTTAGATTTAAAAGTCTGGCTGCTCCAGGAGGGCAGAGATGCAGTAACCTGGGCCTTTCCCAGGTTAACTTCAGGTCTGCACTTCCCCAGATAGACAAGTGTTTGTGCTGCGTTCAATGCCCAGCTCAAATCTCAGCTCCTCTAAGGCATGCTGTCACGTTGGGTTAGCCTGTATGAGATTCTCCAGTCAGGGGTCTGGGGCTCCCACACCTCCCTGAGTTCCACAGCCCTGATGGAACACACACACACACACACAACTTGCTAGCCACCTGGGAAACAAAAGACTTCATCCATTTTACCATTCTGTGCTAGTTCCTTGAAATCCCTTCCACCCCAGCAGAAGACTGTGGTGAAAGCTGCAGCCGATTGAAAAGACAGAGTAGGCAGAAGCCCAGTGTGGGCCTCTTATTCCCGCCCCCCCCCCCAATATGAAGATCCGGAATGGTTCGTATGGTGTGTTATATTGGTTGGGTGTGTTGGAGACAGAGATAGAGATAGAGATGGAGAGAATATGTGGGCATCAAAGCAAGAGAGAACAAAAAGGGAGAAAGGGAAAAGGAAGAAAAGAAGGAAGAAAGGGAAGGGAAAAGGAGAGGAAAGAGGCAAAAAGGAAGAAGGCAGGGAGGCAGGGTGGGGGGAGGACCTGGACCTACAGAGCCAACTCAAGTTCACCTGCGTAACCTGCTGCCTGGAGAAGAGAAGACAGGCCTCTGTCCTCGTGCTGTCAGTGGGCGGGGGTGGCCCAACTTGCGTCTGCGTGGAGCAAGAGGTAACAAGAAGGCCCCACCTCTGTGATGTGGCTGATGATTGAAGATCTCTCGGTCTTCTGTTCTCGTCTCTCCATGGAACCTGCACCTCCTCCAGGGGGACTGGGCCCTGTGGACCTCGTGATCACATACAGCTGCACATTTGTGTCTTCCTCTAGACTTTGGGCCTTTGCAGGGTGGGGGCTGTGTTTTAGGCACCATATTATTTCCACGGTGCTTAGTGAATCACACTTAGTAGGGACCATAAAGTTTGTTTAATGGAGTGGAATTGTTTACTGAGAACTGTCCTATTTCTTGGAAAAACTAGACCCACTGGGGTGAAGTTTTCTAGTGTGCTCTATTGGATTATAGGGGATATAATGATTCATCCTTTTAATTCCTTCTTAATGATGAAACATTACTGAGCTAAAATTTAGCAAAGCTTTTCATTTTATATTGTTTTTTTATTCCCCCACTCAGCCCTGCCTCATTCTAAGAAGAATAAAGCTTTGGAGGAATCTCTCATATTTCAGATATACATTTAAAGAAGTCAGACTCAATTGCTCAGTTAATTAAATTTGCAGTAGTCTCTTTGGAGATATTTATGGACTTATTTTCACACTTTTGCATTTTTCTTTTCTTCTGTTGAGCGGTAGCAAATACGAAGTGACAATCACATTACTATACGTGGAGCTGTTTACAGAACAAGATGATTGATTTCCTGATAATAATTTAATAGGGTAATTTTCCTGAGATGCAGACTCTATCCCCCTTGGTTTATCCTGCTCACTTGTTGCATTATATGTTGTCTTAATCTCTCATGTCAACCCCAGGTAGAACCAAAGCCCATTTGAGTTTGGCAGAAACACTGTTTGAAATTTGGGGGTTTCCTTTGAGGCTTATAGCTTAAAAACCAAAGATTTGGACATGTGGTCTTTTACTCAATCATCTTCAAATTAGAAGCCACACAAATAAGATGAGGCCATCAAAATTTCCATTGCCTGAAAACCAAAGGATATAAAGACTTCAAGTTCCAGGACAAGCTTTTATTCAATTATGAAATATTCAAGCCAGTTTCTCTAATAATGATACAGAATACTACATTGCATTTTAAAACTCAGAGCATATTTTTCATATCCATAGCTTCCGGTATCTCTGTATGTGCCAGGAAGTTTGCTAAAATCTCTTTTGCCTTCTCTTGTATAATCCAAACAGTACCTTATGAGACATGTTATTATCTCCATTTTATAAACGTAGAAACTGAGGCTTAGAAAATGATGTCCTCCAGGTCATACAGCTGGTCTCAAGTCTACATCCTCTGATTACTATACCCATAGTATTTTCACCACCCCATTTTTATTATATAAACAAACAGTGTCTTAGATGAGAAGCACCAAATCGTGATGGAAATAATAGATAATGAAAAGCAATTTATAATCCATAAATTACAGTTTGCCATTAAGAAATGTGTAAAACCATAGACTTTGAGACTCAGCTTGTTTGTATAGACATTCAATATGGATTTCAAGGAACATTTGAGAAACATTTAAAGAACAAAGAGGGGACTTTTCCTAGCAAATATCCAAATACATTATAGAGCTATAGCAATTAGAAAAATATGGCATTGACAAATGGAAATAGACCCATAAATACATGGACATTTTGTGCATGAGAAAGTTGACATTTAAAATGAATGTGGAAGAGGTGGACTGATTATTCAGCAAGTGGTGTGGGAATATTAACTATCTATTTGGGGAAAAAAGTCCATTTCTCTCATTATTTATAGAACTACTGGAATAAAAGTCTAAATATATTAAAATTATATATTAGAAATCACAAGGTCACCCAGATCATTCCTACGAGGACTCATGTGTGAGCTGTAAAGTTGAAAATGTATTTGTCCATACCTAAGAAATAACTGTTGACTCTTCAGACGTAATCATATTAATACCCTATGCTTTGCATGCAAGTGGATGCTGCCAACTACACAAGAAACTTGCTTATCCTGGCACATCTCCCGCTTGCGTACCCTGTTCCTTTGGTAATCAGAAGCTTGTACTTTAGAGAGGGCCGCCTGGTATTGGGGGTGCAAGACTTTGCCATGGAGGAAAGCAAAGCTAAACTCCCTGGACTCCCCCACCATCCCACCCAAGACTGGGATAGGTGACCCTACTGTGTGTTTCCACGGCGGCTGGTATTTCCTGACTTGATCATTATTGCTGTCGTCTGTTCTGTGTCTCTTGCTAGACTGTCATTTCCGAAAGCATAGAGACCCTGTCTACTTTGCTCACCAGTGGGCTAATCCCAGTGCTTGGCCCATTCTGGTGCTCGGCAATGCTTTGTGGAATGTACAAATAAGCACGTTGCTGGCTTCGTGAACAGGAATAACGAAGGATGGTAGGGAAGAAAGTAAATGTGTGCAATAAGGAGATTGGCAGGCCTGTACGAGCATTCGGGACCAGATGGGAAATATGTGTGTCTCTGGTTTCTGAAGAGGTTCAGGGAAAAGCACTGGAATGCACCACTCCGGGTGAGGATGGCGGCCCGGCGGCATAGGTGGGAAATAACATAATAGCTGCTCCTTTTCTAAATCCTTGCATCATGCGAGGCACTGTGCTAAGCGCTCTCTGTGTATTATTCCACGTACTCTTCACAGCAACCTTAGGGGAGGGATGGATGGATGGTATCATTCTCATAATGTCCCACATGAGCAAACTGAGGCGCAGAGACAGGAAGTTCTGCTAGGTCACATCGCTAGTAAGTGGGACTCAGCCTGTTTCATTCCTACAGCCTCCCAACAGACTGAGACTAGTGAAAGGGAAAAGAAGCTCTTGCATCCCCAGCCCAACATCCTGGTTCTTCAGTCCTTTTCTACGATTTTTTTCCTATTAATTAAGCCACAGTATTTATGAGGATATCATCAGTTTTCCCACGAATGTCTTTTTTTCTGTTCCAGGATCCCATTCCGTGTTTAGTTTTTAAATTTTTATTAAGTTTTTTAGGGTGACATTGGTTAGTAAAATTATATAGGTTTCCACTGTACATTTCTATAATACATCATCTGTATATTGCATTGTGTGTTCACCACCCAGAGTCAGTTCTCCTTCCATCACCATATATTTGACCCCTCTTTTCCTCTTTGACCTTCTACCCCCTTATCTCTCTATCCCTTCTACCCTCTTACCTCTGGTAACCACTAAACTGTTGTTTGTGTCTGTGAGTTTTTGTTTCTTTGTTTGTCTTATTCATTTGTTGCTTTCAGTTTTATATCCCACATATGAGTGAAATTATATGGTTCTCGCCTTTTTCTATCTGACTTATTTCGCTTGGCATGATAATCTCAAGATCCATCCATGTTGTCGCAAATGGCAGTATTTCATCTTTTGAGAAAGGAGTCAAAAACATACAATGGAGAAAAGAAAGCCTCTTCAATAAATGGTGCTGGGAAAATTGGAAAGCCATGTGAAAAAGAATGAAACTGGACTGCTATTTGTCACCATATACCAAAATTAACTCAAAATGGATCGAAGACCTGAACATAAGACCTGAAACAATAAACTGCGTAGAAGAAAGCATAGGTACTAAACTTACGGACCTTGGGTTCAGAGAGGATTTTATGAATTTGACCTCAAAGGCAAGGGAAGTAAAAGCAAAAACAAATGAATGGGACTATATCAAGCTGAGAAGCTTCTTCACAGCAAAAGAAACTATCAACAAAACAAAGAGACAACCAACTGAATGGGAGAAGATATTTGTAAACACCTCTGAGAAAGGGCTAATATCCAAAATACATAAAGAACTCATACAATTCAACAACAGAAGAAGAAACAATCTAATTAAAAAATGGGCAGAGTATCTGAACAGACTCTATCCCCGTTTTTAAGACAGCCAACAAAACAACACAAAGAACAACCCTAAACAAACCAAACCCAGCCCTTGGAGACCTCAACGCTCCCATGGGTGAGAAGTGATTTCTATTGCTCTTGTCCAGGGCCCTCCCTGGTGGTCCATGCTTCCAGCTTGCAAAGGGAAGCCTGTAAGACAGTACTTTCTAGAATTCCCTAGCAAGCTGTCCTGTTCTCACACCACCACACGTTTCACACGAGAATTCAAAAGTGGCCAGCTCCTTGAACCTACAAAGAGCTCACCTTGACCAGATGAAATGCTTCAGCCGTCTGCCGCTGCCTTCTCAGTCTTTTGCACAGGGCAAAACTTTAGACTTAACTGCAAATTAGTAGTGGCTCTTAATCAACTGGATCACTGCACTTGGTGATCTGCAATTTTAATTTGCCATGACTGATTGTTTCATTCTGTTGGAAGTTAGTGGTATTAACCTGGGCAATAATTACTTGGCTTTGGCTAAATGTATCGGTGTTTCCTAAATGAATGTGAGGGCTGGTCTTAATATACCTTAGTTTTCTTTTCTGTATTAGGAAATAGTTGAAGGTTTGCAAAAAATACCCAAACTGGAAAAAATGAACACTATTCTTTGTTTAAGTTGTCTATTTCCACCATTACTTAAGATAGGCAAAAGACAAAAGGCAAAAAAATAATAACCGTTTTAATAAATGCTATGATTTGAATAATGATTCTAAGATAAGAGGTTCAAGTTCTTAATTGGAGAAAGTGATAGAAAATCAATCAGTTGCCTGGAGAATAAAATAAACTATTTAAATTAGCTTTGTATGGCCTATTGGCATTTTAATCCCGGAAAACCAAAATAATAAGGCTGATTTTAAAAGAGAATAGCACTGATACAGGTATTTCTGATTCACAAAAGCAAATTTATGAAGAATATAATGTACACGTGGTCACGAGATCCCAAGAAATGACCACTTTGGACAAAAAAAAAAATTGGTACAACAGATGCATTCGTTTTTGTGACCTACACTCAAACGAGATAGCATTGACATGCTAACTACAAAAATAGTGATGTTAATCCCATCATAGAGTATTCTGGCACGGTTTCACCTCTTACGTACACAGGTAGTTCAGTTCCCTCAAGATGAAGCTGGTTGCCACTCCATGTCTTCTCCTTACAGACCAGGTCCTTCAGCAAGGACTTTGGGGGTCAGAAGGGGCAGGGCCTCTCCTTTTCTCAAGAACAGTCTCACTTAGGGAGGTGAAAAGAAGCTTTTCCTTGGAAAGGTTTGGAGATCTCTGTCTAGATTGTAAAAGGAGAGGTTGGGAAAGGAGAACCCTAGCCTCAGGAGTCTCCTTTAGATCAATCTTGGTAATGAGTCGAGGACCTCAAAACTGATTTCCTCAAACTCTTCCTGTTCGGCGTGTCTTACAAAGCTCCTATGTTCCCCACCCAGGAGATGTTCCAGTTTGGAGTCACTCTTGCTGGTAGATGAAACTGCATGAGGACAGCTTCTGAGGAAAGCCCGTGTGACTAAGGAAATGCCGAATCAATATCTGAGTCAGTGTGGTTTAGCCCAGTTAATACCGTTTGTCTATAGAGTCATAACCTTGGACCAAATCCTCGCTCACAGCAGTGTTTAACTGCAGGAAATATTATTCAACTTCCATGAACCTCAGTCTCCTCATCTATTACAGGAGGATGATATCAGGACCTTCCTCATAGCACTGTTGTGAGGATAGAATGAAATAACGTGAATGCATTTTTTTTTTCATTTAACTTTCTAGCACTCAGTTGATGATTTATGAATTGGCATAGATGATGAAGAACCCAACTCAAATACGAAGTGTGATAAAAAATATGGTGAATGCTGCTGCCAAGTGCCATCCAATGGAAAGGCAGGGATCTTCGATACGGGAAGTGATGTGTCAAACCTTAGTAACAGTGTGTGACAAGTTTCAACTTGTTTGGTTCAATCGGGTGTGAGCTACGGTTGAGAGAAGGTGTGTTTTAAAGTGTGCTGTAAATCGTCTTCCATTATGACAACGGTCCGTGTCACACATCACTTCTGGTACAGCAATTCCGTCAAATAAAAACATTACGGTGTGTCCTCATCCACCTTATTCACTGGATCGGGCACTGTGCGACTTCTGGCTCTTGCCCAAAGTCAAAATGACCATGAAAGGTAAACGTTTTGAATTGATTCAGGACATAGAGGCAGCCACAATAGTGCAACTAAAGACCCTCGTGAAGGAGGACTTCCGGAACCGCTTCAGAAAGTGGCAAGAAGAATGAGATAAATGTGTTTGAGGTGAGGGGGAGTATTTTAAGGGGGATTAATGGCAATGTGTCTTTTACTGTAATAAATTTTTAAAATTTAAACATTCACTGTATTTATCACACCTTGTAAGTTGGTGGCTAAATGATTGACACATGACCCCAACATCTTTTACGAAGAATTTCAGCTTTCTCTGTAAGATATGCGGCTGTAGGGAGTTGGCCTGCTTAGGAAGACACTCAGTGATCCAGCTTAGTCACCTTTGGAGTTTGGGACACATTTTGAAGCGTAGAATAGTTCAAGACTTTTATGTTACATAATGGATGGCATCTGATCGTAAAGTAGTAAAAGAATATGAAGGGATTTCTGCAAAATACAACTCTTCTCCCCTAATCTACTATCAGTTATATCTTCAATAAAGAGAACTGCTAACCACTCTGTAAACAAATAGTGATGTTAAAAGTTAAGGAATTTTAATGGTACTAAATAGTTAATTATGAACAAATTAAACTGAAAGCCATGTGGGTCTTGTAGTTGCCCCTCAGATAACAGACAGCATCCATTCCTCTATATATTGACAAACACAAGATGTTCATAAAACCATAGGCTCGAAGCCTTTCAGAGAGGTTCTCATAGATAGAGCTCATTCATTGCAGATTATATCAGTAAGTCAATTCAGCTTAGTTTGATAGCTCATAACTGCCCAGGCTGTTGTATTTACTGAGCCATGCACTATCCTTTTTTCAAGCATGCTTTAGAAAATTACTTGTAAGACTATTTCTCTTCTGGGCACAATCAAGTGCTTTAGAATGAACTCCATAACTGCAGATTCAACATAGCATTAGGCTTGGTAATACGATCAAAAAAATATTGCTTTAATAATGCCTTGAAGTTGCCTGGAGTCCCATGACTTGCCAGATAACTTATCAGTGAGTGTGTGTGAGTGCCAAAAAACAAGACCCGATTTAAGGGACCACAGAAAGCTCAAGGTTAAGGTGAGAGGACCAGAATCAACACCCTCTAATTGAGTTGGCTTCTTTGGAGGGAGGCCACTGACCTCTCCTGGGACCTAGTACAGTCTTCACAGTGAGAAAAGTGGGCTGGAGGGTCAGGACTGGCTTCGCGGTCCTTCCTGGTGGGTAGTGTGGTTTCCCTTCTGGGATTTTCCATTTATTCTTCTTTATTGACAAGTTAATACAAACCTTTAAAGAGTTATAAT
This sequence comes from Rhinolophus ferrumequinum, assembly GCF_004115265.2. Taxonomy (NCBI): domain Eukaryota; kingdom Metazoa; phylum Chordata; class Mammalia; order Chiroptera; family Rhinolophidae; genus Rhinolophus; species Rhinolophus ferrumequinum. The sequence goes on from NC_046300.1 coordinate 53,740,492, forward strand.
AGTTATAATTTATATTTTAATAGGTATGTGTGTATTTTTTACGATGTATAATAGGACAAATATAATTAGTGTACCAGTGCTATTACATAATAGGTATTATTGTATACGACAACGCTAAATAAAATAAATTAGTTGATTTAGTTGAAATAGAGAAAAAAATAATAGTATGGATATGCATAGACATGATAAATACCATGAAGATGGGATATAAATGACTGAGTTTTGGAAAATATTGAGGCCCAGAGAAGGGGATGGGCCAGTCTTGCCCAAGGCCAGAGAGGCAGTGCTCGCACGCTTACTCATGTCTTCTGACTCCCAGGATCTTCCAGGTCTTTTGATTAGAGCAGGGACTTTGTCTTCCTTTGACTGGTCATGTTGGCACTTCCGGTTTGAGTTCACCATGACGAATAATGCTTCCCTATGTATATCAGTTGGAGAGTTTAATTTAGACAGTATGGTGTTGAAATCTTCAAGAGTATGTTTCAAACATGGGTCTTGAACTTGTTACTATCGATAGCTTATCGAACAGCTGTTATGAGTGATGAGCTCAGGCCAAGAGTTGAAACCTTTCCCTGGCCCTTCACAAAACCTCAGCTAAAGGGAGGAGGCAGCAGCTAAGGCAACTTAGCGTGTGGCGTCTCCCAGTCTGCAGCCTCCATTCCCCACATGGCAGGCCAGAATCACCACCACTCCCAATTCCCATCCACTTATAAAACAAGGAAGATTAAAAACAAGAAGGTTTTGATAAGATACTGAAAAAGAAGTCCCCGTCCACAGGGACTATAGTCTGGCCTCTGGCTACAGCTCGCTTACAGTAATGACCACCGTGCATTTGGTGCTATGGCTGTATAGTTTCTGAACCTCAGATCACCATAAGTTATCATTGGCATCCCCCCTTTGCAAAGGAGGTAACAGAAGTTCATGGTTAACTTACTCAAATGGGAAAGTTAGGTCTCAATTCCAGGCCTATCCGACAGCAAAGTCACAAGACTCATATTCAATATTATTTAGTACATAGAAAAAGAAGAGTCATATGGAATGATAGTGAGTAATACAAAGATACCTGCAATTTAATGGTAGATTAGCTAACTGAGACTTTGAGGGATAAAAGAATTCAAGGTAGGACAGATCACATTTATTTATCCCATCTCATTTTGGATTCCTCACTATGTCCAGCCTCTTGGCAATGATGTGAAGTAAAGGTCAGCAAAATGCAGTCCAAAGGTGAAATACAGCCCACTGCCTATTTTTGTAAATGAAGTTTGGAAAACAGTCACAGCTATTGGTTCACGAATTGTCTGTGGCTGCTTTTGTGCTACAACAGCACAGTTGAGTCGTTGCGACAGAGATTGTTGGGCCTGCAACACCTAAGATATTTACTACCTGGCCCGAAAGGGAAAAAAAAAAAGTTTCCTGACCTTTGACCTAAGAGTCTCAGAAGACTATAAGGGGTGGGACTTGACTAAGAAAGGAAGATGAAGACTCTGAGTAAAGGAGAAGGGGTCACAAACTCTAAATCCTAATTTGGCCCCTCTACTTAATCTTCATATGTCCTTGAGAAAACAGCAGTACTTTTGAGCCTTATCGTTAAACAATTTGTAAAATGGAGACAGTACCACGTGCTCTAACTGCCCCATGTGTTTCAGTGGGTTGGGTGACACTGAATAGATGATAAATAATAATTAATAGCTACCTTTTATTGCATACTTATTGACCAGGTATTTTTTCTAAGCAATTTACGTGCAATATCTTATTTAAACCTCGGTGTAACCCAGTGAAAGAGTTGCTTGGTGTGAACGGGTTACTTATTTGAAACTATGAATGTACTTTTTCCCTTTGGTCTTTCTGTGAATTTGATCTTTACTTAGTTAGGCATCTGCCTGGGGTGGCCTCTGGGCATGGGGAAGATTAGGATTTGTTAAGGAAGGAATTCCAAGATGAAGGAGATAATTATTAGCTTCGGAGATGCCAAAGCAGCTCAGACAGCAAGACAACTGGCAAGTTGGATAATTTCTTTGCAATGATATTTAACAATTGTGTTGCCTTTTCTGGAGTAATGGGGGAGGGGAGGTATGGAGGATCCTGTTTACAGTATTGTCACATGCGATGGCGCAGACATCCCTTCTGCACAGGCCACTAAGCTGGCTCTCGGGCATCAGGACGCAGGAGACATAAAAGGCCAACAGCCCACCCCTTTTCTGGCCTGGCAGATGGTAGGAAGAGGAAGGAGTGAGCAGAGAGGAAGAGCAAGAGGAGAGGATGCCATCTGGATGCCCCCACTCTTGGCTTCTGGAGGGAAGGGGGCAGTTACGTCATGTAAGAGAGGGTTTAATTAAGAGACGGGGTTGCCCCCACCGTTGAGGGATTTGGACAGGGGACTCATCTCGGACTGCCCCGGAATTCACTTGGGTGACTTGTGCAGGTGGTTGGGAGAGGAGCTTCTGGGCTATGGCTTTCCTGGCTGCACGCAGCTGGGCTGGGTGGACCCTGAGTGTCAGCCTTGTACCACAGCCTTGACGTGGGCTTTCTGTCACGTGTCAGAAAGACAATGCAGGGACTTGGGCCTGAAGCCAGCAGGAGTGAGGAGAGGCTGAGATAGCTGGGGGACAGCAGTGGGCTTGGCCCAAGCCCCGCCGAGTGCCATCATGGCCACGGTGACCAGGACACAGAAGCTTGTCCCCGGAGACCTGAGAATACCAGAACCCCAAACCCTGAGTTTCCCGCCCTACCTGATACCATGTAAGACTCCAAACCTTCTCACCACGTTACCAGGATACCTGCTTAGGGAGAGAGATGGGGAGAGGAGCCTCAGAGCCGAGCATTTTATGAAGAGACTGAACTAAAGGGCTTGTTTAATTTTTAGATTAAACTAAGTTTTAAGCCAGATCGCATATTTAATTTTCCCTTTCCATTCCCCTGCCCCCTACCTGCCACTATTCCCACTAGAGGTGGGAAGAGGGATGGGGAAGTCAGGTTCATTTTTGTCAAAATGATTTACAATTACATATAGATTTTGTACAAACGAGTTGTATTGTCCGCTAAAAGTAACACCCCCCTTACACTGTCTATGTTCCATTCGCACTCATTGTCTGACTCCAGAACCAGAGTGACACTGAGTGCTTTAAAGACGGGTATACTTAGAGAGAGCTGCTTCCATCCTTGTGATTGTCACTGTCATTATTAGGATTAGGGTCTCCGTGCTAAAATCCAAACTGCAGGCGTCACACTGAGGCTGGCACCAGTGTCCTGGAAGGCACCAGCTGTGTGCAGGGTGCAGCAGCGAGCGTCCCGGAGACCAGCTGCAGTAATGAAAACAGCAGTGGGACCCTCACCTATGGAAGATGGAACCACAGCCCCCCCAAGGGTCCAGGGCAAGGACGGCGACTGTCCTTCAGAGATATGCATTTTTAACCTGCTGTGTTTTGAGTTTTACCTTCAAGAAAAGGTTGAAAGCAGTCTTGGGAATAGAAGGGATGTAGACCTGGAGGAGGGCTTACAAGGGGGCAATTTCTCTTCTGTCTCTCTAGTCTAAGACCAGTTTCCCAGAATTGGTAGTGAGGGAAGGACAGGTGGCAGCTAGATGGCGGGGTGGGGAGGGAAAGGTTAGGAGTTGGAGGGGTAAGAACCCTCACTCGCAGTGATGGAGAGGTGGTGAGGAGAAAGTGGTACTTCCCCTCCCTGTGGAAAGCCGAGAGTTACCCTTTGAAGCCCTGGCAGTGGTCTCACTAGCTGCCACGTACTTCCCAGTGCCAGAACGAAAACGGATGCTGAGCCCTTGGACACCATCTGCAGAGCATCTCCTGGCACATGCCAGCTGCCCGACTCTGAGTTATTTGCAAGTTATTTATGTCTCAAGCTCTAACTGCAGTCTCTAACACTGTCTTCCTACCAGGAAACGGTTTCCCTCCTTCCTGGAAAGGTCTGAAAGCTCTCTGATTATTCCAGTGGGGAAAAGCTGTCAACTCATTTCACCTGGAACTTCCATTTGGGGGAGGAAACAATTTGTCAAAGTAGGCAGAGTGGCGAAGTGTGTATAATAAGGCCTGACTGGCACCTGGACACAGAGCCATCATCCCAAATCTCTTCTTGCAGGAAGGCAGATTTCCAAGCTACACACTGTTGTGCCGAAATGGGGCAAAGTCCAGGGTGGGATCCAAACACGCCCCACGTGTCCACCTGCCAGAGCAGGGAAGGGGAAGAACCAACATGAATAGGCTTTAGTCCGAGGACAGCATTTGTTCCATGAACTTTCGCTTGTTTGCATCAGCCGCGGTGAGATTGTTAAAAAGAAAAAGGGATGGGTTTGTGGATAGTTTTTCCCTCTGTTGCTTTTTGTTTCTCTTTATTGCCTACATTTTCTATAATGAACATATATTTCTTTCCTTGTCAGAAAAAAAAAATGGTTGAGGAACTAGGACTGAAAACTTGGATTAGTAGTTGTTGACATCCTGTGCCCTCAGATTGTGGTGAGCGGTGGAGAGAGGTGAGAGAACAATGACAGGTCCTCTTTCAGCCTTGTCCACGGCCCCCCCACCCCCACCTAATTCATGAAGAAGTGTGTACATTGCTCTGCTCAAAAACTGTGGTCTGGGTAATAGATATCTCTAGGCAGTTACGGTTGAATTTCTTTGAGGTAATGCTGTATTGCAGTGGCTGAGGATCTATAGAGAAAGGCCTTACTCGTAGTGGATCCAGGTGGAAGCATTGAAGGTAAAGTGTCAGGATGTCTGCCACTTAATTTAACATGATTCTGATAAAAAAGCAAGGAAGAAGCAAACACTGCAAAAAGTTATTTGTTGATCGTAGCGATTGCTATATGTGTATTCCTTACACTCTTCTTTCAATTTTTCTATTTTGAGAATTTCTATAATAAATAATTGGAAACAGAAATAAACACCCTTTCAATCTTTGATCATCTTCCACTTTTCTTCTTTGTGTCTTGTCCCTTTCTTACCTTGTTTTCTCACCTCTCTGAACACCAGCATACACACATGACTGTCAGGGAAGCATGTTCACAGTGGGAACGAGGAGAAGAATTGTTTCTGAGTGCTCGTCAGTGTCATCCCTCCTGCCATTCAATACCCGGCATCCCATCTCCTCTTACACCTGTGTGTTTGCGCAAGACTGTTCATGGCACAGTTGTTTATGGTACCTTTAAACTGGAAATAGCCTTCATTTCATTGTTAGGAGAGTGGTTAATAGTTTAAGGTGCAACTATACAATGAAATACCGCACAAGACTAAGGCAAGCTTGTATGTGTTTTTATCATTTTTAGATTTTTATTCTTTTATTGTTTAAGCAGTTTAGAAAATAGCAAAATGGAAAGTAAAAACAAATCCATCAGTTTCCTACCACTCAGAAATAACCAACCAGAAAAAGACAGGCATCCTAATACAAATAGGGGTGCTGTGAACAGACTTCCAAGAAGGGACTATCCACCTGGCTACTAAACATACAAAAAGGTGCCCAACCTAATTAGCGATCAAGGAAATGAAAAATTAAACCACCGTCTCTAAACCAATCAGATTGACCAAAATGAAGAAATCCAATAATGTAAAGTGTTAGAGGATGTGGAGCAACTAGAATGCTTATCCAATGACGTTGGGAGTGAAAATTAGTACAACCTTGTCAGAAACACAGGTTGCCATTATGTAATAAAATTAAAGATCTGATTAAAGAGTTAGAGTTAAAGTTAACTCTATGATTCAGGAATTCCATTCCTGGGGATATTCCCTAAAGAAATTCATGCATATCTATAGCAGAATATATATATCTGTAACGGCTAGAAACTGGTAACAGTATTGTTGACAAATACCAGTCAACAGTAGGATCAAGAAATAAGTTGTGATATACTTATACAATAGAATATTATACTGAAAGAAAATGAACAAATTATAGCTATGGGACACAGTTTGGATTAATCTTAACAAATATAATGTTAAGAAGACGAAGCAAGAAAACCAAGAATACATACAATATGATTCCATTTACGTAGGGCCCAAAAAGCAGGCAAAATTAAATGATATTGTTTAGGTTTGCTTCCATAGAAGATTAAATCATAAACTAAATCAAGGAAATAAGCACCCTGAAAATCAGCATAGTAATTAACTTGAGAGGAAATGAGAAGACTGTGATGGCCCCAGATACAAGGAGGTAGCTGGGCCTTAGGGTTCTGGCCATAGGGCAGTGGTTACACACGAGTTCCTTTTATTGCTAAATAGGTATATTGTATAACATATGTATACACACACACAGAGATATGTATAGATATATAATCTGTACATATATAAATATATCATCAACTTCTCTGTGCTTCCCTGTGATTATTACACAAAAAATTAAAATTAACATGTAAAATACGATCCTATTTTGTCTTAGTATTTCATCATGTGTTTTCTTCTATCTCTGTTTGTGTAAAGATACTGAGCATCTTTTCATGTTCTTGTTGGTCATCCGTATACCTTCTTCCTTGAACTATCGATTCAAAAATTTTATTCATGTTTTTTAAATTGATCATTTATCTTTTTATGACTGAGTAGTAAAGGAAGGTATTTCATACAGTCAGGATAGTAGTCCCTTCTCAAATGTATATTCATATGTATATGTATTGCATATATTTTCTATCAGTCTGTGGCTTACTATCTCATTTTTTGTATCTTGACTTTAGAAGACCAAAAGTTTTTAATTTTGATAAAGTTAAATTTACCAGGTTTTTTGTTTCATTGTCTTTTGTGTCCTTTAAAAGAAAATCTTTCATGCCCCACGTGAATGAAAATTTCCTCCTATGTTTTCCTTTGTAAATATTACCATTTTGCTTTTTATGATTAAGTCTATGATTCCATTTGAATAATTCTTGTCTGTGCTGTGAGTTAATGACAAAGTTTTATTTTTGCCATACTAATACCTAATTATTCCATCACCATTTGTTGAAAAGTCTATTATTTTATCATTAAATTACCTCTGCACTTTTGTTGAAAACAAATTGACCATAAATACGTGGGTGTATTTCTGGGTCCTCCCTTCTGTTCCACGTACTTAAATGTCTATCTTTATGCCAATACTAGACTCTCTTGGTAACAAGCTTTATTATAAGAATTGAAAGCAAACAGTTTTAGTCCTCCAACTTTGTTCCCTTTTTTCAAAATTGTTTTGACTACGCTAGGTATTTTGTATTTTCATATATATTTTAGAATCAGATTGTTAATTTCTTCAAAAAATGTGCTCAGATCTTAATTTTGATTATATTAATATATAGCTCAATTTGGGGAGAATTCAGATCTCAACACTATTGAGTTTCTAATCTATAAACATGGTGTGTCTCTCCATTTAAGTAAGCCTTCTTTAATTTTTCTAAGCAATGTTTTATAGTTTTCAGTTCATATGTCTTGCACATATTTTGTTAAATTTATCCTTAAGTGCTTTATGATTTAAAATGTTTATTATAAATGGTATTGTTTTTAAAATTCCAATTCCCCATTGTTCATTGCTAGTATTTAGAAATGTAATTGGTATTTTATGTATTGCCTTTGTATTCAGCAACCTTGCTGTATCAGTTAGGAAATGAAAGCCACACCAGTAATTGATACAAGGAATTTTAATAAATAAAGTTTTTATTTATTTTATAAGATATTTTTAAATAGTAATGGAGGGTTGACTATTATAAGGAGTGAAAAAGAACTTGAAACAATTTAGGAATAACAAATACAAGGATTAACCACTACCACGAGGACTGAGGCAAAGTACCCACAGGTAGAACCAAGAACTCAGAAGAAGGCCATGTCAGAAGGATGAGATTCAAACCTGGTTGGAGGGGTCATGACTACAGTCCACTGGGTGATGCAGACATATGCTGAGGTGCTGGTGGGCTGGAGCTAGTCTACAGGAAGTCATCTTCTGAAGTACCAGAGAAACTTCTGGAGAGTAACTGCCACTGAATCTTCAGCCCTGAGTGCTGCTAGTTGGCCTACTGCATGGGGATTGGGGATCGGGGGCTGGGGAACAGAGCTAGGAAAAGAAGCTTCTTCTGTGCATTGCAGTGCTTCTCCAGCTTCCTCTATTGACAAAGACTGACACTGCACCAGCAGACACCAAGTGTTTACAGGTCCTGTTCCATTATCACCAGTCCAGGCAAAGGCAGGCAGATTTTGAGCTGAGCGGCAATGCATTAATAACTGGCACACTTGCTAAACTTACTTATTAGTTCTAGTAGTTTAGTGGGTTTTTTTTTTTTTTTTGTAATTTCCTTAGTATTTTCTGTCATGCCATCTGTTAATACCTACTTCTTTATTTTATTTTGTTTTTTTTTTCTTCTTTCTTTTCAATCTGGACACCATTTATTCATTCATTCATTCATTCATGCATTCATTTAGTTTTCTAGCCTTTAAATAGAAATGGTGAGAGCAAACCTACTTGCCTGTCCCTTGATGTTAGGGGTAAGGCATTCAAATTTTCACTATGAAGTATGATATTAGCTATAGGGTTTTGTTTGTTTGTTTATTTTATTTTGCATGCCCTTTATTAGGTTGAGGATGTTTCCTTCTATTTCTAGTGTGTGGAGAGTCTTTATCATGAATGGGTGTTGAATTTTGTCAAATGTTTTTATGCTTGTATTGACATCATCATATGGTATTACTTCTTTAAGACTATTGATAATGGTGCATTGTATCAACTGATTTTCAAATGCTAAACCAATTTTTTATTCCTGAGATAAATTCTACTTGATCATGATATTTATTATTTTATATATTGTTGTATTTTATTGGCTGATATTCCTTTAAGGATTTTTATCTCTATGTTCCTGAAGGCTATTGGTGTGTAGTTTTCTTTTCTTGTAATGTCTTTATCTAGTTTTGGTATCAGAAAAATGCTGGCCTCAGAAAATGAATTGGGAATTCCTCTCTCCTAGTCTATTTTCTCTATTTCTAAAAGGGAAGCCAATTGGCCATTCCCTTTCCTTTGTATGACAATTTTTAATTATGAACTCAATTTTCTTTATAGATTTAGGGTTATTCAGAATTTTTATTTCGTCTTCTTTTAACATTGGTAATTTGTGTCTTTTGAGGATTTTGTCCATTTCATCTAAGTTTTTTAATGGATTGGCAAAAATTTGTTTATAATATTCTCTTTTTTTTAAAGTTTATTGGGGAGACAATTGTTAGTAAAATTACATAGATTTCACAATTCTGTATTACATCATCTATAAATCCCATTGTGTGTTCACCACCCAATTGGGGTGACAATTGTTAGTAAAGTTACATAGATTTCAGGTGTACAATTCTGTATCACATCATCTATAAATCCTATTGTGTGTTCACCACCCAGAGTCAGTTCTCCTTCCATCATCATATATTTGATCCCCTTTACCCTCATCTACCACCGTCCTCCCCCCTTACCCTCTAGTAACCACTAAACTATTGTCTGTGTCTATGAGTTTTTGTTTCTCATTTTTTTGTCTAGTTCTTTTGTTGTTTTTGGTTTATATACCACATATCAGTGAAATCATATGGTTCTCTGCTTTTTCTGTCTGACTTATTTCACTTAGCATTATAACCTCAAGATCCATCTATGTTGTTACAAATGGTCCTATTTCATCTTTTCTAACCGCCGAATAGTATTCCATTGTGTATATATACCACAACTTCTTTATCCATTCATCTATTGAAGGACATTTTGGTTGTTTCCATGTCTTGGCCACCGTAAATAAAGTTGCAATGAACATTGGAGCACACGTGTCTTTATGGATAAATGTTTTCAGATTTTTTGGGTAGATACCCAGGAGTGGGATTGCTGGGTCATACAGTAATTCTATTCGTAATTTTTTGAGGAAACTCCACACTGCTTTCCATAGCGGCTGCACCAGTCTGCATTCCCACCAACAGAGTATGAGGGTTCCTTTTTCTCCACAGCCTCTCCAACACTTGTTACTATTTGTCTTCTTGATGGTAGCCATTCTGACGGGGGTGAGGTGATATCTCCTTGTGGTTTTTATTGGCATTTCGCTGATGATTAGTGATGTCGAGCATTTTTTCATATGTCTATTTGCCATTTGTATGTCCTCTTTGGAGAAATGTCTCTTTAGGTCCTCTGCCCATTTTTCAATTGGGTTTTTGTTTTTTTGTTGTTGAGTTGCATGAGTTCCTTTAACCTTTTAATTTTTTTAAGATCAGTAGTGATGCTCCTACTTTGATTCCTCATGTTTATGCTGGCTATTCAGTGTCTTTTGTAGTTCCATACAAATATTAGGATTGTCTTATTTCTGTGAAAAATGCCATTGGAATTTTGATAGGGATTGCATTTAATCTGTAGATTGCTTTGGGTTGTAGGTACATTTAAATAATATTAACTATTTAAATACATAAGCATGAAATATTTTTCGATTTATTTGTGTCTTCTTTAATTTCTTTAATTAATATCATAGAGTGCACAGATATTTCATCTCCTTGGTTAATTTTATTCCTAGGTATTTTATTCTTCTGGATGCAATTGTAAATGGGATTGCTTCCTTAATTTCTCTTTCTGATATTTTGTTACTAGAATAGAAATGCAACAGATTTTTGTATAATGATTTTGTATGCTGCAATTTTACTGAGTTTGTTTATTAGTTCTAACAGTTTTTTGGTGGAGTGGTTAGGGTTTTCTATATATAATATTACGTCATGTGTAAATAGTGACAGTTTTACTTTTTCCTTTCCAATTTGGATGTCTTTTATGTCTATTTCTTGCTCAATTGTTCTGGCTAGAACTTCCAATACTACCAGGGTGCCAATATACACATTTCAAGAGATTTTATCTTAAAGTGTGTATACATTTTTTTGGCACCCTCTGTGTGTTGAATAAAAGTGGTGAGAGTGGGAATACTTATCTTTTTTTCTGATCTTAGAGGAAAAACTTTCAGCTTTTCACTACTGAGGATGAAAGCTGTGGGCATGTCATATATGACCTTTGTTATGTTGAGGTTCATTTCTTCTATACCCAGTTTGCTGAGAGTTTTATCATACGTGGATGTTTAATATTGTGGAATGCTTTTTCTGTATCTATTAAGAGGATACGATTTTTATCTTTCATTTTGTTAGTGTATTTATTGTATCACATTTACTGATTTGTGGATGTTGAATTATCCTTGCATCCCTGGAATAAATCCCACTCGATCATAATATATAAAGTTGAATTTAACAGATGAAAAATCAATAAAGATGTTGTGTAACCTCAGGTAAGAAGAGCTTCAATTTTTAAATTATACTTTAAGATTTAAAAACATGGAAAACCTTAAGACTGTGAAGTAATTAGTTCTTAATTACATATATCAATCTTAGCATTAATAAAATCTCTACTCTGAAAGATAAGGAAGTTGGGAGAACCTTTACTTCCTTCCACCTTGCTCCTTCACTAATTATCTTTATTTATTCATTATTGAAAGTGTATAACATTTGCTTTCTGCTCTGTAATCACAGTTCATGCTGTTGATGTGCCTTAATTCCATGTTGAATTGGACTTAATTCTCACTTTTTTTTGTCATATGTCCATTTTTTGAGTTCTTCATTTTAAGTTACCATTTATTTGGCTGGATGTATCATCAATGTATTTTTCCCCAATAAAGACGCATGAGGGAGTATTCTCTGAGTCCTTAAGGCTTATGAGTTTCTTTCTGTCTTTAGCCTTGTACTTCCAGTCGATGTGGCTGGCTATAAACTTTCCACACATTGTTCAATTGCTTTTCATCATCTGAAGTTACTATAGAGAAATCTAGAGCAACTCTAACATTTCCCCTTTGCACATGAACTGCTTTTTGGCCTATCTGTCCATAGAATCATGTCTGTATATCTTTGAAGGTTGGTAGCTTTATCAGGATATCTCTTGCTATATTTTCTTTTGTACCACGTTTTTCTGTGTTGTAGTATGTTCTTTTGACTATAGATTTAAACCTTTATTTCAAGAAAATATTCTTGCCATTGGGGTTTGTTTCTTTGGAATTTCTTTTGAAAGACTTCTTCTTGGAACCTGGCAGTGGGCAGAGGCCAGACGGCCTTGGGAGACTGTCAATGGAGGCTTCAAAGAAAGAAAGGAAACTGCTATTGGAAGCTTCATAAAGGGGGCCCACATTTTCCATTAGGAAGACAACTGATTAGACTATTGCTTATAATAAATTGAAAAATAGAAAATGTACCTAATTAATACTTATGTATTTGGTTAAGGGTATTTTCAGATAGAATATTAAAAGTGCCAACTGATCCTTTTATCTATAAATGATAAAGTACAGTTAGAGAGCACTAAAGAAAGGACTATTTCACTTTATAACAGAATTACAGGAAGTATTTTCAACCCAGAATTTGCTTGGGTCATAAAATAGAACTATTTTTCATTCTAATATTCTTAGCCAGGAAGAATTTCTCAAAATAAAAAATTGCCTTAGGACAAATATAAAATACAGAATACTGCTTATGAAAGGTGACTTTATGGTCAAGAATTTATAAGATCCTTTGTTAAGACATTAGAAAGATAATAGGTAGTTCCTTGTTGACCCTATCTCTTCTAGAAAAAAAAGAGACTCAGTATTTACAAGAGCATGACTTGTAGACCCTCTGACTTAGACAACAGGATTTCTAAAACTCTTAAGCATTTTGTCTTATAGCCCTCTGACTCACAATCGTAGAGAGAAATTTAGGAAGTGTTGCTCTTGTCTAATGGAGTGAATTATAATTTGATGGCTAGGAATTCCACAAAGTTTTCATAGGAATTATATCAGACCAAAAGGTAACAGAAAGGGTTGAGAATAAAAAGAGTCCTCTAGGCCGCTAACTTACTTTGAACAGAAAGCAGGTTGAGAAAGCTACTCAGCATGGATCATTTTTTTGTGGCAGAACTGGGTCCTGATCAAGGAACTTGTGATATGTGTCCAGCTGGATTTCAGAATTGCAGTGGACCACTGACTGTTATGTGCTTCTCATTGTCCCCTTTTTGAATTAGAGTGTCTGTTGTAGTGTTTATGACCCCGCCTCCCCATTATATATTGGATGTATGTGTGGGGAGTTAGAAACTTGTCTCTCTAGTTAACACAGGTGCACTTCAGGAGCCTCATCCGCATCTGGAACTGATTTAAATGATAATATAAATGAACAAGGTTCTGGAGAGTCTTCGGGGTGTATTTGGCATGAGTTGGGAGGTTAGGGGAATGCGAGGAATTGCTAGGAGTCAGGGGTTCACTCTGATAGACTATTAATTTAGTGTCTTTTAATGAGCCATGTCTTCCAATATTTGTGCCCTAGTGTAGTACCATCTCCATGAGTTTGGGCTGGCTGTGTCACCCACTTTTAACCAGTAAAATGTGCCAGAAGTGATACTGTGTCAGTTCCGGCAGCTTCCACTTGTGTATTCTTAGAAGTAAGTTACCGCACAAGAAATTCAACTGCCTTAAGACTGCCATGCTGTGAGTTAGCTCAAACTAGCCAGATAGAGAGACCACATGGAATAGAAGTAAAGGACCCAGGAAACAAGCCCAGCTGGGCTCCCAGTGGCCAACCATCTGAGTGATTTGTCTTGTCAGCAGATTTACCAGTATTAGCTGAGCCACCCCTGCTAACGTTATGTGGGATACAGATGAGAGGTCTTCCCGAAGCCTGCCCAAATTACAGATTTGTGAGAAAATAAATTTTAAGCCACTAAGTTTTGAGGTACTTTGTTATACAGATAATTGAAATATCTTTACTTTCTTCTTTGAGTTATTTTTATTCCAGACATCATATTGTTGGAAATTTCTTTAATATATATTTCTTAGTGTGCATTTTTTTGCTTATGATACTTCCTTCATCCTCTGCACACCTTCCCTGCCAATTATTTATACACCTGTTTCACGTTGAGTCCTTTCTAGTTATTACTAATCATCAAATAATTTAACTAAGTAATTGAGTAAATGAGTAATTCGACTAAAACCAAGTATTTGCTTATAAATGAGAATGTGTGGTGATGAATGGGGATGGTAACTCACACCCATTTTGATTCAAGTGTCACCACTGTTTCCTCTGCCCTGTGGTGATGGCTCCTTTTGGGTTTCACTATTTTCAGTATTACTCTGGCCCAGAATACAAAATTCTTTTTGTAATCCAGTGGCTAATGTTGTTTTTCCTCTGTTTACTCCACGTCATCTCCAGCAGTCTCTCTGAGCAATAAGTAGAGAGACCATAGAACTTATAGTTCACGTAGTCATTCACTCCATAGTGAAAGGAGGTGCCATGTATAATTGCACTAGGATAGTGGATACAAAGTGGGCATTGCACGTCATCAGAACCCCTTGTTTGTAAGCCTGGGTTGTGAACAATAGCAATGACATGGACTTTCTTGAGCTCTACCTGCTGAGCTCCCCTGCCGCGTGGACAAGAACAGGACTGCCAGGGACAGTCCCTACTTCTTTGGCCTGCCTATGTCCCTGGATCTCATTGTTTCTATCAGTGAATTCTTACATCGACCTTTCAGACCTGGGGCATTAGCATATTGAGGGAATTCTTTATCCTGCCGATCTGTAATTTCTCTGGAGGTTTTGTGTAGCCCTCAGTGACCTTTCACATTTTGGGCCAGGTTTCAAAGCATATCGCAGAGTTTGTGGTTTGTGGTTCATGGCCTGTGGTTTGGACTTTTGTGATTTTACCTCTATCATTACTATGGGGATATACTTTGCTTCCATTTTCAGTTTTTAAAGTTGTTTTTGATGGGTTTAGAGAGAGAAAAGTGGAATCAAAGTGTCTTTACTTATCTTTAACTGAAGGACCACCGTTTTGACGTGGAGATATAACCTTGATATAGAGTCAAACATAAGAAAGCAAATTACAGTTTTTGGCATTAAATAAATACACTTTATATTCATAACATATCACTATGGGTATTTATCCCAGTGGTAACTGAAGTTATTCGATGGAGTGGAGAGGATGTATATAATTCTGAAACTTTTATAATGGGTGTGAATTACTTTAATAAATCAGTAAAGAAATCAATGAAGATGATACCGTTTTGGAGAGAAACAAAAAGACTTAGGTCTCTGTGGCTGTTACGGGGTTGAGCATCCATGGCACTAACAAGGCATTCTGTGATTACGTAGGAAATGCCCTTTTATTTGACCTGATAGCCTTTCATAAAATGTTCCCATTGCAGACCTTACAGGGAATTGTCTTCCTAGCTCGAGCAAATACAAGCGTTGGCAGGCAGGAAGCACTTTGATCACGAAGGTTAGAGGCTACGAGGACGGGATTGAATTAACCACAGTAACAAGAAAAAGACAATCCCCATCTGTATGAGATGGTCGATGCCTGTTGTCTAGGCTTCTGGGTCTGCAGTCAGCCTGTTCCCTGACTTATGTATTTCCCTAGCTTGCATTACCATTTCCCTGAATGTTGTCCTCTGCCTTCCTCAGGCTCCTGTGGTGCAGCATTAGTAATTTTGCAATGGTAGTGTATCTCTTACTGTATACAGAATGGAGGAGACAAGCAATAAGTACCAGCAATAAGCCTGTGCTGCCAGGGCCTCCGCGGAGGGCTCTACTGCACACCAAGAAATGGATTCCTGAAACCTAGTTTGGTGAAGTGGAAAGTAAAACACAGCAAAGAAATAGGGTGGTGCACACAGCTGTCACACTCAGGTCAGAAATCCAGACGAGAAAGAGAAGCATCAGCAGCTGGAAAAGACCTTCCATGGAGGAGCAGGGCTGCTATAGTGAGGAAAGCAGCTGACACCAGAGCGGAACTTGACAAGTCATTTTGATGCTGAGCTTGGAAACTGGAAATAAACACACTGTTCAAAAAGGCCAAACGATCCACATCAATGCTGAGAAGAGAGCTAAGGGAATGAGTGAAAACAAGTTGAGGAGGGAAAGACTGGCCCCCCTCCTGATCATAACCTGGACCTCGGCCAGTACACATGTTTGGTGTTGACAGGCTGAGTGGTGCAGTGGGAAAATATGACCTGAAGAGCCAAGCAGACCTGAGAGAAGACCCACCTCACCCATCGCCACTTGGATGTAGGTTATTGGGCAAGCGACTTCTTTTCTCTGCTCACAGGGCAATTCTCAGCTGGTTCTGGTCAGTTGCACTGATCCTGATTTGGGTTTCTTGATCTGTAAAGTAAGGATAATAGTATACTCTCTACAATGTTGTCTGGGGGATTAAATGAGATAGTGCCTATGAAGTGCTAATTCACAGAAAGTGTTCAGTACTTGCTAGTTGCAGTTCTCTGGAGTCTGTCCCCAGACTCTGGAGTGGATCACTCTCACACCTTGCCCAGACTTTCCTCCTCCTTCTTCTCTTCCTCCTCCTTTTCCTGTTCTGTAAGGATGGTGAAGCCCCACGCTAGCTGGCAGATGAATTGGGCTCCAGCTCCAGTGAAGCAGAGAGAATCTTTGATGTATTTGTCCTGCAGCTGAGGAAGCAAGCTGTGCTTGTGCCCCTGGTTTCCATTACGGAGCTGGCCATATTTTATCTTCCCTTAAGTGGCAGCCAGATCCCTCAGGTCAGGTCAACACAGAGTTTGAATACAGGAAAGAGAAACGCTGGTCAGAGGTATTTATTTCTCTCGCAGCTGTGCTGTCTGAAAGAGGCACCGGCATCTTCAAACTGAAGTTGGGAGTTGCAGTTCTCCTTTGGCAATGTCCTTTGAGTCCAGGGCCTGTTTCCACTCGGGTGACTATGTGATACTGCCACATGTGTTCCCTTGCACAGCTTTCATCATGGTGCCCACCTCCTCAAAGCAATTGACCCCCCATTGCCCATAAAATAAAGCCCAAACACCTCGCCTTGGCACACAGCTCAAATGCTTTATTTGAATACCCTCGAGCTGGAGGCAATCTTTCCCTTAGCTTTCTCTGAGAAGGGCAGTGATGTCTGATGCTTAGAATTCTGCCCTCTGCAGCACAGACTTTTAGAATCTTATAGTCTTTTTTCCTAATAGAATGTAGGCCCCCTGAAGCTAAGATTTATGCTCTGTTCACCCCTCTTTTCCTCACAGTGACTAACACACATGAGGCAACTAGATGAATGAATTGGAAGGCAGTAGTTGAGCTGGTACCTGTATTTATAATTGTTGATGGTATACTGTTTGATACACCAGATGGCAAATTCCTGTCATGCGTGCCCTCACGGTCCTTCCGGTGCATATGGCTAAGTTCTTCTCTCATGTGCCAATCCCAAGCAACAAGTGGCTCTCTGGTTAAGTAGGTTGAGAAGGATTCTAAAATTATGTCTTGTGTCCGTAGGACAGATTGCTGTGATTGATTAGTGATGTCTTCCATGACCGCTGTATCAGAATTGCTAGAAAGGTGAAAGCTTTATGTCATGTCTCATCTAATGTTTCCATATTGGTAGAAAGTTATAAGATATGGGACGCATATATTTGCAATGAAAACTGACTCTCCTAAAATTGTAATCACATCAACATATGGAGAAGTTACAGAAATAACACAGATTGGAGTCACCAAGCCTAACTTTCACTTGGCCTCTTCCATTTGGGAGCTAGTACTGAATTACCTAATCTCCATTTCTCCACACATACAATGAGTTACTAAAACCCATTTTACCTACTTCAGAGCCAAAGAAGAGGATATTTTTCCTGGTTCTGAGGACAAAATTTTATATATGTGTGTGTGTGCTTGTGTGTGTGTGTATTATTGCGTATATATATACATATATATATATATATATATATAACATATGTAATAAACTCACATATTAATATATATTTTACATATTAATATGTGAGTTTTTGGATAATGATTAAAATTCATAAATAACTTTTATTATTTCTCACTTTGAGAGTCTTAGTTGTTCTTTAAATTAAAAAACTACAGAAAAAAGAACCCACTAATCACTAGTAAAAGCTTAGTTCATATCCTTCCAGATCCTTTTCAATGAGATTTATAGTCTTCAAAACCCTCTTGAGACTTGTTTTCTTTTCCTTTATCAACATGAAGTGAATCTTTTTAGATGTTATTAAGTATTCTTCTATGACATTGCTTAAATGTTAAATAGCATTTTATTGCAATTTAATAGCATGCTGTCCAGTATAAAGTACAATACAAATGCAATGTTGATTTTATTATATGATTTATATGATGAGTGCCAAGCAAGGAGGACCCTAGAAATTACCTGACAAATTAAAAATTTTGCCCTGTACTTTGCTTGGAGTAGTGAGTTTTCAGGTAGCACTGTGGTCTATTAACCAGGAATCCTTTTTTTTTTTTTTTTTTTTAAGATTTTATTGGGGAAGGGGAATAGGACTCTATTGGGAACAGTGTGTATTTCCAGGGCTTTTTCCAAGTCAAGTTGTTGTCCTTTCAATCTTAGTTGTGGAGGGTGCCGTTCAGCTTCAAGTTGTTGTCCTTTCAGTCTTAGTCGTGGAGGGCGCAACTCAGCTCCAAGTCCAGTTGCCAGCCCATCATCTCTTGCGTGAGTCGAACCCGCAACCTTGTGGTTGAGAGGACGCGCTCCAACCAACTGAGCCATCCGGGAGCTCAGTGGCAGCTCAGTTCAAGGTGCTGTGTTCAATCCTAGCTGCAGGGGGTGGAGCCCACCATCCCTTGTGGGATTGGAGGAGTTGAACCAGCAACCTTGTGATTGAGAGCCCATTGGCCCATGTGGGAATCAAACTGGCAGCCTACGGAGTTAAGAGCATGGAACTCCAACCGCCTGAGCCACTGGGCCGGCCTTACCCAGGAATCTTTATGGCAATGAAAATTTTCAAGTTTGTTGATCTGTAATGAAGGTCAGTATATTGATTTGATGGATCTCAATGGACAAATAAAGAAAGACAGAGTATGAATCTTGCTTAAACAGTGTTCACATGGTCATTGAATGTTAGAGTCAGTTTTGCAAATATTCCTACAGTGAAGGGATGGATTCATTTTTAAAAAATTGTAATCAACAAGAAGCAAAGGGAAGAGATGGTTTGAACTCAGGTTTTGGTAGGGCTCTTTTAGTCCCTTTAGTTAAAAAAAGAAAAAGAAAAGAAGAAAGAAAATTATCAGAAACTGAGTCAATTTAAGAAACTATGAGCACCTTCTTGCTTCTGCTGACTTAAAAGAAAGACTTCTTCCTTGAATGTAGGAGTCCTTTTTGGTCTAAAGTACAAGGAGTAGATTTCTGAAAACATTGGAACATGAGAAAAATTTCCAATATAGAGTCCTATACAATTACTGTAAATGTATATCGTTGTATATGGTCAACTCCATAGGATGTATTTTTTTTCAGGGCTTTTTTAGAATTCTGGGGATTTATGTCTGCAGTTGGGTGTAGCAAAAACACAGGTTTGGAGTTGAGAAAGACCTGGCTTAAATCCCATTTCTGCTGTTTACTACATAGTGGCATGTTTTTGAACAAATTACCCAACCTCCTTCAGCTCCAGTTAACTTGCAAAATGGAGATGACAACCTGTATCACAGGATAGTTTTGAGAGTTAAATGAAATCATGTCTAAATTTCTTGGCATGGTGTAGGTACTCAGTAAGTTTTGATCACGTACCTCTCTAGAAGGTTATGAATAGGTTATGGCGGTTGACAAGTTGGCTCACTCTCTCTCCTCAGGAACTGATGTCTGAGCTACCAGAATTTTTGTATTTTCTTGGCTAAATTATTTGTCAAAACATAAGTAAGAGCACTGATAATTAACTTATGTAAGAAGGTTGGAAGAAATTAGATAATTGATCAAAGCAACAGGGAAAGGAAAAGAACTTCATAGACATTTTAATGCCCTTGGTTCCATTCCAGTATTTTCTCTTATTATCAGTTTATTTCATCTTCATTTGAATTGCTTCCCCCTTTAGCCTGGGGGCTTCGAGGTTGTCTCTGTCCAACCATCCTGGCATTCATCTCCTTTTGCGGTGTCTTGTCTCAGGCTTAGCATGAAGCCATTTGGGACCAGTGCCTTCTGATTAGGGAACACAGCACTTAATTCTTTCTTACCATGTGTGATCAGACAGGTGAGCGTGGACACAGCCCTTTGCTGCATTTTTTGCATACTTGATTTAATACTCAGTCCTTTTGCTTCTTTTACCCAATTAGAGAGGGAGAGGCTTATGAAGGCAGAACAGAGTCCTCAAATCTCTTCTTCCCTGTATTTACTCCTCAACCTATTAAAAAAAATTATTTCAAAAAAGGATCATATTTTCTCTTAAATTTCGCATCAATATCTTAATTCTAATGAAATTATATATATAATATATATATAGATGTATATATTGAATATATTGAATGTAGAATATATATATATATATATATAAAAGAGCATTAGAGTAAGTACAGATTTATCTTCAATGTGATTCCAACACTGATAGGTTATTAAATTCTATGTGCTGAAGAAGTTACATGGAAATAAACTAAGTACGTCCAACTTGTTGATCATATTGATACCACTCTCTCCTTGAAGACCTATGAAATACCTCTTAAGTATTGACTCTTTTAAATATTAAACACTTTTTCTTATTGAATCAATGTCAGCTGCTTAAACTTGAAGCAAAAGTCAGAGCACTGAGAAGAGGCCCAACATTTAAAAAATCCATTACAATTGCCCTTGAGTGGCCAAAAGAATGAGCCGGTAGGGACTGAGCTCTCATGAAATGAAATCTAGCTGGGCTTTTCTGATCTGGACTGGAAATTATCTTAGTCCTTTGGACCTGCTGCCAAAATAGACCCTTTCCACCAAGAAACATAAATTAAATCAAAAGATTGAAGTGCTAGAAAATCTCCTACCCTCTATCCCACTCCAAGGACATAGAAGAAAATAAAACAGTAAGACAAAGAGCTACATGAAATGGCAAGAATGCGAATGAAAGCTAATCACGTAAGGACATTAAACCTTGGAAATCTGGATGGGGAAAGCAAGCTTCAGGCTTAAGCGAACATTCAGGAGGCTGTGATTTTCCCCAATTATTTAAAGCCTGGGCCGTTTTCACCAGTGAGGTGGTGTGCCTGCTGGCAAGTTGCCTCATTCTGCTATACAGAGAGGTTTGATTGGCATTAAAGTCTTCTGACAGGCGCTTGTCATCATCAGAATGTAGAATATTTGTGGTCTGGAAGAATTATTTGATTGGCTGCTTTAGTCATTATAATATTGATTTGTTCCTCATGTCATATTTGTTACATCTGTGTTAGCATCCCAGGGAAAACAATACAGTTGTGACTTGTTACCTGTGCATTTTTCAGGATAAAACTACATGGTTTCATGTTTGTTTATTTTCCTTTACCAGGCCAAGCTGTTACCCAATAATTATCTAGACAATTAACTTAGGAAAGAAATAAAGCACTTGTTTTTATTTATTTATTTATTTTTTGGCACCTGCACTATGTGGAAGAAATTCATGGGGAGACAGGGAAAGAAGACATTTCAAGAAACTGCTACACAACATGGTTAAGAAATTTCTTTGTGATTTAAAATCATAAAAGAATAATTGGATGAAGACACCACCTGAATCTCCAGGGAATTCTTCTGACATTTCTGAGAGCTGAGAAGGGACTCTGCATGAATCTTAGAGACATTCTGCAATTTCCCCCCTCTTCTTTCTTAAGCTTAATGGGTTTCTGGCCAAGCCCCAAGACCAGGAGCTGACAGAGAAGCTGGGCCTCGGCTTACTCTCAAGATGAAGCAAAGCACCAGACATGCTGAAACTCCTGTCTGAAATCTACAGGGAAGTTTAAAAAACTTCAGGCTCTGTACTTCATAAACAAAATTCTAAATTAACCATTCTGGAGTAGCTTCTGACCAACTTTTCAGTCCTTTTCTCTTATGGCGTGGTTGAGCTATTCAGTTCCAGCTCATGTTGGTTTGTTTGCAAAGTTGCATGGGTGTTCTATTGGGAAGCAGTGGGAGTCACATTTCAACTGCCAAGCTGAAAATCTGCATAGCATGAAAAAGAGAGAACCATTGTCCACAGGAGATACGTCTTTATTAGTCTTAACTAAAATATTGACATTTCAGTTGGATTTTATTGGTACTTGCTGTACTGCACCAATATGAAACTTACTTAGAACACCTGTCCTCAATGCTTTAGAATAACTAACAAAATGTGAATGGCTTGGACTTTGGAGGAAAGCAAATAATGCCAGAGAAAAGACGCAATGATGGTAGATCTTTTTCCTTTTGTACATCGTTCCCTCTTTGGCTTGTTAACAATACTGAAATGGCTATCATTCATGAGGTCCATTTGGGCTTCCCATGCATTATGCCACTCAATCCTGGCAGCTGCCCTGGTTATATGTGTCAGTTTATAGATAAGGAATCTGAAGTTCAGGAAGGCTCTGTGGTTTGCCCAAGGGAGCTCGTTTTGTGGGAGGTCATGCAAATACTAATGCATGATTTGTGAGCACCCTTCCTGGAGTTCTTCATTCCAATTGTATATACATCAGGATCTCCTGTGGAGTGTTAAAAATGCAGATTCCTGGGTTTTGCCCCAACACCTCCAGGTGGGAGTCCAGGAAACCCTGGCTTTTGTTTGTTAGTTTGTCTATTCAGCTCTCCAGAAATTTCTGAGGAATAGCATTAGGAGCCATGCCACAGTCCAGGAGGAGTAGGCCATGCCTGTTGATGGGTGATGACCGAAGGGGGGGCCAGGGAATCCACAGAAGGGCCTCCAGTGCTTGGAGTAGGGGGGGTACTGCACACGCACACGGTCAGCTCTGCCATCTCACCATGAACCAGAACATTGCAGAGACCCTCTTCTTACTTGTCAAGGGTTTGGTTTTAAAACCTTTTCCCCCTGCTTCTAGCCCCAGCACAATGTCGCACACAGAGTAGGTACTCCAACTTGTTTGTGAAATAACCACATAAATGCCTCATCCTCTCCATAGCACAGAACACAGGTAAGGGGTAGAGCCTGGGGATAGACTGAAAAGGTATGATGTCTGAGTGGCAGGACTCTAGTTCTTGGGAGAAGGAGGAGGAGCAGTGTGTTCTGAATGCCTTGGATACATAAGGCCCTTTCATGAGGCATCATTACTTCTTTTGTTACTTCTCATAACTGCCCTTCAGAGTAACTTCTATTACACACACTGAACAGATGAGCAGCTGAGCCTCCGAGAATTTAAGCATCCTGCTCATACCAGGAATGCCAGAATTTCAACCTGTCTGTCTGATGCAAAGCCTATGCCCACTCTACTTTAACCCTGTATCTCCTGATTGGAGAAGGGTCTTGATCTAGAGCTGTACTCTCCAACAGAAAGACAAGGCAAGCTGCAAACGTGAACCACATATGTCATTATAAATTTTCTAGTACCCACACTTCAAAAAAAATGTAAAAAGAAACAGGTGAAACTAATTAATAATTGTTATTTAGCCTAATATATCCAAAATATTATCATTTTAACATGCAATCAATAAAAAAACCTCAATGAGGTATTTTACATTCTTCACACTAAGTTTTACAAACCTGACGTGCATTTTACACTTTCAGCACATCTCAATTAGGACTGGCCACATTTCAAGTGCTCAGTAGCCACATGTGGCTCATGGCTGCCATATTGGATAGACAATCAGTTGTGTATCTCAGAATTTACCTGGATTAATGTAGGAGAACTCGGTCCCAGGAAACCCAGAGGGTAACTAGATCAGGCATTTGGGCATGCAGGAAGTGTATTATTCATTCATCCATTCTACATAAATTAGTGAGTATCTACTGTGTATCGGGAGCCGTTCTAGACCCTAGGGTAGAGAGGTGAATGAGATAAAGTGCTTTTACTAATGGAATGTACACTCTAAGAGTTGAGATAGACAGTGAGCAAATAAACACATAATGTAAGTCATCTGAAGAAAAGTACAGCCAGCAAGCAGATAGAGTGTGGCAGAGACTATTTTGATGAGGTAATGAGGTAAAGCCTTTCTGAAGAAAAGGCATTTGAGCAGAGACTGTAGCAAAACCTGGAGAAGGAGTGTGGTAAGCAGAGGGAATCCTGCGGTGGCAACATGTTGCATGTGCGCTGGGAATAGCCAGGCCGGTGTTTGGAGGCAGCAGGAGTGGTGGGAAGTGAGGCCTGAGTGTGAGAGCGGAGTGCTCGTGCAAGGCCTCCCAGGGTTCGTAAGGACTTTCCCAAGTGTGATGTGAAGCCTTCGTCGAGTTTTGCATCAGACAGTGGGCTCCCCTGCTATCCACATACTTTGATAAAGTATATTCTTGCTATGGTATGGAGAATAAACTGGAGGTGGAAGGGGTGAGTGACAGCTTGTTATTGCAGGTAATGAGAAGAGCTGTGAGGAATAAGTCTTCACTGGATTGGGGATGAGCAAACACCAGACAAGAGCACACTGATGTACTAAGCTCTATTTTATATATTATATAGGATACTGCAGGGAGGCGACATGGCCATTGCATTCTAAATTCACAGTTCGTAAGAAACAGACGTTGTCTATCATATGATATGTTTTTTAGGGAGGTAGGAAACCTCACTCCGGGAGACATATGAGGGTGACCCAGCCCAGGGCAAGGGCGGGTGGGGAGGCTTCCCAGAGGGTGGCACCTGCAGAGATCCTTCTCCTGCTTAGACTGGGGGAGCATGGCATTTGTAAACAGTAAAGATACACCCTGTTGGTGGACGTGCTGGCAGCATCAAGATAGAATGAATGTGGAGCTGTATTTTCAAAATAATAGTCTATAGTTAGTTGGCAAATTTAAGTGATGATAAAGCCTCATCAATATTTATGACCTACATTTTTCCTATATTTGGTAGAATAAAAAACTGGAGTATATGATAATTTTTAAAAATTTACATTTATACCATTCCTTTGTATAATCTGGCCTATAATACCTGATTATCATTATTTTTACCTAAATAATGAATAAACTAGACGGGAAAAATTCAAACCTTTCACATTAGACCCAATTGTAATTCTTTTATAGTAACATTCACAGTTAAATTCTTAATTAAGTCTGCATGCCTTTTTTACAAAAGTGCATTTTCTGGATATAGTTAATTTTTTATTGTGTGCATTAACGAGAGGCAAAAACAGCATAGATAATTCCCTAAACCCAAGCTTAAAATCCATCTCCACTGGGCTGTGTGATAAAGTCTACCCTGTGTAAGCCTGATATTTGCTTTCCTAATGATGCTCTTTGTGAATAATATTAACGTGAGTTTGCGTTTTCTTAAAAGGAAAAAAAAATGGCCAATGTAAAACAGGGAAGAGAATATGGCAGGGGCTGAGAGATGAGGAAGTCTGTTTGGGATTGGTGTTTTTCCAGTGACAATAGGTACGTGGATAACTGACTAGCTTATATATCATAAGTTGAAAGAGAAGATATTTCTCCCCTTCCTTTCCTGTCTCCCTCCCTCCCTCCCTCTTTTCTTCCCTCTCTTCCTTTCTCCTTTCCTCCCTTCCTCCCTTCTCTAAGCTGAATTCATTTGTTACATTTTCAGAAATGTTCAACGTCAACAAAAACACATGAATTCATTCAAAAGTTCAGGTAAAACCTTAATAACAAAGTTGGGGAAGCAGCTTATCAACAGACCACCTCCATGGAAGCTAAATACGTCTGCCCACTTCTAGCTGAAGCCCTCTAGTCTCATGGTCATAAACTTGAGGGCAATGCGCTATGCAAAGTTGTGCATGTGTTGATGGCCTGCTGTGCATATGCTGATGCTCAATATAATATTTTTTGGAACATTTCAAAGAATTCAGCAGGCATCTTCAGCTGTGGCAGGGCATTTTGCAGCATTTGTTGCTGTCATCATAATGGAGATTACAAATGATCTCCCGGCTGCTCAGGGTCCGTGTTCTAGGATCAGCCATGAAACCAAAGATGGCAGAAATGCATTCAGATCCCTGCTTTGTGAATTTACTTTGCTTATTGCATTTCTTTTCTTGGAAATGTAATTGCTTTGGAATCACTGGGTTCATGGGGGAAAAGCATACCATCCAGAGAGTAAGCGACAGACTGGGGGGATGTGAGGAAGTCCATTTCGGTTTGACAGAAATCTTGGGAATTTTTGGGAAACAGCTTCTAGGTAACTGCTTCAACCTTTGCGAAGCCAAAGGAAACATTTGTATCATTGTTGTTGCTCAACACACACAAAAAGGGCAGACCTCGTGTGTTACCAGAAGTCTGATGGTAGTGTGGGATAGTATACCATCTCCCCAAAATCATATAATCCAGTTATCACTCAAGCATAATTACTTTGGTTTTGGGTATGGGGAGGGTGTGAAACTTTCAGATAAGAAGCAGAGTAATAAAACACCGCATCGAATAGTAAATGGACATCAGATTAAGCTAAACTTCTTGTTCATTTCATTAGAGCAATCTTAAACCCCCACATAGCTCGTATAAAAGTTAACATATTATTTTCAATAATTGTGTAAGATATAGTGTACTAGGAATAAAAATGGCAAAGCATTTTCTTTTGGTTATGTAGTCTGAACTTTTGAGAGTAAGAAAGCATATACACACGCACTCACACACTAGAATGCTCATCTCTCATTCTTTGGGTACTCAATGTATACATAAAAATATAGATTTAGTTGGGTTCCAAGCTACGTTTCTTGGATTGCAAGTAACAAATGGACTTTGGCTAACTTAACTGAGCAGAACTTTGGTGGAAGGGGTGGGGTTGCTTATAGAATCAGTGGGAGGCTGAAGAAACAGGCTTACAGGTGGACACGAACCACAACAGCTCTAGTTAGCCAGACTTATTTTGTAGCATCAGAGTGAATGACCCCAACCATTTTCGTTCTGCTCTTCTCTTGGTTGAAATGGAGATTCCTAGAAGAGAGCAAGCATCCAATTGGCCTGTTTGCCACATGCTCACCCTTGGAAGAAGAGAGTAGGGCACTTCCATCAACTGTCCCTCTAAACTGTATCCAGTGGGGGAGGGTGGGTCTCTAAAAGGGTGGACGCTGGGTAGTGACACATAGCAAGCAAGCAGTCTAGGGTGTGAGGGTGAGTATGTCACTCCTTAGAGAGATGTCCCTAACCCTCGGTGACTGTTTCTTCTTAGACTATTTTCAAAGAAGAACACTGAGCTCCTGGAGTGGTATGAAGACCTGACCTCCATGCTGCTTAGTTTGGTGACTTTTTGCAGCTCTCTTATCCTCTTTGTGACCTAGTTTCCTCATCTTGCTTATCTTACAAAGTTATTATGGACACAAAGAAAAGTGTACATGAGTGTATGTGGAAACAGTTTGTAAAACTGGAAAGTAGTTTCTGCATGTTCCTGTGTGTTTGAGAATCCTCTCTTAGTGACTGTAAGAGCCCAAAGAGAGACACAGAGGCCTGGTAGCATGTTTGAGATCCTGCATACACCCTACATACAGTATTATTAGGTTTCATTTTCAGTGGTTTCAGTTACCCAAGGTCAACCATGGTCTGAAAATATTAAATGGAAAATTCCAGAAATAAATAATTCATAAGTTTTAAATTATGCACCATTTTGAGTAGTGTGATAAAATCTTGCACCTTCCCTCTCCTTCCTGTCCAGGATATGAATCATCCCTTTGTCCAGCGTATCCACACTGTATATTATACCCGCCTGTTAGTCACTAAGAAGTTATCAGATCAGCTGCCGTAATATTGCAGTTCTTGCACTCAAGTAAACCTTATTTTAGTTAGTAATGGTCCCAAAGTGCAAGAGTAGTGATGCTGGCAATTCGGATATGCCAAAGAGAAGCCGTAAAGTGCTTCCTTTAAGTGAAAAGGTGAATCCAATACAATAAAATACTGAGACAGAGAGAGAGAGAGAGAGAGAGAGAGAGAGAGAGAGAGAGAGAGAGAACATTTATGTAACTTTTATTACGGTATATTATTATAATTGTATTTATTATTAGTTATGTTGTTAACCTCTTACTGTTTCTAATTTATAAATTAAGCTTGATCATAGGGATGTGTGTATAGGAAAAAATATAGGATATATAGAGTTCCTTACATTCCACAGTTTCGGGCATCCATTGGGGGTCTTGGAATGTCACCCCTGCAGAAAAGGGAGGACTACTGTACTAAGATCATGTTGCTTCATGAATGTATGTCCTTGACAAATTATATAGACTGTCATGAAATTTAATTTTAGATGAAGTTTGGTATCCACTAGACTTAGGCCATACCTTATAAAGCAGTCCTCACTTTCTTCTTTCTAGAACAATCTGTTCCGTGTTACTGGTTCCCAGCAGTCCGTAGGCTTCAGGCATCTACCTGGGTTGTGGGTTCTTAAATGATAAATTAAAAACATACAAGCAGGGCTTACTTTATTTGAGCAATATATTCCTGGAGTTTTTACATAATTCAAAATTCAACTACTTTGAGACTAATTTCAGTAATAGGTAGGAGGGAGGTTCGTTTACCAGCTAAAATGAGTATTCCCAGGCAGCCCTAGGATAAACTCAATTTACAGTTCACTCGCCGCCTTCAGCTCTGAGATTGAATTATGTGATTGTCTAGAAACTTTTAATTTGGGGGGTTGGAGTTGCATTGTTTCAAATTTTGCACATAAAGAGAGGCTCAACATATTTTATGTCACATTATATTAAATTCATGTAATACAAATCTGCATGCAGTGGGATGGCTCTGTAATTTGGTACAGTTCTCTAATGCCTGTACCTTCTAGAATGCCCCAATGCAGCATTTGGTTTAAATCAGTAACATATCCTCTGTCAAATGTATCCTATTCATCAAATGCACAAAGAGGAGTCCAGTAAAGCGAGAATACTTTAGTGTACATTTCTCTTGATCTACCTATGGAAATTTTGGTTTCAGTAAAACTGGGCACTTAAGTCTGATGCCTGTGTCTTGCTTTCACATGGGCCAACTTCTGTGAAATGAATAAAGAGGGGTTTTTCTTGTTTCTTTGTTTTTGTTTTAAATAAACAAAATGTTTATTTAAGTGTTTGAATGAGGTACAGGAAAGTGATGCATTACAAAACGAGGTGGCTATACAAAAATCAACTACATTTTTTTTTTTTAAAAAAAGGACGGACGATAGGAGAATTCTTGGATGAACATACAGCTCTCAAGTAGAGTGCTCCCTAGTGTGAAATTGTGAGAGCGCGGCGTAGATGAATTATGGGACGATTTTGTAGATGCCCCTGCATGTATCTTTGGTTCACGTTGGAGTGTCTCCTCCGAGTTCGTTCATCTCAATTCTTTTGCTGTGTGTGTAGGTTTCAGTGTGACCCTGCCTCCCATTGTACGGGGAACTCAATAAGTGAAGCTATTACTTCTTGATTATTCGTGACATTGCATACCTAGGTCTTAGCACTTCCTAAAATAAAAATAATCTCTTACAGCGGTCTGGAGGCTCAGAATCTACAAAGGACTTTCTGCCTGTCTGATTCCACTCAATCCTCACAGTCGCCCTCTAGCTTAGACGGAATAAACATTTTCCCTTTTTACGGCTACTGCAAGGTACTTTGTAGGTAGCTAGGGGCAGGGGAGCCAGGATCCATCTCAGGTCACCTGATTCTCCGTTCTCTGTTCTCTCCCTTCAGCCACACAGCTTCTCCCTAGGGGCACTGTCCTCTTCTCCCCGGTACTCTATCGTAGGCCTTGCATGTCACAAAGGAATGTGATCTGTAGTAACAGCCTAGCAGCTGCCATCACAGGCAGCACCTGCTCTTCCCCTAATGGCACAATTTTGTGTGTCTTATTACTGTTCTGCAGCCCAAGCCTAGTGTCCAAACAGTGCTTCATTGAACTCAAGATCTCAGGCATGGCCAGTAGGGGGGTACTATCTTGCCATCTTGCCTCAGCCTCTTTGAACTTAACTCACTGTCCAGCAGAGCAACTTTGTACCTGCCTCCTCACCAGAACCGGCCACCAATAACACATGCAGGCCTTGCTGTAATTAAGTATTGATTTCATGTAACGTGTGTACACGGGGGAAGCTCATCTCATTTGTGGGCTGCTGTTATCTGTCAGTAGAACAAAATGTGTGGTTATCAGTGGATATCCTATGGCTATCTATGGCGAACTGGAACCTCTAATCCATCTAATTGTAGTGACATTACGGTACGCCATTCCAGAGTGGACCATTTGTCTTAACACGCTCTCTGCTGCTGTTGGCCTGCTTTTGTCCCCAGAAATAGCTGCACTGATTCTTCATTGCAACTCCTTCGTCGTTCCAATTTGGCCCTGCCAGAATGGAGACCGGCAAAGTCCATTTATGATAGTGTAGCATGGCTGTTACTGTTAATAAATGGAGCACTAGGTATTACTTGTTTTCTGCTGCCTTTGTAGTGGTCACACCTCCTAGCATTGTTCTGGTAACCTTGCTATTCCCAGGAGAACAGGAAAAGGCATTTTGGATGGAAGCAAAGTTCATGTCATTAACATCGTCAGAAAATGCTGGTAGGTTCTTGAGTCCCCCGTCACCTTTATGCGGTGTTCACGAGCCCCAGGCTGAGCTGAGATTGCTCTACTTCGTAGATTTGATGAGGCAGATGTACTGGGGGTCGGCGGAGAACCCCTCGTGCCCACTACAGGAGCGAGAGCCTGAGGAACCGGGCCCTGTGTCACTCTTAACTGTGTGATTTCTCTTCTCTTTGACAGCTTCATCTTGACTGAGCCACTGGCTGTCTTGATTAGGAACTTTCTCCTACCAGTGGAATGGAAGTTTCTAAATAAAGATACGAGCTGTTTGTGTGGATGTCATAGGGTGGGAGGTTGCATGAATAGCCTACATAGGTGATGACTTTGCGGTCTCTGCTTGCTTGAAATATTGGCCCGGGGTATCGGGAGATAAACTAGTGAAACAGTTTTGTTTCGGGGCTCATACTCTCTCTGCTTTAACACAGAAGTTTTCTCTCTTGCCAACTGCTACCTACAGTTACTTCCATTAGGTGTTTCTTTCCTGCTGCCATATAAGGGGATTAAAAATAACATTGTAGACAGACTGGTGTCAGAGGGGCAAGTTTCCAGTCCTGTGCGGCACTGGGGGTTATGTTCACACTGAACTCTCCATCTCCATTTTAAGTGTCACTTTATCACGGCCCATTCACCTGGATGAGTAAGAGTCCTGAGCTAGGAAATGGCAGGTAATTGCCAATCACGCTGGAGAGCTGTCATTCAATTGCATCTTAAATATGTCTGTCACTCAGAAATCTGGTGAAGGAGCCAGGAACAAAAGTGTAACAAAACATAAATCTTCCTTGAATGTCCTCCGCTCAAACATTTAGCAGGGTCTTTAAGGAACCATATCAATAATCATATGAAACAAATCGTAAATATTTCTTTTGGTACTTTTAGGTGGGGAATGGAGGGTCAGTGGGGGAGGAAGTATAGATGTTGGCGTCAGAGGGATCTGGGTTCTGATTTCCCAGCTCTCTGATCCTGAACTAATGAAGTTCTCAGTCCCTTAGAGCTTCAGTCTTCTCATCTCTGTGATGTGAACACACAGGGAGCTTGCAGGGCAGGAAGACTAAGTAGATGGCTCATAAAGTCATCCAGCTCAGTGTGACACACACTGGCCAGCACGGCCTTCTGCCATCACACTACCTCGTGTACTGGACGAATGCCATCTGAATTCATTACAGCTCTAACTGTATAGGACTTTTCCAAAGTTTAACGGTGTTTCTTTTATCCTGTCATTTGAACTGTTACAGAGTGTTTATAAGACAATACCTAGGTCACACTTGAGCTATTGGAAAATATCCTGAGTCATTGTTCAAAGAGGCCCGTCCAGCGGTGAGTGATGAGTCCGGTGAAAGTTCTGTGGTATGCTTAAGAATCAGCTGAGCAGTAGCTAGATCCGGGCGTATTCTAGGGCCCCGTCCCTCGGCATCTGATTCAATAGATTTGAATGAGGGGCCCCTGAAATTTGCACGATTAATGTGCTCCTCAGATGATGATAATGGTTTTGGACCACACTATAAGAAATATTGCTGGATGCATCAATGGAAGAACCACCAGGGATCTGAGGTTGCCATCTGGGAAAGGACCACTCCTGGGGGACAAGACAGGAGCCTTCCTATTGCCACATATCTGATACAGAGAAGATACAATTTGTTCTAGAGCCCCAGGGCTCAAAACGGAAGCTGGTGGGAAGAAATTCCAGGGAAGAAAATTCCAGCTTAATGTAATTATGTGTTTTCTAAGAATTAAAGCTATATAAGGGTGGAATATACTACCTCCAGGGGTAGTGAGCCCTCCAGCTCAGGAAGAATTTAAGTGTGTCTGTCTGAGTGGCTCCTGGGACTTTTGCATTGAAGAAATAAGCTCATGCTCTTATTCCCAATGGCACTTAATTATTTTATTGTAATTGTTTCCTATGGGTCTAGTGGCTTCACTCTTACGAGTGTTTATTAACCGTAAACTTGGTGCCGCATTCTGTGAAGATAAAGCACAAGAGTGCTACGTGGATCCAGGCAAAGGTGTGATCTTAGCAGACGCTGTCGTCAGGAAAGAAGAAGCTCATCCTCAATTTCAATATAGGAAGAGATATAATAATAGGCACATGTAGCACTGAGAAGTGAGGGAGGGTTTACCCACTGGGGGCGGGGGGAATAAGTAGACTAGTTTTGCTTTGAGAAGAAAGCAAATACCAGCGTTTAACAGGTGAACTAATGGCAACTTTCATTTTCTTCCAAATGGGTATCAACTTTTCTCCGTCTCTCTTCAGAGCAATGAAATTCCAGTCGTCTCTTAGAAATCAAATGGATTGCGAAACACGTGCTTTTCTCGGCTCCACATGCACCTGTCCTGCTCCCTTTAAATCTGTGGATACCATCAATGCAGCTAAAATATTCCCCCTGCACCCCCTCCCCACCCCCTCTTGCTCTTACTGTCGCAGAGGAAGGGACGGAAGCTCATCAGTGGCAAATGGCAGTTTCAGCTAAGCAACACCAAGAGCCTGCTTCATACTCGGTGGGGAGCCCTGTGCCTCCTCCTCATGGAAGATGCTCCGTCTTGATTTTCTACAGATGTTTATGAGGAATGTTGTTTTGAGTCACGCAAGAGGCACTGATAGTTTTCCTCCTTCCAGGTTTTCAAATTAATACCACCATATTCTAGAGTCTAGACTCAGTTTCTGTTTTAAAGCGAAAACTGGCTACTCAAACCAAAATGGCATTAGAGGTTTTCAGAGTTGGGGCGTCCAGGTGACATTTTGTTAAAAGCTTCTATGGGCCAATTATTACATATACAGAATTTTGTAATTAGCTGACCTTAGAAATCTCGCTAAAGCACATGTGCCGGTTCATGTGAAATTGTGGTTCAATTTAATTGTTATTTGACCTCCTCTCCTCTCTCTATGTCCTTGATTGTTGCTATTATTTGGTACTTAAAATAATTTCCCCTTGTTGACATATAGATCCATTGACCACACACAAAAATGTCGTGAAGATACTTTGATGGATAAAGTGTTCACTTTCTTAAAATCCTAATATAGCGTGAGACTCTAAAAGACCTACTTTCGGAAGTTACCCTCAGCAGCAGATTTTGCTGAATAGTACTATATGTGTTTAATAATAAAGCTTCTTCTATTGTAAACTATTTCTTGTCGAACTATTTTCTGTGGTGCTGAGGTTACAAAAAATACCGTTTTTCTATCGTTGTTGGTGTTTTTCAGGCCCGCACTTTGAAATGGATGCACTTTTGGAAACCGAGGTGGTTATCTACATCAGAAAAACACCTCATGCCACGCGCCATCAGATGGCTTGGACAAAGCCGTGCGATTTAGATGGGAAAGGGTACGTATTACGTTGTATAAGAGCCAGCTTCCAGTAATAACCATCTGACCCTTGTGATCCTATGTTTGCAATTTTCCTTTTAAAGGATGCAGTAAGCAATGCTGCCAAAGCATATTTTTCTGTCAAGTGTTCACAGATTTATGAGTTGCTGGGCAGATTTTCCGTCTTCAGTGTTAGAATACACAATCATCAAACACTTGCTTTTCTCTTAGAGTAACTTCTCATGCCCACCGTCTCACGGAATACGCCAAACTCCAGGTTTGTGTTTGAAAAGAAAGTCCCCATGTATGATTGCAGGGAAATAGGGGCATGATTTTAACCTTTTTCTAGGTTTTCTTTTGCTTTGGTCTTTTTGCCTTGGGTATGAGGGTCTGCTAATGAAAAGAATAAACACAGCAGCCCATTGCTAACACCAAAACACATTTATTGAGTGCCTGCCGTATGCATATCCCTTTGCTAGCCTCTATTCAGGGACAACTTATACAACATGTACAACATCCTATTTAAAAGACTTTTAAATAGAGTAACAGTTTGGAAATTCCTGGTGGGAAGTAGGTGTGATAGTCTGGTAGCTTCCTCAACTACCAGGTAGGATATCAGCTTGAGGACATCTATTTAGGAAGATGGATTAATCTGAAAAATCATTTCTAAGAAATACCCTGTATCTTTGTACAATTCCTGGATCTCCAGGGAGAGAAGTCCAGATAACTTTGAGCGTTATTTGCTTGGTTAAAATGTAGAACTGAATCCTGGTCTCAATTCCTGCTTCCCCTTCCCTTTCTCTTCTTTCTAAATCAAAGAACAGTTTAACATTAGCAAAGCTGTTGCATAGTGAGTTACCCCCAAACTTAGTTGACGAAAACAACCAACCTTTATTATCTCTCAGTTTCTGAAGGTCAGAAATTCAGGAGGGGTTTAGCTAAGTAGTGTGGCTCAGGGCTCTCAGGAGGTTGTGTTTAGGAGGTGAGTAGCCTTACAGTGGCCTGAAGGCTTGACCATGACTGGAAGATCCACTTTCAAGTTGGCTCCCTCACTTGGCTCTTAGCAGGAGGCCTAAGTTCCTTTCTATGTGAGCCTTTCCAGAATGTCCTTAGGACATGGCAGCTGGCTTTCCCCAGAGCCCCAGTGGTCCAAGAGACAGGGAGAGTAAGAAAGAGGTGAAAGACAGAACAGTGGCTTTTATGAATTAATCTCCAAGGTCACGCAACTTCCTCTTTATTCTATTTGTGAGCAGTGAGTCACTAAGCCCAGCCTCATTCAAGGGGAGGAGAATTACACCCGACCTCTTGAAGGGAGGAGCATCAAACAATTTAGGAACATTGTCGTGCGGGGCGTCCGGCGGGGTCTCTGGTTCCACTCCCCAAATAAGAACGCAGGACATGGTGAGGCCAAAAAGGAACACCCACGGAGCCATAAGTAGGGGAGTCATATCTCTATACTCTCGCTGGCGGCTGGGTTGGAGACACAGGAACCAGGAGCAACACAATTCTCAACCCTCACTGCGCCGCTTGCAGGCTCAGCCACCATCTTCTTGCTAGCTCCCCCTTTTCTGCTAGCCTAGCCACGGCAGTTATATTAGTGCCCAATGGCTCACTGGTTACAGCTGACGGTCAACTAGCCACAGCTGCTGGCCATTTGATCACAGTCGATGGCCATTTACTACCTGAGCCAGCACCTTTCTATGTGAGGCCGAGAGCCTGGAAACTGCTTTTTGGGGCTCTGTCCCCACAAACATGTATTAAAACGACCACAGTTGTACTTGTCATTTAAAGTTTCCAAACATTGTTTCTTCAAGAGTTCTGAATGGCAGTGGTATCTTTCTCTCCTATCGTTAAAGTGCAAGATCTGTTGCTCTAGAAGAACCATATTATCAGCCATTTGCATAAACCTCTGCTTCCAACTGCTATCCTATTACATTGTGGGCAGAATTTGTCTTAGCCAGTGGAGAAATGATAATGTGCTGAGACATTTTGCTGCACTCAGACAGAGCACTTCCCTGTGGTTTTAAGTCTTCCCATCATCATGTTCTCATTACGATGACGATGGTACCACTGAAGAGCAAGTATAAGTGGACTGACATTTATTTTGTGAACATTGAGGAGAGAGAGTCACATCTCTAAAGTTGTGAGCTGCTGAAAGCCCAGAGCTGCGTCTGTCGCCTACTGCTGATCCCTGGGAGTGTCTCTGAAGTTATAATTGCCCTGCCCTAGGCAAGCCAGAAAAGGTGGGGGCTGGGGGTGGAGGGGTCCTCTCTCTCCCAGCCCAGCAGTGCCACACTCTTCCCAGCCTCTTTCCTAGGTCAGAGCTGCCGCTGGGTCTTCCCAGATCCAGAACACTATGGCTCCTCTGAAATCTGACACTACTCCTCAGTTCAGGGGCCAGCTTAAGTTTCTGGAAGGGCGGGGGTAGGATTGGGAGAGTGAGGGGAAGGGCCCAGGTATGGAGTTTACATCCTTTGTCCAACCTAGAGCCCAGCTGGAGGTCTCAGCTGAGGTTACTACCTCAAATGCTGAATATGCTGCTCTCTCCTTGGGAGAGATCACCTGTGGGATGCAGGGAAAGAGCCCACCTCCTGGCTTTTATGGTCTCTGTTCCATCCTGGGATCCCCTGCGTCTCCACTCCACTCCCTTCCCTCTTTCCCTGCTCCCCAATTTGCCCACCTTCAAGTAATCCTCCTATGAGTCTCTTAGCTGTTCTGTGTGATGAGCAGAGAATGCTTTGCTGGGTTATAGACGTTCAGTTTGTGGTAAGCTCCGGAGGAGAACTCAAGAAGTCTGCCTCGCTGCTGCCATTCTGTATTAGTTTTTTAAAAATAGTTTATTTTCATCTTCTAAATACTACATAAGTGTGCAAAAATAATTTGATATCAAAGTGAAGTTTCATTCTTCTTTGTTTTTTTATTTTTATTTTTATTTCATTGGGGACTATTGGGGGACAGTGTGTTTCTCCAGGGCCCATCAGCTCCAAGTAGTTGTCCTTCAATCTAGTTGTGGAGGGCGCAGCTCAGCTCTAAGTCCAGTCACTGTTTTCAATCTTTAGTTGCATGGGGCGCAGCCCACCATCCCATGGTTTGAACCGGCACCTTGTTGTTGAGAGCTGGGCTCTAACCAACTGAACCATTCAGCCACCCCTCCGAAAGCTCAGCAGCAGCTCGTGGTCTTCAAATGTAGTTGTGGAGGGCGTAGCTCATTGGCCCATGTGGGAATCGAACCAGCAACCCTGTTGTTCAGAGCTCATGCTCTAACCAACGGAGGCATCTGACTGCCCATGTATTAGTTTTATGATGATAAGAATATTTCAAGACAACACTGCATTTTGGTGTATAGATTGCCCTGTGATTATTTTCACTTTTTCCCTGTGTGTCTGAATGATAATCTGTCTCCTCAATTGGGCAGAAGCTCTTGGAGTAGAGGCACAATGCCTCCTATCTCATGTGCATGGTTCCCTTTCATTTAGGTTCTCAGTGTTTATCAGTTTCTGGGTGGACACATTTGTAGCCCAGTCTCCTTTCTCTGAGCAATTGAAAAAAATAGAATCTGAGAGACCAAAAGTTGGGATTGACGTGTAAGCTCAGCGAAAATATTGATCGCCAAATTTTATCTTAGACGTCTATACAATCTTCTCTAACCCCCTTTTCCAATAAAGCCCACAAGATTTTAGACGGCCATTCATTCCTGAGACACTCCTGCTAACTCTGGACGTGGCAGATCACTTTCCTTCAAGTGAGGCTGATGATTCCAACAAAGTACGTGGGAGCAGACTGAGTTTGCAATGGGTACCAGTTCATTTTCAGAAGTAGAGGATTGGGGGAGTACTATTGAACAATGAATAATTTTATAATGGAATACTATGGAGCAAAACCACGTATGGGTTCAAAAAATATCATGTTGGAGCTTTTAGAAAAATATGGCGAGCAAAACAGATAGGTCTTTATTTCATGGAACTCACCCCTTTGATGTAGAGAAAAATCATCTCAACAAATATATAATTAAGTGGCATTTTCTCCAATTCCATGACGCCTCATTGTTGACAGGTACTGGCTACAGAAATAGACGCCTTCAAGCTTAAAGGCACCTCATTTCCTATCTTCCTGCATCACTTATTCACTCCCTCATTCATTTACTCAGACAGACAAAATTCAGAATCATCTGCAGCACCTTCAATATAACCGTTCAGGCACTGGGGGAGTACAGGAAGTACCACGTTTGTTCTGACATCTCTCACGAAAATCATCACCCACTAGACATCAGGCTTCTGATCAGTGATGCATATTACCTGGGTTCCAGAGTTTTTCCAGTCCTATTAGTCCTCAACTTAAAATGGCTAAGTTACTTTTTCTTTTGCAATCTTTTAAATAAAAACTGGAACATAGTTTGGAACACATGGATTTTGAATGTACCAAACTTTAGTATGTAGCATTCTTTCCCATCTCCAAATAACTGAGAAATAAGGAAATAAGATTTCCTTCTGTATATGAAACTTTAAATCAAAGTAACAAACATCCCCATTTTCTGACCGATGGGGACTGACCTTGATGGCCACAGCTGGCCTTCTCCAGGTAACGCCCCTGCAGTTGTCATGAGTTAAGTGCTGACAATAGAAATTGCACCATACAGTACCAGTTAAAGAATTCAGAAAAGTTGAGAAAACTTAAGAGGCCCAGAAGTGAAAATACATGTATTATTAGGTGAATAAAAAAATTTCCTAGAAATACTGTATAGAAATACACTTCCTTGGTGAGCTCCAGTAGCTTTCTCTGCTTTGGTAATATTTAAAGACAAGTGGACTCTGGCAGAAGGTCTTACATCATTTTTCCTGCCGAGGTGCATTCTAAGACAGGCATTTTTCAGTAAATGTCCTTGCATGCAATAATTGCTTCTCTGGCGTTGCAGTATAACGCTGCCATTTCCTTTCATCTAAGTCATATATGTTTCGGTATCTGACCACTCAAGCCATTGTAATAAGAGACAGAAAAAGAAATAACTTTGGCCAGTTTCCTGAGATGCTAGAATACATGCTGTCAATTACAGCCGCAGGTTAGGAGAAATCTTTTGAAAGGACAGGGGATCGGTCCCTGAAACCTTATCTGTTTTATTGCAACATGATAGAATATGAACATGATCACATATTCTGTTTTCATCCACTGATTGACTAGGTCTTTGGTCCTAAGTGATAATGACAAATGCAAATACTCAATGACTTACCAACAAGAGAAACAGGGATTTCTTGTCGGGCATCTTACAGAAAGCCCAAAATGCAATTTGAAACTGGAAAAAGGAATTCAAGCAAAATAGAAATTCCCCATGATGCTCTTGGGCCCAGCAGTCATAGCTTTTCATCTCCATCCAAAGGTACGTCTTTCTCTGCACAAGATGAGCAGCTGGCTCACCTCCCAAGGCCCTGACTTCACTGAGCTTGCGCTTTATCCTCGTGCATGGCCTCAGGGATTTCCCTATTTTCGCAAATATAATTTGTCAAGGAATTATTTGGTGTTTCACTAGGAGATTTACTCCACCGGTATGCTGTGTCCCTAAACAACAAGGTGATTTTTTTTAAAAAGTCAAGTAATGGGTCAGCTCAGCAAACAGATCACTTGGGAATGACGTCTGATCCGCATTTATTTAAATTTTGCACGATCAACAAGGGACAGTTCTTTCATTGCTAATATCTTTCAAGGCCTTAAATTCTATACTAGGTGATGTTCTAGGCCCTGGACTTGTGATGGTGAAAAAGACAGATAAATTTCCTTCTCTCATAGTATGTATGTTGGGGGAGATCCACAATAAATGAATTAACAAAAAGAAATGTGGAGGCAGGGATGGAGAGCGTTAGAGAGAGGGAGGGAGGCAGAAGGGGGAGAAGGTGAAGGCTGAGAAGGAAGAGAGGAAGGAAGGAAAAAAAGAAAGGAGGGGAGGAGGGAGGAAGAGGAGGAAAGATAGACCACTGAGGCTTCAACAGGATCTATGACACTGTGGGCCACACGTTGTCCTGCTCACCACACTTCCCCTCCAGTGATGCCCCCAGGACCAAGACAGGATGCTCCCTAAGGGGAACCCAGAACTTTAATGCCTTGAACTGTTTCTCAGAAACACTTTCCAAGTTCTGATAAGTTTGGGAAGTGTTCTGTGCCATGTTCTCCCTCCGCTCTCGGATATTTACAAATCAGTTTAGCAAATTTAAACCACTGAGAATTCTTACCATAAGATAACCCCTTGGCTTTGTTCAGCTCAGAGAATCTGAAATTTATCTTACCACAGAGCGCTTCTTATTTATTTTTAACGTCATTCCTGTTAGGATTCTGTGAAGCAAGCATTCTGCCAATCACAGCTTAGAAACACTGGCTCACACCAATGTCCAGTTCAGATGGAAGACTCCACCTTGCGTGGATCTCCTGGGCCCCTCCCCAACTCTCACGGGACATCTGGGGGCTTCACTATAGTGCTGGGAGTATAGGTTTTTTTACAGTTTTATAAAGTGCTCTTTATTACCAGTTTTTCATGTCAAATTGACCTCATTATTAGGGGTGTTTGATGGTTTTTCAGGTAGTCTAGAGCTGGCTCAGCTCTAAAGTTAGGGTTTTTAAACCAAGCCCCAAGAAAATTTTCATAAAGACATACAAATCTAGAAAGTTAAGGCAACACACTTTTGAAATCCATTTGGAACTACTTGCTGCCTTATTTCACTTAATTAAAATACCATGTCTAAAGAAAATGTACGTAATTTTCTTTGTCAGTATCAAAAAAAAAATGACACTAATTGTAATTTCATATCCTTGGTTAAGTTTATTCCTAGGTGTTTTATTCTTTTTGCTGCAATTGCAAAAGGAATTGCTTTTATTTCTTTTTCTGAGATTTCATTGTTAGTATATAGGAATGCAACAGACTTTTGTACGTTGATTTTGTAGCCGACAACTTTACTGTATTCGTTGATTGTTCCTAATAGCTCTTTGGTGGAGTCTTTAGGGTTTTCTATATACAGCATCATGTCATCTGCAAAGAGTGACAATTTAACTTCTTCATTCCCATTTTGGCTGCCTTTTATTTTTTCTCTTGCCAGATTGCTCTGGCGAGGACTTCTAACACTATGTTGAAGAGCAGAGGTGATAGGGGACAGCCCTGCCGTGTTCCTGAATGTAGAGCGAAGGGCTTCAGTTTTTCTTTGTTATGAGATTAGCTGAGGGTTTGTCATATATGGCCTTTATTATGTTAAGGTATTTTCCTTCTATACCTGTTTTATTAAGTGTTTTAATCATAAATGGATGTGTATCTTGTCAATTGTTTTTTCTGCATCAATTGATATAATATGATTTCTGTCCTTTATTTTGTTTATGTGATGTATCACATTGATGGATTTGCGTATGTTGAAACATCCTTGTGCCCCTGGGATGAACCCTACTTGGTCGTGATGAATAATCTTTTTCATGCATTGCTGCATTCTATTTGCTAGAATTTTAGTTAGGATTTTTGCATCTGTATTTATCAGAGATATTGGTCTGTAGTTTTCTTTTTTTGTGTTGTCCTTGCCAGGTGTTGGTATCAGGGTAATGTTGGCCTCATAAAATGAGTTAGGGAGTATTGTCTCTTCTTCAATTTTTTTGGAAGAGTTTGAGCAGGATTGGTATTAGATCCTCTTTGAAGGTTTGGTAGAATTCACTAGTGAAGCCATCTGGTCCCAGACTTTTGCTTTTGGGAAGGTTTTGGATGACTGATTCAATTTCGTTACTGGTGATCGGTCTGTTTAGATTTTCCAGTTCTTCATGGTTCAGCCTTGGAAGGCTATATGTTTCTAAGAACTTGTCCATTTCTTCTAGGTTATTGAATTGGTGGCATATAGTCCTTCATAGTATTCTTGGATGATCCTTTGTATTTCTGTGGCATCCGTGATAACTTCCCCTCTTTCATTTTTGATTTTGTTTATTCATGTCTTGTCTTTTTTTATCTTAGTGAGTCTAGCCAAGGTTTGGTCAATTTTGTTAATCTTTTCAAAGGACCAGCTCTTTGTCACATTAATTTTTTCTATTGTCTTTTTGTTCTCTATTTCATTTAGTTCTGCTCTGATTTTTATTGTTTCCTTTCTTCTGCTGACCTTGGGTTTCATTTGTTCTTTTTCTAGTTCTTTAAGGTGTAACGTGAGGTTATTTATTTGGGATGTTTCTTGTTTCTTGAGATAGGCTTGTAATAATATAAATTTCCCTCTTAAAACTGCTTTCGCTGCATCAAATTTTGGTAGGATGTATTTTCATTCTCATTTGTTTCTAAGTATCTTTTTATCTCTCCTCTAATTTCTTCTTTGACCAAGTTGTTCTTTAAAAGTATGTTGTTTAATCTCCACATATTTGTGTTTTTCCCTGCTTTCTTTTTGCATTTGCTATCCAATTTCAAAGTCTTGTGATTAGAGAATATGCTTGGTATGATTTCAATCTTCTTAAATTTGCTGAGGTTAGTTTTATGTCCCAATATATGGTCTATCCTTGAGAATGTTCCATGTACACTAGAAAAAAATGCATAGTGTGATGTTTTAGGATGAAGTGCTCTATACATGTCAATTATGTCCATTTCATCTAATGTGTCATTTAGGGCTGCTATTTCATTATTTATTTTCTGTTTGGATGATCTATCCATAGCTGTCAATGATATATTTAGGTCCCCTAGTATACTTGTGTTTTGGTCAATTTCTCCCTTTGGTTCTGTTAGTAGTTGCTTGGTATATTTCGGTGCTCCTTGACTGGGGGCATAAATATTGATGACTGTTGTCTTCTTGTTGTATAGTCCCCTTTACCATTATGAAGTGTCCATCTTTGTCTCTTGTTACCTTTTTCTCCCTGAAGTCTGTTTCATCTGATATCGGTATGGCTACTCCTGATTTTCTCTGGATACCATTTGTTTGGAATGTCAGTTTCCACCCTTTCACTTTGAGTCTATGCTTGTCCTTGTAGCTGCGATGTGTCTCTTGGAGACAGCATATGGTTGCGTTTAGTTTTTTTCATCCAATCTGCTACTCTGGGCCTTTTTATTAGTGAGTTCAATCCACTTACATTTAGGGTGATTATTGGTATGTGAGGATTTCCTGTCATTCTACCTTTGGTTTTCTGGTAAGACTGTGTCTCCATTGTTTCTTTGTCTTTTTGTTGTCTGTTATGTCTGTGTGGTGGTATTCTATGATGTTTCCCTCTGTTTTTTCTTTTATTACATTATATATTTCAGTTCTTAATTTGTTTTTTTTGAGTGGTTACCATTAAGTTTATGTAGAAGAAAGTTTCTTATTTAGAGTATTCCTTTTTCTTCAGCATGCTTACTTTCTCCATTCCCATATTCTTCTTCAGGAGGAGTAAATACAGTAGACTTCAATCTCTCCAGCAGATGTTTTGTGTATATTTGTGTTTTGTTCTTGCCCAAGAAGAGTTGAAGTTGCCTGAATGATGCGGGGATTGCAAGATAAGTTTTCCTCAGTTTTCCTCACTTTACTCCATTCCTTCTCCATCTTGGGTGCCCAGATCTTTCTCTGTCCATTGAGTAAGAAGCAATGAGTCATATCCTCAGATGGGATATAAATACTTATACCTTTTTGCCCAACACTCTACCATCAGCTTTGTCTGGTTGAGAGAGGGAGAGCATTTTTCAGCCTCAGCAGAAGTCATTCTGTAGTGTTTTCTGACACCAGCAGTGAACTCTCAAACATCAGCTGTGTGTTCTAGAATTCGTTTCAATTCTGACACTATCTGCCTAGAGTTAGCACCAGATCCCACAAGGTCAGGGCTCAGTCCCAGAAGACTGCTCCTGTCCCCACCGCCCTGTCTCGACTTCAGATGCCAGTGGAAAGCACCAGGTTGTCACTGATAGTTCTGACCAACTGGCTATAAATTCAGAGGTTCCTCCAAACGCCCTTCTCAGATTTCATAATTCAGTAGAATAACTTACAAAACTCAGGGAAGCACTCTATTGCTAGTAACTATTTATTATAAAGATACAACTCAGAAACAGCAAAATGAAAGAGGTACACAGGGCAAAGTATGGAGAAAGCGACGTGGAGCTTCTGTGACCTGTCTGGACGTCACACTGTCGTAGCATCTCGATGTGTTCACTAACTCTGAAGCACTCCAAACCCTGTCCTGTGGGAGGTTTTAATCGAGGTTTCATTACCTAGGCACAATCGGTTAAATCATTGGCCACTGGTGATTGAACTCCGTC
This sequence comes from Rhinolophus ferrumequinum, assembly GCF_004115265.2. Lineage (NCBI taxonomy): Eukaryota > Metazoa > Chordata > Mammalia > Chiroptera > Rhinolophidae > Rhinolophus > Rhinolophus ferrumequinum. The sequence continues at coordinate 53,784,300 of NC_046300.1, forward strand.
TCCTGCCCTCTCCCCGTCTCAGACGTCAGGTGTTGGGGCTGGAAGTTCCAACCCCCTAATTATGCCTGGCCTTTGGTGAACACCCCCATCCTGAAGCTCTCCAGGGACCCCCACCTACCAGTCATGTCATCAGCATACAAAAGGCATTTTTATCCCTCAAGATTCCAAGGGTTTTAGGAGCCTCGTAGCAGGAACTAGGGACAAAGACCAAATATATGTATATCAGAAATTTATTTATTTCAGGAAGATATGTGGGCATCTGAGCCAACGTGGAGGGTGGCAAGAGAGGAGGCAATTTCATTTACTCGTTTTCTCCCCAACACTCACCCGGCTTCCTTGCACAGGATAGAAGTAAGTTAGAGAAGGAAGCAAGCCAGAATTGTTTTAGTTCATCTCACTGCCCTTATCTTCTGACCCAAAGCAGAGTGTGTCTGGAAACCACTTGAACGTGAAAAATCTTCCTATTGTAGGCAAAATTGAGAGTCGGTCAGAAAAAATCATCAGGAGTAAGAAAGCACTAGAGGCCAGCTGGGTCTCCAGGACCGCCATTCCTGAGCCCTCCACCCCCAAGCACTGCTGGGGTTCCCCCAGCACTCCACCCCCTGAGCCCTCCACCCCCAAGCACTCCAGGACCTCACCTCCTGAGCGCTCCACCCCCAAGCACTCCAGGACCTCACCTCCTGAGCGCAGCTGGAGCTTCAGGACCACCACTGCTGAATCCTCTACTCCCGAGCACAGACCAGGCCCCAGGAACACCACTCCCAAGCCCAGACCGGGCTCCAGGAACACCGCTCCTGAGCACAGATCAGGGTCCAGGAACGCCACTCCTGAACTCAGTCCTGGTTCCAGCACCACCATCCTTAGCTCAGTCTCCGAATGTCACCCTGGGGACTCTCTCTCCAGCCACAGTATCACCAGTAGCAGTGGAAACCCTGATGACATCAAGCGGGGCCTGCGGCGGGTGGCTAGGAGGTGCTTGAACTTTTACAGAAAACTCTTCTGTCTTCCGCTCAAGAAGGGGTACTGCAAACGCAGTCAGGTAAAGCCCCTTTAGAATTTGGAGAGCAAAGGCAGAGCTAGAACAAGACTCCAGGGAGGTCCAGCTGGGCTCCCTGCATTTTAAAGCCTGAACTGGATGAAGCTGAGGTTCAGGGAGCCGGACCACGTGGTGGGGGAGATCGGCCAGAGGTCAGCAGTACAATAAATACACATGGTGTGTCTAAGGAGCCGTGGCGAGAGGACTTGGTCCGATGTACAATGGAGATGTGAACAGCGCCATGACGCCATCTGCATGGAATTCACAGCCATGGTATCCGGCATTGCTGTGGCCTTCAGAAGGACCTCCTTGGAGAACGGCCTGGAGCTCCCTGGGAAACAAGAGGAGGGACCACCTTTGTTGCAGATCCACCTCTTCGGCCCCCAGCTGGGTGCAACTTCAGAGACTGGACTTTTTTCCTGGGGCCCTTCTTCCCTCCCCTGCTCTGTGGGGAGGGGTGGTTCTTGTTAAAGTACCTGGTTTTCCAAACCTTTCAGTCTTGCTTCAGAAAGATGTATTGGGTACTCTTGTTTTGCATCCTCCAGTTTGAAGAGCGCGTAGTGATGTAATAGTTGACCTTACTTGAAACAACTCTGCACTTTTGCATGTTGTATCCTCTTGGTCTTCTGTTCCCTTGGCTTTGAACCCTCAGCTCCCTTGTCCATTTCTCCTTTGTGGCAGGATGGTGTTGCTTGCTAACATAGTACACATGCTGCCTTCTTCCTGTGGATGCTCAATTTTCCATCCTAGGAATTTATGAGTATGGGTCAGTTTAGTTCACTAGTACCCGTTCTGTGCCAGTCCTGGGGACTGAGAGATGAGTAAGATACAGTTTTTGCCCTCAAGAAGATACAATATAGAAAGGAAGGTATCCACAAGAAAATTAAAATTTATAATTCAGTACTACTTGCTACAGTAGAGAGAAAAGCACAGGATACCAGGGAAGCACACAGCTTACGTGGTTAAGCCTGGATGAGACCGAATAGATATCATGGAGGACTTCCTAGAGGAGGTGACAGGAATTGCACATGTAACGTTACCTAGAGAATAATTCATTGTAGTACATGATCAAGAACTGCATCATGTGGTTTAGATACTATATCCTGTAGGAATTCAGGAAGTGGTCATAGGCACCTGGTTGGGTATGAGTTTCCATTAAGATAGTGGAACATGAGTGGGATCTTGAATGATATGGCGTCAATAATTATTTATAATTATCTATAATTATTAATGTTATTAGCTATCATTAACTGATTTTTTGGGGACCTTCTCTGTATCATACAATTAGCCAAACATTTTTTTTAAATTTAAGTTTATTGGGGTGACAATTGTTAGTAAAATTACGTAGATTTCAGGTGTACAATTCTGTATCACATCATCTATAAATCCCATTGTGTGTTCACCACCCAGAGTCAGTTCTCCTTCCATCATGATATATTTGATCCCCTTTACTCTCGTCTACCACCCTTCTTCCCCCTTCCCCTCTGGTAACCACTAAACTATTGTCTGTGTCTATGAGTTTTTGTTTCAAATAGTCTATGAATTATAGCATATGTATAGGTTCTTGTTACCACAATCATAAACAAAATATTACACTATTTCATCACCCACCCCCAAATCTTCCTCTTGCTATCCCTTCATACTCATATCTCCTCCCATCCCTAACTCATTTCAACTTCTGATCTTTTTTCCAACACCATAGTTTTGTCTTTTTGAGAATGCTACATAAATCGAGTTATACAATATGTAATCTTTTAAGACTAAATTCTTTCATTCAGTGAAATGTTTTTGAGGTTCATCCAAGGTATCAATAGTTCATTCCTTTTTATTGCTGACTAGTATTCCATTGTGTGGATGTACTGTAGTTTGTTTATATATTTACTGATGAAGGACATTTGAGTTGTTTCTAGCTTTTGACAATTATGAATAGAGCCACTATACACATTTATATACAAGTGGTTGAGTAATCATAAATTTTCATTCCTCTGTGGTAAATATGTAGGAGTGAGATTCATGGGTCACATGGCAATTGAGTATATAATTTTATTAAAAATGGTCAAATTATTTTTTAGAGTGGCTGTATCATTTTGCATTTCCACCAGCGATGTGTGAGAGTTTCAGTTGCTTCACACGATTACCAACATTTGGAATTATCAGAATTTTTATTTTTATTCTGCTAAATATGTAGTGATATCTCATTTTAGTTTTAATTTGCATTTCCCTAATGACTAATGATATTGAGCACCTTTTTATGTATTTGTCCTCTTTATAGTCTCTTTGATAAAGTATCTGTTCAAGTCTTTTGTTTATTCTCAAGTGGGCTATTCTCTCCCCGTTGAGTTTTATGAGTTTTTTAATATTGTTTTTTTGTTGTCATGTCTAAGAACTCTTTGCCTAAATTCAGATCATGAATGTTTTCTCCTAAAAATTTTATACTTTACATTTAAAGCTATGATGCATTATAGTTAAGTTTTGCATAATGTGTTTGATTTAGATGGAGAGTTATCTGTCTACTCATATTATCTACTGTCTATCAATCTATATCTATCTATCTATCTATCTGTCTATCTATCTATCTATCTATCTATCTATCTATCTATCTATCTATCTATCTATCATCATCTATCTGGCATATGGATGTCCAGTTGTTCCAAAACCATTTTTTGAAAAAAAAAATACACCTTTTTCAATTGAATTGCCTGGCATCGTTGTCAAAAATTAGCTCGCCATACTTGTGTGGTCTATTTTTGGACTCTCTGTTTTGTTGAGTTGAGATTTTTCTGGTTCTTCATGTGCTGAGTCATATTATGTTATTTCCTGGACATTTTGAATATAATATTATGAGACTCTGAGTCTTGTTTAAATCCTATGAGAATATTGATAGGCTTATTCTAGCAGGCATTTAAATTGGTTAGGTTCAGTTTACAAGTTCCAACCAGCCTTCTGGAGATTGTGTCTTCAATGCCAAGTCCTTTCTTTCTTTCTTTCTTTTTTTTTTCCTGTTTTAATACAGTACTGTTAGTGGTAACTATTTATTTATTTACTTATTATTAGTTTCAGGTGTACACAATAAGATAATGATTAGACATTACACACCTCACAAATTTAAACCCCAATAAGTCTACTACCCATCTGACACCATACATAGCTATTACCATAACATGGACTATACTTCCTGTGCTATACTTTACATTCCGTGACCAAATATTCCAAGTCCATTTTTAAAGGCAAGTTGGGACCTGGGTGGTTTTCTATGGTATGTTGTTTAGGGTCAGATCTATGATGAGTCTCTTGGGGTTAGACTAGGATTCATAAACAACTTTATGAGTTTATTTTCCCAAGCTGCTTTTCTCCATGATCTCCTCAGTGCTTTCTGGTTCCCTGTGGCTCCCCTTTCCATCTTCCTTTCAGAAAACTGGGCTTTACTTGTCCCACTCTGCTGTACGTTTCCTGTGAATGCACCGTTCTCCAGGGCCCTGCAGCAGAGCATACAAAAACAAAAACAAACAAACAAGTAGTAACCAGCATTTGTCTCCATAGCCTTGGAAACCACAACTCCTTGCATAAGAGAAGAATCTTTCTCAGAGTTTTAGGTGCTTATAGACCACCATAGCCTGTGGGCAAGAGAATGGAGAAATTCGAGAGGAAATACGAGAAAGAAAACGGGGGCATTTCCCCCACTCTTTCTGACTTGCCCACTCCTAATGCCCAAACTAGAGAGCTTCTTCTGGAGCTCTCTCTGTGCCCTGTTCCCATTTCTGAAGTTTAGATTTCCTTGAGTTCGGGCAGGAGATACTAGGGAAACAAAATGATAAACTCATTTCCATTCTCTGAGGCAGACAAAAATGTCCTCCAATTTCAAGGAGAGTGGAAATGGACTCCACCTGATGTCATGGATCTGGGACCTAAATATTGTTATGGCTTTTTTGGAAAAAAATCTGTCACAGCCAAGTAATTAATCAAGAGTTTCAAAATGGTGGTACTTAGATATTATTTTATAATATGTATTTTCTGGAATAATTCTATAAAATAAAACTTCCCCTCATCAGTGGTTAATCAGTGGTACAGATCAAAAAGGAAAGGCAAAATAAACATTTGAATCTTTCCCTTTATTTGCCAGTTTTCAAAATAATTAGTTCACCAGTATACTCCAGTGATAACCTATTAGAGTTTTTCTTTCTTTTTAAAGAATTATTATATCATGAATTTACACATATTTAATCTATTTAGCTCTATTTTAGTAGATGGATCTGCAGTTGTCGATGCTCAAATTGAGTACAGAACTTTTTAGTGTCATATGACCACCTAGGACAAACTGAGATTTGCCCAGATCACCGTGGGATCAGGTGACGATATATAAGTAAGTGTCCTAGCTGACTGATCTTTTCCTTAAGGTCATATTACCATTACTGGACAGCAAGTGCTCAGGAATGATCAATGTAATCCATCTATTCATTTTTAGTTAGTCATTCACTTATTGAACGAACAAGCATTTGTTGAATATCTGCTATGTGTCAGCCATTGCACTAGGTACAGGGATCTCAACAGCAAATAGAAATAGAGGGAAACAGAGACATTAGTCAAAAAATTACATTAGTCAAAAAATGATAGAAATACATGTGAAATTGTAATGTGACCGGAACTAAAAAAGATAACTTTGAGGGGATATGAAAGTGATCTGGAAGGCCAGGGAAGGCCTCTCTTGGGGAAGATAATTATCTGACAACTGAAGGAGGGGAAGAGGCTGAGCAAGCAAAGGGATAGGATGACAGTAGATGTAATCTTGAATACTTACATGAGCAGATTATACTCTCTCCCCGCCCCTGCTGCCCCTGTTTATTTATTATAATCTGGTCTCATGCCAGCTGTACTTCTCTTAAGCATAAATTAATATCTATCTATCTGTCTATCTATCTATCGATCTATCTATCTATCTATTTATCTATCTATATTTTTTGAAGGCTCCCATTGCTATTTAAAAGAAATTTTCCCCCCTCACTTCCATTTCCTTTCCCCAGTTAATGACACTAATCTCTTCTGGTCACCAGGTTGAGCATACAAAGCATGCTGTTTGAAGAAATAAAGGAACAGATTTTCTATTCTCCCTCTCTAAAAGAAAAATCCATCCAGAGGGTCTTATAAAGATTCCTTATCCTTTCACTGATTTTTCTTTGGGACACTGTTGTGTTTCCTTCAGGAAGACTTCAGGAGCACTTAATTATCTGCCAAACAAGTTGAATCATGTCTCCAAGCTCAGTTTGACTCTATCGGAGCTCACTGAGCAATAGGCCCCAGGGGGCTTGCTTCAACTGTTGGCATTTGCATTGGTTACTCCTGGTAACCAGGCCTTGAGGTAAAGGAAGAGAAAGATTGGATGGTGGTAAAAAACAAACAAATAAACAACAACAACAACAACAAAACACCCAGATACTTGGTTGTTTATCCTGGGAACCATCCCCTTAGACCTGGCCTTTTCAGAGTGGAGAGGCTTGATCAAGAAAGGGCGTGGGAGGAAGAGAAAGAATGGACAAGCACAGTGGCCTTTCACTTTAAATTAGAGGTTTTGGTTGTGACAAGTGCTCCAGGCACCTCTCGGTTGCCCACAACAATCGGGTGTATTCTAAGAGTTCTGAAGCCAGCACTGCGATCTTCTTCGTTTTGTTCCTTCTTTCCCAGTCTCATCCTTTTGCAGCTGCATGCAGGGGTAGGGGATCCCATCTTGGGCTCAACAAGAACATGCTCTTAGCCCAAGTGGCCAGGAGCCGCTCTGTGGGTGCTCGTGATTTACCGCAGGAAAAGCGCTACATTAGGAGCAGAGCCCTTGTGCTGCCTCAAGAATCCTTCTCACCTGCTCAGGTAGTGTTGGTCCCACATTAACTACCACCAGAAAAGCCAACCTTGGTTTGTTGCCCACGGCTACTATGCCACAGTGAAAGACTTACAAACATCCATAGAGTCTTGACCAGAAAGATCTGGCCAGTATTAGAATTTCAAAGAAGAATAAGGAAACTTGGTGACTCTTTTTCCAAACTCAAGGCAGGTAAAGCCAGAGGATTTTATTGCTTTTACAACTGAATATTCCCTGGGTAGATATGGCTTCAGGCATAACATGGCTCAAGTGATATCAGGACCCCTTGATGTCTTTCCTAAGCTATAAAAGAAAATTGGGGTATTGTTACCAGAAGAAGAAGAAATGGTGTTGGGTTGTCACGAAATAATAAATGTTTATTTCATATAATTTAACATACTGAATAGTGTGTCTGGATGGGATTATGTTTTTCTTTCCTCCTGCAGCCTGGCACTTCATGGATAAAGCAATGGAAGGGTATGTTTGTAGTATAACTCCAAGAAAGGGTGGAGATAATGGGGTATACAAGATAGCCTACGAGGAAGTTCGCCTTTCTAGGACAAGATATCAAATTATTTCTTTAAAGCAATCTACCTAGAATCCAGCCAATATAATGGTGTCTTCACTCACTAGCCCTATTTTAATCCTCATGATTTAAAGCTCCTCTCTTCTTAGGAGCAGAACTGGTCGAAAAAAGAATGGCTGCCAACTCACAAAGAGGAAATGGTATTAGGGTAGAGAAAAAGAAGGAGTTGGAAAGAAAGAGGAAGGTTGTGAGGTGGAATAAAATGTGAAGGAGAGGGTCTATAGCTAAAGTGTTGGTCCTGTGGGGATACTCTAAAAACCTTTAGTGAGGCTAAGAGCCAGCTACAAAATGCAAAGGGACAATTCAGAGGCTGGGCACTACTTTCAAAGCCTACCATCCTTTGGAATTAGTAGAGATTGAAATAAAGAAATTATAGCCTTTTCTGCCATCTTGGGGCCTGTGGAGGCCTGCTGGGAACAGGACTTCTAAAATGACAAATATGTCTGAAGGCTGTGGTCCAAGGCCACTGTGCTGGCTGTCAGCGGGCTCTCCGGAACCAGAGAGAGCACACAGCTCTTAAAACTGAAGGTGTTTATGCTCGAGATATAAACTGAATTCTGTCTAGGCAGGAGATGTGCTTATGTGGGCAAGGCCAAGAACAACACAGTGACTCCTGAGGGCAAACCGAACAAAACCAGAGTAATCGGGGGAAAGGGAACTCGTGCTCATGGAAACAGTGGTGTGGTTTGTGCCAAATTCCAAAGCCACCTTCCTGCTGAGGCTACAGGACACAGAATCTGTGTAATGCTCTACTCCTCAAGGATTTAAACTTACTAAAAAGTAAATAAAGTGGATTTGTTGTTTTGTAAAAAAAAAAAAAAAAAAGTTCTGAAACACTCTTTGGGGTTCTGGAGTGTGCATGTGGGTTGTGTGTGTATATACACGTGTATATGTGTGTTGGCCTGGTTGAAGGAAAGAGGGAAGCCGGCAGGTTTCTGAACTTCCCCCTCATGGAAGTTGGGAGGGGAGCAGAGCCCACAGGGTGGACCAATTAGCTGATCATTTTTTTTTCTTTGTAAATGATTGTCCTATTCTCTCTCCTCCAAGATCAGAGTTTCCTATCCTACCACTCAGTAGCTATCTTGGGAGAGGTTAATGTCTCTATAGAGGCCGATATACCTGAGTGGTTACACTCATAGCCTTGGGGTCAGACAGACCCGGACTTGAGACCCTTCTCTACCACATGCTACCCATGTGACCTTGTGCTACCTGTGTGACCTTGAGCATATTATTTCTCCTCACACATAGTAAACTCTTAATAATTGAGAGAGACAATGATGCAGATTTCTATTATCTTTACTAAGTTTGCTTCTGTGGGATTTGGGGACTTGAATCTGAGGGTCAGATTGGAAAAAAAACCCATCTTACTGAAATAGAGAAAAATATTTGGGGTGAGAACCCCAGTATTGCTATTGCCTGGGTATGAGACCACAGGAGCCACTTCACTGGGCTGTGCTTTGCCTTCTGTATCTGAAAGTGTGTTTGTACATGGAGGGTAGAAGCGATGAAAACGAGTGATGCTCCCATCTCACAGGATCGTGTTAGAACCTGGACTGGATCTTGCTGTGCAAATTCCTGCTGGGAACAACGGGAGGGGCAGGGCATCAGAGGGCAGGATATGAAGAGGGTAAAGGAGGAAAAGGGGAGAGGGGATGGTGGCTTGTACTACCAGGTGTCGAGAGTAACACTGCCTTCCCCTCTCTTTGTGTTATTCAGAGCAAGAGGTGAGGCAGCATGGCTGTGAGGGACATCTTGGCGTCCATCCATGTGTGGGATGGGACATCTGTCCCAGCCTCCATGTTTTCCCTCAGGAGTTGAGACCTGCCAGAATGGTGAGCTTCTTTCCTAAGCCCAACTCAGAACTTTATGTCAGCAAATGTATTTAAATTCATCTGTTCTGATTTAGAGTTTCTTCCCTCTGAGCTGAGAGGGAAGAAAAACTCCATATATTGTTTCCTTGTGTTCTATGGAGTTATGGGATGGCTTCTATAATTCTAGAAATTATGACAAAGCATCCATAAAGATGAGGCAGAATCCCTATGCAGCAGTTCCAGTAGCTTAAAGGAACTTTATTTAATACCCATTCATGGAAGTGTGGCAGCATTTGAAGACTTCATTTAATTCCTTCATCACAGTTGGAAAATGAGCACGTAGCAGCCTGGTTATATGGAGGCTCAGAACCTCCGTGGGGCCCCTTTCCTGAGGCTCATGTGTCTGGTTGTTTGGGCTTTGTCCACAGTTATTTTGTGCACTTTTAAAGAGCAATTGACTCTGTTTAATTTCCATTTAGAGCTCTCTCAGCTTAAAGCCAAATTCTTGCAAAAATGTTCTGATTTAATTCCATTCCATTCCATTCAAATTAATTCAATTAAAAGAACATTTGTTGAGCAACTACTTGGTGCCATGCTAGGCCTGCGGGGAATACAAAAATCAACTGGACCAAGTCTCTGTTGCCCGAAGCGAAGTGGATATTCAGCAATTGCTACTTAAATTTCCAGAAACAGTAAGACTAAGGCAGTATTGGAAATCCTGCACAGACTCTGTCTGACCAGCTGGCCAACCAATTCTTTTCCATCTTCCACTTTTTCATCTTTATCTCCTTCCTTTACCTAGTCACAACTCAGTTATTCAATACATATTAAGGACTTAATTGTAGGCTGGGAAGAGAGGCAATGTAGAGAGGAAAGCTAATTGTTTTCATTCATTTGCCATAGCTGCGCTTGACTGTGTTAAGAACCCAAGCAAGAGAGTCACATGGTGTTGGTGGGGGCTAAGGGGGGGTCGCAGGTTGTTAACAAGGGAAAGTCGGCCTGTTTCAGCTCCAGTTTCTCATCTTCACATGGATATAATAGTAACAATATGTACCACACCTGGCTGTGAGGACGAAAGGAACTAAAGTGAATAAAAGGTTGTTTTCCATCATCATCATCACTGGTTATTTTAGAAGAGAAATTCTTAGAGGTCAGAGACAGTTGCATTTTATGGATGACAGTCTCCATCACCTATTAACAAGAGAGATGTATCAATAATTAATAAATACCAGTACATACAACACTAATAAAAATACTAAAAGTTAAATATTTCAAATCTCTCCCCCATGCCTCTAGTGGTAAGGAAGACTGTATCTGGGTATCTTCAATAACAGCCTCCTTTGCAGCTCTGAATCTTGGCCTGGCAAAGGGGGAAATGAAGGAAGCTGGAGAGTAAGTGAAGCTACATAAGTTACCGAGACAGAGAGACCCAGGTTGTCTACAGAGCTGGTTTGGGAAAGAACTTGGGGGAAGCCTTAGAGAGGGAGATGACAAAGACTTGGGGATAGGCGTTTTGTGTGTGTGTGTGTGGTATGTGTGTGTGTGTGTGTGTGTGTGTGTGAGAGAGAGAGAGAGAGAGAGAGAGAGAGAGAGAGAGAGAGAGAGAATAAAAGAAAAGCCCTTAGGGTAACACCAGCGTTTTGGGCCTGCAACCTGTGCAGCCCCAAAGGGCCCCAGGCTTATAAGAGACCCGCACTTGGTTTTAAAGGGAACCAAACTTATGCCACCCTGAAGCTTCTTTTAGAGATTGGTTTTAACCTGTTTATTAAGAAACAAGCCTCAGAAAGAACTCTTGGCCTTTGCACTCTTTCCTGCCCAAGAGATTCAGACAGAAACCTGCTTCAGGAAGGAAATCTTAGAATGCTGCCTTAGCCTAATTTGAATTAAGTGTGGTAAATAAGAGGACATCAGGCAGGCACCTGTTGCCTAGATAACCTTGTGTCCCATTGTTTCCGAGTTGCCTAGCAACAAACAGTGTTCTTACCATGTGTGCCCTCCTCTCCCTCAACTACCTGTAAATCACCTATTCTCACTTCTGAGCTCTCATACCCCTTCCCCAGCTTTCTCCTTTGTCCAAAAATGTCTTACACACCCTATGTTGCCTCATTGTCTTTGGAATTTTTATGCCTATGTGAATTCTCCATGCACGTGTACTAAAAATTTGACTTTCTCCTGTTAATCTTTGTTAATTTGATGATAAGCCCAGTTAGGAAAAATAAGAAGGTGGGAAAAAAGTATTATATTTTTAGCCCCCACAGTTTAATGCTTTGTTGTTCTCTGGAAATTCTCAATTTTTGAACAAGGGACCCCTACGTTTTCATTTTGTACTGGGCTCTGCAAATTATATAACTGGTCCTGCCTAAGGGAAAGATTTGTGAAAGTTTTGCTGCTAAAAATGAATGTTATCTCGTTTTAGTGTTTTCTTGAGATTTAAACAGCTTTCAATTACTGGGGCAGGGGAGGGCAGTATTAAATTATGGGTCCTTTGACGAAAACTCCAGACTGGGCTGGGCCTCAAGGTGATTGATTCAGCTTTACCGGGATCCCATAGGGGAAGAGCAGCTTTCCCCTCCCTCTGTTCTTTTTGTAGGAGTCCTCTGCACCCCTCCCAGCCCAATTCATTTGCAAAATCCATGGGAAGTCTGCAGACAAACTCCAATGTGTGCTCACTCCATCAGTCTCTAAAGAAACCCAGTACAGCACTCTATTCTCCATTCCGTTATTCTGGCAAAATGTTCCATGCTGAGAAAAAAGGCTTACGGTGTTTCTTGGGGGTGGGGGCTAAGATAAAGCAAGCAGTGTTCCTTGCAATGCTATGTGGGACGAGGAGAACTTCTCCATAAGGAAATTCAAACTTGGGAGACAGTGCACTTCCGTTTTCAGGTGTGTTTTGCTCAGAGCCACTTTCTTTGCCTGCCGCTTACATTCCAACAGAAAGCTCCCGTGTAGACAGGACAGCGTACTGTGAGTTCAGCCCATTATCAAATGGTTTCAAGGGTCATTTTGATCTTGTCAGGATCCGCAGGCTTCCTTTCAGCAGCCCTAAAAAGGCTGACAGGAACAATAAATGGTCAATTCTGAAACTCTTTATCAGAGTTATACCACGGGGGCAAACTGTGCTCTAAATACCGATGTCCAGTCCCTGTCTCCATTACCAACCCCCCATTTTCAGATATCGTTGCCCTCCATCTCTGAGCACCTCGTCGTCATCGGCTGATTTTGCCAACATGGTGTGTGATTTGTGGTCACTTCTCTATCTACTTCATAGTACTTCCACTGTGAAGGACCAAACGTGATGTATACCTCGGATCATGCATTGGCTTCTGATACAATGCCTGCATAGCTGTACTAGCTGTACTGAGCGGAAGCTGCGGAAAGTCACCCTTGCCACCCTCCATTTTTAGGGAGACTGTGATAGGTTGGAGGATTACCCTATCCATCACTAGTCAGAAGTGGTTACTTCTCACCCTTCTCTGCCTCCTCAATAAATGGCTCCAAATTTCAATTCCAGGAGACACATTCAAAATAGGGGTGTCTACAGTATGAAAAGAGTTATAAATATGGTGGAATCTAAAGGAAATCATCAAACCCAAGAGATTGATTATATTAATAGGATGAGCCACACCTTGTAAAGGATTTAGACTTTAAAAAGTATTAACATTCCTTCTATAACAGATTATTCCACTCATGGAAATTACAATTACTGTCATTTTTTTTTGATACTGACAATGAAAATTACGTATATTTTCTTTAGACATGGTATTTTAACTAAGTGAAATAAAGCACCAAGTAGTTTTAAATGGATTTCAAAAGTGTGTTGCCTTAACTTTCTAGATTTGTATGTCTTTATGAAAATTTTCTTGGGGCCTGGTTGAAAAGCCCTAACTTTAGAGCTGAGCCAGCTCTAGACTACCTGAAAAACCATCAAAATAATAATGAGGTCAATTTCATATGAAAAACTGGTAGTAAAGAGCACTTTATACAACAGTAAAAAAACCTATACTCCCAGTACTATAGTGAAGCCCACAGATGTCCTGTGAGAGTTGGGGAGGGGCCCAGGAGATCCACGCAAGGTGGAGTCTTCCATCTGAACTGGACATTGGTGTGAGCCAGTGTTTCTAAGCTGTGATTGGCAGAATGCTTGCTTCACAGAATCCTAACAGGAATGATGTTAAAAATAAATAAGAAGCGCTCCATGGTAAGATAAATTTCAGATTCTCTGAGCTGAACAAAGCCAAAGGGTTATCCTATTGTAGGAATTCTCAGTGGTTTAAATTTGCTAAACTGATTTGTAAATATCTGAGGGCGGAGGGAGAACATGGCACAGAACACTTCCCAAACTTTTCGGAACTTGGAAAGTGTTTCTGAGAAACAGTCCAAGGCATTAGAGTTCTGGGTTCCCCTTAGGGAGCCTCCTGTCTTGGTCCTGGGGGCATCATTGGAGGGGAAGTGTGGTGAGCAGGACAACGTGTGGCCCACAGTGTCATAGATCCCTTTGAAGCCTCAGTGGTCTAGGGCCCTCTGGCCACCTGGGCTGGCACCTGAGGAAACCATTACTTTCCCCTTTGCTCATGGTGCTCCTTCATGAAGTTCCGACAACAATCCACGGTGATTAGACAGGAGGACGCACAGGCTCCAGCTCCAAAATATCTGGTTTATTTGCTCAGGTTCTTTGAAGTTCTGTTTTCCCTTGAGAAATCAGAAAACCAATGCCACATGTCTATTTACACTGTGAAAAGAAAGTAGTTAGGACCCATGCATTTGTTCCCAAGTAACTCTGAGTCTTCTGCGGTTTGAATGGGATAGTCCCCTGGGATCCAAGAATGCTGGAAACATGTCTTGCCAATCACCTTCTCACTGCCCTCCCTCAGAGGTTCTGGAGACGGTTATGTACCCAAGGAACAAGAACGTGCTTGATGCTATCGCTGTATTTACAGCTATTTGACTGTTGAGCTCTGGTAAAGACTTGAGGTCTAAGTGGAACTTCTAGTTCCCTTTCCTTTCCCAGATCTAAATCCCAGTACCTACCCTGTCCAGCCACCAGAAGAAGTTGGGTGGGGAGTGGGCAGGAGGATGGCTGGATACTACGGTTGGCTCAGTGTACTCACCAGCTGCCAGCCTGCAGAAGCTGGAAAAGTAAGAAAGAAGGCTGACAGGTCAGCATCAAGCCTGTAAGAAATAGGCCCTGGCAACAAGCCCCATCCCATCTGATGTAGTAACTAAGAGGCTGATTGTCTTACTTCCTTTCGGCTCCTAGAACACAGTACCACACACTGGATAGCTTTAAACAGCAAACATTTCTTACAGTTCTGGGTGCTGGAAGTCTGCCATCAGGGTGCCAGAATGGTCAGGAGCTCGTGAGAACCCTCTTCTGGGTCACAGACTGCTGACTTCTTGCTGTGTCCTCACGTAGTAGAAGGAACAGGCAACGTTCTTGGGCCTTTGATAAGGGCATGAATCTTATTCTGAGAGATCGGCCTTCATGACCTAATCACCTGCCAAAGGCCCCTCCTCCTAATGTCATCACATTGGGCACTAGGATTGCAACCTATGAATGCGGAGGATACAAATATTCGGACCATAGCACCGATGGGCTTCTGATAACGAAGAAGCGGAGAAGTAGGAGTCAGCGTATTTGACTCTGGACATGGCCTGCTTGATTGGATGACGTATGGAGACCAGACTCCACCCTTTGCTTCCCCTTGTCCTGCAAGCACCTGAAGACCTAGTAAGGGCCAAGCCTTGTCCCTACGGTAACTACTAACATTACATTGCTCACCAGGTCCCATCTGCCTGGAGGAGCGGCCCTGGACCGTAAAATCATCCTGTTCTGGGCCAAGACTGGGCGCTGAGAGGAGGGGGGCCAGTGCCACCTTCTTTGCCCACTGAATGCCTCCACGTAGCTACGCCTCCATCCTTTGAAGGAGCTGAGAGTGCAGTGTGATTGACCCCAGTACATGGGTCAGAGAAGATTAGCGGAGCTGTTTCCCTCACTCTTCTTTCTCTGGGTAACATGCTCCCACCTGAAAGAGCTGGGGTTCCGTTTCTCAGCCTGTTGATTCTGATCCTGGCCGAGGACCCCAGACTCCACTGAGCGGCATTCTGAAAGGTCAGCGGCGTACTTATGCGCCCTCAGTACATTGAGACTGCCCCAGAGACACAGAGTTCTTCTATTTTTTGTTGTCATTCTTTTCCTATTAAGAAATGTTTCCTTATGTATAACCTCGTGCTTTTGTACTGTTCTTTGTGGAGACAGAAAACAGCTGTTTTCTGTGGATGAGTCTAACAGGTGTTATGTGTGGATGAGTCCTCTGTACATTTAAAGATTCTTGAACTTACTTTATCTAGGCTGAAAAGTCCAGTCTTAATCTCTTTTCATAAGTCTTGTTTTCATTTTTTTTCACCACATTATGAGTGTCCCCAAAAACAGTTTCTTTAAATTTGTTAATCATTAGAATCATCTGGAGACCTTTCTAAACATATTAAAGCGCACATCTCTCTCTAGACCTGCTGCATAAGAATTATAGGGATAGGGGTGGTTTATAGCTTGGGCAGGAATTACCATTCTTAAACAGGACAAATAAATTATTGCGATCTTTATGAAGTGTGTACCCAGCGTACAGTTCTCCCTTTCTCAGGGAATGGCACCCAATCTTCAGAGGTGGGTCCCTGGCATCTATGTTAGCATTAGCCTCATGGATGGACAGACTTCTGGTCCAAACAAGACCAGAGTATTTTTCCCAAAGTTTGGAGATGAAACTTAGAGATAAGAGGTTACTTTCTGTATGTGAACAGAAGTATGACCTGGACAAAAGGGTGACACCAAATTATGACCTGAAGATAAAGAGTAGATAAAGATGGCCTTCAGAGAAGAAGTAGAATGAAGCAGATGTTCTCTGAGAGATTCAAGAGATAAAAAGCAAGCATTCCGATGACTCTCTAGGCAATGGGTCCAGTCCCTGCATTCCTGCCCTGGAGTTTCATGAAACAGTCTATGTCCTATGTGGTAGAAGTTCTCTTTTTGCCTAACCTAGCTAGAGTAGATTTTCATTAGCAACCACGAAAGGGACCTAACCAAATACAGAACTAACAGCTGTACCGGAATACTTGATAAGCTCACAGCTTATGTGTTCTGTCCCTGTTGACTCACTATGGAACTCTCTATTTTGCTTTCTTGAGAGGACACATGCTTTCTTGACTTCTAAATAGTATTTCATTAACAACAACTGACTACACAATTTTAATATACTCCAAACTCTGAATGAGTACTGAATGGTCTTCCATGGAAAAATCTTTCCAATTCTTTCAATAGGGAAAAACAAAACAAAACAAACAAAAAAAACCTCACTGATATTTACTAACTGATGCATTCACTGAACAATCTGTAAAGTCAATACTATTATTGGCCCATTTTACATGTGAGGAAACTGTAGCAAAGGGAAGGGAATAACTTTCCTTAGGTCACAAAGTTTGTAAAGGTGAAGCTAAGATTTAGACCCAGATGTGACTATGCAGTCCAAGATTTCAACCATTTTGCTATATTTGGGTTGAAACCAAAGCTCATTGGTTGAAAGCAAAACTCTGGATGCTACTTGAGAAGTAATGTGTGAATATTGTTTCTTAACCATGAGAGCAGTCCAGTTAGGAATCTACAGAAGAAGCAAATAAGGAAGGTTAGAGGGCTCTGGCAGTTTTCATAGATGAGTCAGGATGAATTATAGGGATGGAGGTGCCATCTTACCGTTCATTTCCTCCTTTAAACAGATTCCTGATTTTATTCCTATATGCATCCCTTCCCCAAGTGGTCCATGTTCTAGGGGAGGCTGGCCTCCATGAAAGGACCTTATTTGTCTAAGGGTAAACCTATCCCCCTTGCCAGTAATTGGTCATGTGACTCAATGTGGGTAAATGAGATGCAAGGAGAGCTTTTCTTAGGAGCTTATCAGACAATTTTGCTTTGAGTTTATGTGAAAAATGTCATAGAGATTCTTTCTTCTGATTTGGATGATATTGTGTCAGTTAGCTATTGACACAAAATTTCTGCATAGCAAAATCCCACAAAATCTCAGCACCATAGAGCACTAAGCATTTATTTGGTTGATCTAGGCCTCACTAGTTGGGACAATTCAGTTTTCTTGATCTTGGCTCGGCTCACTAATGAGTCTGGGGATCAGATGAACTAGCTTGTGTTCTACACCAGAGTCTTTCCTTCTTTCCTTCCTTCCTTCCTTCCTTTCTTCTTTCCTTCCTTCCTAGAAACAGTGCTAGCTTATGCATGTTCTTCTCAACACAACAGCGGAGGTGTAAAAGCGCCAGTGGAAATGTACAAGTCTATCTCAAGCCTAGGCTCCATGACATCTACCAGCATCTCATTGGCCAAAGATAGTCACATGGCTGTGCTTGTACTAAGTATCAAGTCTGCCCACTGAGCCATCCTAGTAGATCACATGGCCAAGACCAACATCAGTGGATCAGGAAGTCTGCTCCTTCCTGGGAGTAATGGGGGTGGGTGTGAAGATTTCTGATACATAATCTAATCTACCACAGGGCTATGAAGGAATGTGAGACTTGGAAGAATGACAGCCCAACTCCCTTTCAGCCTGCAAATAATGCCCCCCCACACACACACCAGGGGATCTGATAGAACCCTAGGAAAATGGAGCCACGAGATCAAATCAACCCAAAGTTCTAGCCGACATCTGGACTTCCAGTAATGTTGGTCAAGTTTGACGTTATTCAAATTAGTTTGAGGTAGATTTTCTGTTACTTGCGGCTGAAACTCTCCCAGTTCAGAACTCCCCTTGGAACATTTAAGAACAAGAGCCCAGAGATGTGAATAATCATAGCACCTTGGGAAAAAGCAATGCAAAGAGCCTAGATAGATCATGTTTTCTCCAAATGTTTTGTCTTTGGAACTCAACCATCCCTTCCTCTTATCATCTGCCCACCTTGTGGCAGATGTATTCCTTCTTGATTTTGTGTAATTTGATTCATTCTCAGATGTTTCTTCATCTGACCTTCCAGTTGGTATAGTAACGGCCCTACTGAACGGTGGCATTTATTATTCACTGCAAGCTCTCGTCTAGTCAGTATGAATCAGGTATGCCTTCTTTCAAGCTGTCCAGGGGACTAAGTTATTAATGGGGAAAGGTAGCCCTCTACGCCTACAGGGTTGGTGCTTGAAATTCTCCTGTTAAAACTCTACCACGCTTTTCTGCTTACATTGATTTGAGGTGGTTCCTTCCTTTCTGTAGGGCTCTTGTTTCCTACCTGTGGCAGGCAACGTTTGTTTCCACCCTCCACCCCCGTCGTCCTGTTACATTAACAGCAAGGCACAAATTAAGTGGGCAGTCAGTCAAAGGATTTGTAAGACTCACATCAAAAACATACTGTGGGGAATTTTCATGCTTATGTGAATTTCCCAGACACGTGTATTAAAACTTTGATTTTCTCCCACTTAAGGAAAATACTGAAAGAGCAAAGGGTAATATCTGAGAATAAGGATCAGTCATTTAAAATAAAACTTATAAAAGCTTATTGCATACTTACTACTCAACTAAGAAGTTCTTGATACCTTAGAGGGTAAAACATTGAATAAGAACATGGCTAATATTCATCGGCTACCTACTATGTGCTGGGCAGTGTATGGCTCCCATTGAGTCTTCACAATAATCCTAGGAAATAATTATGATTATCTGCATTTTAGGGAGAAAATGATTCACTTTTGTGAGGTCTCACAACTAGCATGTGGGGCATGAGGATTTGAATTTGCACTTGTGAGTCCATTTTATTTACACTATACAAAAGAGATATAGCACAGTGGTTGTGAGTGTAGACTTGCTTATGAGAATAGTAAAATCTGGCCCTGACACCTACTACTTCTATGACTTTGGCCAAATTGCTTAATCTTTCCGTGCCTCGGTTTTCTCATTTGTAGAATGAGGATAATTCTATTATTGACCTCGGAGTGTAGCTCTCAGAATTAAATGAGATAATGTACATCAGACAGCACAATGTGTGATGCATAATGAACTCTTCAAGAGATGGATATTTTTATTATGTAGTGAATGCCTGGTACACTGCTGTCCCTTAGAATGTTCTCTGATGATGGAGAGATTCTATATTTGCATTGTCTAATGCTGTAGCCTCTAGCCCCATGTGGCTATTGAGAACTTAAAATGTGGCTAGTGCAACTGAGGAACTGAATTTTTTATTTCATTGAATTTTAATTAATTACAATTTAAATGTAAATGGCCACATGTACCTAGTGGCTACCATAGTGGACAGTGCAGGTGTCGTATGTGCCAGATACAATATGTACAAAAAAGAATAAGATGTGATTCCCATTCATGGGAAGCTTATGGTTTAATGGAGGAACAGGCTGACAAGCAAATGCTTAGTAGACATGGCGGTAAGTATAACACTACAGTTATAGACAGAATGCTACCGGAACTCGCAGAACAAGGGACTAATTATGCCTGGGGATCAGAGACAGCCTTTTAGAGGGAATGGCAATTGAGCTAGGCTTTGAAGGCAGAGTAAAGATACAATTCATCCATTCAACAGATATGTGTTAAGTGGCTTCTCTGGGTCAGGCACCAAGTTTGAGAGAGTATGTATTGTCTAATGAGAGGTAAAGGTAAGCGTTCAGAGGAGACATCGGTTAGGCTGTTTGGGAAGGTCTTGTTAAGAAAAGTCGTATTTGAACTGTCCCTTGAATCACAGATAGGATTGGATGACGCTGGGCGTTGAGGGAGGCTCTCCAGGTAAGGAAGAGCGCAGGTAACGAGGTGCAGGTAAAAAGCGGAGCCAACCATTAGACCAGCCGAACTGAAGCAGAGACTATGGCATCAGGACAGCTATGGTGAGGTCCTGCTGGGCATGAGGATAGAGTGGGGAGGGTATGAAGCAGGCTTTGAATGGTGGTCAGTGGAGTTTTACCTTTACACCACTGGAGATTTCGGAGCCTCACGTTGTAAGTTGTATAAAGTAGTTTAGTAGATAGGCTCAAGGTGCATTTGAAAGGCAGAGAGGCAGAAGGTTTATTTGGGAAGGCCCCCAGGCAGGCACTGTTGAATGTTTAAAACAGTTCCTGGTATTCTGGCCACCAGCATCCGTGCATCCATTCCCATCCCATAGCCTCCCTCTTCTTCCCCATATCCCTAGGCGGGGGTGGGGGGCGGTCACCTCTCCATTGGCTCTCTGGTCCTGTGGTCTCTCCAGTGTCTACTTCCCCCTACAGTGGGAATCAGGCACTGCTCCTGGACTCAGGCATTCGGTGTCAGGGAGGGGACAGTGGACGTCTGAGCATCACTGTCGCAGGGCGGCAAGAGCAGCGGTGCAGGGGCAGCGAGTTCCCATCAGACTGTGGCAGCCTGACTGTGGCCTTGGCTGTCAGGTCACCTGTGGCTCCGGCCTCCTGCAATTCTGATGGACTCCCACTGAATCGCCTTTCTGTGAAGACCGTCCGTCCGTCAGTGTCTGTTGCTTACAGCCAAGAGCCTTGGCCGATCCATTTGAAAGGAACTGGGAGTTGAAATGCTCGGTAGTCCCCCCAGCTCTGCCTTAACCTGTCACCTCAGCGAAGTCCTCCACCCCCAGGGCCGCTTTTCTGTTCCTCTAACAAGGGACCCGCAGTAGTGATTTATAAAGAAGCTTTTGAGCAAACATTCAACCACACTCTAGACTTCGGGCCATGGCTTTATTTCAGTGCAAGGCAGTGGAAACAGAAGGAAAAGTGTGGCTGCAAGAAGTATTTTGCAAACACGTAAGACTGGGTGGCTGATTGCATAGAGAAGGCAAAGAAGTAGAATAAGTGAAAGATGGCTCTGAGCTTTAGAAGCTGAAAGGAAAGAATATTTGTTTTAAAATCACTCCAAAGTCACTTTTCTCATTCTGTTATTTTCTCCATTTGACCAAAGAACTAAGGTTTAAAAATACCCTCCCTTCTTTGTTATCACCCTGTGAACAAGCTTTGCCCATAACAATTTAAAAATCCATCAGGAGTTCGTTAATCATCAGAAGATTTGTAATTCTCTGGTAATGGAGGCATTGCTGTCATCTGGACTTTAGAGCGGAAGGAAAGGGCGTCTGGTGACAGACAGCACAGTCAGGGCTTGGAACTGTGTCCTGAAGGATACAGAAAGCTATGGTCTAATCTGGATGGACCTATCTGATATTTTTCTGTTCCTCACACACACAAAAACCTTGGCTCAGCTGTTCTCACCTCTTGCAGGGACTTTTAGACGACTCTCTGGCAAGAAGGATCTAATCCATCCATTTGGCACAAGTTCATGCTGTTCACTGAGTAGATGTACCCGTATATTGAGCCAGGCTCTGCGCCAGGTACCAGCAGCGTAATGAAGAAAAGATGCAGTCCCCAGTCCCAAGGAACTCCCATCGTCTGGGCCTGGGGTGTTGTCCCCAACTTTCTTCCTGGTCACCCATTTTGCCTGTGGATACCCTGTGGGCCAATTCCTGAGAGCGGGGACTTTTTCTGTATTCTTCACATGCCCGTGTGTCCAGAGTGAGTGTTCAAATGTATTCACTGAAAACAACACTTTGCTTTGTTTGGAGTAAAATCTTTATTGTGTAGTAGCTAAGAGGGCGGGCGATCAGTAATACAGATTAGCTTCAGATCCCCTCCATATCTGGCTCTAGGGCTTATGAAGAGGGTGACTGGGGCAAACTATTCAACTTGTATGGGTCTGAGTTTTCTCATCTCTAAAACGGAGGATAGGTTAATAATAGCATCTGTTATTTGGAGTTTTAGCAATATGTTGCACTTGGCATATAGAATGGCCTCATGTACATGGCTGCTGTGTCGTTTTAATTATTAGAGAACATCAAGGGTTCAGTGTATACTTCAGAGTGAGAGGAACAGCTGTTTGCCTGCCTCCTTTTTTTCCTCTTGTCTTTGTTTCTTCCTCTGTTATTTGCCAATCTCCCTTTCTTTCATTTTATTCTTTTCTCTCTCTCTGTCTCTATGCCTGCCTCTCTCCCATTATCTCTCTCTTTCTCCCCTCCATCTCTATCAGAATAAGGAAAAGTATTAGTGATAAATTAGATTTGAATGCAAAAACTGTTGAGCAAACAGGCTCAGGGAACTAAATCTAGACTATGTCATCTTTCCTAAGAAGACAGACCTTCTTTTTCTTCTCCTAATGACGATGAGGCCCAAGCATCTCTTGTGCAGCCGCTTTATTCCGAATTCCCCACTGGCACAGATCCACTTGGGAACCTGACACAAAAGCAGTGGAAAAAGAGCAAAACACAAACACATTTTTTTTTTTTTTTTTTTTTTACAAATGGGCCAACCTTAGGGCAGCGGTCACCTCTGCTCCACCCAGGGTGCCCAGGTTCTGGTGCTGCTTATCTGAGCCGGGGCTACGGTCAGGGTAGTTTCAGCAAGATGAGGTAGTTGAGGCAGGACAAAACTGTGGTTGGAAAGTTCTAGATATTCTATCACACTTTTTTTTTTTTTTTATTAGTTTCAGGTGCACAAGACAAAGTAATACTTAGACGTTTATCATTTATATCCCTCACACTGTGTGACCCTCTGACATCACACACAGCCATTACATTTCCACTGTCTCTATTCCTGATGCTGTACTGCACTTCTCGTAAGTACACACACACACACACACACACACACACACACACACACAAACACACACACATATACACATACATATATATACAAACTTGTAGTTGACATTCATTATTGTTCAGCTTCAGCTTCAGGTGTACAGTGCAGTGATCAGGCATCTACATCATCCCTGAGGTGGTCTCCCTAATGTCTATCACACATTTTTGGTGGGGAAAAAAATTCATTCCTTGTGTTTCCTAATTTGCACCTACTTAGAGAACATCTAATTTACTTAATCATTTTATTCACATTTTCCTCTCATTACCCTGGTATAAATGTGTTGCCTTTAGCTTGTTGCTACTTTCCATGAGTTCTCTCATTCAATTTTAGTTTCCATACTTCAACCAGTGTGTGAGTGTGTGTGTGTGTGTGTGTGTGTGTGTGTGTGTGAGTGTTACATATATACATATATAATAGAGCATCAAAAGCTTCTTTTGTGAAGCATTGAGCATTGTCATCACCATGTCAGCCCAGTGTCAAAATGACTCCAGGGAGAAAGATGGAAATTGACTGGCTCCATCAAAGAGCACTAGAAGCATACATTAAAAGTTCCCATTATTAATCTCTTTGTAAAATATTTCTTCTTCAAGAAGTTGTGCATTGCAAAGTACAATATAACATTCATATCAAGTGATATAGGGATTGCTTTAAGCAAAACTTTTTGTACTCTGTATAATGAATACTGCAATGAAAATACATATTCATTTCGTGATCACAAATCATAGCAATTTAAGCCATCTTCTCCCTAGTGCTAGTGTTTGGAAGAAAAAATGCATGTGAGCTGCTCCTTGTTGAACAGAGGTACATTCTCCAGGAGGAAGCCTCTGCATGCCGTGTTGGTTGGAGCTCGTTTGTCCCTGAGGCTTTCCCATCAGGGCTCTGGGGGTGGTGGTGAGGCCGTCATTTGAAACACAATCAAAGAAGCACTGCTGTGATCACAGCACAGTAAGAAATTAGTCTAGTTTTAAAATGTGAGTTTGTCTGAATTCTCTGGAAACATGTTACCCTGAATACATCATTTCAGCCCTGAGTTGAAAAGATAAAAAAATCCAAGTCATCCAAGTTGTTTTGATTTTCTTAAGTGAGAAAGCGCATTCTTTGAGTCTTGTTGAAACACTATTTAAAGGACATGATGGTGAGTATCTTCCCAGGTCACTCCAGGATTAGGGGAACAGTGAGGCATCCTGAATCTTTTCCTTTTTAACAAGGGAGTGAACAAATGCCAGTGACCTCTATCTGTGATCACTGTGCCTTGTGGCCGTAACCTCAGAGGATTTGGACCATCCTAGAGTCTTCACTGCTGTTGACATGACAGGTGTTTAACGTATGTCTTCCTGATCACCAGAGGTTCCCATTCGCCTGGTGTCCTCAGAGTCTGTGCACTTTTTTCTCTTCCCAGATCTGAGCGGGACTCTGCTAAGCACATGACACACATTCGCTCAGTTGCTGCTCTCCTGAGCTTCAGCACAGAGCCTGGTACCGGGTTGGTGCTCATAAATATGTGCTAAATGTGTGAATGAACAACCTATGGGTTAGGACTATCCCTTGTTTGCGTTACAGAGGAGTGGGCAGGCTCACGTCTAGGGAGCCTGTTTGCTTCTAGAGCCTTGGCTCCCATATCCTCCCCGATGCTGCCTCAGACGGATTCTCTCATCTGACTCTCACATGTTCTGGAAGTGGCTTTCAGGATGAAGCTCAGAGTGCAGAGATTTTGAGGTGATTTAGAACACACTGAATTTCAGATCAGCTATTGTCCCAGTAGTATCGGCAGCTTAGGAGCTATGAGCGGTCCAACACTCGGGGTTGAAGTTCAATCTGAGAAGTGAGATTTCTGAGAGGCAGAATGCCAGAATACCTGTTTGCACAGGATGGTGAGGTTGTTTCCTCTCCAGGGAACCTAACGGTTGAACTAGGTATGAACTGGTCTCCTTGTCCCAATTTGTCCCCAAACTGCCTCCAGAGTTATTTCTAAATGTGGCTCTTTGCCTATAAGTGATTTCCTGCTGTCCACACTGTAAACTCCAAATTCTAAAGCATGAATTGGCACGAACCACATGGTCAGCTTTTCTACATCCATCCCATTCCTCTCCCTTCGTATAGCAGCACCATGGTTTATGAAGACTGGCTGTCCAGTTTCAAAGGTGGCCATGATGGTCTAAGCCAAAAGGATAACCCATGTCTATTGTCACAGTGATTGGCTGAGATGTCCCAGACCTAATTCAGTCGTCCCATGTCTTTCTCTAGCCACAGAGATTGGTCCAGGGGTGAGTGGGTCATCATGAAGCCCAGGACTCTTATTGAATAGTCTCAGGAATAAGCTTTATTTCTTCCCCGGATGTTGCATGGGAAGCACGTAACCTTGGTAGTTGGCAGCCACTGTGTGACTATGAGGGGCATCCAGTATTAGGATGAAGAAGACACTACCAAAGAGAAAAGAGTAGAAATGTAAGGAAACCAGCTCTATGATTGAGTCATGGGATCAAACCAATGTTAAACCTGATCATCCAGGTATGTTTTCAAAAGCCATCGACTTACCTATGCCAAAAAACCCATAAACCGTTTTTATTTTGAGGCCAGTTGGGTTTTCTGTAATTAGCAACGAAAAGCCTTCTAATTAATATGCTGCTTATAAAGTAGTCCCAGGATTCCTTTCTAGACTTACCTCTGCCATTTCTTGCATGTACCAGTGGTTTAGCCTTAAAATATTACTATTCATTCTCTGTTGATTTTCACATTTGACACCCTTTGTCCTCACCATTCTCTCTCCCTCTCTGTGTTGTAAACTCCTACTCATCCAAAATCCAATCAGTATCATCTCCTCTGCAGTTCTGCGTGCCCATCTTTGTCCATTCCAGAAAGAATGAACGGCTCCCTTCTTAGTGTTCCTCAAGCGTTGCTTCCATAGCTATATTAGAGCAGTTTAAACACATTTACCAATGATCATTTAGCAGCTAATATGGATTGCTCTGCTAGGCAATGTATTTTGTAACTTATTATCTTATTTAACCTTTACAGCTGTCTTATGATACTATATTAATATCATCATTTTAAATATAAAGAAACAATTTAGAGAGAGAAATTTTTCTAGGTGTCCACAGATCATAAGAAGGGGGAGCTGGCACTTAGGTCATCTAATGCCAGAATCTGGGTTCTTAACCTCCATGCTAGTGAGTTCTTTGAAGCCAAACATCATCTTATATTCACGGGTGCCTGAATGTTCCAGGCATTCAGGAAATGCTAGCAGGATAAGTGAGCCAGTGGACGGACGGATGGATCCTTTTAGGCCCTTCCCGTCACAGATGAGGAAACCAGAACTGAGATCATGAAAACAACATGTGCGATGGACTGAAGTATAGATGATCATTGGACTTCCTTTACGACATCTTGCCACCTTTGGAAGAAAATTGTATTTCTCTAAAAGGAACTCCCCAAAGCAAGAGGATAAAAATAAAACCCCAACATTCCTGGACTTCTCTCTTACTATGGATTCAATTTAGTTGAGTCTTCAATGAAGCAGACCTCCACGTCCCCTGCTCCAGAATCCAGGTTGTATCTACTTTTGCGAACTCGCTTTAAATGGTTACTGATGCCGAAACTAATTTGGGGTGAAAAGAGACCAAATCACATTTGAGTTCTGACCTAGGAGATCTATTTATAGCTACTTAGACGTCAGGTTTTGAAAGAAGGGGGGGGAAGATTTGAGCACAAAATTCTAAAGAACATTGTTAAGAAATAGAATCACATGTCATCCTAATTAGCCAGCAGTGGAGTAAAAATTCTGCACTTCTGTCATGTTGCCATCATGCAAGAGCAAACTGCAACATTAGTCTGATTACATAAATTTATGAGATGAAAGGAACAACTTCTATAATCATTCAGCTAATATTCCTATTCAGATTGCTGTGTAATATCTTTATTTAGTCTTTATTTAAGTATTTATTAAAGCAATTAACTTCTCAAAACCCTCAAACCTACCTGAATTTTAATAACTTGAATGGAACTTTACATTTTTTCCCCTCTAATTTCTTTAAATGGGTGTCGTCATCAAATGGCCTTCTTCCACAAGCCTCTCAACCCGTGTACGTTTACTATCTGCTCTCAACACTTGCCAGTGTCATCAGCATCATGGAGAGAAAGAGCAGTGCAACGTCCTCCAGAAGGCAGTGATTCTCTAGCGGATGATCACACCCCGAGTAATGATAATTCATCTTCATCATCATCACCGTAGCTACCACCTATTGCTTATCTACTTGGTTCCAGCATTGCATTTACAAAGCAGTTTCTATCAGTCATCGCCAAGCCTCCAGGACAGCATGTGAGATGCCCTGCTCACACCTCCTTCTAAGGAGACCTGTCCACTATCAGCCCACTGCCCACGGGGCCACGTTGGAGGTCCCAGGACCCTACTTCACCCTTTCCCTCTACCTGCCGTGGTTGATCAAACCAGGGCTGTGAGGCTGACCGAAGGACAACTAATTCGTGGAATGACCAGACTGGGATTTGTGTGGCCTAATTAAAAATATTGACTTGGCCAATTACAATCTCCTGAGAAAAGCACAGAAAAGCTCTGCCTGTTTTCAGTGGGAACTGAAGCAGGAAGGACAGAATATGGAAGTGAGTTTCTTAGCCTGGGGTCCATGAGCACATTTAGATTATGTGTAAAGTTTTGAGAATGAAATGCTTCATTAATTTGAGGTGCAAGTGAGAGCTCATCTATTTACTGATTAATTGCTGTGTTACTCACCTCATTAACTGACGTTTCAGTATCACCCTCTTATGGTTCCCTCACCCCGAGTAATCCAAGAGCCCCAAGGTTCCCCAGTGCTAAGGGATTCTGTCCAGTTCCCACACCCAAGCCAAGACTCTGGGAACTGCTCAGTCCACTGCTGCTGATGCTCCCTGCGCCATGCAGCCTTAGCTGAAGCTTGGTCCCCACCAGCAGCAGACGCCATCACTGTCGCACCGTGATCACACCTGATTAGTGCCCAGAGGGGGGACCTGAGCAGTGTCTTAGAGCCAGGCTCACGCTCTCAGAGTTCTGAGGCCACTAGAGGACTGTGTCAGTGCCCTGTCCTCATGTTTTCCAGGGGACACATAACCCCGGATCAGGCCCTCAGAATACAAAGCATCCTTTTCTACCCCCTTTGTCCCCACCGCAGTGGTACATGTCCTGCACCTACCCAAGGGTGAAGCTTCTTTGGCCTGAGCCAGTTGGAGTGGCCTCTGTTCTTTGCTACAAAGAAGCCTTCCCAGAGCACCCATCACCGCGCTGTGGGTCAGGTATGACCACACCCTTTGAACTAATGAGACAGGCTCCTGGAGGTGGAACAACCTGTGCAGGATCTCACAGCTCACATGCAGACTTACTTGGCCCCACACCTCAATCCTTGCGTGTGCCTTTAAAACTCTCTGGAAACAGGCCTCTCACCCCCTGGGTGGTTAGAAGAGAGGCACACTTCCTAGGACTCATTCAGCTTCACCTCTGAGTTTGCTCATCGCTGTCTGCCCTTTGCGTTCTTATGCTCCAGCTTATCAGCAATTGTTTGTTCTTAGTGCTAAACTTGACAGGAGATGAGCAAAACACACAGCTAAGGTCAGAGAGCAGCAAACTCTTTCCTCCATTAAGTCTATATTGTCTGTAAACAGCATCTGATAAGAAAAAAAAAAATGACCTGACTGTTTTCTGTGAGCAGCAGGCCAGCGGCCGTCGACCGAGTGTCATCTGTGAACGCTAGCCTCCTCTGTCTGTAAGTCTTTGCCTCTCCACACCCAATCTCACCGGCCCCACAGCGAGGACACATGAGAGAAAAGGAATTCTTCATTAGCTATAACCTGTGGGGTTTTCCTAAAGCTATCAATTAGGCAAAGTGAAAGAGGAAGAGAAACTATTTTTTCTGGGTACTTTAGGTCTCAAGAACTCCAGCTTTTTGAATCAGAAGCAGGTACTGTATTATTTTGTTTTTGTGTTAAATTGTTGCTACAATTTAGAGGGCTCAACCTGTGTCAGGAAATGTATTTTGTACCTTTGTATTTTACAGTTGAGCTATGAGCTAGATCCTCAAGTGGCAGGAAGGGTGCTTGAGATCACCGAGGTCTCTCTGGTCATACTCAGCCAGGAAAGAGTGAGCTCTGCAGATTATAAACTTCCCCAGGCAGGACTCTTGGATCCTTGCCTCTCTGCATGGATGTTAGTTTCCAATTACCACAAACTTAGTGGTTTAAAAGAACCTAAATTTATTTTCTTACAGTCTTGGAGTACAACATGGGTCTCACTGGACTGGGCTAAAGTCCAAATGCTGGCAGGGCTACATTCCTTTTTAGAAGCTCTAGGGGAGACTCTGTTTCCTCATCCTTTCCACCTTCCAGAGGCCACCTGCATTCGTTGGCTTGTGACTCCTTCCTCCATCTTTAGAGTCAGGAAGGTTGTATCTCTCTGTGCTTTTCTCCCGTGGTGATATCTTCCTCTGACTGACTCTCCTGCCTCTCTCTTCCTTGTTTAAGAATGCAGTGATCACCCTGGGCCCTACTGGATAATGCAGGAAAATCAGGTGTGGGGTCTGTGGGGACAGAGTCCCAGAGAGCAGTTTCCAGGCTCTCTGCCTCATGTGGAAAGGTGCTGGCTCAGGTAGTAAATGGCCATCAACTGTGATTGGATGGCCATTAGCTGTGACTAGTTGGCCATCGGCTGTTACCGGTTTGCCATTAGCCACTGATATAACTGCTGTGGCTACGTTAGCAAGGTGGTGGTGTAGTAGTGGCATGGTGGAGTGTGGATTACGGATTGCAGAGAGGCGGATTGCAGCTAACAAGTGAGGTTGGTTGGCAGAGAGAAGTGGACGGTGGGTTACAGATCATGTGGCTCCTGCCTCCTGTGTCTCCAACCCAGCCGCCAGCGAGACTACAGTGGTATGACTCCCCATCTATGGCTTTGTGGGTGTTCCTTTTTGGCCTCACCATATCCTGCGTTCCTATGTGGGGAGCGGGACCAGAGACCCTGCATGACACCCGGCATGACATCAGGTCAACCAGTTCACAACTTCCATCTGCAACCTAATTCCCTTTGCCACGTAGCCCAACATAGTCACAGGTTACACGGATCAGGTTGAGGATATCTTTGGAGGCCCCTATTCTATCTCCCATCTCCCAAATCCCTAGTCCCCAGGAGTAAATGCCAGGCCTGTGAATGACACACTCATTTTCCCTGAACGTAGGCGTGAGGGCACACGGTCGTGGGTTTCCTTCCTATTTCAGAATCAAGATTGACTAAGACATATACTTATTACCATTCAAATAATAAAACAAAGGCAGTATTGAAGGGCGAACCATTACTGTATTGCCTTCATTAGAGCAAGCCTACTTGTTCTATCTGTGCTTATGCTTTTACCAATCACAAATAGTCCCCAAAATACTTAATTGTTCAAATCCTACATCTAAATCTATAGTTCACTAAAGATGAATGTGCAAAGCACATATGAAAGATTAAAAATACTTACCAAGAGCAATTAATATAGTGCAATCTGTGCAGATGACAAGTTAGATTACTTGCTATTTTCTCTAATGACTGTTGGAGTATTTTCTAACCACCTACTGGTGTACAGAGCTACAGACAATTCTCTTTCTAGTCCAGGAGACATTCTATCACAGTTCAGATTTGAGTTGGGTGATTTACACAATAAAACCAGTAAGTAAACAAATAGGTCAACATGTGTGAACACCTGCAGCTTACCGAGTAAGTCAGTGAAGTGATTAATGGTAAGACTTTAAAATCAAACTGCCCGGGTTCAAACTTGAATAACCTGTGCAGGATCACACAACTCACGCTCTTCTTCTTACTAGCTTGTGTGCCTTAAGGAAGTTTACTTACCTCTCCGTGCTTCACTTTTATCCTCTGTAAAATGAAGACAATAATAGTACTGTGGGGACAGAGCCGGGAGTGCAGTTTCCAGGCTCTCGGCCTCATGTGGAAAGGTGCTCACTCAGGTAGTAAATGGCCATCAGCTGTGATTGGATGGCCATCAGCTGCGGCTAGTTGGCCGTCAGCTGTAACCAGTGAGCCATTGGCCACTAATAGAACTGCCGTGGCTACGCTAGCAGGAAATGGGGCTAGCAAGAAGATGGTGGCTGAGCTAGCAAGAACGGATTGCAGTTCGCAGGGCGGATTGCAGCTAGCAAGTGGGGATGGTTGGCATAAAAGCGGACGGCAGCTTGCAGATCGTGTGGCTCCTGCTTCCTGTGTCTCCAACCCAGCTGCCAGCGAGACTATAGTGGTATGACTCCCCTGTCTATGGCTCCATGGGTGTTCCTTTTTGGTCTCACCATATCCTGCGTTCTTATATGGGGAGTGGGACCAGAGACCCTGCCTGACACCCTGCATGACAGTACCTATCTCACAGGGTTATTGTAAAAGTGAACTTAATTAATACATGTAAGATGCTTACAATGATATTTGACCCATAGTAATTGCTTAGTGAATGGCAAATCTTACCAGTGTCATTATCATTGACATTATTACTATGTGACACTGGACTGCTCATTTGGTTCCACCCCCTGACCTCCATGAGCTTAGCAACTACAGGAGGGAACAGATAGATAAATGGATAGGAAGGACATAGGCAAGGGAGGAAAAAGAGGGACATAAGAATGAGGAGTAGGGAAGGCTTCTTAGAAGCAGCAGCGTTTAAGGTGAGACTTGAAGGATACAAAGCACTTAATCTGAGTAGCTGGAGCTGGAGGTAGAGGTGCGCATGTTGCAGGTATGGAGCACAAGGTGTGGAGGCCAACTGAGTGCTGTATGTGGGTTCCTGCAGCGGGTACCAGTATTGCTAGTTAGGGCCACGTGGTCCTAGGGGAGCCGCTGTAGTGGCAGCTGCCTCTTCTGCTTCTTTGTTCCTCGTCTGGCTCCTCACATTTCCCCTTGTTCTCTCCCCTTTCCTGTTCTTATGTCTTGGTCCCAGCAGCACTCTCAGGTGGGACAGGACGATGACCTCTGGTTTAGATCCAGTGCCATGGGGTCGGGGCGGGGAGTACATGGGCCAGGTGTATCAGCCTCCTGCTCTGCGGGCTCTGATTCCAGGTCGTGAATGAGGAAGGCACCAGCCTCCTCTCTCTGCCATGCTGTGTCCAGTATTGTGGGCCCGAGCCCTCAGTCACGTTGAGGTGGTGCTGGTCTTTCTCCAATGCTACCACAGTGCTGGAGCCACTTGTCCCAGGATGTTACTAAAAATTAACTTCTGTGAGTCCTGGAAACTGGGGCTTCAGCTGACAAGTGGAGGGAGTGTGAGAGAATTACAGAGGCGTTACCGACGGTGTAGCCTTTCTCTAGTCTTCCTGATGAAGACCCCAGTCTAGCTGCTTTTATGTTTCTGCCCCAGGTTTTATCTGGCTTTGGCCACTTACTTGGGTAGGGACTGTCTGGAGTGCTGGAAGCAGATGAGCTGGAATCTCATTCCTGCCAATCGCATAAGTTGAACAGATCTTAGCAAGTTATGCAAACCCACTGAGCCACCCTCTTCTCACCCAGAAAATAGGATGATAGTACTGCTCTCTCTCTCTCTCAGAGGCTTATCGTGAGGGTCAGATGGCCCTGAGGCCAGTGCCCAGCCAGTGGTGCTGGAGTTGTGGTCTCTGGGATGTGTGAGTACCGGGTACATGGCATCTGCCCTTCCTTCTCACCCTCCCACTCGTCTCCACTAGCGGAAGCCTCTCAGCTGATCAGGGTCTCACTTTTCTGCTTTCTGATTAGCCTGCAGCTGTCTGATCTTTACCCAGGACAATCTTGCTTGTAGAGCAGTTGGAAAACCACTAAGCAGTGAGCATAGCAGTATAGACACAGGACTTTGAGCCAAAAAAATGTCTATGACTGGTCAGGCAGTTACCCTGCTTCTTCTCCTCTTTAAATGGGCCTGGGACCTGACTCACAGGATTTTTGTGAAGATTAAGGTATAGTTGTGTGAAAGCTCCATGAACACTCTGATGTTGTTCTCATCATTAATAACTACTGGCTAGTGTCCAGATGTTGCAGAGGAAATGGTATGTCGCCGCTGCTTCCCGCCCTGGAAGGCAGCTGTGACTGAAATGACTCTGGGAAATCAGCATCCTCAGGTGCCCTAGACCTGAGCTGTCCACTAGACAGCCACGTGTGGCTGCAGGAAATGAAATTCAAATTGTACTTCTCTAGCCTCACTAGTTACTTTTCAGTGGCTCAGAGCTGTATGAGGCTGGTGGCTGCTGTATTGTTCAGTGCAAATATGGAACATTTCTATCATCGCAGAAAGTTCTATTGGACAGCACTGGACTAAAGGATGAGTCCCTGTGCCATCTCCTTGAAGTGTTCCAGGAACCTCAAAAGTGAACTTTGGCGGTGCCACAGAGCCCACAGAGCATTCGTTCTAGGTTAGATCATCCCGAATATACCCTTTGGATATACTATAAAGAGATAGCAATATGCACTTTTGCTATGAAAATAGTTATTAGAATTACAGAGACTGTTGTCTTAGCGGGATACACATTCATTCTTACAGACATGCCCTTATTGGGACACTCCTCAGGAATTTGTCATGGGGAGATTGTCATAGAAAATTATTAAATTCAAAGCAGAAATCATCCAGAAACCAAGAGGTAGCTTTTTTTGGGGAAAAAAAGAATTGAGTCAACCAGCATCCCAGAAGCCGAGACAGGGGAGATGGTAATTGGCCCGCTCTTAGAGAAGTTAGCGAAAGATTAACAGGTTTGCTGCTGCCGGTCTGCATAACTCCTCCAGGACCGGAGAGGACCTGGGCAAATAATGTGTGTCACCACAGTTTCCTTCGGGAGGAAAGGGCAGGCCTCCAGTCAGACACAATGACCACTATTACGGGCCCTGGTACGATGTGTCTGAAATAGCCCCTGGCTGCATGCTTCATGCCTCTGCTGGAATTGCCTTCTGCAGGGAGGTCAGGATGAGCAGTGGAACAAAACCACCGTGGCTCAGTGCAATTTCCCATTAGCAGGGTCCTGGGGGCCACAACCACGAGTCCAG
The DNA here is from genome assembly GCF_004115265.2 of Rhinolophus ferrumequinum. Taxonomy (NCBI): domain Eukaryota; kingdom Metazoa; phylum Chordata; class Mammalia; order Chiroptera; family Rhinolophidae; genus Rhinolophus; species Rhinolophus ferrumequinum. Next base: position 53,818,246 of record NC_046300.1, read on the forward strand.
TTTACATTTGTTTTCAAAAAGTTATTAATTTATTGGCCTAGTTTGTGTTAGTAGCATAGATTGTAATGAAGAAAATGGACATTGGCAGTCTTCTATAATGTGAGGACAAGAATATGGACCCCAGAACATTGTTACGAGAATTAATTGATGGATTTACGATAAGCTCAGGCATGGAGTATGGCACACACTAAACACTTGTAAAATATTAGCTTGGATAATAAACATTATGAAATGTATTAGTCATAAATATTAATATTTCCTAACAATTTTCATAAATTTAGTAATATTAATAATGCTGTTAAAATATTATTAACATTTTTAAAAATTCACTCCACAAACCTTTATTAAGCACCCTCTTGGTGTCAGACTCTGTTGGTGGCTAACACAATGCCCTTGACCTCAGGGAACTTGTACTGGAGTGAGGGGAGAATGCCTAGGAAGATAATTACAGATAGTGACACATGCCAGTAAGAGTGACTAATGGAGGAGAGAGACACTGAAGGCTGTTTCCTTAGGGTGGCCGGGAAAGGCCCGTCTGAGGAGGAGACACGCGTCCCTGTACCCCTCTGCGATGAGCAGGAGCCATGCGAGGCTTTGAGGTGATATCAGTTAGGATGTTTCAGACAAGTAGCAGATCGGTTTGAATAGTTGATATAATAAAAATATTTATTGTCTCACATAAAAAGAAGTCCTGAGGTAGGAAGTTTGGCGAACTCAGGGCTTCACCACAGCACAAGGCCCCAGGTTCTTCCACCGCAGGGTGTCAGGTTGGTCCTCAGACGAGCTCCCCTGATGGCAGCCAGTTCCAAGTATCACGTCTGAAACAACGCGCAAAGGAAGAAGACAGCACATTTCCTCTTGCCTTCATTGATCAGAACCAGGCCTAACGCTCACCCTTAAAATTATTCACCAGCAAGGGAACAGACTCACTGTGACTGGTGAACTTTTTCTGTAAAGAGTTAGGAAATATTTTAAACTTGTGAGTCAAGAGGCAAAACGAAGGATATTATGTAGGTACTTATATTACAGGAGAGAAAATTAATTTCCATAAAATTTTTATGGATTGATGAAATTCAAAATAGAATAATAATTAAATATAATGTTTTAAATACAGGGTGACTAATGAGAAGAATGGATCTTTTTGGGGGATAACATTTTGCTTAATTGAGGGTCATCAGCAGTGTTATCTATCATCAGAATAGATTGTTCAACTCCTAATGCTGATCTGTAATGAGATTTTGCACAGTTCATCTTTAAAAATGACTTCACAAAAGAGGTGACACATTTGGCTTTGAAATGCTTTCACATTCTAACTTTGTCCCTGTCGTTTGTACTGTGCCACCACTCCGTTTTGCCGTTGCAGTGTAAAAGCAGCCATAGACAAAATATAAATGAATGGGCATATAACTGTGTTCCAGTAAAACTTTATTTAGTCACTACAATGTGCAGTTCATGTAATTTTCATGTGTAACAAAGGATTATTCTTTTTGTTTTTTTTCTTTTTCAATTATTTAAAAATGTAAAAAGCATTCTTAGCTTGTGGGCTGTACAAAAACAGGCAGTGTGCCAAATTTGGCCCAAAGGCTCTAGGTTTCTAACTTGCTCTAGACGCTGAGGATTTCCCGAGTTATGCAGAAAAGGAACTCCGCCGGCAGGGATCAAGGTGAAAACAACACTTAGGTAGGGATCCAACAGCGTCTACTTCCAGGAAGAGCTTTCCAGGCTGAGGGAACAGTAAGTGCAAAGATCCTGCGGCAGAGATAAGTGTGGCATAGAAGTTCCTCATCCAGGAGCACAGCGGAGGAGGAGCGGAGAGGCCCAGGATGAGGGTTGGAAGGGGGAGACGACTTCTAGAATGGTAGTGTGAGACCTTCTCCCCAGCAAAATGACTCTAACTGGTGGACGTTACTTTAAAAAAACAAAACCCAACCATTTAAACTTTCTGAAAATTTTCCTAAGGGCACACAGCAAGTAAAGAAACACTTATTTAAGAAAATCTATTAAATCTTGGTAAGAACAATGAGAGTTTATGGCTCTTGAGTCAGGACTCATTCTCTCCTTCCCCTCTGTCACACCTCAATGTTACAGAGGCTAAATTTCAGGTGAGTGTTGCCATGATGTTGAAACTCCCTTCCTCCACCCAGCCCCCACTCAGAGGGCAGAGGCACTACCCCAGGTACCGCAGGCTGAGGACGTGGGGGCCCAATTGCCTGCACCCAGTTTGCTCAGAGGCGAGGCAAGCTGGGAAGATCAGAGGACCCACCCTAACCCAGCACCCTGCTCTCAGAGCAGGAGTGTGACTCTGAGAGAAGCACACCACTGTCCATGACACCAGCTCTGGGGAAGGGACCAAGAGATTTTGTCCAAGAGGGAGGCAGCCCTAAAAGAGAGCTCTAGGACGGCTCTAACCAAAGACAGATAATAATGTATGTGGACGTGGAGAAATCAGAAACCTCGCATACTGCTGGTGGGACTGTAAAATGATGCAGCCACCTTGGGAGACAGTTCTTATCACTTTCTTGAGGACAAAAACTTTTCATTTTGATGAAACACGAATTATTTATGCATATGCATATTGGAAGTCCCAGAGGTAAAGAGAGAAAAGGAGGCAGGAAGAATGTATGAAGAAATAATGACTGAAAATTTCCCCAAATTGATGAAAAGATTAAACACTGAATTACCATATAACCCAGCAAAGTCACTCTTAGGTACAAATCCAAGAGAATATCCACACAAAAACTTATTCACAAATGTTCACAGCAGTATTATTCATAATACCAAGAAGTAGAAAGAACCCAAATGTCATCACCTGATAAATGGATAAATTAAATGTGGCATATCCCTATGATGGAATATTATTCACCCATGAAAAAGAATGATGTATTGATACATACTGCAACATTGATGAACCGTGAAAACATTATGCCGAATGAAAATAAGCAGTCACCCAAGAACATGTATAGTTCATTTATATGAAATACTCACAATAGGCAAATCTATAAAGACAGAAAGAAGGTCAGTGGTTATCAGGGGTGTGAGATTGGGAGAAATGATGAGTGGCTAGATAGATGCAGGGTTATTTTCAGCATGACAGAGATGTTATACATCTCTGTGATGATGGTTGCATAACTTTGTGAACATATTAAAAACCATTGAGTTGTGTGCTTTAAATGGATGAATTGGATGAAATATGAATTATATCTCAATAAGGCTGTGGTAAGGAAAAAAAGCGTGAGACTAGAGAGGGGAAGGGCCAGGGAAGGACCATGCAGATCCTGCAGTGTCTTTCGGGCTTCACAGAGAGTTTGGTTTTACTTCAGGCAAATGGGAAAACATTGGAGGTTTTAGAGCAGGAAAGTGATATAAACTGATTTACATTCTAAAAATATTGCTTATTACTCCTTGCTCGTATTAAAAATATTATTTCCAATGTTACTATTCTCTTGACTCTGCTGTTTGTGTGGACTGAATTCATTAAATGCCTGCTCTGTAACCTCCAGGACACTGGTGCCCATCGAGCACTCACCAGCTGAGGTCCAGGGCCAAGTGTGGCTATAAGAAGATTCTGAACAAGTGTCAGCCAGGACCTCAGCCCGCTTGCTGTGATGGTGGGCCCAGAATGGCTGCACCATTTGCTCAGCCTCAGTGCAGTCTTGGGAGCAATGCACAGAAATTCACATAGTGGGGGAATCCATCCAGGGCCCCAGCCAGCCTGATGTCTGCCATTTGCCTTTTTGTCTGACCCTGATCATGGCAGAGAAAACCTCATGCCTCACCTGAGCCATTCCCAAAGTCAGGTTACCCCACAGTGAACAGTGTTTCCTCCAAAAATCTCCTGTGAATATGTCCTCAAAGCCCCCTGGGTCCTTAATTGTGAATGTTAGCGATTCTCCAAATGAATACTTCTAAAGGAACAAAGTCGTGTGTGTGTGTGTGTGTGTGTGTGTGTGTGTGTGAGAGAGAGAGAGAGAGAGAGAGAGAGAGAGAGAGGGAAAACAGTCTCAAACAGCTTGTATCTGTGAGGTCTGGCAGCTACAAGCAAGCAAGGAAGGAAACATCTCATTTTGCAGTTAACTTGTCTCATTACATCATTTGTTGGCAGAGTTGGATGACATTAGTTCTGGGAACTGGCCATATGTTTCTGAAAAGATAAGGACTCTTCCTCCAGATATATTGATGGCAATGAGATCATGACATGAGAAGCCAGAGTTGCAGTCGTAAAACCTGGCATCTCCAGTTTAGACCAGAGGTCAGGTGCCTTCAGAGCCACAATGTGTAGCTACTTTCTGTTAAGGCAGCAGTGAGCTGTGGTTATCAGAGAGGTTGTGGCTCAAATACATTCAAATTAAAAAAAAAAGAAAAGATACTATGTTAATTAAACCTACCCTAACTGGCGTACCCACTGGCCTCCAGTTTGTAAGCCATGAAACGGGTTTGCTGAATCACTTTTAACATTGAGACTCTTTTTCAGAATGCTTCCACCCCACCCCATCCGCCCCAAATCTACTCTCCCACTCAGAGTAAACCTGCGCAGGCTCCTCAGACAGGATTCTCTCTATAGAGTTGACTTACTTACTATAAGTATAACGCTCTTACTTTCTAATGGTGACAGGCGATGGTGACAGGATGCTGGTGATGATTCTGGAGTTTTCCATGCACCGGGCATTGGGCTAAGAGCTTTATATTACTTACTTTATATACTCACGGCTTTTAATCCTCATGAAATAGATAGCACTAGAGCCTTGAATTTAACCAAGGGGGTAACTGAAGGTCAAAGAAGGGTAGTAACTTGTATAAAATCACCCAGCTCTAGAGCTTTCAAAATCTTTCAGAAACAAATAATTATTTAACAAAACACCTGGTCCTTTAGTACTAACTTCTTTTGAGGGTTTCAGAATGTGTCCCAGACATTAACATGAATTTCAATGAAAAATTTCCAAGCTGTCCGTGGATATAAACATTTATTGAATATGTTTTTAAGAACAGTGAATTCTCAAATATTTGGAAAAAGACCATGAAATAAGGGGCAGAATAGAACTTCTATCACTAGAATTAAACCTGAACTTTCCAGATGTTGGTCTAAAAGAAAGACCATATTCTGCAAAACTAAAAAATACTATCTAGCCCTTTATAGAAAATTTGTTGACCTTTTGTCTAAAAAGAAAACAAAAAACAAACAAACAAACAAAATACCAAAATACAAAAAAAAATACCATAAACATAGTACATATGTAATTTTCCCTAATTCTATAACCTCTCCTGCTGTGTTTCCCCTGGTTTTGACAATGAAACAAACAACTAGGACAAATAAATGTCTTGGTGAAATGCCCGTTTTACCCTCTGAAATGAGTAAAGGCTTGTTTTTCTTCACTGGGAAGGGTGACCCAGTATTAGAGGAGCCAAGTTACTTGCCCACGTCTCAGAGCAGATGGGTGATAACAATGTCAGTGATAACGAAACAGCTTCCCTTTGTTCAGTACTTAAGCTTTGTGTTCTGCGCTTTGCAGACAGCGTCTCCAGGATCCTTATAGCTGCCTTCTGGGGTAATTACTGTTATTACCCCCATCTGATAGATGAAGAAAGTGGACCCTACACTAGGAAATTGCCCAAGATTACACACCTGTCTGCTGACTCCAAGGAGAGTGCTTTCAGGACTTATACATCAAAGAATCTTGAGTGTGTTCTCTGCCTTCAGGCTCTCCTGGGGGTCCTGGTGGAGCCAAATGACAGTGTGGCTGCTGTGAAGTAATGAGTCTCTTGTGGCCACAAGAAAGGCAGAAGAAGAAAAAAGAGCCTGGAGTGCTTCTGACTGTGGGGCATCTGCCAGGGCTGGAGTCTCAGGGGCCCTTTGTACCTCAATTGCTCCCCGCCCACTCGGTGCAGGACAACCAGCACAGCTTCCCAAACCACCCAGCTGCCAGTTCACCAAACGCCAGGCGAACTCAGTTTCCAACAGCAGCACGTCAGAACCAGGTTCCGAATGGGAACGTGTGCCCCCACGTGGTTGTTATAGAAACTAATGTTTGGGAATCACTAGGTAGATGCTGAAAAAACGTTTCACTCATAGAAAGCCTAGTAGACACAGACTGGTCTTCCGGGCCCGCATGAGGAAGAGTTCAGCAACCAGGCGTCCTTTCAAGATTGTGAATGTGGTGAGTACTCAAGCTCTGCTTTCCAAGTAGAGAAGGGAAGTGTTGGGAAGGAGGTGGGAAGAGAAAAGGAAGAGGTGGTCAGGTTTCATCTCTTTTGTATTCTTAGCATTGGCCCATTGAATGTGGGGGCTGTGGGGACAGAGCCAGGAGTGCAGTTGCCAGGCTCTCGCCCTCACGTGGAAAGGGGCTGGCTCAGGTAGTAAATGGCCATCAGCTGTGATTGGATGGCCATCAGCTGTGGCTAGTTGGCCGTCAGCTGTAACCAGTGAGCCATTGGCCACTAATATAACTGCCGTGGCTACGCGAGCAGAAAATGGGGGCTAGCAAGAAGATGGTGGCTGAGCTAGCAAGTGGCAGATTGCAGTTAGCAGAGTGGATTGCAGCTAGTAAAGTGGGGTTGGTTGGCAGACAGAAGTGGACAGCAGGTTACGGATAGTGTGGCTCCTGCTTCCTGTGTCCCTAACCCAGCTGCCAGCGAGAATATAGTGGTGTGACTCCCCTACCTATGGCTCCGTGGGTGTTCCTTTTTGGCTTCACCATATCCTGTGTTCTCCTGCGGGGAGCAGGAGCTGAGTCCCGGCATGACAGGAACCAATGTCATAGGTCCAGTGATGTAACCCCCACCATGATGTCCATGCTCTAATCCCTAGAATTTAGGATTGTGTTACCTTACATGGCAAAAGGATTTTGTAGATGTGATTAAGGCCATGGATCTTGAGACGTGAGATTACCCTGCCAGTACTCCGTCTGGTGTTGCTACAGAATTTCTGGGCTTGGTGAAGGATGAAGTGGATGGTGCTTTCTGTTAGGGAATTTTGAGATAGAGATGCCTGAATTGTACCAAAGGGCAAAACTACCTGTTCCTAGTCTGGTATGACTGTAACTGAAAAATGTGATGCCGACAGCAAGTAGAAAACTGAGTCCTGACACTGATTCTCTGTAGTCTGGGAGGGAGCCTGCTCTTTCATACATATTTTGAGAGTGAATCAAGGAAAGCTTTCCTCACAACATTCTGTTTTCTTCCTGTTTCCAGGGTTAGGTAGGGAAATATTAGGCAGGAAAATGTTATAGCAGAGTTCTGTTTATTGTGCAGTGTTCTTTTTCCAAGAAGGGAAATAAATGTAATTTATTTGTTTAATTTATGAGCTTCTAATACCATAATAGCATATTCCTCTGCCTGAAATGTATTCTTAAGTATAGCCTTCCTCTCTACTTTAATTGAATTGGATAGAGAGGCACCCTGCCATTGTTAAGGTTAACGACCCAGTGATTTACAAGACAAGGCACATTTACTAGCAAATAGATTTTAGTAATTGTTCCACTCCTCCATGGGAATAACGGGTTGTGTATTGATTCCTCCTGTCCTGGAGTTGGGGCTCACCTAGAGGAGACAGGAGATCAGGTCCTGGAAACCACAGAGGAGGCTGCTTAGAATCGATGAAGTTAGCCAGCACCGTTAAACACTCCCTGGTAAGAGTACGTTAGCTCAGGGAAGGCCTCAGCTTCCCTCAGGTGGAGGGAAGAGGAGGACTTTTTCAAAGTGAAGATGGCTTAGAATGACTACAGGTGCCAGAATTAAACATACATACACACAACTAATACAAGTTTATTTTTGTTCTAATTTAAGGAAGATGAGCTATACCTGATACTCTGGACATTTCCACTGAGGATTTAATTGGGCATTTCTAAGGGGGGGGATAACTTCGGTAGTTTGAAGGAAAATATGTGCTAGGGTGGTTTGACCTATTTTTTAAAAAGTTCTTATAATTGTGTTTAGCACCAGAATGGAGGTCCAATTTTCAGGTTGACTCAATTTGTTTGTTTGATGCCCTTGCCTCGGTGTGGGTTGAGAGCTACAGAACTGTCTGTGAAACCGGGCCACTCTAAACACATCTCAATAAGTCTGCCTCTCTCTATTTTCTTATACATCTCTAAGAATATTGACAGGAGGCCAAAAGTTCTCATTAGCATCTCCAATTACCTTGCATTCACTGTGACAACTCAAATGGGCAGATCAAAGCAGGAAAGGACTGAGGGTGAGGAGAGTTTGGGGGAGTTAAAGGTGCTGGACTCCTCGATGCCATGTGCTCCCCCTGGATTATAGGGTCAGTAAGTAGCACTGGGAGCAGGCCCTGCTTTTTTCGGTTTGTGCTATTCGCAGAGAAACTGACCGAGATGAATCAAAGCACAAGACCAGCAATCCTATTTTATTATTTTTCCTGGGGTGTTATTTGTATCGTATGTAATCTGGAGATTATGCAGGACAGGATATGAGGAGATACGTAGGAGCCGAATTGTAGAGAAAAGACCGGCAGAACATTGTCCCATTTGAGAGATGTCGTTATGAAAAGCAAATGGCCGGCAGTGTTTTTGACTGAATGCAATATAACTCGTACACACAGAGTAATGCTTTTTGTATCCCTTTTAAAAACTCTTTAAGTTGTGAAACAACACTCTTCAAAATCAAGTATACGATGTATATTTACACTTTAAGTTAGAGCAAAATAAGCACCTGTGGTTCCATTGCCCAGTTTAAGAAACAGCATGGCTGACGCCTTCTGTTCCTAAGGACTCTTTTCCCAGCCAGGCCGCCTCCCTCACAGAGAGGGCGCCCTCTGAATTTTCTGCGATCACTTCATTTTTAAGAGATACATATCTCTACATTTATCTCTAAAACTGTAGCTGTATGTAGCTTCAGTTCACTCTATTTTAACATTCTGTATAGCTTTTCGTCAGATAAATAAACCACAACTGATTTAACCACTCTCGAGTTGGAAACTTGGGCCATTGCCAGTTTTTCATGTCACAGATGAGGCTGCTGTACACATTGCTGTGAATATCTTATGTCACACACGTGTGAGAGTTCTCTCAGGCGGGTGTCGATGAGTGAGTTTGCCGTTTCACAGGGTACGTGCACTTTCTGTTTTACGACCTATTGCCAAATTGCTTTCGAAGGTGGTTGTACCAACTTTTCCTTCCAGGAGCAATGAATCAAAGATCCCATTTCTTCATACCCTTGCTGACACAGATGTTGTTAGAGTTCTTATGTTTTGCTAATCTGATGGTATAAAGGATATTTCAGTTTTAGTTTGTAATTAGTTTGGATTCTTCATAAGGTTGAACATCCTCTCACGTGGGCTATTTGTTTCTTCTTCTACAAAAAAAAAACAACCCTCTTCATGACCTTTTTCTATTGAGTTTTGTGGTTATTAACACATAGCAGCTCTTTATATATTTTAGAACAATGCTGCCCAATAGACATAATGCAAGCCATGTATGTAATTAAAATTTTTCTAGTATCCACATTTAAAAAAAAGTGAAAAGAAACTGGTAAAATTGGTTTTAACAATTTATTTCACTTAACTTAGTTGATATTATTAATTTAAATATATGCAAAATATCAATATAAAAATGTGAAATTGTATACCAACTATAATTAAATAAAAATAAATTAAAATTAAAAATAATTAATGAAGACTTTGAGGCTGCTGTATATTTTATACTTCTGGCAAATCTCAGTTTGTGCTAGGTACATTTCAATTGCTCGATAGCCACATGTGTCTGTCTCATGGCTACTGTATAGAGAATTTCCATAGGCTGATCCCTTGTCACTACATTTTCTTCCAACCTAGATCTGTGTTTTCACTCTTTGCGTGGTTTCATTTTATGAACAGAAGTTCTTCACTTTAACATAGTCACATTTGATCAGTCTTTATTGATTTTTTGCATTTTGTTTAAGAAATCTGTCTCTATAAGGTAATAAAATTATCCGTTACTATTATTATTTTTTTAATCTAGAAAATTTAAAGTTTAATTCTTCACATGTAAGGTCTTCATGCATATGGACTTGATTTTTGAGGTAGAGATTCAATTTCACTTTTCCATATCATCAAGTCCGTGTTTGTTTTTAATTAAATTTATTGGCGGTGACAATGGTTAGGAAAATTATATAGGTTTCAAGTGTACAATTCTATAACACATCATCTGTATACTGCCGCATTTAGCTCTTTGTTCATTAGCCCCTTTTGTCCCACTGCTCTCTGCGTATCAGCCTGATCAGGTTCCTGTCAGGGCACCAGTCAGGTTTCCAGTACAGGCATGGGTACGCTCTGGGGCTCTTTCTTCTCTTCCATTTGTGTATTTGTCTACCTCTCTTTATATACTACACTTTCTTAACGGCAATAGCTTTAAAGTAAGCCTGTTACCTAATGGGCAAGATACTTGGCTTGCTTCTCAGGACTTTCTTGGTATATTTGGACCTTTGCTTTCAGATAGAAATTTTAAAATCAGTTTGTTATAATCTGTGAAAATCCTTTGGTGGCCCCTCCATTCTCATGATTGTGCTGTGTGGACTCAAAGGAGTCACTGCTTCTTTGGCCTGTCTTTTCATCTATAAAATGGAAGTTGCATAGTTTCATTTTTACAGGGCTGTTTTGAAGATTAAATGTACGTAAAGTCCCTAGCACAGTGCCTGGCACATGAGAAATTTTCAATTAGTAAATGAATCGTTTTATTGTTGTTAGAGCTGAGATGGGGCTACCCCACTGTGGAGGGTGTCGGAACCCTGAGAGGAGGGCGGGACTGTGGTACAGGAACTGCAGATTTACTACCACCTCTGTCCTCACATTTTGATGTGGCCTTCATGCTTAATGTTAATAATGCACATATACAGTACTTTACACTTACAGTGTTTTCATTCATTTGGTCATATTTGGATTGTTCTGGAATTTTGAGGAGTAAGTAAGCATGCACATGTTTGCAAATGTCTGAGACGAGAGCTTCAGCTGAGCCTTGGGAGCTCTATCAAGGCATTAGGATGAGAGGTAATGAGGACCAGAACTTTCTATTTGGCCCACTTACACACCAACCATCAACAAAGATGATAACGTGGAGGTAAAGAGAGGATTGCCAGATTAAAAAACAGAACATCCATCTGACACCGTACATAACCTTTACATTATTAATTATATTCCCCACACTGTATTTCACATCCTCATGACTATTTTGTGACTGCAAATTTGTACTTCCTAATCCCTTCACCTTCTCCCCCATCCCCTAAACCCCTCCCATTTAATAACCTTCAGTCTTTTTCTCCATATCTATGAGTCTATTTCTGTTTTGTTGCTCATTTATTCTGCTCTTTAGATTCCACATATAAGTGAGATCATACGATAATTGTCTTTCTCAGTCTTATTTCACTTAGCATAACATCCTCTAGGTCCATCCATGTTGTTACAAATGGTAAGATTTCATTCTTTTTTATGGAAGATTAATGCTCCATTGTATAAATGTACCACAGTTTCTTTTTCCAATTGTCTATTGATGGGCATTTTGTTTTTTCCGTATCTTGGCTATTGTCAATAGCGCTGCAGTAAACATAGAGGTGCATATATTTTTTTTGAATTAGTGTTTTGGATTTCTTTGGATAAATTCCCAGGAGTGGAATTGCTGGGGCATAAGGTAGTTCTATGTTTAATTTTTTGAGGAACGTCCATACTGTTTTCCATAGTGGCTGCACCAATTTGCAATCCCACCAACAGTGCACAAGGGTTCCCTTTTCTCCATGTCATCGCCAACACTTGTTGTTTGTTGATTTATTGATGATAGCCATCCTGACCGGTGTGAGGTGATATCTCATTGTGGTTTTAATATGAATTTCTCTGATGATTAGTGACATTGAGCATGTTTTCATATGTCTATTGGCCATGCATATGTCCTCTTTGGAGAAATATCGGGGATCACTTCATAGATTATATAAATACCTAATCACTGTGCTGTACACCTGAAACTAATATAAAATTTTAAAAAATAAGTAGTATAGTCAATAATATTGTTATAGCATGTGTACAGTGTCAGATGGTTGCTAGACTTATGGTGATCACTTCTTTAAGTATATAAATGTTGAATGACTATGGTGTATACCTAAAACTAATATAATATAGTATGTTAGCTATATTTTAGTAAAAATGTTAAAAAAAAGAATGTCCAGCTAAATTTGAATCTCAGATAAACGATGAATAATCTTTTAGTATAAGTGTGTTCCAAATATTGCATGAGACATACTTATATTAAATATGAATTTCCGACAGCAAATAAATTTTAACTGGGCAGCCTATGTTTTTATTTGCTAAATCTGGCCATCCTAGGTGGGGGATGTTGCTGTCACTTCTTCAACTTGGAACTGGGTTCTAATTGTCCTTCGATGTCTTGCATTGTAACCACTTCTTTCAGCAAACGTGGAAATTGAGATGCAGAGGCTCAGAGTTGGTAAACTGCAGACACTGGATGAGTCCTAATTCCATGTTCTTTCCAGTGCTTCTCAATGTACAGAAATACACAGTCAACTATTCATTATCCTCTTATCCTGGACAGGTAGAGACCTCTACCACACTGACCACAAACCTTTGGTCATGTGCAGTTCTGTGGTAGGTCCTGGCCACCAGGCCACTATGTGGTCACCAAGAGAGTTCCCTCAGGTCTGAAGGGTTCAGGATTCTAAAAAGTATTATGCTGGACTGGAGTCAAAGGCCACAATGGTAAGTGACTGGCCCTTGAGGGCCTCGGTCAAAATGACAGCCTTGTCAAAGCCTTCAGTTACTATGGTGATAGGGACCAGAGAAGTTGATAAAAGCATAGAAATCTTCAGATGAAAAAAAAAAAAGAAATAAATGATGAAGGGGAAGGAAAGAATAATCCGTGAGGAAAGATATTGCCACTTCCTGGCATCTGGAGGGACTGAAAGGCAGCATGGCAGACAAGAAGTGGTGTTCCACTGGGAAAGGCAAGTGGTATAATGCCTTAATATCAGAATGTTCTTTTTAAAATGAAGACTCTCAGACTGAGAAAGGACTCCCACAGGCCTCTTAGACTGATGAAGTGTCCCATTGCTGGAGTCATTTAAAGCCAGAGCTGAACAAAGCAATGGAAAGTGAACTGTAGGAAACACTCCCCTGGATATCTTTTGGGATGGACTTGATAATCTGATAGGTCTTTTCTTTTAAGGCCTGGGAATCACGGGCTCATTTGAAAACAAAGTTAAAACTCTTAGGGAACCAGAAATTGAGAATTTAATTGAAAGTAATTTTCATACAAGTGAAGCATGATCTAGAAACACATTGTGTGTGTGTGATTTTTTTTTTTCTTTTTTTAAATCCAGCATAAGGTGAGCCACCAGTCTCGAAATCCTCACCAGGCCAAAGCTTTGTTTCAACCCTTAATGAGCTGTTATTATTCTTAATGTCTAATTTCAAGTTATTTTTATGTGATGCTTGGATGATTATGTCTATTTGACTTCATTTTTCTAACTAGATAGTCTTTTCAGGAAATAGATCTCCTGGTTTACTTCACAGCTCTAAATAAACATCAAAGCAGCTATGCACCATAAAATCACCTCCTCCATGATGCTGATCCAAGGCAGGAAAATTGCCCTCCTGGTGCGAGACGCCAAGCCTGGTTGACCTTCCCAATTTTTCTGCTACAAATCTGAAAAACAAACCCAGCTGTTCTGGAGAAACATCGGGTGTAGGCACACATTAGATAAACGTTCATGTTTTCCTTTCATAGCAGACGGCCTCACAGGAGATGAGTTACATAAAAACTGTACCTGTTAGCACACCTTGATTGCTGGCACATTATTTTCCCACATCAGTTCTAATATTCTTGGTAATAGGTGTCTTTTAAAAGCAATTTTGGTAGCAGCTATTATCTATTGGTCCCTATTTTGCTTGCCCTCCATACAAACAGTTACTAACTATTGTTGATTCTACTACTGTCTTCCAGCTCTCCCCCTCCTTCCGGCCTCTGCAGCCCCATTGTCACAGCCCACAGGTCTCCCGTCTCCCTGCTGTCTGTTGTGTGGCTACAGCCACATTTAGCTTCCCAAAGCAGAGCCTTGATTCTATCTCTCTCCTGCTCAAAAACTGTCAATAGCTCCCTGTTTTCTGAGACGCTTCCCAGACATCAGTCATTTCAATACCACCTCCATTATCTTTGCTATTTTCCCCTTCCATTTGTGCTGTTGTTTACTTTATATTTATCTTTAAATAGACTCACTTTTTTTTTACTTAAATGTATTCTAAAAGGCAAGTTTATCTCTAAGTAAATGGAATACCAGTATCATCTATCATAAATAGAAGCTAACAATAAATACAATGAAAGCAAGACAAAACAGTATCTTCTAGCTAGATAGTACTCCCTGAGGCTATAAGCCTGAGTCTGTGTTTACAAAGGTGTGTGATTTATTCAGTCATCTTCCATTTGTCCGTCCAGGTCCCTCCAGATCCATCTTCCTCCCTTCTCTTCGCTCTCTGCTCCAGGAGACTGAGCCCTATGGGCTAATCCATGTGCCCCTTTCCTTCTGGCTTGCAGTGGGGCTCAGACTATGGGAACTCAGCAGGGTATCAGAGGGAGGGAAGCTATATAGATCTAGGGCTGTGTTCCCTATATCTTCCCTTGCAGGGTCACTGTAGACTGACACCTACCCTGACCAAAGACTACTGCTGGCTTTAAGGTGGCTTGTTCTACATGGGCTTCCCCTTCCAGATTATGGTAAAGCGCTCTCTCCTCTTGTCCCTGTAGGCCTAGAGATGGTGACGCTGGGCCTTTACTAGTCCTGGGTTACTGTACTCACCCTGTGGTTCCCTATACCCATCCTTGGGAGACCCTGACGAAGACAGTTATCATGGACTAGATGTTCTAGATTGAGCTGCATCAACTGAGACTTTCTCCTGGGCTTCATCAAAGATTGGAGGAGGACTGATGTACTGCCTCTGTCCCACCCAGCATTGCATGTGGACATCAGTGACACGTGTTCCCCACCCTAGGGAATGCCTTTCTGTGGAATAAACCCCCCACATTCCTTGTGTAGGATTCAAGCTCGGCTGGAGTATGTTCACCTTCCCATCCTGTTTCCTTCCTCACCCTTTGTGACCAACACACTTCATCCTGTTTCTTGTTCTTGCCCCATGAGTCTCTCCCTTCAGGCTGTACTTAAGCAATTTCTTCTGCTTAGAAAGAGCACCTGCACTGTTTTTACGTTAACGTTGGTCCCAGTTGCGATGCAAGCACTCACTGGTGCACTCACCTGTCCTCTGAGTGCCAGGTGGCTCTCCATACTGTCTTGACTTCCCCCAAACACTGTGCGTCATTCCCTCCATGTCTCTTGTTGGATGCAGAGAGCTGACCTTCCCCAGGCTTCTGGCTGAACTGAGACTCATGTGTAGGGCTGTCATCTGTCATTTGTCACCAATTGGCCCTTCTTCCTCAGAGTCGATCATATTCTAGCTTGTTTTATGATCATGCTTTCTCTCTTGTACTACACAAAAGCCTCTACTTACTAATTTAACAAATTAGTGATTACAACCTACAAACCTCCAGACACATGCTTGCTACTGGACATATAGTGATATGTAAAACAATGTGATCCCTGTGCCCAGAGAGCATAAGGTCTGCAGAAACCCTTTGAGACTGAACCCTTTTAGGGAAGCCACGAACTTTAGAGTCTCCATCAGCAATTTATTTACACACAGATACACACAAACAATGTGTAGTAGTCACTGGTTTACCATTTGGGATGAAACTGCCCTGTGTTTTGAGGCCACCCTTTCCTGGGAAATGACTTCCATTGTATACCCTCCTCAAAGGATTATTGCAAGGGGTCAAGGTACTACTACATACAAAAGCCCCTTATAGTGCCTGGCACCCAATGTGGACTCAGCATACATCAGGGGTGGTTGTTGGAGGGGAGCAATCATTAACTAGTGAAAGTCTGGATGTTGGCTTTCCAGGACAAGGCGCAATTCATATTGGTTGAGACCATCTGGGTACAGATGCTGTGGTTACACACAAGCTCAGAGGGAAAACTCCATAAACACAGCAGAGCAGGAGCTGTGGAAGGCGACGGAGGTGTTCAGAGCTAACGGAACTGCCATAGGCAGTGGACAAGTCAACTCAGAAAATTCGTACATGCAGTTCATTAAGTTTTCCATATGAAACTCTTTTTTTTGGTACGTTTTACAACTGAGCTACGAACACAGGATTACATAGGTTTTCAACAAATATTGCCATAGTGAGTCCATTTCGGGTACAAGTCACCACGAGCCCAACTTGAAGATGATGATGCATGCAATCTATATTTTAAAAATAGGCTATTATTCCTGCCCTAAGAAATTGTACCACTGACATACTAAAATAAGGACTCATCTTTTTCTCTGGATCAAAGGAATGTAACTTACAACTTGGAGAAGATCGTATAAGTAACTCTACCTTCTCTATTAGGTTAAAGGGACTGGAGGACAGAAAAGTGCTAGTTTTATGGGATTGCCTTGGGTCTTTCACCTTCAGTGAATAAATCAACCTCCATTGCTAGGGGAGGAGGAGAAGGACAAGGAGAATCTCTATTCAGGCTTCCAGGAGGGAGGCTGCCTCCATGGGAGTGTGTGGGTATCTTTGCTGCTGTCCATCTGTGAGAGTGAGAGACTGATTTTCCTCAATAAGAATCACAGCTATCTCTTTGATATATGCTTTGTGTTACCAGCAATGGGTAGATCCTTTATGTTTCATTAGCTCAGTCTGACAAAAACCCTCTGAAATCGTTACAACTTTCCCATTTAACGTGTGAGGAATTGGAGGACCACGGAGCTCAAGTGTCTTGTCCAGAGGACACCCAGATGGTGAGTAGCGAAGCATCCAGATCTCCCGGACACCCAAGCTCGCGCTCTTTCTACTGTCTCCCACTGCCTCTCAACACATAGTGTTCAAGGTGTCTGGTTAGGCTGATCTGACATTGTGACTATCTCATAGTTTATTACCCGGAAGTCTCTACTCACTGCCTCTTCAGTACGGTGATTGATGTTCTAATATCAACTTATGCAGAAAAAGCATTTGACAAGATATAACATCCATTTATGATTAAAACACTTAATAAAATAGGTATAAAAGGAAAATACCTTAACATAATAAAGGCCATATATGACAAACCCTCAGCGAATCTCATAATTAACAGTGAAAACCTGAAGCCCTTTGCTCTACATTCAGGAACACGACAAGGCTGTCCCTATCACCTCTGCTTTTCAACATAGTGTTGGAAGTCCTTGCCAGAGCAATCAGGCAAGAGAAAGAAATAAAAGGCATCCAAATTGGGAATGAAGAAGTTAAATTGTCACTCTTTGCAGATGACATGATGCTATATAGAGAAAACCCTAAAGACTCCACCAAAAAGCTATTAGAAACAATCAATGAATTTTAAAGTTGCCGGCTACAAAATCAACGTACGAAAGTCCATTGCATTCCTATATACTAACAATGAAATCTCAGAAAAAGAAATGCAAAAAACAATTCCTTTTGTAATTGCAGCAAAAAGAATAAATACCTAGGAATAAAATTAACCAAGGATGTGAAAGACCTACAAGCTGAAAACTATAAGAAATTTTTAAAAGAAATTGAAGAAGACACAAAGAAATGGAAAGATATTCAGTGCTCATGGATTGGAAGAATCAACATAGTTAAAATGGCCATATTACCCAAAGCAAAATACAGATTTAATGCAATCCCCATCAAAATCCCAAAGGAATTTTTTAAAGAAATAGAACAAAAAATCATCAGATTTGTCTGGAATCACAAAAGACCCTGAATAGCCAAAGTAATCTTAAGGAAAAAGAACAATGCTGGAGGTATCACACTCCCTGACTTTAGCTTGTACTACAGGACAACAATAATCAAAACATCATGGTATTGGCAGAAAAACAGACACATAGACCAATAGAATAGAGCTGAGAACCCGGAAATAAAACCACATAAATATGGACAGATAATTTTTGATAAAAAAGCAAAAAACATACAATGGAGAAAAGACAGCCTCTTCAATAAATAGTGCTGGCAGAATTGGAAAGCCACATGCAAAAGAATGAAACTGGACTTCTATCTGTCACCATGTACCAAAATTAATTCAAAGTGGATCAAAGGCTTAAGCATAAGACCTGAAACAATAAACTCCATAGAAGAAAACATAGGTACTAAGCTTACGGACCTTGGGTTCCAAGAGCATTTCATGAATTTGACTCCAAAGGCAAGGGAAGTAAAAGCTAAAATAAATGAATGGGACTGTATCAAACTTAAAAGCTTCTGCACAGCAAAGGAAACCATCGACAAAATAAAGAGGCAACCAACTGAATGGGAAAAGATTTTTGCAAACAGTGCCTCCGATAAAGGGCTAATATCCAAAATATACAAGGAACTCATGCAACTCAACAACAAAAAGACAACCCAATTGACAAATGGGCAGAGGATCTGAAGAGACATTTCTCCAAAGAGGACATACAAATGGCAAATAGACATATGAAAAAAATGCTCAACTCACTAATCATCAGAGAAATGCAAATAAAAACCACAATGAGCTATCACTTCACCCCAGTCAGAATGGCTATCATCAACAAGACAAATAGTAACAAGTGTTGGAGAGGCTGTGGAGAAAAGGGAACCCTCATACACTGTTGGAGGGAATGCAGACTGGTACAGCCGCTATGGAAGGTAGTGTGGAGGTTCCTCAAAAAATTACGAATAGAATTACTGTATGACCCAGCAATCCCTCTCCTGGGTATCTACCCAAAATATCTGAAAACATTTATACATAAAGACAAGTGTACTCCAATGTTCATTGCAGCTTTATTTATGGTCGCCAAGACCTGGAAACAACCAAAATGTCCTTCCATAGATGAATGGATAAAGAAGTTGTATATATAAACAATGGAATACTATTTGAAGAAAAGATGAAATAGGACCATTTGTGACAACATGGATGGATCTTGAGATTATAATGCTAAGCAAAATAAGTCAGACAGAAAAAGCAGAGAACCATATGATTTCACTGATATGTGGTGTATGAACCAAAAACAACAAAAGTACAAGACAAACAAATGAAAAACAAAAACTCATAGACACAGACCATGGTTTAGTGGTTACCAGAGGGTAAGGGGGCAGGGTGTGGTAGATGAGGGTAAGGGGGATCAAATATGTGGTGATGGATGGAGAACTGACTCTGGGTGGTGAACACACAATGTGATTTATAGATGATGTAATACATAATTGTACTCCTGAAATCTATGTAACTTTACTAATAATTGTCAGCCCAATAAACTTTAATTAAAAAAAAATAATAACACAATAAAGATAACTCAAGCTCACTGCTACATCCTGAAGAGTAGTCTGAGAGAGTAGAGAAAGACATGATCATTGAGTGAAGCTTGCATGTTAAGAGTACAAGATGGGTCTCTGCATCTCCTCCCACCAATGTTCTGTATCGCAGCACCATCCATGTTTGTCCGTTCCCTTGTCTGTTAAGCCCCACACACACACCAGACTGTAAATTCTGCGAGGCAGGGACCATAACCTGTGGGGTTCACCTCTCTATCCTGGTGCCTACTAATAAATATTTGTTGAGTAAATGAATTCTATCTGAACTGGTAATCCACATGTAACATACATGATTTAAGTCTGTTTGCCATAATTTTTTGGCAGATAGCTCTGTCCTTTCTGACACATTATCTCACAGTTTGTATAATTTATTCAGAGAGTTCTTCAACTACTAATACATTCCAATGGGACATAGTCCCGTTAGGCGCTATGGAATCTACCACTGTAAAGTATTCACAAGAAATGACTTTTAAAAATCTTGTTTGGGGCTATGCTGATGGCAAATTTCTGTATAGTTTTGTCTGGTCTTCTCTTTGCCTCAGAGTATACAATGTGGGATATTGGCATCTCTTTATATTAGGACACTTGGCGATTCTGAGTGAAAAGATGGTTGGAAGGTAGCAAGAGAAGGAAAGATATCAGAAGTCTTCCCACCCCGCCCCCCACGATGAGGCAAAGACAATTCACATACCCAGGAGGTAAGTTCCTGGCATGAATTTTAGCAAACATGTACATGGCGTTTACACGTTGTTTGCTTATGTATCTAATGCTGTGATGATCACAGCACCATCCATGTTTGTCCGTTCCCTTGTCTGTTAACCCCCCCCCCCACACACACCAGACTGTAAATTCCATGAGGCAGGGACCATAACCTGTGGGGTTCACCTCTCTATCCTGGTGCCTACTAATAAATATTTGTTGAGTAAATGAATTCTATCTGAACTGGTAATCCACATGTAACATACATGATTTAAGTCTGTTTGCCATAATTTGAACAGGGCCCCACATCTGGTGAAGGCAGGAAATTCAGCCCTGTGTCTTTCTACTGCCGTGAAACCTGAGGCATTTTCATTTTTGTTTTCATCCCCTGATAAAATTGATGCATACCCACATACCAGCTGAGGAGTCGGTTTATTTGTGAGCTTGCAGCCACCCCACTGGATGGCCTCCCTCCACACACCAAGGCACAGCAGATGCAGAACAAGAAAAGAGCCTCTGGAGAGCTTACATTCCACTGGATTCTTTGACTTCTGCCAACCGACTTTGTAAGTGTTCTCAAAAGTCACTCATTACCTCTGCTGGTGTGAAGAAACCCTGTGCAGTTCAAGGGTTTGTGAAATAACGTGAAACAGGATTGAAAGCTGTTCTGGCAAAGCAATTACAGTCAGAATTAGCTATGTCACCAAGCCACATCCTGGCTCAAGTGATGTTATTCATATCCAACTGCACTTGACAACCCCCAAGCCAAAATCTCACCACAGCAATGAGTCTTACCCGTCTCCTTTGTGTGAAGACAAACAGGATGGCTCTTGCAAACTTCTGTGTTTGAGCCCAGAGAAAACACATTGCACACAGGAAAATGTCCTTAATATTGAAGTGGATGGAATTGCTGGGCTTTCTGGACCTGCTACGTAAGCCCAGAAGGTTGTGGATTAAGAGGGAGAAAGAAGAGAGGACACTGCCTTCTCATTCCTTTCAGTGCGGCTCTCTCTGGAAAGAGAAAGCATAGGTGTGTATTACTACAGACAGCACTACTAAGGCTCAGTGTTTTTGATCACAGAGTGGGAGAAAGAACAGCACCTATTTCTCGGATTGGCCAGGGACCCTGTGAGAAGATACACGCAGGGCTCTTGGCCCCTAGAGGGTAATGAGCTCTCAGCGTGTGGTCGTCGCTGCACAAGGGTCTCGGGAGGCTGTGCAGTGTATGCACGTGTGCGTGTTAGGAGTGCCCATCTCAGAGTCCTTCCACAGGGTGCAAGTAGGAGTTAGGAGGTGGGATCTGGTCACATCTAGACCCTTCTCAGACCAAAGTGTCCTTCTGTGATAGTTCTCATCTAACATATCTCGGCACGTGACCTCATGGGATGCATTTGCCCTGGGGCCCAAAGGGTTCCATGCGGCTTCTTTAACTAGAGACCAAAACTACAGTACTTGTATTTTGAGGACTCAATCTGCTGTTTGATAATCTTACTAGTTGGTTTAAATATTTTGTGCTTTATGTTTGTGGTTTTTATCTGGAGTGGAGTAGAGGTAGATCTAGAACCTTTGTATTTTAGTGACCTAAATCTGAAATTTTTTTAGAGTAGCAAATAAAAATATGTATTTTTCGTTACTGCCCTGAAAATAGAATTAATTTGCCCTCTTGGTAATGAACCACATTGCTTTCTAAATTTGTCAGACTTTTCAACCTCATCCTCATATTGGAAGACTGTATAGCTCGCTGGTGAGAGACCAGCAGCCATGCTTTGGGTAGAATCATGGCCTTAACTATCCTAAAATCTTCCCCTTCAGTCCCTTAATGGGGACTGGAAGAGGGTAAAAATTCCTGCTGAGGATCTGGGTCTGGGAGAGTAGCCAGAGCAGCCTGCCAAGTGCAAAATTGTTTGAAAGGGTCAATGTTTAGCTAAAAACATTTCTCATGTTATTCCATTCTGTATCCATGTTTGTTCAAATATTGGTATTAAAATTGTTTACATTATTGCCCCGTACCCCACAATTTTTTTAAGTAAAATTAAGGGTGCAAGAAGACATATATTAAGTGTCCATTTTCAGCGACACCCCCCTCCAGCATCTAACATTTATCGACTTCATGATTGTAAGATACAAGACATTTGAAACTGTACATTTTAAATTCTTAATCACCCTTTTATTCCATGTTCAAACTAAACTGGGTCTATCTAAGAATAGGTGGGAAGGAAGTTAGGTATGGTTTTTAGAAAATTTCAAGAGCATGCCGTTAAGGTATTGATAAGATATATCATGTACCACGACTGCTATTACATCCTGGGGGAGAGCCTTATGTTAGGTTCAAACAAAACAAAATCCAGCCTGAGTTATGATCTTCCCTTGGATTTGATAAGCAGGGACTCTTCATTGTGCGTTTGAGGTACTTTCCAACCCTCTTCCAATGCACAGAATGAAACAGCCTTAATTCTGCCCAAGATAACTTTATTCATTGAATATGTGTGTGTGTGTGTGTGTGTGTGTGTGTGTGTGTGTAACATACATATATGTAGCTTACCATATATTAGATACTAAGAATACTGGTAAACCAGTAAAATATTAATAAACTATTTACTCAGGGCTGCTGGTCTGATGGACCTCACATTCTAGAGTAGAGAGAAAGATGGTAAACAAGTAAACACATGAGTAAAATAATTTTGAAAACTGATATGTGCAACAAAGCAAACCCCCAAGGATATAACTAAACTTGCCTGCTTTTGACTGGGAGGTAGGAGGCAGCTTCTCTGACGAGATATCATTGAATCCGTGATCTTCATGATAAGAAGAGGCCACATATGTGACTCTCAGGCAGAAGAGATTTTCAGGTAAAGGGAACCACTAGCGCAAAGGCTCTGAGGTAGAGCCTAGAGAAGGCCGATATCTCTGGATGCTTGAAGAGAAGATTCCGACAGAAGATAAAGAGGGAGAGGTAGGGAGGGAGGGGCACATCTTGAGGGATCTTGTTGTCATGGCAGCATGTTTAGCTTTTATTCTAACAACAGTCAGAAGCCTCTGCAGGACTTTGAGTAAGAGACACACATGGTGTGAAGGGTTTGAGACGATCATAGTGACAGCTGCACAGAAACAGACTTTCAGGGCCGCTTAGAAGGGTCTTGCATTCTGTTCAGCTGTGAGCAATGGTGGCTTGGACTAAGGTGGAGAGGAGTGTGTGGGGTAAGAATGTGGAAGTGGAGCCAGCTAGGCTCACTGATGGCTTGGAGTGAGAGCAATCAAGTAGCACCTAAAGCAGCCCTGCCCAGCAGAAATGGAATGCACGCCACATTTATAACCACGTGTTCTCATTGCCACGTCAGAGAAACAGGTACAGTTCATTTTGATGGCATTTTAAACATGGTGGCTTACATAAGTATATTTTAATAGGTAATCAATGTAAGAATTGTTACGGAGAATTTTATATTTTTTTGTTTAAAGCCTCTGAAATCCAGTGCACGCCTTGCGTTTATAGTCCTCAGTTCACACCAGCTCCATTTTCAAGTGCTCGACAGCCAGTGTGTTGGGCAGTGCAGGCCGAGTTGACCGCATATCTGAGCATGCTGGGAGCTCGCCTGGGACCCTGACCAGGCTCCACCTGCCTCAGGAAGCGTTCTTGTCCTAGTAGGCGGGGACGCGGTTCTGTTTGCCTCAGAAGCCTGAATGGTAAAACTCCTATGTCTCCTCTGGTGGCCTCCACATAAAAAGCTTCATGAATGTTTATTTAGTCCATGAAACAATGGCCAGGATCCTGCCCTTACAGGCCCTGGGCTTCCTCCTGCGGAAGTCACAGAGCATTTGGAAAATTAGGTCTTGGGGTCTCTCTTGTCTACGCCTTCTCCAGAGTCTCCTCGCGCCGCAGAACCAGCCAGTAGTGGACAATGAGTATCCATAGAAAAAGGAACAGAAATGGATTTTGCATAAACTGTATGTTTGGGCCGAGTGAAGGCAAATGATTCCATAGAATTTTGTAACCAAAAAGTTGTTTTAAACCCACCAAATTCACAAGAACACACAAGAGAGCCTTCATGTTCACGTTGCAAGTGGCAATTTCATTTAGCAAAGCATCTTACTTCATTAATTTAATGTTAATTTTAATTATGTTGGTTTTTCAGTTTCATTTGTTTTTAGTGTGTTTTATAGTTATATCAGAGCTGTGGTCGTTATTATACTTTTAGACTGTATCTAAGTATCTGCCAAATGAGTAAGCTGACATTGGCTGATGTTGACTTTTCCGTGTGAAAGTTTTTCTTTTTAAAAGGGGTCTTTAAATTCACCAACACAACTAAACACTGTTCAAAGTAGTAAATAGTTTCCAGAAGCCGAGTGGGCAGATGTATGTGGAAGCACCTACTATTTGTTGAGTTCAAATGCATGAGCTGTGCCTTCACAGTTGTAACTAAAATGGCAAATGTATGACTTGAGTAATGAACTAGAGATCTCATGAAGTCCTCAGTTCTTAATCTGGATACACTGATACTTACTTTAGTATTATTTCGCCTTGGATACCATGTTCAGTTTTGATTATTTACCATCATGTCGAAAAGAAAAGTCCTTTTAGCCCATGATGATGCAAATTAATCTGTATTTTGTACTGTATTTTGGGTACCTGAAGAATTTTGGAAATGTTCCTGGATATCTAACCCTCTTTTAAAAAAGTATTTCTATAGGAAGTTCTAAATTATGGATTCTTGAAACTTAGGATATTTTCCATGAAAAACTTCCAGAAGACAAACAAATGTGCTAAATCTGTAAATTTGTGTGTGTGTGTCACATACACTCTCTACAAGCCATCAGAAAAGAATGTATGGCTTCACATATTTTCAGCACCAAAAATGGTCCAAGCATAGTCTCCGTTTCCTAAACCAGTGGTTCTCCTCCTTTAGACGCATAAGGCACTGATTGAACTTGCTAAAAATTCAAACACCAGGGCTTGCCTGCCCTGGAAATCTGTAGCTAACTCCCTTCTCAGAGGAGGAAGAGTGCTGTGCCTTGTGGGTGACAGTGCCTGTTGGAACTGGACCAGCCTCGTGCTCCGGGTCAGAGTGTCTGCCCTTCAGAATAACAGCAGCCATCATTGCTGAATTCCTCCTTTGAGGCAGATGCTTCCCTACACGAATGCATCAGATCCTTACTAGCTCCTTAAATAACAGTGTTTTAAGCCTGTTAGAGATGAGGAAACTAAGGTTCCGAAGAGGCAGTCCCCTTCTCCACCGTCAAACAGTTAATGATGGACAGAGCAGGGGCAGAAAGCCTGTCTGATTCTCAAGGCTGCTACTCCATCAGATGGCTTGCCAGGTAAGCATTCATGGCAGGACCTTACATCCTCGCTGAATAAACTGAGCTAAACTAAGAGACACCTTGGTTGCTAGTAATTTTGTTCCCAAATCTGCAAAATGTGGCCTGGTCACATGATGAAGTTCTGCCTTCACAATCAACTGACTGGAGTTCTCTTCCACTGTCATCCACTGTCATTTCTATATGGTCTCTGCCAGAGTCATACTCAACTCCAAAGCCTCGCTTTGTGCGTGGGTGAGCTTGACACATGTTTTCATTTGAGAGGCCAGCTGCCTCCCTGTGCGTGGGTTATGGTGCGGTCGGTAGCGTGGCGCTGCTTGCTCTAGCTTTGCTCATCTGCACCTAGAGCTGATGTTGGTCTAAGTAGTTGTCCTGTATAGACTCTGACAGATAGGAATCACGGATTCAAGAGGCAGAGACTCCCCAGCTCCAGATGAAGGGCAGCCCACGACGGTTAGGATGCTCCTCCCAGCAGTGGCGGACTATGTGAGCTAAATATATGGATACGTTGTTATGGCTTCGGAGGTTACTTCTATTACGAGAGACCCAGAAAAAACCCTAACTAGACATCATTGCGGTGCAGCTAATGGGATAATCATCTTATCCCATCTGTTGGCAACCCAGGTTGGATAATGGCTAAACGGGTCTGTGTGCCTCTGCAGGTCTCCTGACTGGCGGTGAGGGATCTGCACGTAAGATCAAAATCCAGCTGTGGATACAGCCTGAAGGTCTAGAGGCCAATTTACAAAATAAAAACACTCATCTAAAATTACAATAGTAACATGGAGATGTCTTTGAAATATCTCCTTGTTGCCTGAAAGATTGGCCGTCTCAGATAGATGTTTCTCCCGCAGCGGAGCTCTTCTCATGGAATTATATGATTGTTTTGATATTCTCGTCAATGGTTTGCCTCTGAAAAGTGAGTTAGGGTAGAAAGACAGCATGAATTACATCGGCATGGAGGGGGGAATACAGAGGTGGAAATACAGCTTGGAAAACTACAGAAAAAAGTAAGAATGGATGAATAGCTATGGTGGTGACAAAAATGTGTCAACCCAGAGGTTTGTTTTGTTTTGTTTTACCATTTCCCAGCTCCTTAAAGAAACATTTCTTTAAGCTTGCTCACTTTTCCTTCTCCTCAAACTTTAAGGAGAGTTTCTTCTTTGTCGGTCCAATTTGTAAGCTTTTGTGATGTAGAACTCGGGGACTGTGTGTGAGTGTGTGTGTGTGTGTGTGTGAGTGTGTGTGTGTAATACACAAGCATGTGTATATGTATAGAGATATGTACACTTATGTGTACACATGCCTAACATGTATGTAAGTGCTATGTCTATGTATATATATATACACACCTATATGTGTGCTTCTGTGTAGATATACTCATGTCGTTTTCTCAGTAGCCTAGAGATTAAAGAGAACTTCTGGTGAAAACTTGAAAGCAATGGATTTGGAGAGATTCTGGAGTAGTTGTGCAGTTTATGAAGTGGAGATAAAAGGAAAGAGAATTTTAAGTATCATTCTGGGTCATAAATTAGGGTTCCATTAATGTTATTTGAGAACTTCAAGACTGAAACTTTGCTGGTGCTCTCTTTGATGTGACACAGTACCAGGACTGAATCGCATGGGTGCACACATTGTATTTAACTCACACAAACATGGATTACCACTCTCACCTGACCCCCAACACACACATCGTGTCCCCAGGCATGCTGTATGCATTTTACTGCCAACCAAACATGATGGGTGGGCAAGACATCAGGGAAAGGGAACCCGTTCTTTTTGGAACCAAAACAAGTTGAAGTTGATTTTCCAGAAAGACAAATTTCTTTATTGGCATTTCCAAAGACACATTCATGTGGAGATAGTATTAGAGAGAAAGAGACAGGAAAATGAAGCCACTTGTCCTATCAGCTCCCCATTTATAGAGATTCATGAGAATGTTTCCTTTCCACCCAGTACCCCCTTTTCAAACAAAGGGGCAAAAGAGAAATGTGCTGTGAGACTCAGCTTATGTGTTGCTAGTGAGAATGAGACTTCTAGATCAGAAAAGGGTTTTCAGTGGGTTGTCCTTTTGGTTTTGTCTCTGATTTGAACAGATCCCATAAAAACAGAAATGTGTGTGTGTGTGTCTGTGTGTGTTCTCGTGCATGCTCACGTGTGTGTATCATCATTCAACACCCCATTTCCGGGATTCTACCTCCTACGATGGTCCCAATGGCTCTCCAGTAGCAGGGCTAAGACCTGGTCACAGACCTGAGGACACGGAGATTTGCTGCATCACTAAGTTGGATTTTATGGATCTTTCAGAATTATTTATAAAAGGACTCGATGGTAGATTAGAAACTGTGCCACCCTCTTGTTGATAGTAGACTATTTCAATTTGCTATTGTTCAATTCTATCATTAGGTTTGTCTCTAAGAAAAATCTAGACATTGTAAGTTTCATATCTACTTCTGTGGAAGTTTGCTTTGTGAGGACACAATATAAATATTTACCAAATTGGGAAATAAAAATATTGAAACAGTTCCTTGGTGTCTCAGAAAAAGAAAACACTGAGTGTGTATGCATACACGTGTGTAATCCTAGTTAAATTAACTGCTTTTGGAGAGCTGTTTCTCTAAATATTTCAGGCAGGAATAAACTGTAATAGCAGGGAGAAGAAATCCAATCAAGGGATGCATGGCACCATCTAAAAAGCGTGAGAAATCACTCTGTCAAACAAGAGAGGATTGAAATTAAAGAGTATCAAAATTATATACTCCCTGGAAGAGTGGCTTACACTGGGAAATTGAGTATGTGTGGGGGTATGAAAGTAAACCGCTGTGTAAACTGTCTGTGTAATTTCAGCCTGTCACCAGGTAACTACAGGTGTAGTCAACGTGCTAATAGCAACAGTGGGGCCTATCTGTACAAACTCAGAAGGAGCCAGCGGACGAGCCCTCTGGGTTCTTTAGTAAAGAATCAAGGTCCCTTCCCAACTCTTGGAGCACCACTAGGATTTCGAAGGATAGCTAGTCATTAAGAGCAAGTAAAGTTTTCTACTTTATCTGTCTGACTTATTTTGCTTAGCATAATAATCTCAAGATCCATTCTTGTTGTTGCAAATGGCATTATTTCATCTTTTCTAGTGGCAGAGTTGTGTACCTGAAACCTATGTAACTTTACTAACAATTGTCACCCCAATAAACTTTAATTTTTTTAAAAAAATGTGCAAATAAATTTCTTTATAAATATTGATTACAAAAAATTTTCCCATGAAACATTGTATGAATGAAAGTACCCCATATACGGTGAAACAGGAAACAATTGCAGACAAGTGGTGCACTGTAATTAGAGGTCATATTTTCCTCAATTGCAATCAGCACAGGGCTGTGCAGAGAGATACCAAACCAAAGATGTTTCCTCAGGCTGCTGTTTCCTCCCCTTTCTGCCCCACTGCAGGACACTTACAAGAAGTCTCTTATATTTCAAAGAAGAATATTCTGTACTTTAACCCTTATTAGTAACCAGGGACTTGAAGCACACTTCCCAGCAGGCTGGGACCCACCAGATTATGGCCATACTGCAGCTGAGAACTACTTTTCAAGATGGCGAGGATAAATGCCTTCTGAAGCTTCTCGAGCCATCCCCAAAATGGGAGCTCCCAGACTTCAGCCCCAACACTTTTGTTTGGAATTAAAATGGGGAACGAGGAATGTGATCTTACACCTCAATGGAGGAGAACCATAGACGTTCATATTTATGGCTGGAGAGGCTTGGGAAATGCGGTTCCACCCTTTTCTTTTGCAAGTGATTTGCAGCTTAGAATGGCCAAGTGACTCGCCCAAAGATGCCCAATGATTGGAGGATCAGCCAGACGTCTAAGTTGATGCTCCAAGACTCAGACTGAATTCCATAGTCAGTCCGTGTGCTGACATCACTGCATCGGGCCCTGAAGTTAGCTTTTCACTGGTCATATCATGTCCTGCATTAACACTGACTAAAGCACCTTTATCATAAATAAATCGATTGTATGGTCAGGATAGTTACTGCTACCTGCTATAAAAGACAAATCCCCCAAAACTTATTAACCCAAGATTATCTCTGTTCACATAAGATCTTCTGTAGTTTGTGGCTCTTTTAGCTATGCCATCAGTGCTATGTGACCTGTAAGGTCTTCACAGCAGGGTAGGGAGAGATGGAGAAGACACATTAGTTCATAGTCCATTGGTCAGACTCGCCGCATGACTCCAACCTCAGCATCTGGGGAGGTGACGGAATGCAGAGGGATGGATAGATGTCTGGCAAGTATCCACCTCAAAGGTCGGCATCTCTAGACAATACCCCGTAAATACCTCTCAGGCCTGGATGTGGTTCATCTTGGTTTCGAGACCTAAAAACTGAAAAAAACATTCTTTACCTTCTCCAACTCATCAGTATCCATGGCAGACAGGATAATCACAACAAGCACGCTGATTGGGATTCCAGATAACTTCCTGTTATTTGGAAAGGGAAAGAATGGGGTCACCTAGCATCCACTGGTCCCAGTAATCTGAAATCCTCCAGACGTTGGAAGGCATCCTATCCTCCTGGGTGGGAGTTCTGTGATTAGGCTCTCTGGAGTTCCTTTGTCCACCTTCTCCAGTGGACCCTGGCTTGGGGGATTGCTCCTTCTTTCTTTACCTTCTTTGGCCGTGACTGAAGTAGCCATGGGGTTAACATGCCCTCCTCAAGAGCTGCTCACCTTCTCAGTCTGCTTTCTCTTTATGGGAGGGCAGATCTGAGAGCCATTTTAGGTCTCAGAGGTTTTTTTTTTTTTTTTTTTTTTTTAATTTTATTATTTTTTTTTATTTTTAGTTTATTGGGGTGACAATTGTTAGTAAAATTACATAGATTTCAGGTGTGCAATTCTGTATCACATCATCCATAAATCACACTGTGTGTTCACCACCTAGAGTCAGTTCTCCTTCCATCACCATACATTTGATCCCCCTCACCCTCATCCCCCACCCCCCAACCCCCTTACGCTCTGGTAACCACCAAATTACGTTCCCCAGATTAATTTTCAAACCCCGTGGCCATCCTGTGGTCACCGACTGCCCTCCAATCCCCTCACCCTCCCCCCCACCCCCCACCCCTCCCGCCCATCTAGCAACCCTCAGTTTTTCAGAGGTTTTTTACTTCAGCATCTAGTTTCTTTTGGCAATCAATGCATTTCCCTTAAGAATTAACGAGGCTTCTGATAATTGCTTCCAGTATGTTTCGTGGGTCAGGAACCATACTCAATTTTTTTTTTTTTTGAGACACAGTTCTCAAATCTACTTTGTGTTTGCCTTCTCATCCTTTTGTTTTTTCTTTCCAAATTAACATGTAAGCTATGGGGAACATAAAGTAGTCAAGTCACATCATACCACCCCATACCTTCCCCCTCCCCCAGAAAATGGTCTCAGGTTTTTAATGTCTAGCTTCATAAACCAGGAAGACAAAAATGAATAACTCAATAGAAAAAAGTATATGAGGAGACCTTTCAGGAAAAGAAATGCAATTAGCCAATACAGTTTAGAAATTGAGATCTATTTTGTACCTATTAGCATATTTAAGCTTTTATATATATTTTAATAAAATTATATATATTTAAGGTGTATATGATGATTTTACATATATTTGTGTGTGTGAGTATGTGTGTGTGTGTGTGTGTATATATATATATATATATATATATATGTATATATAAATGATTACTACAGCCAAGCTAATTAACATGTCATTTCATATAGTTACCTCTTTGTTTTTTTGGAATGAGAGCTCCTAAAGTCTTCTCTCAGTATAGTTCCAGTATTCAATACAGTTTTATTAACTATAGTCATCGCCTATACATTAGATCTCTAGACTTATTCATCCTGTCACACCATTAATTTAGTCTTTGCTCTGAGTCATTTTATGCAATTGAGAGTTTTAATCGAGCATCTGAGAGGCAAGGCCCTGAATTTGGAGAGACTGCATGTTTCTTTGTATTTGTTTATTTTTGTAAACTGTCCAGTTCTTCCCTAGCTCATCTTTCTAGCAACCCCTTGCCATGTGCCACCATTGCAGCCGACACACACGAATCATTTTCAACATGGTGGGTGGATGGTCTGCCTGTTACGCCAGCACAGGCACACTAAATGTGCTGCCCCCGCACATATGGACCACTGCCTTTCTAGTCTCGCATATCCAGTTCCTTGCTGCCTGCCGCCCAGCATCTACCCTAACGCATATTTTCTCGTTTTTGTTTGAAGCAGCCTGCTTTTGGCTTTCAATTTCTGTTTAAGGAAAATCAGTACCAAAATCTCAGGAGTTTAACACAATGAAGCCCATATGGCCCTGCTCCATCTAATAGCTCTGCCATCTAAAATGTGTGAACTCTAAGCTCTCCACAGCAAATGTTTCAGTCTAGAAGAGTCACAGGTCACTTCCACTCATACTCTATTCGCCAGAACCAGACGCAGGGAATCAATGTAACTGCAAGGAAGGCTGGGAGTTTGTAGTGCAGCCTAAGAGTATTGACATGTCTCTGCCATATGCACTGACACACTGAGCCGCCAACTGCTAAAATGCAGTTCCCGTATCATCCACTATGTGCAGACACAGTGTCCAAATCCATTCTGTTTTCCCAAATAACCCAGGACTAGTCCCCTGAATTTCCCGTCCTCCAAACTCTTACTGCTTTACCTTGGAGCTGGCTTTGCAAAGGAGAGAGGTCAGAGTCGGCAGTGGTAGGCAGGGGGTCTTCCTAGAGGTTCTGCAAAAGCCCTCCCGCCCCACTTTTTGGAGCTGAATCTGGTGTCACCTAAGGCCCCCCACCTGACCCTACTTTTTTTTTTAGAGAGAAACTCCTAAGTTATTACTTCCTCTTCTTCCCTTTCTCCTCACAGAGCTTTCTTTACAGGTCTGGAATGCTGGAGTGGAAGGAGCTTTAGGTTTTCCCTTAATTAAAAAAAACCCACAAAATTATTTTTTTCTATTTCTGATTTTAAGAATAATGTGTGTTGAGGTAAACTTCAAAAATAGAGTAGTATATGAAAAATGAAAGATGGCCACGATTAGCATTTTGTATCATTTCCTCTGGCTTTTTGTTCTAGGCATACCTATTTATACATCATTTAAACCTTATACTATAGGTTATTCGGTGTCTTGCTGTTCTTAACAGTGAATCGTGAACATGACATTGTATTACTGGGTATTTCTGTAAGCATTATTTTATCGAGCTAAAATTCACATATCATACAAGTCACCATTTTAAAGTGCAGAATCCAATGGCATTTAGTACATTCACAATGTTGTACAATCATCATCTCTAGTTCCAAAACATTTTCATTACTCAAAAGGAAACCCCTTACCCACTGAGCAGGCACTCCCCAAACCTCCAATTTCCTCAGCCCCTGGAAACCAGCAGTCTATTTTTTGTTTGTATAAATTTACCTCTTCTGGATCTTTCATGTGAATGGAATTGTACAATATGTGGCCTTTTGTGTCTGGCTTCTCTTACTATGCATTACGTTTTCAGGGTTCACCCATGTTATACCACGTATCAGTACTTCATTCCTTTTTATGACTGAAAAACTATTCTGTTGTATGGATATAATACATTTTGTTTGTCCATTTATCAACTGATGGACATTTGGATTGTGTCCACCTTTTGGGTATTGGGAATAATGCTGCTATGAACAATAGTGTATAAAATTTTGTTTGAACACCCTTTTTCAATTATTTTGGGGGTAGGCCTAGAAGTAGAATTGCTAGGACATATGGTAATTCTATGTTTAACCTTCTGAGGAACAATTAAACTATTTTTCACAAAAGTAGTACCATTTTACATTCTCACCAGCAATATACAAGAGTTCTAATTGGCCATATTCTTACCAATATTTCTTTTTCTTTTCTTAAAATTATAACCATCCCAACACACATGAAGTAACTCATTGTGGTTTTGAATTACATTTACTTATTAATTAATGAGGTTGAGTGTCTTTTCATGTGTTTGTTGGCTATTTGTGTCTCTTATTTTCAGAAATGTCTATTCAAATCCTTTGCCACTTTTATTTTTTATTTATTTTTTAAGATTTAGGAGTTCTTTATGTATTCTGGATATTAGAGCTTTATCAGATATGTCATTTGCAAATACTTTCTCCCATTCTGTAGATTGTCTTTTTAACTTTCTTGGTAATGACCTTTGAAGACCAAAAGTTTTAGATTTTTATGAAGTCCAAATTATCTCCTTTTTCATTTGTTGCTTGTATTTTTGGCGTCATATCTAAGGGTACATTTCCAACTCTATTATTAGACTTTGGTTATCAAGCTTTAACCCCATGTTTTCTCCTGGGAGCTTTATAGTTTTAGCTCTTACATTTAGATCTTTATTCTGAGCTAATTTTTTGTATTTGATGTGAGGTAGGAATTTGCATGTGTTTATCTAGTAGTCCTAGTGCCTTTTGCTAAAGAAATTATTCTTTCCCCATTGGATGGTGTTGGCACCCTTGCGAAAATCAATTGACCATAGATGTATGGGCTTATTTCAGGACACTGAACTCTATTCCATTGATCTAGATGGCTTTCATTATGCCAGAACCACACTATTTTATTTATAGGAAGATTTGAAATTGAGAAGTGTGACTCTTCCCACTTTCTATGGCAAGATTGCATAAATATTATAAAAAATACTAAAAAATCAATATATCTATGACAATGTATTTTATGGACATAGCTCCATTTATTTTCCTGGTCTTTTATGGTTGGAAAGTAGAATTCTTCATTCAGTTATCATGCCCTCATTGAGGGCCACCACTAGCCAATGTTTTAAAAATACAGCTATGGGAAGGACGACAATACCTTGGACTAAAATTGGAAATGAATGATGGTCATATACAAAACTGCATTAATTGAATGGTAAGCAAATCAAATATTAAAAATCAAAACAAAAAATGATACTACAGGTAGAAACATTTCTATTTTCTCTGCCTAATAGTATGGGAAACTACCCCTAAACTAACTTTAAATGCAGAGGGTGCCAAAACAAATGTATACACATTTTAAGAAAGGAAAAGACTGTATTAAAATTATGCTGATGGTAACCACTTTGAGCACCTCTTGCAATTGCAGAAGTCAAAGGCGACTTGTATTCATCTTTTATTATCGGTATAAATATATTGAGTATTGCAAATTTTTTGCTATATTTTTTCAATTAAAGTTTATTGGGACGACAATTGTTAGTAAAGTTACATAGGTTTCAGGTGTACAATTCTGTAATACATCATCTACATATAACATTGTGTGTTCACCATCTAGATTCAGTTCTCCTTCCATCACCATATGTTTGATCCCTTTTACCTTCATCTACCACTCCCCACCTTCCTTACTCTCTGGTAACCACTAAACTATTGTCTGTGTCTATGAGTTTTTGTTTCTTCATTTGTTTGTCTTGTTCCTCTGTTGTTTTCAGTTTTAGATCCCACACATCAGTGAAATCATATAGTTCTCTACTTTTTCTGTCTGACTTATTTTGCTTAGCATAATAATCTCAAGATCCATCCATGTTGTCGCAAATGACATTATTTCATCTTTTCTTATGGTAGAATAGTATTCCATTGTGTGTATATACCACATCTTCTTTATCCAATCATCTATTGAAGGACACTTTGGTTGTTTCCATGTTTTGGCCACCATGAATAAAGCTGCAGTGAACTTCGGAGCACATATATCTTTATGGATAAATATTTTCAGATTTTTTTTGGTAGATACCCAGGAGAGGGATTGCTGGGTCATATGGTAATTCTATTCTTTATTTTTTGAGGAACCTCCACACTGCCTTCCATAGCGGCTGCACCAGTCTGCATTCCCACCAACAGTGTATGAGGGTTCCTTTTTCTCCACAGCCTCTCCAACACTTGTTATTATTTGTCTTGTTGATGATAGCCATTCTGTTATAACTGGTGTGAGGTGATATCTTATTGTGGTTTCTATTTACATTTCTCTGATAATTAATAATGTTGAGCATTTTTTCATATGTCTATTGGCCATCTGTATGTCCTCTTTGGAGAAATGTCTCTTCAGGTCTTCTGCCCATTTTTAAATTGGATTGTTTGTTTATTTGTTGCTGAGTTGTATAAGTTCCTATATATTTTGGATATTAGCCCCTTATCAGAGGCATTGTTTGTAAACATCTCCCATTCAGTTGGTTGCCTCTTTATTTTGTCAATGGTTTCTTTTGCTGTGCAGAAGCTTTTTAGTTTGATATAGACTCATTCATTTATTTTAGCGTTTACTTCCCTTGTCTTTGAAGTTAAATTCATAAAATCCTCTTTGAACCAAAGGTCCATAAGTTTAGTGCCTATGTTTTCTCCTATGCAGTTTATTGTTTCAGGTCTTATGCTTAGGTCTTTGATACATTTTGAGTTAATTTTGGTACACAGTGACAGAGAGCAGTCTAGTTTCATTCTTTTGCATGTGTCTTTCTAATTCTCCCAGCACCATTTATTGAAGAAGCCATCTTTTCTCCATTATGTATTTGGCTTCTTTGTCAAAAATTGTCTATACTTATGTGAGTTTATTTCTGGGTTCTCAATTCTATTTCATTGGTCTGTATGTCTGTTCTTCTGCCAATACCATACTGTTTTGATTATTGTTGCCCTGTACTACAAGCTGCAGTCAGGGAGTGTGATACCTCCAGCACTTTTCTTTTTTCTTAGGATTACATTTTCTTAGGTTACATTTCTTAGGATTACATTTGTTAGGAATACAGGGTCTTATGTGGTTTTGTACAAATCTGATGTTTTTTTGTTCTTTTTCTTTAAAAAAAAGCCATTGGAATTTTGATCGTGATTGCATGAAATCTGTATATTGCTTTGTGTAATATGGTAATTTTAACTACATTGATTCTTCTAATCCGTGAACACAGACTGTTTTTCCATTTCTTTGTGTCTTTTTTTTTAAATTAGTTTCAGGTGCACAAAACAAAGTAATAATGAGACATTTATTATTTATATCCCTCACACAGTGACAACCCTCCTCCCCCATCCACTACCCCTCTGACATTGCAAACAGCCATTACATTTCCACTGTCTCTATTCCTAATGCTGTACTCTGCTTCTTGTAACTATATATATGTAAACTTGTAGTTGACATTCATTATTGTTCAGCTTCAACTTCAGGTGTACAGTGCAGTGATCAGGCATCTACATCATCCCTGAGGTGGTCTCCCTAACGAGACTAGTGTCCATCGGATACCCTACAAAATCTTTACAACATTATTGATTATATTCCCCAAATTAACTTTCGTATCCCCGTGGCAATCTTGTGATTACTGACTGTGCTTTCTAATCCCCTCACTTTCCCCCTTATCCCCACCCGCCTCCCATCTAGCAACCCTCAGTTTTTCCTCTATGTCTCTGAGACTGTTTCTGATTAGTTTATTCATTTATTCTTTTCTTCAGATTCCACATATAAGTGAGATCATATGGTATTTGTCTTTCTCTGTCTGACTTATTTCACTTAGCATAATGTTCTCTAGGTCCATCCATGTTGTTGCAAATGGTAAGATTTCTTTCTTCTTTATGGCTGCGTAATATTCCATTGTATACATGTGCCACAGTTTCTTAATCCAGTCATCTACTGATGGGCATTTTGGTTGTTTCCATGTCTTGGCTATTGTGTATAGTGCTGCAATAAACATAGGGGTACATAAAGATTTTTGAATTGGAGTTTTGGATTTCTCCGGATAGATACCTAGGAGTGGAATTACTGGATCATAGGGTAGTTCCATTTTCAGATTTTTGAGATACCTCCATACTGTTTTCAATAGTGGCTGCACCAATCTGCAATCCCACCAAGAGTGCACAAGGGTTTCCTTTTCTCCACATCCGCGCCAGCACTTGTTGTTTGTTGATTTATTGATGATAGCCATTTTGACTGGGGTGAGGTGGTATCTCATTGTGGTTTTTATTTGCATTTCTCTGATGCTTAGTGAGGTTGAGCATTTCTTCATATGTCTATTTGCCATCTGTATGTCCTTTTTAGAAAAATGTCTCTTCAAGTCCTCTGCCCATTTCTTAATTGGGTCGTTTGTTTTTTTGGAGTTGAGTTGAGTGAGTTTTTCATAGATTTGTGATATTAATCCCTTATCATATATATCATTGGCAAATATCTTTTCCTATTCAGTAGGATACCTTTTTGTTTTATTGATGGTTTCCTTTGCTGTGAAAAAAACTTTTCAGTTCATGTAATCCCACATGTTTATTTTTCCTCTTACTTCCCTTGCCCGAGGGGATATATCAGTAAAAATATCAGTAATGTCTGTAAAGTGTCTTCCTATATTTTCTTCTAGGAATTTTATGGTTTTAGATCTTACATTTAAGTCTTTAAGCCAGTTTGAATTCATTTTTGTATATGGTGTAAGGAGGTGGTCCAGCTTCATTTTTTTGCATGTGTCTATTCAGGTTTCCCAGCACCATTTATTGAATAGACTGTCTTTACCCTACTGTAAATTCTTGCTTCCATTGTTGTAGATTAAATGGCCATATAGGCATGGATTTATTTCTGGACTCTCTATTCTGTTCCATTGATCTATGTGTCTGTGTTTATGCTAGTACCATGCTGTTTTGATTACTGTAGGCTTGTAGTATAATTTGATGTCAGGTATTGTTATGCCTCCCACTTTGTTTTTATTTCTCAAGATTGCCGAGGCTATCCGAGGTCTTTTATGGTCCCATATAAATTTTAGAATTATATGTTCTATTTCCGTGAAAAGCGTCCTTGGTAGTTTGATAGGAATTGCATTGAATATGTATATTGCCTTAGGCAGTATGGACATTTTAACTATATTAATTCTTCCTATCCATGAACATGGTATGTGTTTCCATCTATTTGTATCTTCTTTCATTTCTCTCTTCAGTGTCTTATAATTTTCTGAGTACAGATCTTTTACTTCTTAGGTTAAATTTATTCCCAGGTATTCTATAGTCTTTGAAGCAATTGTAAATGGGATTGTTTTCTTAATATCTCCTTCTGATATTTTATTATTGGTATATACAAGTGCCCCTGATTTCTGAATATTAATTTTGTATCCTGCTACTTTACTAAATTCATCTATCAGCTCTAATAGTTTCTTGGTGGAGTCTTTAGGGTTCTCTATATATAGTATCATGTCATCTACGTATAATTTTACTTCCTCCTTACCAATTTGGATGTCTTTTATTTCTTTCTTTTGTCTGATTGCTGTGGCTAGAACTTCCAGCACTATGTTGAATAGAAGCGGAGAAAGTGGGCAACCTTGCCTTGTTCCTGATCTTAAGGGGAATGGTTTTAGCTTTTCCCCATTGAGTATGATGTTAGCTGTGGGTTTATCATATATGGCCTTTATTATGTTGAGATATGATCC
Organism: Rhinolophus ferrumequinum; assembly: GCF_004115265.2. NCBI lineage: Eukaryota > Metazoa > Chordata > Mammalia > Chiroptera > Rhinolophidae > Rhinolophus > Rhinolophus ferrumequinum. The sequence continues at coordinate 53,856,988 of NC_046300.1, forward strand.
CTCTATTCCCACTTTCTTAAGGGTTTTTATCATAAATGGTTGCTGGATTTCGTCAAATGCTTTTTCTGCATCTATTGATATAATCATATGAGTTTTATTTTTCATTTTGTTAATGTGGTGTATCACATTAATTGATTTGCGGATGTTGAACCACCCTTGCATACCAGGAATGAATCCAACGTGATCATGGTGTATGATCTTTTTAATGTATTGCTGAATTCACTAATATTTTGTTGAAGATTTTTGCATCTATGTTCATTAGAGGTATTGGCCTGTAGTTTTCTTTTTGTAGCGTCTTTGTCTGATTTTTGGATCAGGGTGATAGTGGCCTCATAAAAAGTGTTTGGGAGCCTTCCCTCCTTCTGGATTTTTTGGAAGAGCTTGAGGAGAATAGGTGATAATTCTTTTTTGAACGTTTTGTAAACTTCACCTGTAAAGCCATCTGGTCCAGGGCTTTTGTTTGTTGGGAGATTGTTGATTACTGATTCAATTTCCCTGGTGGTAATCAGTCTATTCAGGCTTTCCATTTCTTCTTGAGTGAGCCTTGGGAGGTTGTATGCTTCTAGAAAATTTTCCATTTCTTCCAGATTGTCAAATTTGTTGGCATATAGTTGCTCATAATAATTTCTTAATTTTTTTTTGTATTTCTGTCGTGTCTGTTGTAACTTCTCCTCTTTCATTTTTGATTTTATTAATTTGGGTCCTCTCTCTCCCTCTCTCTCTCTTTTTTTTTTTTTTTTTTTTTTGCTGAGTATGGCTAAAGGTTTGTCGATTTTGTTTATCTTCCCTAAAAACCAACTCGTGGATTCATTGATCTTTTGTATTGTTTTTCTGGTTTCTATTTCATTTATTTCCGCTCTGATCTTTATTATCTCCTTCCTTGTACTCCCTTTGGGCTTATTTTGCTGTTCTTTTTCCAGATCCCTTAAGTGTGAAGAGAAACTGTTGATTAGTGATTTTTCTTGTTTTTTAGGTAGGCCTGCAATGCTATGAATTTCCCTCTTAGGATTGCTTTTGCTGCATCCCATAGATTTTGAGTCATCGTGTTTTCATTTTCGTTTGTCTCTGATTCCTTGATCTCATGGTTGACCCATTCATTATTTTGTAACATGTTATTCAGCCTCCATGAATTGGTGTGTCTTCCAGTTTTTTTCCTGTAGTTCATTTCTATTTTCAAAGAACTGTGGTCAGAGAAGACCCTTGGTATGATTTCAATTTCTTAAATTTATCAAGACTTGTTTTGTGGCCTAACATGTGGTCTATCTTGGAAAATGTTCCATGTGTGCTTGAGAAGAACGTGTATTTTGCAGCTTTGGGGTGAAATGTTCTGAAAATATCGATTAAATCCACGTGGTCCAATGTGTCATTCAAGGCTGTTGTTTCCGTATTGATTTTCTGTCGGGAAGACCTGTCCCTTGTTGTCAGAGGTGTGTTGAAGTCCCCTACTATGATAGTGTTACTGTTGATCTCTGTCTTTATGTCAGTCAGTATCTGTTTTATATATTTAGGTGCTCCTGTGTTGGGTGCATAGATGTTTACTAGGGTCATGTACTCTTGTCGGATCGATCCCTTTATTATTATATAGTGCCCATCTTTGTCTTTTAATATATTCTTCATTTTGAAGTCTATTTTGTCAGATATAAGTATTGCAACTCCAGCTTTTTTCTCATTTCCATTTGCATGAAATATCATACTCCAGCCCTTCACTTTCAGCCTGTGTGTGTCTTTTGATCTGAGGTGAGCCTCCTGTATACAACATATACAAGGGTCTTGCTTTCTTAACCATTCAGCCACCCTATGTCTTTTGATTGGAACATTTAATCCATTTACATTTAAAGTGATTATTGATAGGTACATAGTTATTGCCATTTTTTAAATTTGTAGTTAGATTGTTTTCATATTTCTTCTGTTTACAGAAGCCCTTTTAATATTTCTTGCAATGCTGGCGTGGTGGTAATAAATTCCTTTAGCTTATTCTTTTCTGGGAAGCTCTTTATTTCTCCTTCAATTTTAATTGGTCACCTTGCCAGAAAAAGCAATCTAGGTTGTAGGCCTTTGTTTTCCATTAATTTGAGTATCTCCTGCCACTCCTGCCTGGCCTGCAATGTTTCTGTAGAAAAGTCATTTGATAATCTTATAGGAGTTCCCTTGTATGTAACCTGCTATCTTTCTCTTGCTGCTTTTAGGATTCTCTCTTTGTCTTTAACCTTTGCCATTTTCACTATAATGTGTCTTGGTGTGGACCTGTTTGGGTTTATCCTGGTTGGAACTCTCTGCACTTCCTGGGCTTGTATGTCGGTTTCCTTCACCAGGTTAGGGAAGTTTTCGGACATTATTACTTCAAATATTTTCTCAATCCCTTGCTCCCTCTTTTCACCTTCTAGTATTCCTATCATGCACACGTTGTTGCGCTTGATATTATCCTAGAGGCGTCTTAAACCATCTTCATTGTTTTTTATTCTTTTTTCTTTTTGTTGTTTCGTTTGGGTGATCTCTGCTAACTTGTCTTCTAAGTCACTGATTAGATCCTCTGCTTCATCTAACCTGCTGGTAATTCCTTCAATTGTGTTCTTTATTTCAGTAATTGTATTCTTTAGTTCTGACTGGTTGTTCATTACGATTTCTCTATCCTTCTTTATGTCGTCACTAAGCTCCTTAAACATTCTTATCATCAGTGTTCTGAACTCTGTCTCTGATAGGTTGGTTACCTCTATTTCATTTGGTTCCAATTCTGGAGGTTTCTTCTTCTTTAATTTGGGACTTGTTTCTTGTTTCCCCATTCTGGCTGACTCTCTGTGTTTGCTTTGATATATTAGGTAGATCCCTTAGGGTTCTTAGTTTTTGCTGGTTATTTTATGTAGTATGTGTCCTTTATATTTGACTTGCACCACTTTCTTCTTCTCCTCTGCATGTGCTCCAAAGATGACTCTTGTGTTGTGTATATTGTCTTGTTCAAGTTGATCTTTAATTGCTTTTAGCCTGTGAGTAGATGAGATTGACTCCTAGGCTGACTAGTTGTGAGACTTGGCTCTGACCACAGCAGGACGTTCTGCTGCGTGAGGGTTGACCACTTAAATGAGGCTTGGCCTCTATGGACTCTTGTGCCTGTAGAGAATTCCCTCTGGGTGTGTCACTTGTAGGTCAAACCTGGTAGTACTCTGGTTTGGTCTGCAGTTGGCCTCTGTGTGTATTGAATCTTGTGACTCTTGAGCTGGGCCCTGGTAGTGCAATTTCAGAACAAAGCAAATCACCAAGCACAGCAACAACAAAGAAAAAACCAAATACATTCACATGTGAAAACAACCGATAAACCACACTCAACACAGGCAAAAATATCAAAGATATAAAAACAGAACAAAACAAAAAAAGCATCGCCAGTCTTGGCTTAAGCCCATGAAGTAGTCACCAGGTTGTCCTCTGCTGTACAAAGAGTCCTCTGCATTTTGTGCAGGCAGAGCAGGTCACGTGGTGCCCAGAATGACCTTGGGACTGCAGATTTAGATGAGTGGGGCTATGGGGTCTGGGTGGTAGTTTTTACAAAGTCAGTGCAGTTTCTGCTCTTGCCTGCACATGTGTGCACTGAGAGTAACAGAGCCAGCTCTGTGCCCAGGTTTTCCTGAATCTTAGAGTACTTCTTCCGTGTCTGTGTGTGTGTGTGTGTGTGTGTGTGTGTGTGTGTGTGTAGGGCGGGAGATTTCTGAAAGTCCAGAGCTGTGTCTACTGCCTGTTGCTGATCCCTGGGAATGTCTCTGAAGTTATAATTGCCCTGCCCTAGGCAAGCCAGAAAAGGTGGGGGCTGGGGATGGAGGGGTCCTCTCTCTCCCAGCCCAGCAGTGTCACAGTCTTCCCAGCCTCTTTCCTAGGTCAGAGCTGCCGCTGGGTCTTCCCAGATCCAGAGCACTATGGCTCCTCTGAAATCTGACACTACTCCTCAGTTCAGGGCCCAGCTTAAGTTTCTGGAAGGACAGGGGTACGATTGGGAGAGTGGGGGGAGGGGCCCAGGTATGGAGTTTACATCCTTTGTCCAACCTAGGACCCAGCTGGAGGTCTCAACTGACGTTACTGCCTCAAATGCTGAACATGCTGCTCTCTCGGTGGGAGAGGTCAACTGTGGGGCCCAGGGAAAGAGCCCACCTCCTGGCTCTTGTGCTCTGTGTTCCGTCCTGAGATCTCCTGCGTCTCCACAGCCGCAAATGCGGCCACGTCTCCACTCCGCTCCCTTTCCTCTTCCCCTGCTAGCCAATTTGCCCACCTTCAAGTAATCCTCGTATGAGTCTCTTAGCTGTTCTGTGTGATGAGCAGAGAGTCCTTTGCTGGGTTGTAGACGTTCAGTTTGTGGTAAGCTCCGGAGGAGAACTCAAGAAGCCCACCTCGCTGCTGCCATTCTGTATTAGTTTTTTTTTTTCCAAATAATTTATTTTCATCTTCTAAATACTACATAATTTGATGTCAAAGTGAACTTACATTTTTCTTTGTTTTTTTATTTTTATTTTATTGGGGACTATTGGGGGACAGTGTGTTTCCCCACGGCCCATCAGCTCCATGTAGTTGTCCTTCAATCTAGTTGTGGAGGGCGCAGCTCAGCTCTAAGTCCGGTCACTGTTTTCAGTCTTTAGTTGCAGGGGGCGCAGCCCACCATCCCATGGTTTGAACCGGCACCTTGTTGTTGAGAGCTGGGCTCTAACAAACTGAACCATCCGGTCACCCCTCCGAAAGCTCAGCGGCAGCTTGTGGTCTTCAGTCTAGTTGTGGAGGGCGCGCCTCACTGGCCCATGTGGGAATCAAACCGGCAACCCTGTTGTTGAGAGCTCACGCTCTAACCAACGGAGGCATCTGGCCGCCCATGTATTAGTTTTATCATAATAAGAATATTTCAAGACAACACTGCATTTTGGTGTATAGATTGCCCTGTGATTATTTTCACTTTTTTTCCTGTGTGTCTGAATGATAATCTGTCTCCTCAATCAGGCAGAAGCTCTTGGAGTAGAGGCACAATGCCTCCTATCTCATGTGCATGGTTCCCTTTCGTTTAGGTTCTCAGTGTTTATCAGTTTCTGGGTGGACACATTTGTAGCCCAGTCTCCTTTCTCTGAGCAATTGAAAAAAATAGAATCTGAGAGAACAAAAGTTGGGATTGACGTGTAAGCTCAGCGAAAATATTGATTGCCAAATTTTATCTTAGAAGTCTATACAATCTTCTCTAACCCCCTTTCCCAATAAAGCCCACAAGATTTTAGACAGCCATTCATTCCTGAGAGACTCCTGCTAACTCTGGACGTGGCAGATCACTTTCCTTCAAGTGAGGCTGATGATTCCAACAAACTACCTGGGAGCAGACTTTGTTTGCAATGGGTACTAGTTCATTTTCAGAAGTAGAGAATTGGGGAGGTACTATTGAACAATGAATAATTTTATAATGGAATACTACGGAGCAAAACCAAGTATGGGTTCAAAACTATCATGTTGGAGCTTTTAGAAAAATATGGCGAGCAAAACAGATAGGTCTTTATTTCATGGGACTCACCCCTTTTATGTAGAGAAAAATCATCTCAACAAATATATAACTTAGTGGCATTTTCTCCAATTCCATGAGGCCTCATTGTTGATAGGTACTGGCTACAAAAATAGACGCCTTCAAGCTTAAAGGCACCTCATTTCCTATCTTGCTGCATCACTCATTCACTCCCTCACTCCCTCATTCATTTACTCAGACAGACAAAATTCAGAATTATCTGCAGGCACCTTCAATATAACCGTTCAGGCACTGGGGGAGTATAGGAAGTACCACGTTTGTTCTGACATCTCTCACGAAAATCATCACCCACTAGACATCAGGCTTCTGATCAGAGATGCATATCACCTGGGTTCCAGAGTTTTTCCAGTCCTATTCGTCCTCAACTTAAAATGTCTAAATTACTTTTTCTTTTGCAATCTTTTAAATAAAAACTGGAACATAGTTTGGAACACATGGATTTTGAATGTACCAAATTTTAGTACGTAGGATTCTTTCCCATCTCCAAATAACTGAGAAATAAGGAAATAAGATTTCCTTCTGTATATGAAACTTTAAATCAAAGTAACAAACATCCCCATTTTCTGACCGATGGGGACTGACCTTGATGGCCACAGCTGGCCTTCTCCAGGTAACACCCCTGCAGTTGTCATGAATTAAGTGCTGACAATAGAAATTGCACCATACAGTACCAGTTAAAGAATTCAGGAAAGTTGAGAAAACTTAAGAGGCCCAGAAGTGAAAATACATGTATTATTAGGTGAATAAAAAATTTCCTAGAAATACTTTTTAGAAATACACTTCCTTGGTGAGCTCCAGTAGCTTTCTCTGCTTTGGTAATATTTAAAAAGAAGTGGGCTCTGGCAGAAGGTCTTACATCATTTTTCCTGTTGAGGTGCATTCTAAGATAGGCATTTTTCAGTAAATGTCCTTGCATGCAATAATTGCTTCTCTCGCGTTGCAGTATAACGCTGCCATTTCCTTTCATCCAAGTCATATATGTTTCGGTATCTGACCACTCAAGCTATTGTAATAAGAGACAGAAAAAGAAATTACTTGGCCAGTTTCCTGAGATGCTAGAATAGATGTTGTCAATTACAGCCGCAGGTTAGGCAAAATCTTTTGAAAGGGCAGGGGATCGGTCCCTGAAACCTTATCTGTTTTATTGCAACGTGATAGAAAATGAACATGATCACATATTGTGTTTTCATCCACTGATTGACTAGGTCTTTGGTCCTAAGTGATAATGACAAGTACAAATACTCAATGACTTACCAACAAGAGAAATAGGGATTTCTTGTTGGGAATGTTACAGAAAACCCAAAATGCAATTTGAAACTGGAAAAAGGAATTCAAGCAAAATAGAAATTCCCCATGATGCTCACGGGCCCAGCAATCATAGCTTTTCATCTCCATCCAAAGGTACGTCTTTCTCTGCACAAGATGAGCAGCTGGCTCACCTCCCAAGGCCCTGACTTCACTGAGCTTGCGCTTTATCCTCTTGCATGGCCTCAGAGATTTCCCTATTTTCGCAAATATAATTTGTCAAGGAATTATTTGGTGTTTCACTAGGAGATTTACTCCGCTGGTATTCTGTGTGCCTAAACAACAAGGTGATTTTCTTTAAAAAGTCAAGTAATGGGTCAGCTCAGCAAACAGATCACTTGGGAATGACGTCTGATCCGCATTTATTTAAATTTTGCACGATCAACAAGGGACATTTCTTTCATTGCTAATATCTTTCAACGGCTTAAATTCTATACTAGGTGATGTTCTAGGCCCTGGAGTTTTGATGGTGAAAAAGACTGATAAACTTCCTTCTCTCATGGTATGTATGTTGGGGTAGAACCACTATAAATGAATTAACAAAAAGAAATATAGAGGCAGAGAGGGAGAGCGTTAGAGGGAGGGAGGGAGGCAAAAGAGGGAGAAGGTGAAGGATGAGAAGGAAGAGAGGAAGGAAGGAAAAAAAGAAAGGAGGAGAGGAGGGAGGAAGAGGAGGAAGGAAAGAAGGAAGGAAGGAAGGAAGGAAGGAAGGAAGGAGCAGTAAGAACTCTGAAGGAAACAACCAAGAAGTAGAATATATATATGTGAACCATGATATTTACATACATCACAACTCTAGTTCAGAGGAACATGCAAATTAGAGCCATATGATTTTAAAGGTCAGACAGAGACCTTTGATAACCCAGTAGGTCTGAGTTATTTCATTGGTGGGCCGTGGCCATGTTGGTCTCTTCAGTGTTGCTAAAATAATATAACATGGAAACAAGACCCCCCACAATAGTAAGGACACTGAGTTGTCATTAGATCTCCCTTCTGGAAGAGTCATAATTTATATTACCGTATGAAAGATTCTGGAAAGTCCTGCAATCCCTATTCTGTTAAGAATTCCCTAAACTTATTTGGCTATGGAAACTTGTTTCCTGTCCCACTTATTCACCTCCCACGTGACTTGTTGTTCTACTGGTTGTCCCAGGGGCAGGATGGCTGGTGGAGGAGGCGTCATTAAACAGAAAGCTCCGCCTTACTGGGGAGTGGCCAGAGGACAAGGAAAAGCAGGATCCACGGCCTAGGAATTTATGTATTTATTTATGTAAATATTTATTTTTTACTTTTAACAAGGCTCCATTTATTTAAAAACAAAACTCACCAACCAACAAAAAACTGAAGGTATGGAAAATGAATACACAGATGAAAGTATTTTCTCAGGGAACTGCTCAGCTGAGCGAGGTATTAATAAGCACAAGGTGGTTATAAAGAACAATTGCTTGTAGATACCTTTTAAATGAGCATTTTACATAATAAGTTACTTTATTATACACCCAAGTAATGCTTCTCAAGGGGCAGCACCATTTCTTGGCTGAGGGAGTGCAAACAAATCATCCTAGGGGCTTTCAAAATGCAGCACTATCCACCCCTGGAAAAACATTCTAATACACGTCCCTTTTCTTTTTTTTAAGTATCCTACAGACTTTAAATTCTAATAAAGTAAATATCAGTCTTTAATATGCCACATAACCGAAAATTTCTTTGGGACCCCCTGTTTTTTCAGAGTAAAGGGGTCTTGAAACCCCAAACTGAGAAACCACTGTAGTTTCTCCTTAGCCATATAAGGTCAGGTTCTGGCTCTGAGCTCATAAAGCACCAGTGGGAGGGAATTACCCAAAGCCGCTATATAAGGCCCTGGCTGGGCTGAGCTTTCTGTCCGTTACAGCCCAGGAAGCTGATTGGTGGGGACCTGTTGGAATTGGACCTTTTAGCGTGGGTACACACTTCATAAAGATCGCAATCATTTATTTGTCCTGTTTAAGAATGGTAATTCCTGCCCAAGCTATAAACCACCCCTGCCCCTATAATTCTTATGCAGCAGGTCTAGAGAGAAATGTGCGCTTTAATATGTTTAGAAAGGTCTCCAGATGATTCTAATGATTAACAAATTTAAAGAAACTGTTTTTGGGGACACTCACAATATGGACTTTTCAGCTTGTATAAAGTAAGATCAAGAATCTTTAAGTGTACAGAGGACTCATCCACACATAACACCTGTTAGACTCATCCACAGAAAACAGCTGTTTTCTGTCTCCACAAAGAACAGTACAAAAGCACGAGGTTATACATAAGGAAACATTTGTTAAAAGGAAAAGAATGACAACAAAAAATAGAAGAACTCTGTGTCTGTGGGGCAGTCTCAATGTACTGAGGGCGCATAAGTACGCCGCTGACCTTTCAGAATGCCGCTCAGTGGAGTCTGGGGTCCTCGGCCAGGATCAGAATCAACAGGCTGAGAAACGGAACCCCAGCTCTTTCAGGTGGGAGCATGTTACCCAGAGAAAGAAGAGTGAGGGAAACAGCTCCGCTAATCTTCTCTGACCCATGTACTGGGGTCAATCAAACTGCACTCTCAGCTCCTTTAAAGGATGGAGGCGTAGCTACGTGGAGGCATTCAGTGGGCAAAGAAGGTGGCACTGGCCCCTCCTCTCAGCGCCCAGTCTTGGCCCAGAACAGGATGATTTTACGGTCCAGGGCCGCTCCTCCAGGCAGATGGGACCTGGTGAGCAATGTAATGTTAGTAGTTACCGTAGGGACATGGCTTGGCCCTTACTAGGTGTTCAGGTGCTTGCAGGACAAGGGGAAGCAAAGGGTGGAGTCTGGTCTCCATACGTCATCCAATCAAGCAGGCCATGTCCAGAGTCAAATATGCTGACTCCTACTTCTCCACTTCTTCGTTATCAGAAGCCCATCGGTGCTATGGTCCGAATATTTGTATCCTCCGCATTCTTAGGCTGCAATCCTAGTGCCCAATGTGATGACATTAGGAGGAGGAGCCTTTGGCAGGTGATTAGGTCATGAAGGCCGATCGCTCAGAATAAGATTCATGCCCTTATCAAAGGCCCAAGAACGTTGCCTGTTCCTTCTACCACGTGAGGACACAGCAAGAAGTCAGCAGTCTGTGACCCAGAAGAGGGTTCTCACGAGCTCCTGACCATTCTGGCACCCTGATGGCAGACTTCCAGCACCCAGAACTGTAAGAACTGTTTGCTGTTTAAAGCTATCCAGTGTGTGGTACTGTGTTCTAGGAGCCGAAAGGAAGTAAGACAATCAGCCTCTTGGTTACTACATCAGATGGGATGGGGCTTGTTGCCAGGGCCTATTTCTTACAGGCCTGATGCTGACCTGTCAGCCTTCTTTCTTACTTTTCCAGCTTCTCCAGGCTGGCAGCTGGTGAGTACACTGAGCCAACCTTAGTTTCCAGCCATCCTCCTGCCCACCCCCCACCCAACTTCTTCTGGTGGCTGGACAGTGGTAGATACTGGGATTTAGATCTGGGAAAGGAAAGGGAACTAGAAGTTCCAGTTAGACCTCAAGTCTTTACCAGAGCTCAACAGTCAAATAGCTGTAAATACAGTGATAGCATCAAGCACGTTCTTGTTCCTTAGGTACATAACCGTCTCCAGAACCTCTGAGGGAGGGCAGTGAGAAGGTGATTGGCAAGACAGGTTTCCAGCATTCTTGGATCCCAGGGGACTATCCCATTCAAACCACAGCAGATTCCGAGTTACTTGGCGACAAATGCATGGGTCCTAACTACATTCTTTTCACAGTGTAAATAAACATTTGGCATTGGTTTTCTGATTTCTCAAGGGAAAACAGAACTTCAAAGGTAAAAGCAAATAAACCAGATATTTTGGAGCTGGAGCTGTGCGTCCTCCTGTCTAATCACCGTGGATTGTTGTCGGAACTTCATGAAGAAGCACCATGAGCAAAGGGGAAAGTAATGGTTTCCTCAGGTGCCAGCCCAGGTGGCCAGAGGGCCCTAGACCACTGAGGCTTCAACAGGATCTATGATACTGTGGGCCACACGTTGTCCTGCTCACCACACTTCCCCTCCAATGAAGCCCCCAGAACCAAGACAGGAGGCTCCCTAAGGGGAACCCAGAACTCTAATGCCTTGAACTGTTTCTCAGAAACACTTTCCAAGTTCCGAAAAGTTTGGGAAGTGTTCTGTGCCATGTTCTCCCTCCGCCCTCAGATATTTACAAATCAGTTTAGCAAATTTAAACCACTGAGAATTCCTACAATAGGATAACCCTTTGGCTTTGTTCAGCTCAGAGAATCTGAAATTTATCTAACAATAGAGCGCTTCTTATTTGTTTTTAACATCATTCCTATTAGGATTCTTTGAAGCAAGCATTCTGCCAATCACAGCTCAGAAACACTGGCTCACACCAATGTCCAGTTCAGATGGAAGACTCCACCTTGCATGGATCTCCCGTGCCCCTCCCCAACTCTCATCGGACATCTGTGGGCTTCACTATAATGGAGTATAGGTTTTTTTTACAGTTTTATAAAGTGCTCTTTACTACCAGTTTTTCATGTCAAATTGACCTCATTATTAGGGATGTTTGATGGTTTTTCAGGTAGTCTAGAGCTGGCTCAGCTCTAAAGTTAGGGCATTTAAACCAGGCCCCAAGAAAATTTTCATAAAGACATACAAATCTAGAAAGTTAAGGCAACACACTTTTGAAATCCTTTGGAACTACTTGCTGCCTTATTTAACTTAATTAAAATACCATGTCTAAAGACAATGTACGTAATTTTCATTTTTAGTATAAAAAAAATAACAGTAATTATAATTTCACATCCTTGGTTAAGTTTATTCCTAGGTGTTTTATTCTTTTTGCTGCAATTGCAAAAGGAATTGTTTTTATTTCTTTTTCTGAGATTTCATTGTTAGTATATAGGAATGCAATGGACTTTTGTATGTTGGTTTTGTAGCAGGCAACTTTACTGTATTCGTTGATTGTTCCTAATAGCTTTTTCATGGAGTCTTTAGGGTTTTCTGTATATAGCATCATGTCATCTGCAAAGAGTGACAATTTAACTTCTTCATTCCCATTTTGGCTGCCTTTTATTTTTTCTCTTGCCAGATTGCTCTGGCGAGGACTTCTAACACTATGTTGAATGCAGAGGTGATAGGGGACAGCCCTGCCGTGTTCCTGAATGTAGAGCAAAGGGCTTCAGTTTTTCATTGTTAATTATGAGATTAGCTGAGTGTTTGTCATATATGGCCTTTATTATGTTAAGGTATTTTCCTTCTATACCTGTTTTATTAAGTGTTTTAATCATAAATGGATGTGTATCTTGTCAAATGCTTTTTCTGCATCAATTGATATAATATGATTTCTGTCCTTTATTTTGTTTATGTGATGTATCATATTGATGGATTTGCGTATGTTGAAACATCCTTGTGCCCCTGGGATGAACCCCACTTTGTCATGATGAATAATCTTTTTAATGCATTGCTGTATTCTATTTGCTAGAATTTTAGTTAGGATTTTTGCATCTGTATTTATCAGAGATATTGGTCTGTAGTTTTTTTTGTGTGTGTTGTCCTTGCCAGGTGTTGGTATCAGGGTAATGTTGGCCTCATAAAATGAATTAGGGAGTATTGTCTCTTCTCCAATTTTTTGGAAGAGTTTGAGCAGGATTGGTATTAGATCCTCTTTGAAGGTTTGGTAGAATTCACTAGTGAAGCCATCTGGTCTGGGACTTTTGCTTTTGGGAAGGTTTTGGATGACTGATTCAATTTCGTAACTGATGATCGGTCTGTTTAGATTTTCCAGTTCTTCATGGTTCAGCCTAGGAAGGCTATATGTTTCTAAGAACTTGTCCATATTCTTCTAGGTTATTGAATTTGGTTGCATATAGTCCTTCATAGTATTCTTGGATGATCCTTTGTATTTCTGTGGCATCCGTGATAACTTCCTCTCTTTCATTTCTGATTTTGTTTATTCGTGTCTTCTTTTTATCTTAGTGAGTCTAGCCAAGGTTTTGTCAATTTTGTTAATCTTTTCAAAGAACCAGCTCTTTGTCACATTAATTTTTTTCTATTGTCTTTTTGTTCTCTATTTCATTTAGTTCTGCTCTGATTTTTATTATTTCCTTTCTTCTGCTGACCTTGGGTTTCATTTGTTCTTCTTTTTCTAGTTCTTTAAGGTGTAACGTGAGGTTATTTATTTGGGATTTTTCTTGTTTCTTGAGATAGGCCTGTAATAATATAAATTTCCCTCTTAAAACTGCTTTCGCTGCATCCCCAAAATTTTGGTAGGATGTATTTTCATTCTCATTTGTTTCTAAGTATCTGTTGATCTCTCCTCTAATTTCTTCTTTGACCAAGTTGTTCTTTAAAAGTATGTTGTTTAATGTCCACATATTTGTGTTTTTTCCTGTTTTCTTTTTTTTTAGTTGCTATCCAATTTCAAAGCCTTGTGATCAGAGAATATGCTGTGTATGATTTCAATCTTCTTAAATTTGTTGAGGTTAGTTTTATGTCCCAATATATGGTCTATCCTTGAGAATGTTCCATGTACACTAGAAAAAAATGCATAGTGTGATGTTTTAGGATGAAGTGCTCTATACATGTCAATTATGTCCATTTCATCTAATGTGTCATTTAGGGCTGCTATTTCATTATTTATTTTCTGTTTGGATGATCTATCCATAGCTGTCAATGATGTATTTAGGTCCCCTAGTATACTTGTGTTTTGGTCAATTTCTCCCTTTAGTCCTGTTAGTAGTTGCTTGGTATATTTCGTTGCTCCCTGATTGAGGGCATAAATATTGATGACTGTTATGTCTCCTTGTTGTATAGTCCCCTTTTCCATAATGAAATGTCCATCTTTGTCTCTTATTACCTTTTTCTCCCTGAAGTCTGTTTCATCTGATATCAGTATGGCTACTCCTGATTTTCTCTGGATACCAGTTGTTTGGAATGTCAGTTTCCACCCTTTCACTTTGAGTTTATGCTTGTCCTTGTAGCTGCGATGTGTCTCTTGGAGACAGCATATGGTTGGGTTTAGTTTTTTTGATCCAATCTGCTACTCTGTGCTTTTTTATTGGTGAATTCAATCCACTTACATTTAGGGTGATTATTGATATGTGAGGATTTTCTGTCATTCTGCCTTTGGTTTTCAGGAAAGACTGTGTCTCCATTGTTTCTTTGTCTTTTTGTTGTTGTCTTTTATGTCTGTGTGGTGGTATTCTATGATGTTTCCCTCTGTTTTTTCTTTTATTACATTATATATTTCAGTTCTTAATTTGTTTTTTTTGAGTGGTTACCATCAAGTTTATATAGAAGAAAGTTTCTTATTTAGAGTATTCCTTTTTCTTCAGCATGCTTACTTTCTCCATTCCCATATTCTGGTTCAGGCCTTTACTCTCCCTCTTTTATGATTTGGTTGTCACAAATTATCCCTATTTATGCTGGTCGAATAGCCTCCTTCAGTATTTCTTGTAGTGCAGGTCGTGTGTTGGAAAATTCCTTCAGCTTCTGTATGTCTGGAAAGGTCTTTATTCCTTTTTCATATCTAAAGGATATCTTTGCTGGATATATTATTCTTGGCTCATAATTTCTCTCTTTCAATAGTTTCAATGTATGATTTCAAATATTTCTCCCTCCTTGTTGCTGAAAAATCTGATGATAATCTAATGGGCTTTCCTTTGTAGGTTATGATCTTCTTTTCTCTGGCTGCCTTGAGGATTCTTTCTTTCTCATTAATTTTTGACAGCTTCAATACAGTGTGCCTTGGAGAAGGCCTGTTGGGGTTGAGGTAATTAGGTGTTCCATTTGCTTCTTGGATTCGAGGATTCATTGCTTTCCACAAGTTTGGGAAGTTCTCGTTGACTATTTGTTTGAATATACTCTCTGTTCCCTTCTCCCTTTCTTCCCTTTCTGGTATGCCCATTATTCTTATATTGCTCTTTCTGATGAAGTCAGAAAGTTCTTTCATTTCTTTTAATCTCAAGTCTCTCTCTTCTTACATCGGTGTCATTTCCAGATCTCTATCTTCACTGATTCTTTCCTCCATCTGGTCAATTCTACTACCTAAGCTGGCTGTTTCATTCTTCATCTCTTTCATTGAGTTCTTAATCTCCAGAAATTCTATTTGGTCCTTTTTAAAAATTTCAATCTCTTGGTAAAATGTTCCTTTTGTTCTTTGCTTGTGTTTCTGAGTTCATTAAGCTGCCTGTCTGTGTTTTCTTTCATCAGAGTTTTTACAGAACTGCAATCCTGAACTCTCTGTCATTTAGGTCAATTATTTCCATTTCTTTACATTCATTTTCTGGAGACTTTTCATTTTCTTTCTGAGCTGCCTTTTTACCTTGGTTATTCATGGCAATTAATGAATTATTATTTCTCATCCTAGGCGTGTACAGGAGTGGGATCTGCAACAAGTTGATAGGAAGAGGTTTTTCTCCTGCTTTTCAGTAGGTGTTGGTGGAATATTTATTTTCTCGCATGCCACAGTCTTTTATTCTCATGCTGTAGTGTTATATTTTCTCTGTACTGTTCTGTCTTCTCACACAATGGGGTGGTTCCCTGGAAGGTGGGATTCTCCTCTGTGAGCAGGTAGCCTGGGTCACTGGGCACCGACTCCGGGGGGTGGGAGATGTGGAGAGCTTCTGAAGTTCCAAAGCTCTTCCTGCTCCAGATTCAGAGCCTGTGTGTTTCAGAGGCTATGTTTACCCCTGCAGGGATCCACCCAGATTGGTGGGGGCAGGGGCAGGTGGTTGTGAGAGGTGGCTCTGAGCAATGGCGGTGACCACCAGCACAGCTCATCCTGCACCCAAGGCTCCCTACCCTTCACTGGAACTAGTTGGCCTGTGAGTCCATGTCTGTGGACCACAGTTCTCAGAACTGCAAATATTCTATTTTTTTTATCTGACACTGCTACCTTTCTGTTTCTAGCACTGGGAAGGTGGGGGCAAGGCGAGCTCTGGAAGGGTGGGAAGGGGTCAGCTAGGCTCCGTGCCTAAGCCTTCTATCCTCTGCTTGGCAGTGAGGGCTTAAACCTCTGTTTTCACACTTCTTCCCTCAGTCATTACTCTGAGGTCCCTGCCGTGAGTGTTGGGTTTAGCCGTATTATATGCTGACCCCTCAGATGGGACTGTGGGCCACAAGTTGAGCATTAGCAGTCCGAGTTCTTCCCTCTCCCGCAGCTGTGGTAGTTCCCGAATGCAGGGAGCTTGGAGCTCAGAGCTTGGTCTGCGTCCTGTGCCTGCATGGTCCATGTCTCCACACGTCCTCTTCCTTCCTCACCTGCTCTCCCAATTTGCCCATGTTTAGATGATTTCAGTTGCATGTCTCTTGGTTTTGCCTGTCTGCTGTGCAGGGAGTCATTTGTGGAATTATAGTTGTTTAATTTGTTGTAAATTCCAGGAGAGATTTTAAGCGGCTCACCTCATGCCACCAGTTCTGTGACATAATCTAAGTATTACTATTTTTAAAACAGTTTTCTCCTTTCTTAAAATGTGTATACATTTTTGGGGGCACCCTTTCTACAGCATATGTCCATTTGGATACATTTTCTATATTTTTCATAAGTCACATAATAAATCACTTTCAAGAAGGATCCCTGACTTCAGCCCTTCCCTGAGATGTCTGTTGCCTTTCATACCTAAGGCTTATTGTCTATCTGATAAAGATAGGGGAAATAAACTGTGACATTTTATCTTACTGACAGAGCAAATTCTAGTATTGTAGTTTGTTTATACCTATGTGAACTCTAGAATTCTTTTAACAAGAGTGAGAATGCTTTATCTTATGGTAGGTCCTAAAAATTGAGGTTGGAATGGGAAATTGGCACTCACCTGTCAATGCAGAAAAATAATTTCCTTAGACTTGTAATGATTAGATTGTAAAATACATGTAAAGTCTATGAACAGTAGCTGGCACATATGTGCTTAATAAA
The DNA here is from genome assembly GCF_004115265.2 of Rhinolophus ferrumequinum. Taxonomy (NCBI): domain Eukaryota; kingdom Metazoa; phylum Chordata; class Mammalia; order Chiroptera; family Rhinolophidae; genus Rhinolophus; species Rhinolophus ferrumequinum. The sequence goes on from NC_046300.1 coordinate 53,873,755, forward strand.
TGTTAATAATTTTTCCAGAAAGTTCCGCAATTTCTATTCTGTCCCACCACCTGTGTTCCTTTACCAATGTGACATGGTCCAGCCAGTGGAGAGGAACTAGGATATGCTATTAAGAAGACCACTTCAGCCTTGACTCCAGAGAAGTTTTTACCCTCCCGGTTCTGTGCTTCAAACCATCTGAGAGCTTTAGAAGCTTTCTGACAATAAACAAGTCCATTAATTTTAGTATCTTGCTTTTCAGTGTGAGTATAATGTGACCAAAAAAACATTAAAAAATATATTCCACAAGGCCATTCCTCATAGACATTCCAGTTGAAGGGTAGCAGAATATGCCCTATTAAAATATAGCATTTTGACATAAGAATTATTTTGAGCTGAAGGCAATCGGGAAGCATCAGATACAAGAAAAGCTTTCTGCCCTCCCCCTATTTGGCTAAAAGCAGCATATAAATTTGTACAAGTGTATTCCCTACCCTCTCTGTCAGAAAGGACAGAAGTTAATCACTGGAGAGAATTCTAAAATCTTATCAACCAGAGATAGCACCAGGGGAAGCTACATAACAATCTTGCCTAAAATTAGTCTTTCTTTACCATTAGTTTCATATATTTGCCTTCCCATAATTTGCTCATTCTAGAAGCTCAAAGTCCTTTTCCTCTGTCTTGTCACTTCTCCAAAAACGTATTGCTCTTTTGTTAAGATTGTATAATAGACCCTTTGAGTTACTCATCTCTGGGTACTCCGATGTGACACACAGTTAATAAACTTCTGTTTGTTTTTCTCTTGCTAACCTGTCCTTTGTTAGTCTAATTTACAGATCCCCAGTCATGATTCAAGATGGACGGATAGAGGAAAACAGATTTGTTCCCATCCCTACACAGGAATGGCCTCAGAAGCTGTACTGGGCTCTTCCAGATTTCAGTACAGTCAGTTCCTGATGCTTTGGTTCTTAGTGGTGCCCAATATGGTAAAGTAGAAAATATCAGATATCAGCCACAAAGGCAGGATTCGTTGAATAGGTCCAGAACATGTTGCTTGGAGACTTTTCCTTTTGATGAGAAATCAGGAGACACAAGAATCATCTCACCTGCAGGGCACCTTCACTAGGAGAGACGGCCCCCCTCCCCCATTCCGCCAGGAGGTGTTAACGTGGATGAGCTTCTGCATTTAAGGGGGAGTGAGGGTGGGGCAAGGGCACCAAGGGGCGAGGGTACCAAATGAGTTCTCCTAATCCATTTCCGGTGACTTTAAACTACGTCACATTCCATTCAGAGCACTGTTCTTCAAACTTTGTTCCACCATGACATACAGTTTTGTGAAATAATATCCTTATTACTTATGATAAAAAAGTTAATATCGGTTATTTTAGTAATATTTGAGGTGAATGTGGGGGCAAATCCCAAATTAAACTCTTCTAAAAACTAACAGAATGCTAGGCCATGACCCACTAAATTCATCCCATGACCCTTGTAGTGAGTAGCAACTCCAACTCGAAGAAGACTGCCGAGTGTCCAGAAATCTCCAATAGAAACTCATTCTTCTTCAGGAGGAGTAAATACAGTAGACTTCAATCTCTCCAGCAGATGTTTTGTGTATATTTGTGTTTTGTTCTTGCCCAAGAAGAGTTGAAGTTACCTGAATGATGCGGGGATTGCAAGAGAAGTTTTCCTCAGTTTTCCTCACTTTACTCCCTTCCTTCTCCATCTTGGGTGCCCAGATCTTTCTCCGTCCATTGAGTAAGAAGCAATGTGTCATATCCTCAGATGAGATATAAATACTTATACCTTTTTGCTCGACACTCTACCATCAGCTTTGTCTGGTTGAGAGAGGGAGAACATTTTTCAGCCTCAGCAGAAGTCATTCTGTGGTGTTTTCTGACACCAGCAGTGAACTCTCAGACATCAGCTGTGTGTTCTAGAATTCGTTTCAATTCTGACACTATCTGCCTAGAGTTAGCACCAGATCCCACAAGGTCAGGGCTCAGTCCCAGAAGACTGCTCCTGTCCCTACCGCCCTGCCTCGACTTCAGATGCCAGTGGAAAGCACCAGCTTGTCACTGATAGTTCTGACCAACTGGCTATAAATTCAGAGGTTCCTCCAAACCCCCTTCTCAGATTTCATAATTCAGTAGAACAACTTACAAAACTCAGGGAAGCACTCTATTGCTAGTAACTATTTATTATAAAGATACAACTCAGAAACAGCCAAATGAAAGAGGTACACAGGGCAAAGTATGGAGAAAGCGACGTGGAGCTTCTGTGACCTGTCTGGACGTCACACTGTCGTAGCATCTCGATGTGTTCACTAACTCTGAAGCTCTCCAAACCCTGTCCTGTGGGAGGTTTTAATGGAGGTTTCATTACCTAGGCACAATCGGTTAAATCATTGGCCACTGGTGATTGAACTCCATCTCCTGCCCTCTTCCCTTCTCAGAGGTCAGGTGTTGGGGCTGGAAGTTCCAACCCCCTAATTATGCCTGGCCTTTGGTGAACACCCCCATCCTGAAGCTCTCCAGGGACCCCCACCTACCAGTCATGTCATCAGCATACAAAAGGCGTTTTTATCCCTCAAGATTCCAAGGGTTTTAGGAGCTCTGTGCCAGGAACTAGGGACAAAGACCAAATATATGTATATCAGAAATTTATTTATTTCAGGAAGATATGTGGGCATCTGAGCCAACGTGGAGGGTGGCAAGAGAGGAGCCAATTTCATTTACTCGTTTTCTCCCCAACACTCACCCGGCTTCCTTGCACAGGATAGAAGTAAGTTAGAGAAGGAAGCAAGCCAGAATTGTTTTAGTTCATCTCACTGCCCTTATCTTCTGATCCAAAGCAGAGTGTGTCTGGAAACCACTTGAACGTGAAAAATCTTCCTATTGTAGGCAAAATTGAGAGTCGGTGAGAGAAAATCACCAGGAGAGAAAAAGCAGTAGAAAGTTTTGAAAAGTCAGGTTATCGTCTGCCGTACTCCCCTTCCCTACAAACTTGAAATATGAAAACTTCAGCTAACGCCCTTTGACTGCACAGTGCTCTACAGCTGCAGTGACGCTCCGTTTGAAGCGATAAAGAAAATACAGTGGTTCCAAACATTTCTCTGGGTTTTTTTACATTCCCCACCTTTTAATGCATATTTTCCTTGCACCTGTAATTCTTCTGCTCTTATCGTGACCTCTTATCATGTTCTTCTCTGTGTTATTTCTCTGGTCGAATTGCATCCCCATCTCAGCTCTCTCTGGTTGCCGAGCAATGAGCCAGGGCTGCTTGCAAGTATTTTCCTTTGTTTTGTCTTTTTGCACATTTTGCCTTTCTGCTACTCAGTATCCCCACCATCTATCATGAATAAGACAACAAGAGCACTGCAGGTCACTCCCCTGCACAGTGTTCCCCTTCAAAAACAGGTTTGCAACCTTGATATTCATTTTGATTTCTTAAGATTTTCATTCTAGTAAAGCAAATATTTTTCTTATAAGGCTGCTTTAAAAAAATTAATAGGCTATTTTACTTTTAGATGAATAGAAAAATGGAGGAGAAAGTATAAAGAGTTTGCATATATGTGGTCACAGCCCGTTCTAGCCCCAAACCATCTTGTTATTAACGTCTGGCATTAGTGTGCTACATTTGTTATAATTGATGAGCCAATATTGGTACATTATTATTAACTAAAGTACATAGTTTAAATTATGGTTCATTCTTTGTATTGTACAGTCTATGGGTTTCAACACAGGAATTTTGGGGTAACACACATATTCAGATGATAGCATTTGGTATAGAGTCTCCCCCTTAGCATACAGCTGGATGAAATCCAGGTATCCCACATGAGCTTGGCCGACGCCCTCCTCCTCCTCACCCTTCAGTGAAGCTCACTGGCTGGTGAGAAGATGCAGCCAGTTCTGATGGTTCAAGGGACAACTTTGTTCTGGGCAACTCAGATAGGATTGACCAGTGAGTTCTGAAGTAACATGGGAAACACCTGTGGGAGGGACATAGGATGTTTTTAGAGGGCATTTTCTGTGTTTTCCATGTCATCATCTCTCCCCAGCATCTACTGGAGTAATCTGCCTTGATGAAGACACAATGTACATAGTCAATGTATTAAAATTCACATGAGAAGAGTTTTTGGTATAACGGCTATAAAAATAAATCTTGTTTAAGTAGGGGTCTGATTTATTTACCCAAGGTGATAAATTAGGAATGAGAAACCTCAATTTAATCTCAATTCATTGAAGATTTTTTTTTAGGACCTAATAGATGCTGGAAACTATTCTACGAGGGTTAAGAGATAGTAAGATAAATCAGAAATGAATTTTAGCCTCCAAGTCTTTTCAGTTTCAGGAGGACTGATTTGTTTGGTTTAAATAGAAAGAAATCTAGGTTATGAGAAAAGAATAATTAGAGGTAAAGGAGCTGATAGGAGAATTTAAGATTTCTGGGTGGGAATATCCAGCAGCATGCATACCATGAAGGAAGAACTAAATATTCCTAGAGAAAGGTGTTTGAACCTTTGGATGGTGGAAACTATAAAGGCAAGAAGATGGGCAGTTGTCCCCATCTTGTGAGTATGTCTGAGTATTAAATATTGTCTCTTCCTGTATTTTACTGAATCCCACCCCATCCCATCAGGATGTTCTCTCACTGGCTCTCTCCTTATTCCACTAATTTCCTTTTCTTCCTTCTCTCTGTCTCTCTTTTTAAATTGACCACTAAGAACTCAAGATTCAGTCTGTGTTGACTATATTGAATATGTTTTCATGTTTCCTGTTACTACTTTTGAAGGTATGTGAAGTAGTTTGTATATCTCACAGTGCTGAATTAAATTTGTTAACATATGTGGAGAAGTATAACGCTAAGCTCTCTGAAGCAGGAGAGTGTCTATGCTGTTCCCCAAGTGTCTAGAATAGTGCATGGGACAGACTCAGCATTTATAGTAACATGTCGGAAAAGGTTTCAGGCCAGAAAACCTGCGATTCGTATTTATTTGTTCTGTGGCAATGGCAGTTTTGCCCCATCATTTTAAAACATGTCTCCTCATTTAAACATGAGATTAATCATATTTCAAAGTTCATCTTTCAAAAATCAGAGGAAATAAAGGATAAGAAAACATTTACAACTGTAACATGTTTTAAGTATTGTATGTTGCCATTGGTTTGCATGACAATCAAAAGTACTCAAAAGAATCAAATTCTCCAGGCCTCAACAAGTCCTAGTTCAGACTTTTCAGTTAACTGTTTTCGATACATATTTGAGGATTATTCAAGCTCTATAACTCCACATTTCAAGGCCATCTCAGTTCAACAAGCTCACGATATATCAGTTGTAGATCTTTCACTTGTGTGACTATTTCCAACTCGGTTCCTTTTCTCTTCCCTCCACTACTGTGTACCTTACTATGTGCTGGAAAAGGTAAACTCTTTGCCTTTCTAACTTGGCACAGAGAGCAAGGTCCTAAAGAATTATTTGTAAAATGGGTCATTTATGCAGCACATAGCTCAGTGATGCATGAAGAATATCTGGAAACTTTTCAAATGTCAGCCCATTAGCAGACCCGCCCCCACCCCCGCCCAAGTACATTGTTAAGATCTTCTGAGAGTGGATCTAAATGTCACTCTCCTTGTGTGAAGTTACCCCGGTGGTGCAGCAGGTCAAGAAAACGCATACCGCAGAGCCAGTTTCACCAAACTGAGGACCGTAGAGAGCTGGCCCGAGGATGTCCTCTTGATGTGCCTGTGTGGATTATAAAATGCTTCCGAATAAAAGATGCTGAGGGAAGAGGAAGAAAAACCTGACTGATAGTGTAATTTCCAGGCCTTTAAAGGACTTTTTTTAGAGGAGTAGAGAGGAAGTTGGGAGTTCTAGGACACTCCCTGCCCCAAGAACACATTTGCATGGGCACGTACACACACAAACCTACACAATCCCACCCAAACTGAACAGCACTGGAAATGGATCACTTCTGAGCAAAGTGGTCACCCAGGAGCTAAGGCGACTTTGCACTGTTATTTCCCATTTACTCTGCTCTGCGTGGTTCTGTAGTCCATTTAACCAGCCTATTTTGGGTTGTAGAAGGTGACCCTTGCTTAAAACAAAGCACTGCCTTCATGTTGCAGTAGAAATATCCTAAGATAGGATGCTTTAGCCATTCTGTCAATAATGCAGTAGTAGACTGCACCTTTCCTCAGTTAGTGTGTGTCTTTTCTCTTGGTCAGAACTATTCTCAGGGGTGATTCTCTCATATCAGTTAGCGTTGCTCACCAGATGTAGCAAAGATAAGGCGGAATAAGGACTCTACCCAAAATCCAGTTAAGAACAACTTGGCTTATCCCAAACTTCCAGCTGGTTGACCCTAAGATGATATTTGATAATTGATACCTTGAGGAATGAGAGCCCAGCAGGTAGACTTCATGAGGAAAATAAGGCACCTGCAAGTGAGCAGGGATGGGTCCAATGGAAGGTTGCCAGATTACATACAGGATGCTGGTTAAATTGGAAATTCAGATGAGCAATGAATCATTTTTGGTGTAAGTATATCTCAAACATGCCCAGTTAAATAGGAATTTCATATATATATGTATTGGCATAAATATGTCCCATGCAATATTTGTCCAAAGGGACTGAGTTAGGTGGTGAGAGGGAAGGCCTGTGACTGACAGCCCTTCAGTGCTCTGTAGAATTCGGGAACAGTTTCCAGTGGAAGAATCAGAAGGTGTGAGGAAAAATAGTGACCTGAAGGAACACCACCAATAACAGAAAGGAAACACAATTATCATTGTCAGTACAGATGAAATAGTTGAAAATGGTCTAAAGAGGAAAAAAATATAATTATTGTAATCCCTAAATGTTTTGCTTATGTTTCTCATCTTTAAATTTTGAAGCATTTTTTTCTTACAGTACATTCACCATGAATGCTTTAATTCAAGTGAACCCCACTGTTTACTCTAGAATTTCTTTCTTGGAAAAACTGTCCAATGAGAAACATTCTCATCCAGGTTCGTTTAATTTGCCTTCTCCACACTTCCTAAAAGTGTGGAGCTATTTATTTCCACATATTAAAAAAGGCTCACCATTTCTTACAACCAGAACCAAGCAATTATTTCATCATTGAATTTGGTCCTCTTGCTTACTTCCCACAGAAAAGTCCAGATCTTTTGACTAGAAATACAGAGCAGTGTCTTTGTTCTCCTTGCCCACTTCACATTCAACTTCCCCTTAGTCTATGCCTTTCTTCTCAGAAGTAGTTCATTGCCAGCTCCTACTGCTTCATTACCAAAATGTGAACCTCCCCGGGCGGTCGGCTCAGTTGAGTCTTTTTCCTCAGGCGAGAGAGTGAAAGGGCTCGGTTTAATACCTTGTGAGCAGAGATGGCACCTGAGTAGCAACCCGATGCCCACCCGAATGCAGCATCAGTAGGAAAGAATCAATCTAGCATAGAAAAGCAGGCACAGATAAATTGCTAAACACTGTAGTACAATGATGGCATACATCTCTGAAATGAGAATCTTGAAAATCAATAAGAATTGAAATTGAAAAAGGAAGAACTGTAGCTGTCAAAAGGCAGGATGTCGGCAGGATATTTGAGTTGAGGTCCACGTTGGCTTCTCTGGTGCCACAGAATCACCTATTAAGAAAAGTTGTCTCTAGGGTGACTTGTGTCATTTCTCTTTGATAAATATTGCATCTCAACCCAGGGACTAGATTTTTCTCCCAAATCATAATTGACCTACACATTCTGTGGGCCAACTGTTAGGAGGCATTTCTTCAGCTGAGGGCGGAAGGGAGGGGTGTCTGAGGACGGATGAGAAGCCAAGGTTCAGAGACTCCTGCGGGGAGGGGGTCTGGATATAATGAGGCACATTTAAAATTCATGTAATGATTTTAAAAATCTGTTGTCTGAAAGACGTGCTGGGAGAACAAGTAGCAGAGCACAGTGAGGACAGAATTTGTCACAGACAAAACCACTAGGGACCAGAGACCTCTCCTATCTCAGCTATAAGATGAAATTCAATATACGAGGTATGATTAATAACTATGGTGAATATTTAAATTATAAAAATTATGACAGTAAAAGATGCATTGCCATGAATCCCCCTCAAAATACTCCCCCTCGCTTCAAACACGCTGAGCCCATGGTTTTTGCCACTTTCTGAAGCAGTTCTGCAAGTCCTCTTACGTAAGTGTCTTCAGTGGCACTGTTGTGCTTGCCTCAATCCCGAATCCATCCAAAATGTTTACCTTTAGTGGTCATTTTGACTTCAGGGAAGAGCCAGAAGTCCCACGGTGCCAATTCCGGTGAATAAGGTGGATGAGGACACAACGTAATGTTTTTATTTGACAGAAATTGCTGTACCAGAAGCGATGTGTAACACAGAGCATTGTCATGATGGAGAATGGAGCACACTTTAAAACACACCTTCTCTCAACCATAGCTGACACCCGACTGACTGCACCAAATAAGTGGAAACTTGTCACACACTGTTACTAAGGTTTGATGTGCCGCTTCCTGTTTTGAAGATCTCTGACTTTCCATTGGATGGCACTTGACAACAGCATTTACCATATTTTTGGATCATACCTCATATGTGGCTTTACTTTTTTAAAATCTGCTTTTTTATAGATCTTAAATTTTATTTGAAAAATCGTACCAATTTATATTAACACACAGTTGCTACTGCTCCACAGCCTCGCCAACTCTTGGTAATTATCAGCTATTGTGTTGTGCTTTTGTTTCTGTTTTTGTTTAGTTGTTCTAGTTGTTGAGTAGTAGTGGCTTGGCATTGTGGCTTTAATTTGTTTCCTTATTTCTGATGAGATTAAACACCCTTTTATTTGTGTAGTACCATTTAGATATCTTCTTTTGTGAAGTTGTATCTTTTGCCCATTTTAAACAATGAATCCATTTTTTCTTATTGACTTATAGTTCTTTATATCTTCCAAATACTTTACCAGTTATATGAATTACAAATATCATATCACAACAAGTACTCTATATATTTCCTTTCTTAATAGTATCTTTTGATGAGCAGTTTTTAATGTAGTTCCATTATGTTTTCATGGCTAATGTTTTTTGGGTCCTATTTGGATCTTTATTTTTCTACTCATTTTTTTTTTCAAAGAAAGATTATGTAAAAGTGTATGTCTGTATGCACTGGCCACCTTGAGATATAACTAAGCATATCTGTTCAAAAAAGTAATTTTGCCTTTGCAAGATCAATCAAATAGCATAATTCACAGACTAATACCATCAATTCCTTTACAAACTGTGCTTTGAAAACTTGAATATTATCATTGGCTTCAAGATAGAGGGACAAAAGCCCATACACGTATGAATATTTTTTCATTAGCTCCATGTTGATCTGTCACACTGAGGTTTCATGGGTGGTTTTCTCTAATGCAGCACTTCTCAAACCTTAATGTGCCTCGGAGTCACCTGGGGATCTCTTAATAGTTTAAATGCAGCTTCTGATTCAGTAGTTCTGAAGTGGTACCTGAGCCCCTGAACTCTCCCAGGTACGTCAGTGTAGCTGATTAGAGTATCCAGGTTCTCTAGCACAGGGCAGATTCGCGACCATGAGGGACAGCTAAGGCACATTACACATCCGTATGAGGCGCTACAGCAATACGATTTTTAAGACTAAACTGCTCGTTTTGCTTTCTCCCCCAAGCTGTTGTTGAAGTAGTTACACAGACCAATAGTCTCAATTTTTCTCAAATGTAAAATAGATTTTAAGCTGGTGATTGCTAATTTCAATTTGAAATATCTAAAGAGTTTGGAAGTGTGGCTCACCTTGCCTTGCTTATAACTTACAGAGGGTTCTAAGGCTGAATCCTGTAAGGTTGACACCAACCAGTTGGCCAACACAGATTAGTGTATCTTATTTGGAAGAACTTTTTTAGTACAGAGTTTGGAAATAAAAGCTGAATTTGAAATGAACTTACATCTTTCTTCTCTGTCCTTCTTTCTCACTCTAACACTTTCCAACTTCCCACTCAGCTTCTCCCAGCCTATTATTAAGGAGACTAACAATAGTGACACTTTAAATTTTAGTATCTTGAGCAACACAATGTTTAGAAATATCACCTGACTATGATACTAGATTTTAGGCTTAGCTGCTTTTTTTTTTTTTTTTTTGAGGTTTATAGAGGAGAAACCTGGCAAACCTTGCCTGCATATACTGTTGATATGATGTCATGAGAAAGGCACACTTCTTTTGTAGCCTTTCTTCCTGCACACCCATAACCCTAAGGTAATCATTAGAAAACCATCCTACAAACCTGAATGGAGAGATGTTCTACAAAATACCTGAACAATGCACCTCAAAAATGTGGAGGTTATTCTGAGAAACAAAGACTGGCAAACTGTCACAAACCAGAGGAAAATAAATACAGTGTGCTTCCCTGGATTGAATCTTGGGAGAGAAAGGACATGAATGAAAATGCTGGTGAAATCTGAATCCAGGCTATATTTTAGTTAACAGGAATGCATCAGTGTTGGTTGCCTAGTTTCGACAAATGTACCACAGTAATGTGGGAACATTACAGGAAACTCAAGTGAGGGATATAGAGGCATTGTCTGGACTCTTTTAAAATGTTTCCCTAAATCTAAATTTATTCCCAAATATAAAGTTTATTAAAAATGGTATTGAAGGGCGGTGGGGGGTGGAGATTTGAGGAACTACCAAAACATTTTTTGAGAGCACACTTCATGGGTACAGTATTTTTCCCCCTATAAAGTGTGTCTGGGCAGGGGAGGTGTAGTGCAGGAGTGCGTACTTTGTTAGTGACATACTGAGAAAATAAACCGATACAAAAAGACTACCCCCTGGTTCAAAAGAAAAGCAAAAGAACACATCAGTGTCTTACAAAGGTTCTTAGTCATGATAGTGAGCCCAGACACTCAGCTGAATTTTACCAAATTGCTTTGAAAGCAAAAGAAGTCTAGAGGAACTGTTGAAAAAGCTGTTGAGTGACTAACCCCGAATTGGATCCCAGTGGAGGAAATTGGAGAGATCCATTAGGCAGACGCGTCCGTCCATTTCCTCGGAATTATCGACCCAGGCTCTGCCTTTGCTCCGCGCGCATGTGCCAGTGGAGAAGCTCCCCTGCCGGCGTAGAGTTAAATGGAAACATCACAATCAATAAAAGACACTCTATTTTCCATTTGCTCATTGTTTTTTAAGGGCGTATTTTGTAACAGCACAAGAAACATTCAATTCAATGTCAATTCACCTTCTGGGTGGGAAGAGGACTCCAGATACTGACTTTTAGTGCCTGATAAAGTTTGTGACAAGGCTTGGTTTGCTAACATTCCGACCAAAGTTCAGCCTTAGCCGTGGAGGACCCAGGATAAGCGACGCTCAGCATGGCTTCATGATCCTGGCACCTTTTCAGCGCAGAAACAAAACCAACAACAAATGTCAGCTGAGCACTTACTGGCTGTTGAACCAGCCAGTCAAGAACCTTTCACTAACTCAGTTGCAGAATTTCTTCAGTGTGGGCTTTTATTCCATATTAAAGAGGATTTAAATTAGTAGTCTTCCATCTGCTCCTACCATTCTTCTACTTCCATATCCAAAAGTGACTTTAATGACACTGTTTAAAGCAAAGTTTGAGCTTTAGATTGACCTTGTGTAGTTTTTTCTGTTTTCTTTCTTTCCCTTTTTTTTTCCTTAAGTATGTGATGGTAATGGTGGTGAAGGTGGTGATGAATGTGCTAGACTCCACTCAGAAATATATATTTTTTCATATTCTTTCTCCCAACTTGCTCCTGCCCTAACTGAAAAATAATTGGATTAACCAGGGATTTGGTTTTGTGTACATTTAATATGCATAACAGATTATTTTAAAAGATGGCTATGATTGTTTCTCCCTTTCAAGTATGCATAAACACTCTGCAATGTGACTTTGCTGCTCTTCTTATCAAGAGGGGGAACTGATTTCTCTACCCCTAGCATCTGGTCTGTGACTTGATTTGGCCAAAGTAGTATGAGCCAGTGTGATACAAGAGCTTGAAATTGTGCTTATTGGACCTTGCTTTCTATTGCTGATGGGAACCCTTCTGCCCTCATAGGAGCAAGCCAGGGCTGTCCTCCTGGAGTTTGAGAGGCTGCAAGGACAGAGTCCCTGGCTGTCTCAGTCATCCCAGCTAAGGCCCAGTCATGAGAGTGAGGTCTTTTTAGGCCACCTGGCCCCAGCCAACCCAACTTAGACCACAAGAACTGCCAAACTAACCTACAGAATTACAGGAAATAGTAAACATTGTTTTAAGCTAATGTATTACCCCGAAAATAGGACTGGGTCTTATATTAATTTTTGCTCCAAAAGACGCATTAGAGTGTATTTTCAGGGGATGTTTTATTTTTTCATGTACAACAATCTACATTTATTCAAATACAGTCATGTCATCTTCTTCTGGAACAGCATCATAATGTACTAAATGCGTCCGTCTGGCTGACGATCTTAACTGGGGCTTATTTTCGGGGTAGGTCTTATTTTCGAGGAAACACGGTGCTATGTTTTAGAGTAGTTTGTTACATAGCAAAAGCTAATTCATACAGTATATATTCTTTGTGAGAATTGTTTACTTTTTTTCTCTCATTTAAGTCTTTAGAGTCTCAAATTCTAATTCATGTTTCAAGTCAAGATCATGTATCTTGTCCTCAGATAATCTGTCTCATCTATGAGACACAATTAATCGTTCTTGATACTTCCATGGCACTCTATTATGTTTCACATGTGACACTTATGCCATACCTCATCGTCCATGTCTGTATTTTCCTCTTTTGCTAAATTCTAAGTGGTAAGGTCTGTACATTTTTGGGTATAGCCTGTATAGTAGACACTAAAACATTTCTTGAATAAAATATAGGAAAGTTTTAGGAATTGTTTTCATGTACTTATTTATTTTTTATTAACTAACTTCTCTGCACTGGAATCTTTGAGGGAATCCAATATATAGTAACATCCTGTAGAGTTTTGCCCAACCTGAGAAATAAGATACGTGAGATGGCAAATGGAGACTATGCTGTTTTATTACTGATAAAAGCTAGTTTAGGGGACATGGTTTATCTGTAGGCCAACAAGCTTCCTAATTCTCAATTCCAGAAATAAGCAAACGGATGCCGCCAGATGTAGGCTGTTATATTAGCCAGTGTTTGAAGGATGGCCTCTTGTCTCTCTTCTGTCATAGAGTTGACCTGTCTCCATGTCCCCATTGTACAGGTGTCACGTGTCTGTTATCGTGCTCATAGCTCTTCCTGGCAGTCTTAATAAATCACCTGATACATGATAGGTCTGTCCCTCAACTGTAATCCCCTTGGGTCAAGGCTTGGCATCTTAGTTATTTCTCTATCTCTTGTGCCTAGCAGAGTGCAGGGCACAAAGTTAGTACTTTGTGGATATTTGTTGAAAGACTAAGCTCTGTAATTCTGTGATTCTTGAAATAGTTTGACATCGGCTTTCTCACTCAGTTGACATTGAAATCATCACAATTATAACACGACAGCTTCTTTATGACACATAATAGTGTATGGACAGAAGTGGGAATGGAAGCTGCATGTGACATGCAGTGTCTCGTGCATATAGAGAGGATTTTATCGGGCACGTGCTCACCGAAGGAAAACAGTCGGAACTCACTGCGGTAATAAGGGGTGATTATCGTATGCGTTTGCTGCTTGTACGCTAACTTACCCACCCCTCATCAATGCATTCTTTTTTAAAGACTTAAAGATAATGTGACCATGAGATGTTCTGAAAACTGAATAGGATTTCAGCTGACTTTTTGTTTTTATATTTTCCAAAGCTTTCACAGGCAAAATGCCTTTGAAGATGTTTCTTTAAGGAAAAGAGCTCTCAGATTCAAATGGGGGTGTGTGGAGTTTGTTAAACATGTAGATTCCCAGTCTCTATCCCCAGCGTCTTCTGCTTCAGGAGGTCAGGGAAGCAGACCAGTGTTGAGTTATGTTTAACAACCAGCCAGGTGACTGACAAGGTAGCCTATAGGTCATCTTCTGAGTAAGGGCTCTTCCAGTTGAAAGGAACAGAGACCTGCTCAACTCGCTCAAATTTAAAGGCCCTCTTTCTTTTGTAAGGATATAGCAATCCCCCCAGGAACCCAAAGAAACATTACACAAGCAGACTTCTGCAACATGCAGCACCAAAGCAGCTCCAAAGACCGACTGGACCCCCGTCTCTATCTCTCTGATTCTTTCTGTATATCTGACCTCTTCTCACTCTCAACCATTTCCTTTCAGTCTTTAGGCCCTTAGGACTTTGGTGTGTGCTCCCACTCACTGCCCCCAACTCTTCCCTTAAAGCTCTCACCACCACCTGGGAACTTACCTGAGAGAAAAAGAATCTAATTCGTGCAGTACATCCTCTGGAGTCCTGGTGCATAAATGAAAGGTCAGGAACAACCTCTTGAGAACCATATCTAATGGGATATCCACTCCTTATCCAGGCAGCTGAGGGCTGACAATGGAAGGGAAGGGGCTGTAGAAGAGATTGGCTGGGAGGCTGAGGGCACTGCGGAAAACTCCATCATGGTACCCTCTCACCATCTCAACCTCTGAAACTGTGACAAGTGACAACGTAGGGAGTGAATTCATCTTAGCAAATGGCCCTTACCTTAAGGAGTGTTCTTTCCGCATCACAATATATAACACTGCTGTGGAGTGCGATGTTTTGATAATACAAATTCTCAGACAAAAGGGGAAGTTCTAAGATGTTTACATATTGAGAGATTCTTAGAGCCCAAGGGCTGGCACATGGAAAACCAATACTCAATGAGGAAAGAGCTTCTAATCCGTTGAGTCAAACTCTGAGTGCTCATTATGTCTTGGTACCTGTCAAAGTTAGTTGCATGGGTCCCCTCTTAACCAGCTAGAGTTTTCCATGTTGCCTTTTGGGGTGATTTTATTCTTTATTAATCAGAGTCAGTGGGAGTATGATTTATTTGAAACCTGTATCAACTCATTCTGCCTGTAAAAAGTAAAAAACAAAAAGCAAAAAACCTCATACCAGATTGATTTTGTTGGCAAAATAACAATTACTTTGTTTACTGTGTGTGCGCACTTGTGTGTATGTGGTAGCACAGTAAGAAAAGAGATGTATTTCAGAGTCAAAACCCAAATTCTTTTCTGGAAATTTGTAAACTGTCCCCAGGTGAGAAAGGTTTCATTTTGGACAATCTAATGAAACTTAAGTAGTTATCCATGTTTTGTATCTGTATGTTTAACAGCGATGCCTTCAAAATATTTTGATATGCAACCTTTCTTCTTTCCCTTTGTGTTGTCAGACAACACCCCAGCTGTCAGATGGAGGAGGCAGGTAACACTGGCATCACTCTTCCGACCACCTTCACCACAGAGTCCCGATAAATAGTATAATAGGATAAACCAGCACAGAGGGAGAGCAGCAGGTGGTACTCAGTGTATCCAGAGCTGAAGGTGTAAATTAATTTCAATGTCTTCATGATACCAAATAACAATTAGATTACAGAGAATGAAGCTTTGGTTATGAGAGCCTAATATTTGAAGTAAATAAGAATGATGATGATACTTTTCATGATCATGCTGTTTAACCCTTTGAAAGAAGTTTCAAAGAAAGTGCCCCATTTTCAGAACAGCCAATTTCCCCTCTGATCTCTTGAAAGAGTCTCTCTGAACTCCCTGTTTTCAGAAAGGAGAGGTGATACTGATCTGGTAGGTGGAGGGAATTAAGTCTGTTGTTGAAATGTTATTCTAAAATATATTTTCCTCTAATTACCGACAACAATAGTTTGTTGTCAGTTTTGTTTCTTCATTCATCTGGAATGTTCCTAGTGGTCATCCTGTTTCTCATTTGCCCATTCGCTGCCCTTTGCTTGCCATTTCAAATTTGTCACTACCTTCAGAGCCCATCTGAAGTGCTACCTTCTTTTCTCTCTGCGCTGAGTGCTCTATTTCAAAGGAGGTTACTCTCCTCTGACCACCTGTATAGCATGTACAGAAATGTATTATGTCACATAGTTCAGTGTTTGTATTGTCCTTTAGGTTGTGTCTTGTTTTTAATCAGATTTTGAACCAGTGGAGAATACAGAAGGTGACTTGGCCTCCAATTGACTCTTATGGCATCCAGCACATTTCTAGATTCAAAATGGACACCTCCTGCCTTAATCATAGCCAACCTTATAGGGATCATCAAGCCAGGATCAAAAGAGGGATCCTCAGGAAATCAGGGGAGTCAAAGATAAAAGCTGTGGTGCCTCTGACCTCTTGCCATCTTTTCTTACCTTCTGCCCTATGTGTGTCTTCTCAGCTACAACTCTGGGTCTTCCCTTACTCTTGATCCCACACTTACCCTTCATGCTTGATCACAAGTTCAGCTCCCCAGTTTGGCCAGTCACACTCTTCCCTCAGCTGTAACCTTGCTAGCCCCTCTGACTTCTGGTCCCTCTGGATGATGGTTCTGCCTTAGCCAGCCTCCAGGATCAGGAATCAGACCACAGATGCTCAATCGTAAATATTTAATCTTATCTCTTATAATCAATCAAAATGAAGCCAAACTTTATGTCAAGACCTCAGCTGTGCATAATCGGATGCCCTGTCTACTTCTTTAGCCTTTTTCTCCTGCTTCTTACTCCTTCTCTCTCCTCATTCTAGCCTTTATGACCCTTGACACTTTGGGCCCTTGCATTGCTGTCCTTTCTGCCTGGAACACTTTCCTGCAGCTGATCACATATCTGGCTCCTGCTCAGCTTTTGGGTCACTCAAGTGGTAGGTCACCTTGAAGATGACCTCATTTAATTACTCCCTCAACCTGGGTTTGCTTCCTTTATGTAGCATACATATGTAGTCACCCTCTATAATAATTTATTTGCTAATTTATTTACCATTTGTCTCCTCCTATCAGGAGAATGTAAGCTCCATGAGAGCAGGGACCTGACCTTTTCTGTCACTGAGAGGGCATTGAACACAGAAAATGCTTAATCCATGGATGGATGGTTGCATGGACGTGGAAGGGGTGAGAACCTAGTAAAACAACGTTCCTATTGGACCTGTTCTCTCTGTAGTGTCTTTCACTCCAGGAGGGACCATGCCCTCTCTGTTGCTATTTATGGAATGACGCCTAATTAAGAATGAAATTGTTAGCGTCAGAGATGCCTGGTTGTCTTAGGAAGCTGTGGCTGGATTCATGCCAAGCCTTGATTAATTACCTGTTTTCCCTCACATTTAAATAGAAAGTGACACCAATTTCTAGTTGAGACTTTGCTGAATCCAGCATGTGGCTGATACCATCTCTATTGTGTGGACATGGTTCCACCATCATCCACTGGAATAGCTGCTTCATTTATTTCAGCTCTTTTCAGGGCTCA
Organism: Rhinolophus ferrumequinum; assembly: GCF_004115265.2. Taxonomy (NCBI): domain Eukaryota; kingdom Metazoa; phylum Chordata; class Mammalia; order Chiroptera; family Rhinolophidae; genus Rhinolophus; species Rhinolophus ferrumequinum. The sequence continues at coordinate 53,891,096 of NC_046300.1, forward strand.
AAGGGGGTTTTGCCCTGTGGTTCTGGTTGATGTATACACCAGCACAGATGACTGGGAAGATCAGGTAATATTAATTACCCCCATTTCACAGACAAACCAAGGTTCAGAGGCTCAAGCACAAAGCTGTTACAAAGAAAACTAAGAAGAGAGCGTACATGCTGGTTTGTGAAATTAAGTTTGATGTGATCCCCTCTATACCACTGTCTTTCTCTTGATCCTCTGCTTCATTTTTCCATTTTCTTCTTTTATTCACAATCATAGTCTACCTGAATGAAATTTTCAAGACTGACAGGACGTGGCCTCATGCGGCAATATAATCCATGGCATCCTTAGTGAATTCCCTTAATAAATTTGCTCTTGGGAGAGTGCCCGAGGCCGTCTGCTTTCTTAGTACTCTAAGGCCAGGGTAGCAAACCTTTGTGGTGAAGAGCCAGTTGAGAATTTTAGACTTTGCAGGCCAAGAGTATCATATGGATATTTATATGACAAAAGATAAGTGTCCACAATTTTTTTCAACAATTGAAATTGAGCTCTATTCTTAGCTCACAGACCATACAAAAATAGCCTGATTTGGCCTGGGGCTGTAATTTGATGACTTCTACTCCAGGGGGAGAGCAGAAATATTAAACCAGGCCTGTTAAGCACAACATTATATGTTTAATATAGTATATGATATAGTGTATGCAATAGATAACATCTTTAATATTATATATACGCATTTTTACACATACACTCTCCGTCCCTCTCTCTGTCTCTCTCTCTGTCTCTCTCTCTCTCTCTCTCTCTCTCTCTCTCTCTCTCATTTCCTGGGCAGCATCAGTCTCCCACACTCACTGACCATGTCTTCAGGCAGGAACATGGGCTCCTTTTTCCTTAGTGTGTCACTTCTATGCTTGAGGCCTGGCAGCCCCTTCTGAGGTTCTGTAACACCCATGGGAAGTTGGAAGGGGCTATACCTCTGCTCGGCCGTAGGAGACGCATTCTTTCCCTGGGACCATCTTGGTCAGGTGGAGTTGGTGTTGCTAGTCAGGCGGGGGCATAAGCCTTGTCAAGGTATTTGCTTATCTGGCTGTTCTTTCTCTTACCTTCTTTCCTTATAGGTGCCACAGAGGCCTTTCTCCTCAGTCTCCCAACTCCCTGCTGGGACAGCTCCCATTTTGTCAATGAACACTAAACTTTGTGTCAGAATTATTGCTGTACCAAGGCAAATGTGGTTAGGCCTAGAGTCCTGCTTCTCTATGTGATGAGTAAGGGGCCTCGTTTCTAACTGAATGGGGGCAGTAGTTATGATAGTGGTTTAAGAACTTCCTGACCATTGAAAACTGGTGACTGGGTCATGCCTTAAGCCATATTTTGACATAGCACATTGGCTTTCCTCTATGGAAAGTTCTTCTCAGTAGTTTTAAATAGGACTTTAAGCACCAATCAGAGTTAGAGACAAAGCCACAAGCCAGGATCTGCCTCATGAGGCCAGAACAAAGCCGCGTGCTAGTTAGTCACTAATTGGGCCTGTTTTCAAGTATTCCATTTCACTATCTCCTTCTCGCACATGCTGGTTATGCTTCCTGCTACCTTGCAGTTAGATGATGTCTATGACTTGTTTTAGATGATAAAATACGAGATAAAGTGGCATGTGTCCCTTCTAGGCAGACATATTTAATTGTCAGAGCAAGACCCTGAAGTTCTCCTTTTTCCTCAGCTACAGGGAACATGGAAATACAGTTGAGACAGACCTACAATCAGCCAGGGGCCCTGAGTAACTACAATAAAGAGAACCTCCCAAAAAGCCATAGAGACCACGTAGTATGAGTGAGGTATAGACCTTTGTCATTCACTGAGATTTGAGGTTTTATTATTACTGTAGCATGACCTGGCCCGTCCTGAGTGCTGTGATCTGGCTAGCCCAAATGCATGGGTGTTGAATGAGAAAAAATAAAATAAAATAAAATAAAATAAATAAATAATCTATCAAGCTGCTTGTTTGGAACAATCACTGTTAACAGTGGTCCCCACTTAGATTGTTTCTGGAGACTGTTGTTCCACATGCCACACTTGTTGAAGTGGAGCTGAGGGCAATTGTATGTCTTTGAGTAGAAAACCAAAGACCAAAGCTATGTCACGGACAGAGAGAATTGTGCACTGGCTGAACAAACCCAGACACTGGGGTGAATGCCATTGTTTATTCCCCTGTCAGCATTTACAGAGAGCCTCTGTATGCCAGACACTCTGAGAACCTCCAACGGCTTTATCAGACTGTTTCTGAAAGGAGAACTGCAAGTCTTCTCTTTGAATTCTTTCTTGTTTTCTTTGTGGTCAAGCAATCAAGGAGGAATCCACCTCATTAGCAGCTATTGCATCTCTAGGCAGACAATTTACAAGGCTATTCCCTCCAAGGGGAGACGTTAATGAGGGGAGAACCCTGTGGCTGAACTCCGGAGAGGACAGCTCTGCCAGCCATCGCATTCCTCGCTCAGCGCCATTCTTTCAGCTTGCTGAACTTGGCTGGAAGGAGCCCCGGGCTTCATGGGGTTTGTTTTGACCTCCTTAGACTGAAAACTTATTGCTAGTTTACTGGGCCCTCTCTGCCAGCATGAGCAGGTAATATGAAAAATCAAAACTGACAGCACATTTAAATCAAATCCTTAACCCAAATTGAGTGTCTGGACATTTCATGGAACAATTTAAATCCCCAGATGAAAAAGCGAGGGGGCACTACTGCATTTGCTGGAGGACATGTATTGATGGTAGGACTTTCTAGCCACTGAGAACCAAGGGCTTGACAGACCAGGTTTAGGTTGCCAGGAGGGAGACTGAGCCGCTGACCATTTGAGAAAACTAGAGAAGCCACAAAATATAATGGTAGGCTTTCTTATTTTTTTCCACCACAAACTTGCAGCCACTATAGAATTTCTTGTCCTAGCCACATCACTAGGGTTTCATCTTTTTCTCCTCTTATTGCAAAATAACCCGATTTATTCAGTAAGTAGTTTTTACGGATCTCCACGAGACTGTCACTTTGTTAGTAGAATAAAGAAATGCCAAGCTCATGAACAAGTGGTCTCTTCAGCCCAGGACTTTGCAATATAACCTGAGATGGGTTATGCAACGTTTCCTTGTACAGGTATTCTGGAGTTGCCTTTTGCCAGTATACAAAATACAAAAGGAAACTTCTGAATTTTGAATCATAAATATTTCTCTGTGTGGTAGGGAATAGAAATATGGGAAAGGAGGCAAATCGGAGGCCATTCTGAGGAAGTGGACAGAGTCAACATTTCCATGTTGGCCGAACTTTATTTGCCTTTTCTGTCCAAAATCAACATCTGATCCATGATATTGACTCTTTTGAGACAGGATCCAATGATGGGTATTGGAAATTGAGAATCTTTTTTGGTTAGCATAAAGGTATAAGGAAATACCTGTTGCTTCATCAAAACCAATTCTGCAGTTAAGATTCTCAGAGAATTGAGCAAACACTCAATTCTGAATAATTTTCCTTCAGAAAGTGGGGTTCGGGGCATGTTGCTTCATGTGCGAAACTTAGGGCGTCTTCCCACAGTGCAGCTTAGTTCCTCCAGCCGTGCTTAGCAAGGCTGTGGGCCTCAGAGTTCTGTGGTGGACATGGCTTCAAATTCTCTTGACTTCTGCAGTGTACACCTGAAGCTGAAGCTGAGTAATAATGAATATCAACTATAAGTTAATATATATAGTCAGAGGATGTGGAGCACAGCATAAGTAATAGAGTCAGTGGAACTGTAACAGCTAGATACGATGTCAGAGGGGTAGTAGGTTGGGGGAGGGGAGTTATCACTTTGTGAGGGGTGTAAATTTCTAACTATTACATTGTTTTATACACCTGAAACTGATAATAATTAATAATAATAATAATAGTAATAATAATCAGGTAAATGAAAAGAATTCTCTTGCCTTCTGGTTCTGCTGTGGCTGTAACAACCAGCTCACACGGGCTTCGGCCAGCGTTACACAGGTGCAATGAGACAGCATGTGGCTTGGATGTGCTTCCCACGCCTCCTGTGTTTGTTCTGGGGCTCCTCTGACACCATGGCATAGGGTAACTGTAGGAGCTGCTTGTCAGGTGTTCAGGTGCTCCCTGGAAGTCTAGGAGTTAGTGGCGCTTAGGGCAACCCTTGGCCAATGGGGGTTCAAAGCCACGGGGCAAATGCTCCATCTTCTCACCTCCCAGGCAGATACCTCTAAGGCACAGCTCAGGCTTTTCTGGAGTTCCTAGGAGATCCAGTATCACAGAGCCCACAGTGGGTGTCAACCTGGTAGTATGTCTTTGTGTTGGCTTCCCCAAGTCTCCTTATCATTCCCCTGTCCCCTCAATCCTGTTCTAGGTATCCATTTGCCAAAGAAACCAACTGCATACAAAGTATGTCTCAGGCTGTTGTTTGAGGACTCCTGTCCTAAGACCCATTGTTTTCATAGGCCGCTCCTGTCTTCTGCAGAAGGGTGTAATTGTAGACTAAATTCAGTCTTACTGCTGTTGGAACATTATTAGTGAATATGAAAGACCCCACTCACTTTTCCATTTCTAATATGGTTTCAGCACCAGAGGCCAGTGACTGAAACGATCCCATTAAAATGGTCAATGACCTATTTTTTCCCTTTTGATGTAGGAGAGCTTCTTTTCCTGTGTGTTCCCAGCCCACTGAATTGCTCCTTTGTCAGCCTCATTATAAAGCCTTGACCTTCAGGAAAGAAGTGAAAGTATAGGGTCATTCCATGGTGTTCACCTTCATTCTCTGTACGGTTTCTGATCTCTGTAAAAGTATAAACAGTCTGGGGAGAGTGCTGGTGAGGCCAGAGTCGTGGCCTTATCTCCCTCGCATGAGCTGATTAGCCGTGCAGGGCATTTGCCGTGCCGTAGCCTGAAATTGCTTTCTGAATTCCGGTGGAACGTGGCGTAAGTGTTTGCTCTTGGTCACCCAGGGTAGCCAATGACAACGTGCGTTTCACCCTCCCGCCTGCACACCAAACCCCAGTGCCCGCGACAGTGATTTGAAGCGCAGCATTGCGTGTGATGAGAAGAGCACGTGTACATAGCGGGGCCTTTTTAGCTGGCTGAGCAGGGCTCAGATGAGATGCACGTAAGCAATGCTCTGAGGTTAGGAGTGTGAGGGCAACACATCCTCAGAACTACTTGTCATAGGACACAAGGGACTGCGGAGACGTCGGGGGCAAGCAGAGTAGCTTCAAGGCACAAGTGTCCAGGAGTGGCCCTCCTCGGGTGGACAGCTGAGGAGGGGCCTGACTCTCCTCTGTGTGACGCCTCTGCTGCAATAGGGGGCTGGTTCCATGCTGAGAAGGGACGTTTGCCTGGCCATGGCTGTTTGTGTGTGTGGAAGGGGACTGGCACAAGCGTGAGAACTGGCTGCTGAAGGATCTGCAAACTGGGTGTTTGTGGTGCATTCACTGTTGCACCTCCTCCCTTGCTCCAAATGTGTTGACTCTGCTGTCATATTTCCAGGATCAGTAGGTCATGGGGCAACTCAGGAAGTTGCTTGTGTCCCTGAGTTTCACTAGTGTCCCTGAGTTGACTAGTGTCTCCCCAGGAAAGCCGCAGCTTGCCAGAGACTTCATGAAAAGTAGAATTTGTTCTCCAGGATAAAGCATGTGTGAATTCAACTTTGTGGTTCAGGAATGTGGGATTTTTTTTTTTTTTTTTGGTTCCTTCAAATTTATAGAGGCAATGTATTTTCAATGCAGAATAGTAAAACAAAACAAAAAAACTTGACTATCAGAAGAAAAAAACAATACAAAGAAGACACAAGGCCAGTTTGTATGAAATTATATCAAAACATTTTGTTAAATATACATGCTCTCCTGTATGCCCCATGTCTGGGGCAAAGTGGGGAGTTGTGTATAAGAATCCCCTGAAAGACTCTAGACAAGTTGTTTTCATCAATCACCCATGTGATTTTGCTAAGCCTCTTCTAGTGTGTTTGAGAATCACTGGTTAAACAGTGAGAGTGGTTTAGAATCAGTTAAGACCTGAGGTAAAAATCCAAGCCCTATTACTGACTAACTGTGACACTGAGCAAGACAGGGATAATTTTTCTGAGCCTTGGTTTTTGCACCTGTAAAATGGGGTTAATATCTGCTGTGTGTGGTTATTGTGCAAAATAAATGCCTGGCACATAGCAAGTGTTGTGTGCTGAGTAAATGACAGCTTTTTCAAAAGAAGCCAGAACAATAAGACAGATAGAGATACAGACGGTTGGGGCCTAGCTGAGCCCAGACCCCCACGCAGTTCTTCCTCACAGCAGGTTTAATTTAGCCTCATGCCTCCACAAATGGAGTCAAATATGCTAAAGCCAGAATGCCAAACATCTGCTGAGCCCTGTCGTCTACTGCCAGAGACTGTCTCCCAATGTAATGCAACACCAGTTTGAGTAGAAGTGATGCTGTGGTCCTCCAGCCAAAGAGGGAGAAATAAGAGAAATAGCATTGCGCGTTGATCGAAGGGTCATGGGCTCTGCACCTGATGGGCTCAGCTGCACGAAGGACTTGAAAAAGGCCCCCCTCCCAAGGTTGTGAATGACACCAGTTTGACAGGCGGGTCCGGGCTGCCTGTGGTTGGGCATCTGACTCATGCTGCTGAGAGGAAGCTCACAGGCAGTGCTCCTGGGAGAGTGGGTCTGTGAAGTTCCTTGTGTATGGAGTTAAGTTTGGGATCCCATTAGCTTTGCCTGGGAGACATGTCCAGCCTCTTCGATTTGTAATTTATTCAGCAAATTGTTGAACATTTTTGCATTTAGTTGTTGACTTCTGGAAATAAGACATGGTCCCAGCCACACGGATGTCCCAGTCTGGAGTGGCTGTTCCCTGGAGTGTCCTCTGGGTCTCTCATTTCTCCAGATGTCTCACCCATCAGAAAAGCATTCCATGGCCAGACAGGTTTGGGAAACATAATTGGACACAACGCTTGAAGAATCCTAGTATACATTAGCATTTTAAACCTTTAAGATGTCCCATAGTAAAGAAAAAAAAAGGAAAAATAACTCTCCCATTGTGTTTCCAAGGTTTATTTAAACATGACATCTTTTTATAACACTTCTTAACATCTGGAACTGGTGTTCCCTGCTGTTCTAGAAGAAATAAGTCAGAACATGATGGACATTTTCCAAACTGAGATTTATATACAAAACTATCCAAAAATTACATACTTCATCTACAGAGGCACATTTGTATACTGGCTTCAGAACCCTTGAGATCTGGTTTCATTTCAAAAACTTCCTGAAAGAGAGATTGAAAACTGCAATGGTTGTGTAACCAGCCGGGTTAGGTAAGTAGGAGAGGCTGGCTGGGTGGGAGTTCATCTGAAACCCCTGACAAATTGTTGGGTGTGCTGGTGACCTGGAAACTCCCATCCCGCAGCTCTGGTTGGTCACTGCAACGTGACGGGCATATGAGTTAGACCAATGAGAGCTTTAAGGTTCTTAGGAGAACACGGAAATCTGTATTTTTTTAAACATGAAATTTCACAACTTTAATGTTACTTGAAATTTATAAAACACTGTTCTGGCCAAGCAAAAACAAAACAACAACAACAACAACACACATCTATAGGCCAGGTCTGCAGATGAGCTACTGGGTTGTGACCCGGCCCTGGGGAGATGCGGTTTTGAACTGTACTCGGATTAGTAAAATGTATAAAACCAAAGGATCCGTGAGTCCGTGAGGCAAGTGCCAGGCTAGGTCATTAGGTTGGGAAGCCACCCTCCACGCACCGGGGATTCTCCACAGTCATCTTTCGTGGCTCATTAGTAGCAGCTCCGGCTCAGCTGATGACGGCTTCTTCCCCGCTGCAATGATTGTTTGGCTTCCAGGATGGCACTAGGTTTCGGTTAATTTCCTACGTCTTCGATCTCCTTGCTGTTCTTACTTTTACCCCCAAGTTTGGAAATGTTGGCAAGTGCCAGGGAGCAGGCCTTCACCTGCTTTCTTCTTTATTTATACTCACTTCCGTACAGCTCTCGCATAGCCTCGTGGTGCTAAGTGCCATCTATGTGCCAAGAATGTGCATATTTGTATTTCAAACCCAATTCTCATTCCTGAACTCTCATTCCTGAACTCTTGTATATCCAAGTTTCATGTCATCTCTAGTTCAGTAGATCTTGAACCCCAGCAGATCCAAAGCAGGAATCCTGATGTCCCAACCCCCAAATCTTCTCCACAAACCGCCTTCCTCGTCATGATGAGGGTCTTGGCAGTGGCTGTGCTGCATGTATGGCTAACGCCCTCACTTTCTTCACGTCCTGAATTAAATGTTCCCTCCTCAAGGAGGCCTATCCTGACCACCCCATTTTAGATTGTGCACCCCATCTTTGGTACCTCTGATTCCTCCCACCCTGATTTATGTTTTTTGAACAGTACTTATCTTCTAACATACAGCACATTCTTATTTATTATGTTTATTATTCAGCATCTGCCTCCCACTCTAGAATGTAAATTCCACAAGGTTTGATGAGACTTGTCTGTTTTATTTATTGCTATACCCTTAAATGCAATATCAGTTACATAGGAGATGCTCAGAAAATATTTGTTGAATAAATAAATGCCAATTGTCACTTGGCAGACAATTCAAGAGAAGATGTGCTAAAACTCAAGCTTGTCATAAAAGTTCATGTGTTAATTGTCCACTGATTGCATTGAACCGCACACTTCTGTGTTTTAAAAAAAGAATCTCTTGATCTTTTCCGATCCGCCATGTGTGGTGAAACCACCGCAAAGATGCAGATTTTTGTGAAAACCCTTACTAGGAAAACAATCACCCTCGAGGTTGAACCCTCGGATACAATAGAAAATATAAAGACAAAGATCCAGGATAAGGAAGGAATTGCTCCTGGTTAGCAAAGACTGAGCTTTGCTGGCAAGCAAGTGGAAGCTGGATGCACTTTGTCTGACTACAACATTCCAAAGGAGTCCGCTCTTCATCTTGTGTTGAGACTTCATGGTGGTGTTAAGAAAAGGAAGAAGTCTTACATCACTCCCAAGAAGAAAAAGTGCAAGAGAAAGAAGGTGAAGCTGGCTGTCCTGAAATACTACCTATCAGATGGATGAGAATGGCAAAATCAGTCACCTTTGTCGGAAGTGCCCTTCATGTAACTATGGTGCTGGAGGTTTTGTGGACAGCCACGTTGACACACTTTATTGTGGCAAATGTCGTCTGACCTGTTGATTCAACAAACCAGAAGACCAGTAATTGTATATGAGTTGATAAAAGACATGAACTAACAACAACAGAAAGGAATGTCTTCCAAATGTATTTGGTAGATGGAAACACTATTACAGTAGGGGAAGGTTTTAAGAAATAACACACACACACACTCACACACACACTCACTCACTTTTTTTCTAATCAAGAGTTTCTCATTTTGTTCCATAGACCAAATATTCCAGTGGACATCTGACTGTTTAAACATTCTACCAGCTTTCTGCCAGGGTTCCAGATTAAAAAAGAAATAATAAAAAGTTACTGCAGACATCTTCCTCAGTTGAATAGCTCATTTCCCAGTGTGTTGCGAATCTCCAGCTTTGCCCCAAAGATAGTAGTTTTAAAACTTCCACACTGCATTTCCTTTGTGTATCAAAGGCGAAGTCATTCTAAAAATTATTAGTCATGTTCTTTGTCATGCAAAAACGCATAAGTGATGTTTTTAATAATGCAAGTCATTAGGAAGTGGATGGCCTGAATTCATTGTGCCTGTTTCTAACCCGCTTTAGGGAAGACGTTTTCTCTGCACATGGGCGTAACCCCTTGAAGCCTGCATGAATCTTTCCTCCGATTTTTCCATATAGGGTTGAACTTGTGTTTCATTTCGAGACGCTGAGCCAAAGCTGCAGATTTTCAAGTCCCTTCCTTCTAGACAGAAAGGTTTTCTAAAAGGACAGATTTACTGTTAAGGAACAACCTCTTTTGGTACGAGTTGCTTTGGAGGAAAATACAAGTTCTAAAATTTCTTTCAAGTATGACTGTCAGTCCTTTGTTCAAAATGATGTAGGGGTAGGTTCATTGGACAGGTGATATTATAGGAGTTAAGATTCCTTTCAGAATTGAGGCCAGCCTGGAAATGATCACATGGTGCATGGCTAGCAGAGCCCTGGCCCAGGTGCCCCTACCTGTCCGATGCCCAAACAGTCATCACTGATATCCCTGAGTCTCACATCTTTTGGTGGTCCAGGCAGCCACCACCAATCAATTTGAGTTGGCATGTGAAATTCCAGTGGTGGATAAAATAAAAGAAGTTCAGAAAGTGTTTTTAAAAGATGGATGGCAGTGTCAGGTGAACAATCCCATGGAGTCTGGACTCTAGGCCAAATTTTAGGTGCTTCTGGTGGTTGCTGCGATTTCACTAGCCTTCCTAAATTACAAAGTTCAGGTTCCTGTTTCGGCTTTTGACCAATATCTGGTGGCCCTCTCTGGGATGTCTCAAACCTTCATTAATGGTTTTGGAACAAAAGACTTTGTTATAGGAACTTCATGTTGGCCTGTGACCACTGGGCTTTGAACATCCTGGCTGCATACAACAAGCGTCTGTGTTCCAGCCTCCTTAAGTGATTTGACATATTCTGAGTTTTGTTCAGAAGAACTAGGTGGCCTGTAGCTTTAATTTCTTTTCCATATAATAACAGTCTTTGTTCTAGTTTAAGAGAGTCCCAGCCTGTGAAGTAGTTATATAATGGGGAAAAGGAAAAGAAGGCCTGGGAGCATAATAGCTGCCCAGAGAGAGGAAAACACGCTGCAGCTTTCTCAGACTCCAGACCTGTAGTGCTTCTGTGCTGCTGGAAGAAAGTGATGCTTATTTTTCCTTCTCATTTTCAGAGGAGAGACATGAAAGGATCAAAAGAATGGATTTCTCTGGATGCTAGTGTGGCCTGATTAGGTTGGAACTAGCCTTTTTCTCTCTTCACTGAGAGAAGCAGAGACCATCTGCAGAAATTATTTAAATTTGTGTGCCTTCCAGGGAAGCTGTTTTATTTGCCACTGTATTTATTGCAGCACTGGGGAGCTTGACAGTCATTCCAAACTTTTGCTGGAATAGCAGGAGCATTGCCAGTGGCCATTAGATTAACAAAAGGAAAACTTAATTTTCCTCCAGCTGAAAGTTAACACCTTGGATTAATTAAAAAGCAAATGGCATCAGGGCCCCTGGACTTTCTTCTGGGGTCCCTTCTGCAGGGACCTGAGGACTGCAGTGAAGCTTCTCAGCTTATGGGGAGTTGGATGTTTCATCAGGATTACAGTAATTTATAATGTAATTTGCCCAATGTGAATAGAATGGAAACCAGTGGGGTCTAAATTCTCTCTTGCTCCATGAAGAAGGGATTGTCACTGCTGTTTGTTTTGGAGGAAAGGGAGGGGGGAGATACGTCCACATGGGGCCTCGCGATGCATTCTGACTGCCGCAGTTTCACATCCCAGGTGCCCCATTTACTAGCGGCTTGACCTTGGACAAGCTACTTCATCTCCCAGAAACTCTATTTCTCATCAAAAAGTGAGGATAAATAATAGACCTCACTAGCCACAAGGCCCTCAGTACGTAAGAAGCGCTTACTAGGTGGTGGTCATCACGGTTGGCATGTTTACGGAGTGGGTGTGGCCGGCGTGCTTAGGCCCTTCGGGACAGTAGTGATCTTACAGACACGCAGACAGAATTATCCATTATTACTTGGTGTTCGGGACCAATATTAATATTCAAAGCCACTGTTTTAATTACGCTTTTACTGAATATAGATAGTTTTGTTTGGAGGGCCTGATTTGAAAAAGAGCATACCAAAATATAACAAATTACGTAATTGCCATTTGTCATCTATACATTTTGCTTATTCTTTCCTGTGCTTTAGAAATGTTAACTACTTCCTTTTTCCCTTCCTTTTTTTTTTATTTGTATTTTTTTTATTCCATAAACTATAAATTTGGCTTCTTCTGGATTCTTTTGCTTGGTGTTTAAAACTGTTTACTCTGCTGTCCCAGTCAGCTTTTCCTACCTCGGCCCATGGACCACAAAGTACCCTGGCCACACTGACATTCTCGCTGTTTTTCAAACCATCAAAGATTTTTATGTTCTTTGCTTTGGAGCCTTAGACTTCCTCTGTCCTTAAAAGCTTTTCTCCCTTCTGAATCTGGACAACTCTTTGTTTTATTCAGCCCCACCTCAAATATCTCTCTCTTCCTCTCTGAAGCTTTCCTCTAATCTCAGTCCCCATCGTCGCCCCATCTTTCTTTAAAAGAACAGTTCATTTCTCCTTCCATTCTATTGCCTTTCAGTGTTGTGTACAGCGATAGCAATGTCATTAAGGTAGTTATTAATTGATGGGACAAAATCATTACTACAATTTCTAGAATGTTACCGTGTGCCAGGCATTGTGTGAAGAATGTACTTGCCTCATCTCATTTAAACTTTGCAACAACTTCCTGAGGTGAAAACTGCGACTTAACTGTATTTGGCAAATGAGGAAACTGACTCCCAAATATACTTGGTACAGCCCCAGAGCCACACGTGGTAGAGCGAGGGCTAGAATATGGGCCAATTTGTCTCGAAAGTCCATGCTTCCCAAACACATGCTATCCTTCCCAGCTGTTGCCCGGACAAATTCTACATGATTATAATTTATGCTCATGGCTTCCTCCTTTTTAAACTGTGAGTCCTCAGGTCCAGGACCATGGCTCATTTGTCATTCCATTTCCCAGGCCTGCTAGCTGGTGGGCACCCAGAACGTGTTAGAGAAGAACCGGATTCACGCCTGTATGGCCTGGCAAAAACATGATTGAGGACAATGGCCCCCTAGACTCTGAAATATGACACAGTCCCATCAATGACATCAGTTTGTGTGCCCAACAGACAGTGACTAATGATTCTCAGTCTCCTTGAGCGCATTAAGACACGATTATATTCTGTTAGCTCAGCTCTCCTGCCTTCTAAATTAGAGTGGTGAGCGTGATTTCTCTGCTCCAGTCACGTTCTGGTGCAGCAGATTCCATTCAACCTCCTGACACCAATTTGCGTGATATTTCAGCATTTAGCACGCAGACAGGAAAATGGTATTCCCGCCTGTGCGTCCTCGAGGCAGACAGCCCATTTGCAGGTTTAGCCATGCGATGTGCACCCTCCCCAAGTCGAGTGGACTCTATTGGAATTCACCTCCTGAAATTCACTCATTAAGCTCTCCCATGATCCATCACTATGAACCTGATTATCACAGTGTTGTCTTTTACCATTGTTAATCTTTGGAGATTGATGCTCTCTGGTGCTTCTGACTGACTCACATGATTTCAGCTATTAATCTTTATCTCAATCAAATTATTTACTGTTTTAACTTGGAAGGTCTTGTGCTGCCTTTCAGGTTGAATCTTATCAGTGCTGATGGCTTCATACTGAAAGCTGTTTTTAAAAATCCCACAAATTTTTTGGTTTGCTAACAAATTCTACTCCCAAGAATTCCTAAGCAATGTTATTTTTGAGCCCCTTTCCAAACACTGCATTTTGTCCCCCTTTTTTCCTATTCTCCTCCTTCATGCGGCCAATTAATTATAGTACCTGAGAAATGACCTTCAAAAAGTTTCCAATCAGATGTCTAATTCACAGGAGACTACTGTGGTGGGCATAAGAATTTTCCTTGCAGAGGTCCTACTACAAAGACTATAACTGACTTAGGGTCCCATATGCTGCCATTTGAAATCCATCCCAGGCTTGCACCAAGATGATACTCCTATGGGCTGCTTCTGGCTAAAACAAAAGTGTGGGAGATACTAAGGCAGACCCATTCCTGGAAGACAAGACATTCGTTAACCAATTTGGGTTCTAAGACTCCCCTGTGATTTTTTTGACTGAAGAGCGACCTAGATCGCTTCCACCCAACCTTCTCTCCTTGTCTACTTCACTGCGGTCAGATGGCAGCATAACCTGGTGACCCTCTGTACAGGCCCAGTTTCCCACTGAAGACCTAGACTAACACAGCTCCCATTCCACCTCTGTCCAGTAAAAGACCTGGCAACACATGGAGAATTTAAGGGGAAATGATATTGGAGGGATGAGAGCCATAGGCAAATTGGAAACCAATATTCTCTCAAAGAGAAAACTAAACCAGTAGAACCACTAGTGGAATGAAACTGAAATAGCTAGTTTCTAAGATAGGGCATGTGGCGTTTGTTATTTCAAGGACTAAGTAGATGCAACATTGCCTAATTAACGTAGTTAGATTTAATATATTCATTAGAACATATTCACATGCTTCTCAAACAATTGGAAGTCAAAGATGGGGAAAAGACATGACAAATATTATAAAACAGGAAGGATGTAATTATGTACTCTGAATTATGCTACAGATAACCATGTGTTTTTGACTCTGCATCCGGAAACTGGGTGAAGTTTTTTAAAATTAAGAATGTAAACTACTTTCAGACTTGTATGATAATAAAGGAGATGGGAATAATATTCATTAAGAAGACAAAGTTTCAAGAAACAAACTAACCTTATTTCATGATTTTTTTATTTTTTATTTTTTTATTTTGGAAAACTTCAAGATTTTGTTGGCAGTTACTAGTGGTGATATTTTAATGTAATTTTTTTTATTAGTTTCAGGTGTACAAAACAACATAATGAGCAGACATTTACACCCCTTACAAAGTGATAACCCCAACAGGTCTGCTACCCATCTGACACGGTACAGAGCTATTACACTACCATTGACTATATTCCCTATGCTGTACTTTATATCCCGTGACTATATATATATATATATATATATATATATATATATATATCGTGACTATATATATATATATATATATATACACACACACACACACACATACATACACACACACACACACACACACACACATAGTAATTATAGTTGACATTCAATATTATTTTATATTAGTTTCAGATGTACAGCACAGTGATTAGGCATTTACATAATTTATGAAGTGATCCCCCAATAAGTCTAGTGCTCATCTGACAGCATACATAGTTTTTACATTATTTATTGTATTCCCCATATTGTGTTTCACATCCCAGTGACTATTTTGTGACTACCAATTTGTACTTCCTAATCTCTTTACCTTTCTCATCTAACCCCCCTCCCATCTGGCAACCATCAGTTTGTTCTCTGTACCTATGAGTCTATTTCTGTTTTGTTCGTTTATTCTGTTTCATAGATTCCACATATAAGTGAGATCATATGGTATTTTTCTTTCTCAGTTTGACTTATTTCATTTAGCTTAATAACTTCTGGGTCCACCCATGTTGTCGCAAATGGTTAAGATTTTGTTCTTTTCTATGGTAGGGTAATATTCCATTGTATAAGTGTACCACAATTTCTTTATCCAATCATCTATTGATGGGCATTTCAGTTGTTTCCATATTTTGACTATTGTGAATAGTGCTACAGTAACATAGGGGTGATTTTTTTTTTAATTAGTGTTTTGAATTTCTTTGGATAAATACCCAAGAGTAGAATTGTTGGGTCATAAGGTAGTTTTGAAAAAAATTTTGAGGAACCTCTATACTGTTTTCCATAGTGGCTGCACCAATTTGCAATCCCACCAACAGTGCACGAGGGTTCCCTTTTCTCCACATCCTCATCAATATTTGTTTGTTGATTTATTGATGATAGCCACTCTAACAGATGTGAGGTGATATCTCATTGTGGTTTTAATTTGCATTTCTTGGATGATTAGTTGACATTGAACATCTTTTCATATGTCTGTTGGCCATCTGTATCAGCTCTTTGGAGAAATGTCTATTCAGGTTCTCTGCACATTTTTAAATTAGATTGTTTGTTTTTTTGATGTTGAAGTGTATGAGTTTTTTTTTTTTTTTTATAGCTTTTGGCTATTAACTCTTTGGCTATTAACTCTTTATCAGATGTATCATTGGCAAATATATTGTCCCATTCACAGGATGTCTTTTTGTTTTGTTGATGTTTTCCTTTGCTGTGAAAAAACTTTTTTAGTTTGAAATAGTCCATTTGTTTATTTTTTCTTTTGTTTCCCTTGCCCGAGGAGATAGTCAAAATATTACTAAGGGTAATGTCTGAAAGTGTACTTCCAATATTTTCTTCTAACAGTCTTATAATTTCAGGTCTTACATTTAAGTCTTTAATCCATTTTCCAGTTTATACTTTTATTTATTGAATAGACTGTCTTCATCAGAGTGTAAATTCTTGCTTCCATTTTCATAGAGAAGACGCTTGATATGATTGCAACCTTCTTAAATTTATTGAGACTTTTTTTGTGGTCTAACATGTGGTCTATCTTGGAAAATGTTCCATATAATCTTGAAAAAAATGTATATTCTGCTGCTTTGGGATAAAATTCTCTAAGAATATCAATTAAAGCCATCTGGCCTAGTGTCTCATTTAAGGCCAGTGTTTCTGTGTTCATTTTCTGTCTGGAAAATCTTCCTGTTGGTGTCAGTGGGGTGTGAAAATCCCCTACTATGATTGTGTTACTGTTGATCTCTTCCTGTATGTCTGTCAATATTTATTTGTTTTATATATTTAATTGCACCTATGTTGGGTGCGTACATGTTTACTAAGGTGATGTCTTCTTGTTGGAGTGATCCCTTTATTATTATATAGTGTCCTTCTTTGTCTTTTAGTATAGTCTTCATTATAAAGTCTATTTTTTCTTATATAAGTATTACTACTCCAGCTTTTTTTTTCTCATTTCCATTTGCATGAAATATCTTTTTCTCTTGCTTTACTTTCAGTCTGCATGTGTCTTTCGATCTGAGGTGGATCTCTTGTAGACAGCATATGCATGAGTGGTGTTTCCTATCCATAGCTACTCTATGTCTTTTCATTGGAACACTTAATCCATTTACATTTAAAGTGATTATTAATTGCTACATATTTATTGCCATTTTATTATTCATATTGTTGATCTTCATTTGTTTGTTTTCTTCTGCTAAAGAAGTCTTTTTAACATTGCTTGTAATACTGGCTTGGTGGTAATAATTCCTTTAGCTTTTTCCTGTCTGGCACACTCTTTTATCTCTCCTTCAATTTTATATGGTAGCCTTGTTGGGTAGAGTAGTCCTGGTTGTAGGCCCTTGTTTTTCATTACTTTGAATATCTCCTCTGGCGTGCAAAATTTCTGTTGAGAAATTCCCTTATCGTCTCATGGGAGCTCCCTTGTAAGTAACTAGTTGTCTTTCTCTTGCTGCTCTTAGAATTCTGTCTTTGTCTTTAACCTTTGTCATGCTAATTATGATGTGTCTTGAGGTGGGTCTGTTTGGGTTCATCTTGTTTGGGACTCTCTGCACTCCCTGGGCTTGTATGTCTATTTGCTTCGCCATATTTGGGGAATTTTCAGTCATTATGTCTTCAAATAAGTTCTTGATCCCTTGTTCCATCTCTTTTCCTGGTACTCTTGTAATGGTAATACTGTTATGCTTGATGTCCCACAAGTCCCTTAATTTTTTAAAATTATTTTATTGTTGTTGTTCTGGTTGTGTTTTCTTCAACCTTGTCTTCTAAATTGCTGTTTTGATCCTCTGCTTCATATACTCTGCTGTGGATTCCTTCTAGTGTGTTTCAGTTATTCTTTATTTCTGATTAGTTCTTTTTTATCGTTTCTATGTTCTTTTTTACGCATATTATCTTTTTTATTGAAATTCTCACTACGTTCCTTAAGCATCCCTATAACCAGTGTTTTAAACTCTGTCTCTGGGAGGTTGCTTGCCTCCATTTCATTTAGTTCTATTGGAGGTTTCTGGAGGTTTCTCCTGTTCTTTTATTTGGGAAATGTGTCTTTATTCCCTCATTCCAGCTGCCTCTCTGTTTGCTTCTAGTTATTAGCTAGATCTCCTAGGTTTCTCAGTCTTCGCTGGGTGGCTTTATGTAGTAGATGTCCTGTGTGGTCCAATGGTGCAATCTTTCTAATCTCCTATGTATGTATTCCAGGAGTGTACCTTGAGTGTATTGTGATTATTCTCCTGTTGTAGTTTGTCTTTGATTGCTTGTGGTACATCAGTGGGTGGGATTGACTCCTACGCTGACTCACTGTGAGGTTTACCTACACCCACAGTGTATGAGTTGCTATGTGGGAACCGACACCACAGAGAAGGCTTCACCTTCACAGGCTCTTGTGCCTGGGAACCCCCCCCCCCCACTCCTTTGGGTTTTCCATTTGTGGGGCTAACCAGGTAGTGTTCTGGTGTGGTCTGAAGCTGGCCTCTGAGTGTGTTGTCTCTGGTGTCTCTTGGGAGGTGCTCCCATGCAGGGCAATTTCAGCCTTGCCTGTGACCAGGCCAGAGCTACCGGGTAGGAGCTACAAAGCTATAAGTGGTTGGTTGCTGCCTGCACTGGACCTGGAGGCATGTACAGTCAGCCTTGCTGTGAAGCAAGTCAGGCGGCCACCAGTATTGGGCCTGGGGCAGCTTAGCTAAAGGCCCAGGGCCCCTGAGCCTGCTGGCTTGCCCATAAGGCTCAGCCGCTAAAAGAGCCTCTTTAGGTACATGGGCAAGTTTGGTTAACCTGGTGTTGAGAGTGCCTCTGGGGATCCAGCACTAATTGGTCGGGATGGGGTTCCATTTAGCTATCGGGTGTGGGCAATTGGGTGTTTTTACAAAGTTAATGCAGTTTTAGATCCTGGTACTGGTGCTGGGCCTGTGACCATTTCACAGAAATACCTATAGAACATTGTGGCCAGCCTCCACTCATCTCAGTCCCTCAGGTCCCTGAGAGTTGTCCAAGAGAGGCTGTGGCACAGGTTGTGAGTCACTGCCCACTATCAACAGTTCTTTGGACTGCCGTCGGCTGTCTGCTATTGTAAAAGGCTTCCACAGCTTGTGGGGTGGGGCCAATCACTCAGATGAGAGTTCTCCCAGCAATACAGCACTAGCTTTGCAGGCAGAGACCCAGGGCTCACCAAGGTTGTACGCATGCACAGATTGTACCAGACAAATGCGGATTCAGATTTGGGCCTTTGGGGGAGGGTTCAGCATAGAAAAACGGCTCCCTCCTATAGGCTACATGTGAGGCAGGCTCCATACAGGGATATTGGCCGCTCTCCCTCTAGCCCTCACCCTGAACCCATACAACTCAAGTCTTTCCTCTTATGTCTCTGGTGCCTCTTGAGTTGCTGCCCCTCCACCGGAGACCAGGTGAATGTTTGCAAGCAAGTGAGTCTGTGTGCATTCTCTCTAAGTGGGCGTCTGGGTTTCTAGACACCTTCCATCTTACTGGGACAGGCAGGCAGAGTCCTCGCTGGTTTTTCACTCCCAGATCTTGTGGGAACTCCTCTTCCCGGCATAGGACCCCTAGGCTGAGGGGCCTGGTGTGGGGCTAGGACCCGTCCCTCTGCAGGGTAGACGGCTGCCACTGAAATGACTCTCCTGGTGTTCAACCATCCTCTGTGGGTTTGGGGTCAGCCAGTTTTGCATCTCTGCCACTCCTACAAGTCTTGATGTGGACTCTTCTTTACATCCTTAGTTACAGGGATTTTGTTTAGCTAGTCTTTCGATGATTCTTGTGGTTACCTGTTCTAATAATTTATTTGTAATTTTGATGTGATCCTAGGAGGCAGTAGGCATAGCATTTACCTAATCCACCATTTGGGACCCAAATCCCTCCTGGTAGTTTTAGACGATACATTTCTAGGAGAGTCGATATTTTCTGTTTCTTTTCCTCCTCCTCGTTTTTGGTGGGGAGGGGCCTGGGAAATGATAGTTTCAGTCAATTAAGTGGCCTATAGGTGCATGAAGATGCATGTTTTCAAAAGGTGAGTTTGAAACTCCAAAGCTGTTACTGGAAAAGTGTAAGTATTTGAAAGCCAGTACTAAAAGACTATTAGTACACGTAGTGATGACTTAGATCTATAATTCTTGAGATTTATGAAACACACAATTGTCACATTTACCTTGCTCTGTCTAAGCCTATCTTCCCTAACTTCAGAGTAGAAAATGGAGCCAATACTCCCCATTTCACAGATGAGGAAATTGAGGCTTGGAGAAGTTATAACTCACTCAGGATCACGCAGTGTATAGGTAGTGCTAAAACTGGATGAAACCCCATGGTTGTGACTTACTCTGCCCAGTATTTGTAGTATGGTCTTCCCAACCATACTTATTCCCAAGTATAACAAGTATAACAAGCACAGGTTGTACATTCTGATGGATTTTGGCTGTGTGAGTTGGGGAAACTGCTGACTCTCTGAACTTCAGCCTCCTTGCCTTTTCTATATTTTGTTGAGCTACAGTATGTGACAGTGTTAGGTGGCAGAATCATAGTAGAGAGAAATCAGTAAAGCAGACCATTTAACTGTTGTTATAAACTAATAACATTGATTTCAAATATTTACCCCCAATTCCTTCCCAATGGGTGAGTTGTCTTTATGTCTTTTAAAGGGACACATAATATTCTAGCAAAAATGAATTCAATTCAACAAATATTTATGGAGCAAATTCTGCATAACAAGCATTGGGTTAAATGTAGTAGATAAATAGGTAAAATAGATGCCACCAGCCTCCCTGGAGCTCATGGTCAGGTAACATATTTCTTATATCATCGTCCTCAGTCATGTCTGAGCTAGTTAAAAATGCAGATTCATGAGGCCCATCCCAGGCTCACTGCATCAGAATCATTAGGGGTGGGGAGTGGGGCCTAGAAACGTAGATTCTAAAAACAGAGAAGGGATTATGTTCTCACTCACAAACACGTCATTCAAAACCACCACAATATCTAATCAGTTTTCCCCATTTGAATGACTTGCATTAATTATTTAAACAGATTATTTGAAAATATATGGCCATGACCCAGGAGGAGGCCATGACTGAGACAAGGAAAAATGTTACGACATAATGGTTCTAAACACAAGTATGAGTGTGTTCTCCTCCCCGCTGCTTTGCCTGTTGGGGACTAGCTCAGTGCAAGGTTGATCTGATAGAGCCTTGACTGAGGAGGAAGGGAACTTGGAACCCAATTTCCAGTCAGCCAGGGATTCGTACTCGCTCTCTGACTCTGTCCCCATTTGTGCAGTCAGGCAGGATGGCCTGGTGAGTGTGACGTACCCTTCCATGTGAAATACCCTTCCAGTGAACATGCAAAATCCAGCAGGGAACCTCAACTTGTTGTCTGCTGAAGATTCATATTAAATAGTATTTCCTGTCTGTAAAGCCAAAACCATACATCACAGAATGATTCCAGAATGTTCAAAATGATCAAAATTCAAGATGCTCATCTGTTGGCCAGTTAAATATATAGAAATGGAATTTATGAAAGCATAATCCCAGGTGCCTTCCAGAAAGTATGGATTTCATGGAATTATTCATTCAAGCATATTCATGGCGTTTCTTCTATATTTCAGGCACTATGCTGAGTATCGGCATTGTTTAGGGATGGGCTCTGTTAGCATAATTCTGCAGATGAGCCCAAGTCTCCTGCTAGCATTCCTCTTTCTCCTGTCAAAGCAGAAAGAGGTGGTTTGACTAAGCAGAGTAGTGGTGGAGAATCAGTTGAGCTCTTCTCTGCATGAAGTCCACTCCCTCAAAGGTGGAACTCACTTCCTACCAGAGGAACGAAGTGTATACGGATCCAGACTGAAAGCTTTCCATCACATTGCCTTTCAACATTTCTCGCTGCTTTTAAAAAGGCGAGAGAGAATCAGATTCGGTGACACCACTTCTAATGGAGTCTTTACCTTTGATGGTTTGAAGGAGAAATCACTGTATGTGCTTGTTACGGAAATGCTGTCTCATAATGTCAGTTGGCTTTTTTCCCGTCACAGACAGGGATTCATATACAGCACTGATTCTGGGCCCTGGAGCAGATGGACAGGTCGCTCTCAGGAGGTCATTTGAGGCAGCTGACAATTTCCAGTGATGGTTCCCTTCTTGTGGTGGTTGGTGTCCATCGCAGGCCCTCTGAAGCCCTGGATTTTATCAGGCTGGCATCTCGCTGCCTTCCCACCTCTTCCAGGCAGCACATGGCATTACAGGAAAGTCAGGCAGTGGTCCTAACTAATCGGGCTAACCTATGACACAAGTGAATAACCGATCCGTTACTGTGGGGTTGATTCTCTCTCCAGCCACCAAGGAAGGACCCTCCCACTGCGCCCACTGAGACTCTGGGAGAGTTGATCAACTTTGCCTTGTTGTCATATTCTCTTTCAAAGTTAACATTTAATACATTTATCAATACTGATTACCAAATTATTTCAGGCTTTCTGAAAAAAGGCTTAGAAAATACAGGCAAGCATAAAGAAGAAAAACAGCATTCCTCTTTTCATTTTTCTATTGCAAATATGTTATATATACTTCTCTCTCTCTCTCTCTCTCTCTTTTTTTTTTTTTCCTGAAGCAAGAATTGTATTGCAGGTAACATACTGTTATTACTTTTCACTCAACACTATATTAGGGGTATTTCCCCTGCCTTTAAATCTTCTTTTAAAATAAGAGTTTTAGAACTGCACATTACTCTTTAGGATTTATGTGCCAAACCCTATTTAATCACTCTCTAGTGTTAGATGTTTGGAGTATTTTTCCTCTTATAACTTTTGTCTACTATTCTATCAGGACTATACTTGCATTCAACTTTTCTGCACATCTGTGATATTTTTTCCCCTTAGGATAAATACTTCAAAGTGAAATTGCTGGCTTAATCAGGCTATTTTAAAATTTTATGGGCTTGCATCACCTACTACCTAGGGAAGACCTGGATTAAATTCACCAGCACACTGCAAGCGGTGGTGGTTCATAATCTTGGTTAATTTGATAGGTTAAAATGGGTATCTACTTGTTACAAAAGTTTTCATTGGTTTGATAACTATGAATGTTGAAGTGTTTTCCTCATAGGTTGGCCGGATTTTTGTGTTTTCCTTTATTATTATTTTTTCATTTTATGTTTATTAATACTGTTGGTTTATGTATTGTCCACTGTCGTTAAAGCATCTTTTTATTATCTTGTAAACTCTTTATTAACATAATTGTTCACAGGCTTTTGTCTGATGTTCATATTTTAACGATAAAATTTTTACTTTATTTTTGTGAGGCAAATGTTTCTAAAATCTTTTCACAGTCTTTTCCTTTGCTGTCTGATTAATTTATATTGAGAATGAGTAAATGCAAACTACACTCCCCTTTAGTTCTTATATGAGTCAATTTTTTAAACTTATTGAACTTACCTGGAATTTATTATATTTTGATGTTTAAGGGACGTAGGTATTTATTATTTTGCAGGGGGGAGGGATCTAAGTACCATTTATGAAATAGCTCCTCCACTTATTTAAATGCCCTCTTTGGTCTGTATTGACTATGTACATATTTTAAAATTTAAATCACTTTCTATTCTTTTCCACCCACCTACTCTTAGGTCAATGCACTCGTTTCAGTTACTGTAAATTTTAAATTTATTTTAATACCTAGCACTTTACATTCCCTGGATTTCTCTTTTAATTTGGAAATTATCCTTCATTTCTACTTTTCTTTCTGCTTTTTAATATGTGAGTTTTCCCCTTTGATTATTCAGATGAATTATTGCTGTAAATGTTCCTTGGATGTTTAAGCCTACCTTTCCGGCTAACTTGTTCTCAGGTTTCCCTCCTTACACAGGCTTCCACTTCAGACCACAAGCCTCCATGGAGTGCCAGTTAGTACCTACTGACACCAGACCCCGGTCACTGTTAACCGCTGCTCTTCCCCTCCCTGTGCCTCCTGTTGTTACTTCTACCCTTCTCCTTCCCTCTAATTGTGTGATTGTTTCTCAACATATTACAGAGAAATAGCTCAGGCTCTTGGGTGGGGAAGTTATACTTTCCAAGCTAAAACTGCTTGTATTTCTTTTTTCATCCTATGGGATTTGCCAAAGTACCTACATGTTCACGAACTTTCTCTAACGACCTGGAAAAATATCAGTGTGAGCAGTAATCTCAAACTGTAATTTGCTTTGGAGTTCCATTTGTTTTTGGTGGAGAGAAACGAGTACTGTTCTCCCAGATTTGCTTCCCTGACAACAGCTCGGTGTTCTGTGGTAGAAACTACTACCTCCTTGACTATAGGGATCATATATGTAGAAACTGTGTTTCTCTCGTGTTTTCCTGCACACGTTGATGATAAGTTTTACATCAAAATCAAAATCAAATGTCATATTGTGTCATGCTGTTGAAGGTCTTTAATGAATGAAGAAGTTAGCATACATGTTTTGCAAGTAAGTTCCACCCCATTAGTTTCACATTTGCCCTGTCACTTGTTCTTTCCAGTGACAGTTCTTTCAACCCACAGTATCTGTCTCTGCTCTTTTCTATATGTAATCTCGAAATCTTCTAAGAGACAGTGAAGCACCATGGGTAAGAGAAAGAGCCCGCGAACTTCTTCTGTACAAGGCAGATAGTAAACATTTTTGGCTTCATGAGCCGTGAGTCTATTGCAGCTCCCACCTCGGTTCTCAGAGTGAAATAATCAAAGGTAATATGTAAACCCATGAGCATGGCTGTTTTCCTGTAGAACTTTATTTACAAAAATAGATGACAAGCCGTGTTTGGCCTGTGGCACGTGGTTTGGTGACCCCTGGTTCTGATGGCAGGCCTGGAGCCAAGGTTACGTGGGAATGAATATCCGTTCACCGCTTTCGAGGTGTGCGATTTTTAACTCCTTTGTGCCTCAAAATCGGGGCATCCATAAATGAGGATGATTACAGAATCTACTTTAAAGGATCATTTTGAGGATTGAAGGGATTGGTGCAGATAAAGCTTTTAGAATCTATGTGCCTGGAACATAATAAGCCCCAAACCAAGTGTTAAATTCTGTACTACATAGATCATTGATAAATTCATCCCCAGAAGAACATTTTCAACTAGTTTTAAACATGTTATGAATGCACATTTGCCTATCTTTTAATTTCTGTTGTTTAGGCCTTGGGTCCTCCTCTATCCTTCCCCAATATAAAATCTTTAAGGAAATTCTAGTGGAAAAGTCTAATTGCTGCCTGCCCTGTTGTTTTATTTCCGGAAGGTAAACTTGCAGTGACAACAGTGGATCTTCACAGGATACTTTGTAACACAGAAAACAAGGCTTGCTTTGTTATTGCCACTGAGCTGCTCTTTGCGTGTGTTTCTTTTCACAGGGTTTGCCAGTCAAGATCTATTTACTCCATGGTTTCTTGGCTAATTATTTCCAGTATGGCACTGATTGAGCTGTTAATAAAGTGTGAAGGTGGCTTGCAGATACGTTCTGCGTCTTAAAGAAGCCTTCCACTTCTGAAACTACAAACTGCTGTGTCCTCCAATTCCCCCAATAGTCTGGCGATAGCATCTCCAATTGTAAAATTAATCAAACTTCTCTCAGTGACAGAAATGTTAATTTAAAATTTTTGTCACAATTCCTGGGAGTGTTATTGCAGCTTCTGACTTGTAATTAATTTCTCCGTTCCTTTCTCCATCACTGGGTTAGACTCCTTTGTAATAGTGATAAATGAAATAGCTGTCTGACCTTTTTTTTTATTTAAAATAAATTACTTTACAAGAAAAAAATTACCTCTAGGTAATCAACACCTTCAGATAAACAGGGGAACATGGAACATTAGGTACTTTATTGTTTCTCTCTCCTCTCTTTTTAATTTGTGTGTCTTCAGTGATTGAAATGACAAATGGGGACAGAACAAAGTGAGTCTACTTTTATGGCTGTGTTCTCATGTGGAACTAATTTGGGCTGTGGTGTTGGTTTTTACAGGTACTGAGGAACACCAGCAAAATCAGAGTGTGGTACTAAGGAGAGATTGTAAATTAGAATACAAGAAACCCACAGGGGAAAAAAGGAAACACGATGTTCTGTTCACTTGAGCAATACTCAAGTGCCCTACTGTGAACCAGCCCCCTACTTCTCCAAGTGTGTACTACAGACCAGCCTCTGTGACACCTGGGAGCTTGTTAGAAATGCAGAATCTCAGGCCCTGCCCCAGTCCCTCTGAATCAAACAAGATCCTCATGTAACTCGCGTACATTTTAAAATTTGTAAAATGCTGGAGCCCGGACTTAGAGATGGGGTGTCTGTGGAGGTGGTTACAAGTGAGGTTCGCAAACAAACAGCAAAGCTTATTATCGCCACTACTTGTGCAAAGAATAAGAGATTCAAGTTGCATATTGGAAAGTCAGAACGTAAATAATTCAAGGTCTGGGATGAAAAGAGATACTTACAAACAGGAATTGCTTTTCTAGTCCCAGCTTTGCTGTGACTGTCAGAATTGTCTGCTTTTGAAAGGCGGGACCATTCAGCACTATCAGAGCAGGAGGCCGACACACATCTGAGTGAGTGGAAAGGATGATGGAAGCTACTAGACCCAACTGCAAAACGCCAATGCACGTGTGACAAGGATGTACAAAGCTTTTACAGAGCAAGTGGGTTTGTTTGTTTGTTTGTTTGTTTGTTTGTTTGTTTATCTAGAGTGACTATGAGAGAATGAATGAGGATTTTCTGCTTCTTGAAACTGAATGATGGGACATGGGAAAATAGTACCTGGCTGAGATGCTGGAAACAGAACAATATGTAGCTGTAGCAGCACTTACTGGCGACCCACCCACGGCAGGCCAGCCCCCATGCGTGGCACTGGAAGTACAGCCATAAAGACAAGAAAGACTCTACTCTGGGGGAACTGAGTCTGAATGTGGGGTGGGCCTGGGGGGCAGACAACTGCCTTAGTTCCTCTTTGGGCTCCTTTTATTATTTCCTTGGGGATCCGTTTCTTTTGTCATGAATCCAGTCGGTGGCTCTATACGTATTTAGCTTCTATTTTTGCCTCCAGATCTTATCACAAATAAAGCTAATAAATGGTGGTGAATTCTGGGACCACATTCATGGGAGTGGGGACAGTTTGAGTGTAATCTCCTGATGTAACTGGGACGTGCTTATTGGTTCTCGTTACCAGTTATCAAGGTAGTAAAAAAGGCTGGTTTTTAAACCTCCATCCTCAGCAGAGGGGCATGTGAATAAGGATTATCCACACAGTGCTTTTCTGGGGAAAACAAGACTGGCTTGGGATCTTTGTTGTGAAATCCTCTGTCAAAATTAATTAAGGGGCTCAGGTAATTAAAATGTGTGCATCCAGATGGCCCCCAATGGCTTGTTTCTTAATACGGGATTAGTTTTGAAATATCTGAAATACCAGTGAAAAGACTACATGAACTTTTTGGGGGGTACGACTTAAATAAAGAAGCTAAAAAAATTTTGGATCGAATTATATCTTAATGGCAGTTATGGTTAGGATGAGACCACTCCACTTTTAAACTTTGTCACGTGAGGTGTAAATCCTCAAATTGGAGCTCAGGGATGGGAGGCCTGACAGACATGTTGGTACCATTGTTAAAACCCAGCCACGTCACAAACAAACACATTCCAGGTGGCAAGGCTGGTAGGAGATAACTGCCAGCCTCCAGGTTCAACAGGAGGCACTCGCCTTGAGATCAGACTCCTCTGGCCCTTGATAAACTGAGTTATCACCAACCCACACATGCTGCTGAATGTATTATTTCAGTCACCAAATGGAGATTTAAAATGACTTTGTAACATGCTGCATTAGGTTAATTATCTTTTCAGAGTGTTTTGGAAAGACTCTATGTTCTAGTAATAAGGCTACAGGGGACCAGTTATGAATTGGCCTTTTCTTATTTATTTAGAAAATCACACATTTTTGCTTCTGTCCTGCCTTGCAGGACACCCAGTGAGTGTCTCTTGTGGCACTTTCTTCCTCTGCCAGTCCACTGTCCTGTTGAGGTGTCTCCCCTCTCAGCTCCATTCAACCCACTGCCTGTCCCAGGAGGGTGTTCTCAGCAACAACTGCCCTCAAAAAAGGTTCCCACGCGTTTCTATGATCTCGACATTTTGACAGGGACATCTTAGTTCAGCAGGGAGCCTCATGAGGGCAGAAGCAGGATCTTATTCATCAGACGATCCTAGCACCGGGCACACACTTGAGAAGTAGGCTCCAAAGGGTGTGTGTCTAAGGGGTGCTGGTGAAGTACATCCCGTCAACAGAATGTAGTAGGCACTCAGAGTTGGTGGAATGTGGGAACTGTGTGACTTCTGAGCTTAAAATTCCTTACATTTCTTTGCTTTCTACATGATATAGTCAAAACTCTCTCACATCACCTCCAAGGCCCTCTACAAAGCTCCCTCATGCCACTTCTCATGTTACTCTAGGGTTTAGCCCCACTGAGATTTCCAAGACCCTGAAGGCATCAAACTTCCTCTTGCCATTGGATGTACAAAATGCGCTTTCCTCTCCCTGGAATAGTTTTCTCCCCTCCATGCCTACTTTTCACATTCCTTCACTGATCACTTCCTCTTCCTCTTTAGCTCTCTGCTTTACTACTTGTTTGGAAAGCTTCCCTGAGTCTCCAATGCCGGTCCACACCCATGTCTGTTCCTGCAGCATCTCATACTGCCCCTACACTCCCAAATTACTTGGCAGTTTCACCTTCTGGACTGTGAACTCATTGAGGACCAATGTCACACCTGTCTTATTTATTGATTGATCCCCAGCCCATAGCTCGATGCCCTGCACAGAGCAGGCACCCATTTAATTTGTGTTGATGGAATAAATTCCCAGTTTGATTATAGGTAAGCAGATTGTCATCAGCATAGAGAACAAGGCTCCAGACCTGGTGGCTTCATTAAGCGTGGAAGAACCTTCACAGAAAGACTTGAGATTTGTATGGATTGTAGGGATTCTACCATTGTAGCAGCTGAGAAATATGCTCAGAAGGCTACCTGGAACAGTTGATATTGGGGGTCAGGACCCCCAGGCGTCTGATTTAAACAGAGCTCTAATACTCAAGGGCAAGGGGTTCTTTGAAGTCTGTGAACTCCTGATATTGAATGGAAAATCTTGTGTGTCACTGATAAAAGTTGATTATCCATCTCTGATTGTCTTCTCACCTTTCCGATGCCACTCTTCATTAAATAGGATTTCAGTTCTTGTGTTAACTGCTTCTCACCTTTTATATGGCACAAGGTACAACGAGTTGCTTATATAACTCTGTTGATAAGGGCTTCTGAATGAATTTGTCCCAGAGATCTTAGCGTATATAGAATATTTCATTTCGTTTCACCCTTTGGCATTACTGTCAGAAAATTACTTGGTAGGTACATGTGAAAATTTGTTTTAGTCAATGTGTCAAGGAATCTAAGTTTATAGAATGTCCTGGAAAATAAGAAATGCAATTGCTGGCATTTTCTGGGCATTTCTTACGTTCTGTGTATAGAGTTAGAAGTTTTTCAGAATTGTATCTCATTTGAATGCTCTTGGTAGCGTACTATTGTTGTTTCCATTTTATCAATGAGGAAATCAAGGTCCAGAGAGAGAGAGGCTTGCCTAATTTTCCCAACAGCATGTGGCTAGTGAGAATCAAAGTCAGTATTTGACCTGAAACAGTTTGTTTCTAGAACCCAATATATATTGTGGGTGACATTGTGGACTTCATTTTACAGATAAGAACACTTTGGGTCAGAGAAGTTAAGTAACTTAACCACTTGGTTAAGTTACTTGTGGTCCTTGTGGTTAGCAGAGCCAGGTATGGAACCAACTCTGATTCCGAAGTCAGTGCTGGTGACCTCACGTTCCCTGTTTCCTGGTGGTGTTTCTGGTTTGAACCAGTTCCTTAGAAAACTCACTAGGGGTTCTAGCAACAACTTCCTGCTTTAGCTGTACAAATGCTTCAGCATGGAATAGCTCCTACCTGGGAGCCACTTTCACTCCCCGTTGTCCAGGAAACAGTTATACTGTGTACTTACTTCCGAGTCCCATCACATCTGTGACTCATGTCACTTTCAGTGGGGGTTCTGATGGCAGTAGCTTTAGTAAATCGTCTTAAGAGGAGCTAGTATGGTATGAATCATCACCAGCTGTGAGTGTTGGTGGATGCATTACTAGAGCTTTTGGAAGTAATTTGCCTTGAATTCTCTGGCCATGGAATCATTCTTTGTTCTTCACTGTTATTATTAAGTACAAAGTCCTATAGCTGTAAATAGTGAAGTATGACTCTAGACTGAGGGATCTTTTAAAAAGTATTTTCAATAATGTACCATCCTGTTGGAGGAGGTCATTGAGAGGACGTAACCACCTGTTGACCGCAAGCTGGACTTGAGAAACTAGATGCTCCTTATTCCCTCTCCTGTCTTTGGAGTATACATCCCACCTTCCATTCCCCACTAGGAGCTGTTTCAAAGATGCAGCCTTGAGATAGTCAGAGGTGGATGACACCATCTAGACAGTATATGTGACTGAACCAAGTTAAGACCTTTAAGATTCTAGTAGGTGGGTACTGAGATCTACTCATCTTGTAGGTGCCCAGGATAAGTCTTGTACGTAAGTTCCCTTATTAAACCTGCCACCTACCAATCTGGAGTGATCTTCATCTTTCTTCAGTCTCTTCTTGCCCTCCATGAATGGGGGCCAATTTGCAAACCAACACATTCAAATCGTTCCTTCTTCTGGTAAGCTCTGCTTTCCAGATCACTGAATTTATAAGCCAGAGTGGGTGAGGTTAGCTGGGTTTGGCCTGTCAGAACTCATCAGCCACCTTCTGTAGAGTAGTACTGTCTCCTGCTGACCTGCCTAGCAAGACTTTTTTACCTGTGCGCTATGACGGTATTGCTTGGTTTTATTCAATAATTCTTCACAGCAGGTCAACAATGTATCAGGCATAGGGACACAGGGCAAACAAGAGAGCTAAAACCCTTGATCTTGAGGGAGCTGGGCTATAAACAGAAGAACAGTCAAAGACAATGTTGTGCAGTGAGCTAATGCTGTGAGGGACGTAGAGAGAGAGAGAGCAGTGATAGTGAGAGGATGGGTGGACCTAAATACCAAGGACTTTTAGGGGTGGCCTCTTTCAGGAGGTTATGTTTAGATGAAATTTGAAAAACTGAGAGAAAAACAGGGGAGAAGAATATCAGGCAGAGGAAACAGCATATGTAAAGTCCCTAAGATGAGGGAAAGCTTGGAAAATTTTAAAAACTGAAAGTGAAGCATACTCACTGGACAATGAGGAGTTCAGGGATGGTTGTCATGTGATGTACTGTTGGAGGTGGAGGCAGGGTTGGGGCTGTGTCGGACTTTGTGGGTGTTGGTATGTTTATAGGGACACTGGTAGACCAGTGCCATGTTTTAGGCATAGAAGTTATATGATGTCATTGATAATCATAAAAGCTCTTTCTAGCTACTCTGTCAAGATTGGATTGGACTGAAAACTAGAAAATATTGCTTTGAAGAGATTTAAAAAGATATAAATAAATGAAAGATATCTTGTGTTTATGGATTAGAAGACTTAATAGTATTGAAATGATAATATTACCTAAACCAATCTATAGATGCAATGTAATGTTTATGAAAATCCCTATGACATTTTCTGCAGAAATAGAAAAAAACAAATTTCATGTGAAATCTCAAGGGATCCTGGATAACCAAAACAATGTTGAAGAAGAATAAAGTTGGAGGACTCACACTTCCTGATTTGAAAAATGACTACAACACTATACTAATCAAAAACAGTGTGGTAATGGCATAAGGGCAGACGTAAAGACCAATGGAATAGAATAGAGATTCCAGAAGTAAACCCTAGCATATGTGATCAAATGATTTTTGACAAGGATGCCAAGACCATTCAATGGGGAAAGGACTGTCATTTCAACTAATGGTGCTGGGAAAACTAGATATCCACACACAAAAGAATGAAGTCGGACCCTTACCTTGTGCCATAAAAAGTAACTCAAAATGGATAAAAGACCAAAATATGAGATTTAAAACTATAAAACTCTTAGAAGAAAATAGAGGAAAATTTTCATGACTTTGGACTTGGCAATGACTTCTTGGATATGACACCAGCAACAAAAAGAAAATAGATAACTTAGACTTCATCAAAATTAAAAACTGTTTTGCACCAAAGGACACTATAAAGAGAGTGAAAAAACAAGTTTCAGAATGGGGAAAATATTTGGACATTGTATATCTCATGATAGATTAATATCCAAATTATATTTTAAAACTCCTACAACTCAACAAAAAAACCCAAACTCAATTTAAAAATAGGCAAAGTACTTTAATAATCATTTCTTCATTGATAGCCAACAAGGACATGAAAAGATGTCCAACATTACCATTAATCAGGGAAATGTAAGTCAAAACCACAATTGAGTTACCACTTCCCATCCATCAGGATGGCTATTATTAAAAATATACATAATAAGATGTGGAGAAATTGGAACTCTTGTGTATTGCTGGTAGGAATGTAAAATGGTGCAGCTTCTGTGGAAAACAATATGGTGGCTCCTCAAAAAGTTAAACATAAGCCTACCATGTGATCCAGTAATTCTACTTTTGGGTATATATCCAAAATAATTGAAAACAGAAACTCAAGCAGATACTTGTACATCAGTGTTCATAGCAGGATTATTCACAACAGCCAAAATATGGTTACCCAAATGACTATCAGTAGACAAATCAACAAAATGAGGTATATACAAGAGCATATTATTCAGCCTTAAAAAGGAACGAAATTCTGATACACGGTACAACATGGATAAACCTTGAAAACATTATGCTAGGTCAAATAAGCCAGCCAAAAAAGGACAAGTATTGTGTGATTCCACTTACGTGAAATACCTAAAAGGGGAAAATTCATAGAGATAGAAAGTAGAATACATGTTGGAGGAAGTTATTGTTTAATGGGTACAGATTTTCAGTTTGGGATAATGAAACGTTCTGGAAATGGAAAATAGTGATGATTGTATAACATTGTGAATGTATTTAATGACATTGAATTGTACACATAAAATGGTTAAAATGATCAATTATGTTAGGTATTTTTTATGACAGCTTTTAAAAATTAGGAAACATTAGATTGGAAGAAGGGAAGGAATGTAGATTGGAAGAAGAGAGAATGTAAACCAGCAAACCAGTAAGAAAGAATTTTGGGCGGGGGCTAAGGTGAGAGATAACGGTATACTGGGTTAGGCAGGCCAATAAAAGTGAAGAAAGGGGATTTGGTGGGTGGCGTGATTTTTAAGGATGGAATATTACCCACTATTTTTTTTTAAATCTTGAGCCAAAATAAAGGTACTTCTTACGGAAATATATTTTACCTTGGCAAGTATCTGTCATTACAATGGCTCAAGAACCTATAAATGCTTGCCCAATTTGAGTAGAAAGTTCATTGGGTGTCAAGTACCCTCATTTTTGACATTTATGTGTTCATCCCTTGGGCAATCCTTATACCTGAGGTTTACCCATCTGGTGCCAGAAAAACCAGCATTAGTATTAAGGGTCTCTCACTTCATGGTCATATCTGTAAATAAATTTTCCCCAGTTTCTCAGCAGGCATTTGTTTTTGAGAAGGCAAGCTAGCATATAAAATATTCATTTTTATGTAGCATTTGCATTGCAAATTAGCTCTTTAGAACAGGTAGAATTTTTTTTTTTTTTTGCGTCACCAAAAATGACAAAATAACTTCCATCCTTACCAGCTCATCTTTCTGAGATTTATGCAAAAAAAATTACACTGGAGGCCCATGTACAAGGGTTCTACCAAATGGTCACAATTTCCTAAAGTGATAGTTTTTCTCCTTGTTCCAGTAGATATTGTGGAGGTTCAATTTGGAAAGTGTATTTCTTTTGAAGCCTGTTCATTAAAGCAAAAAGAAATACTGTAATGACTCCTGTATACAAATTGGGCCCTGCTTTCTGGAGCAGAATAGCAATGTTGGTATTTACAGTGGGTGACAATGCATTGCTTAGGCCTGTGATGAAGTTATTTGAGGATGATGGACTTGGGGGTTAGCCTCTGTGGAACTGAAAGTGTGATCCTAAAGGGTACCGTAACTCGTGGTCAACATCATAGGGGGGCCATATGTGTCAGTAGGGACCCTCGTCCACAGATCCTGAGTTTCAGCATAAGGAAAACTATCTCCTTGAGAAGGTGGCAGGGGGCTTTTGAGAAAGATTTTATAGTCATTTTCTTTACCAATTTTATAATAAAGTAATCTTCCTAACACATCTTGAGTTATGAGGAAAACACTCATGACTCCTACTATTAACATAACAGTGACAATTTTAGTGAGCTTTCAGTAAATGGTAAGTAATGTGCCAGGAACTGTGCTAAGGGTCTTTCATGTACTGAACTGTGTGTCCCTAAAACTCCTAAATTGAAGTCTTAACCCCTAACTTGAGCTATATCTGAAGATAAGGACTTTAATGAAGAAATTAAGGTTATATGAGGTCATAAGGGTAGGGCCCTAATCCAGCAGGACTAGTGCACTTATAAGCAAAGGAAGAGACAACAGAAATCTGCTAAGGACAGAGTGAGAAGAGAGGCCTAATCAGACACCAATCCTGCCGGTTTCTTGATTTTGGACTTCCAGCCTCCAGAACTGTGAGAAAATACATTTTTGTAGTTTAAGCCACACAGCCTGTGGTATTTTATTATGGCAGCCCTAGAAGACGAATACAGGTGCTTATATAACTAACCCAGTGTATCCTTACAACCAACCTATGAGGTAGGTATTGTTATTCTGATCTTCTAGGCAAGGACTCTAATGCTCAGATAGGCCAGGCCAATTACTAAGTATCGTAAGCCGGCATTGAACCTGAGCAATCTCTCCTCAGGCTTTGTGAGTCATAGTTCTCACCAAAGAAGTTAAAGAGTCATTACTTTCTTCTCTTAAATGGCTTATTTTCTATTGTTGTGATATTAGATGTGGTGTTTTACCTTCCATGTATCTTCATCACTCGGTAATAACACACAGCAGGTCCTCATAACTTCATTGAGTAAAAGATGTAGAGGCACTGTAAGTAGAAGTTAATGTGGAGATATTTGGATTATCAACCATTTAATTGTTTTGACTTGATATATTATTTTTTTCCTCTACTTGAAATATGCATTGTCCAGATAGAAAATCCAGCTACATGTCATGAAGACTTGACTAAATACATTTTGAGGGAAATTTATGATTCTTGGGCAATTCATTGTACAAAAAAAAAAATAAATAAATAAAAATACAGGAAGATAACCTGACACCATTGAGGTTTTTAGGCAGGAAAGTGGCTATTGGTATATTTCTCAAAGTAAAGAAGCTCATCTGTATCACTAATGTGATCCAGGAGTGAATTTGCTGACTTCATAATTGAGTGGTTGAGTACAAAAAAAATCCTTTGGTCCATGTTCTCAACTATTTTCATTTCCTGGTGACTGACACTAGTGAATCCTATATCTTTGGAAAGAAACCATTCCCCAAGTGACATTGTTCTAATTTTTCTATCGAAGGAGGATGGGACATTCCCTGAGACTATTCCATGTCTTTTTTCCTCAGCTCTAGAAGAAAGTTTTCTCAAGTCAGAAGCATATGTAAATGTCTTTTGCTTCCCCTTGAAATAATGTCACTAAATGAGATAAATTATTCTTCTCTCCTTAGACGTTGGTAACAAATGACAGAACTACACACATTAAAAAGAATTCCCAATCTTTAAGACCAAATTCACTGGGAACTCCCTATTTCCCAGTACATGGCCCTATATTGCCATGAGATAGATAAACAATAAGAGTTGTTAAATGGAAAGAAAACTCTTTAAAGAGACTTTTGGTCCTGGGTAAACTGAACTTTAGAAAACTAGATATATGACTATCCAGAAGGGAACATCTTTTAGATGTTGACTCCATAGTACTTAGGTGTTTCTTTAAATAGCATTCACCTCCAGAGACAGGCTGGATCAGGAAACCTGAAGTGTGAATGTTAGTAGAAAGTTATCTAACACAGCATATTTATGCATATATATCTAATAAAACAATAGAACACCTTTTACGGATTCGTAATCCAACATGAGTTTCCAAGAATTTTCTTTTAAAAAATAATTTTATTACTTTTCAATTACAGCATACACACAATGTTATATTAGTTTCAGGAGTACAAAATCATGATTAGACATTTGTATAACTTAAGGGTTGATCCCCCGATAAATCTGGTACCTATCTGACACCATATATAATTATTACAGGACTATTGACTATATTCCTTATGTGCTATTTTACATCCCCATGACTATTTTGTAACTACCAATTTCTTAATTTCTTCCCTTTATTCACCCACCCCGCAACCCCCCTCCTATCTGGCAACTATCAAAATATTCTCTGTATCTATGAGTCTGTTTTTGTTTTGTTTGTTTATTTACTTTGTTCTTCAGATCCCATATATAAGTGAAATCATATGGCATTTGTCTTTCTCTGTCTTACTTACTTCAGCATAATACTCTTTAGGTCCATCCATGTTGTTACAGGTGGCAAGATTTCATTCTTTTTTATGGCTGAGTAATATTCCATTGTATTTACATACTTACTCTTTATCCATTTATGCATTGATGGGTACCAGGCTGCCTTCATATCTTGGCCATTGTAAATAATGTTGCAATAAACATAGAGATGCACATGTCTCCTCAAAGTAGTGTTTTGGTTTTCTTTAGGTAAATACCCAGAAGTGAGATTACTGGGTCCATCTTTGTCTCTTGTTATAGCCTTTTTTTAAGTCTTTTTGTCTGTTATAAGTATTGCTACCCCATTTTTTTGTTTGTTTGTTTGTTTTTATTTCCATTATCATGAAATGTCTTTTTCTAGCCCTTTACTTTCAGTCTCTGTGTGTCTTTCGATCTGAAGTGAGTCTCTTGTAGGCAGCATTTGTAAGGGTCTTCTTTTCTTATCCATTCAGCCACTCCATGTCTTTTGATTGGAGCATTTAATCCATTTACATTTAAAGTAATTGTTGATAGATGTGTAGTAATTACCATTTTATTATTCACATTTTTAATTTATTTTATTATTATTATTATTTCTGTCTTAAAGAAGCCCCTCTAAGATTCCTTGTAATACTGGTTTGGTGGTGATGAACTTTTTTAGCTTTTTCTTGTCTGGGAAGTTCTTTATCTGTCTTTCAATTCTAAATAATAGCTTTGCTGGGTAGAGTAATCTTGAGTGTAGGTCCTTGCAGTTCATCACTTTGAATATTTTGTGCCAATGCCTTCTGGTCTGTAAAGTTTCTGTTGAGAAATCAGCTGACAATCTTATGGGAACTCCCTTGTCAGTAATTAACTGCTTTTCTCTTGCTGCTTTTAAGATTCTTTCTTTGTCTTTAATCTTTGGCATTTTAATTATGATGTGTCTTGGTGTGGGCCTCTTTGGTTTCATACTGTTTAGGACTCTCTCTGCTTCCTGGGCTTGTATATCAATTTCCTTCACTAGGTTAGGGAAGTTTTCCATCATTATT
The DNA here is from genome assembly GCF_004115265.2 of Rhinolophus ferrumequinum. Classification (NCBI taxonomy): domain Eukaryota; kingdom Metazoa; phylum Chordata; class Mammalia; order Chiroptera; family Rhinolophidae; genus Rhinolophus; species Rhinolophus ferrumequinum. The sequence goes on from NC_046300.1 coordinate 53,928,358, forward strand.
TCTTCAAATAGGTTTTCAATTCCTTGCTCTCTCTCTCTCTCTCTCTTCTTCTTCTGGTGCCCCTGTGAGGCAAATGTTGGTATGCTTCATGTCCCAGAGCCCCCTTAAACTCATTTGTTTGGATTATTTTTGCTGTTCTGATTGGGTGGTTTCTGCTACTTTATCTTCTAAATCGCCGATTCGATCTTCTGCTTCATCTCATCTACTGTTGATTCCCTCTAATATATTATGTCAGTTTTTGTATTTTTCATTTCTGACTGGCTCTTTTTTATGTTTTCTATCTCCATTTTTATGTTGCCTATCTCTTTGTTGAAGTTCTCACTGAGATCATGGAGCATGATTTACACCAGTATTTTCAACTCTGCATCTGGTAGATTGCTTGTCTCCATTTTGTTTAGTTCTTTTTCTGGAGCTTTGTTCTATTCTTTTCTTTAGGACATGTTTCTCTGCCTCCTCATTTTGGCTGCCTCCTTGTGTTTGTTTCTATGTATTATATAGAGCTGCTATGTCTCCCAGTCTAAGGAGAGTGGCCTTATATAGTAGGGGTCCTGTGGGGCACAGTGATGCAGTCTCCGTGGTCACCAGAGTCAGGTGTGTCCCTGGTGTAGGTTGTGTGTGCCCTCCTGCTGCTGTAGTTGTGCCTTGGTTGCTGTTTGCACATCAATTGGAAGGATTGACCCTCAGGTTGATTGGTTGTGAGGAGTGCCCGTGACTACAGTGGAGGAGTTGCTCTGCAGGGGCTGACCCTATGGAGCAGGATTTGCTTTAGCAGGGCTCTGGTGCCTGCTCAGTCTGCCCTTTGGGTGTGTCATCTACAGAGGCAGATGGGTGGTACTCCAGCTCAGTCTAAAGCCAGCCACTAGGTGTGCTGGTGCTAGGGCCTCCTGGGAGGGAGGGCCCTGCTTTAGGCCAAGTTCAGCTGCAGCCTGTTCCACGCCTGGGGCTACCTGGAATGAGCCACAAAGCAATCTGCAGATGGCCGTTACCCCTGCTGGGCTTGGAGGTGCCTGCAAGGTGCCACTGAGTTAGCCCTCCTGATTTTTAACCACCACACTTGGGTGTGGGAGCAGCCTGTTCTGTGTCTCTGCTCCTCCTACCAGTCTCGATGTAGCATCTATCCTTAGTTGTAGGACTTCTGTTCACCTTGACTTTAGGCAATTCTCAATGATGGTTGTTCTGTAGTTTAGTTGTAATTTTCATGTGGTCATGAGAGGAGGCAAGCACAGTGTTTACCTATTCTGCCAACTTGACTGGTATCAAGAATTAATTTCTTAATGTGAGATAAATCTTTTTCCTTATTTTTTCTACCAATCAAAAACCTCTTAATATTTACACCGTCTTTGAAGTGATACTTAAGATTTGGAATGCTAGAGCTGGAAGGGAGTTGAGGGGCATAGAGTCCAACACTCTCATTTTACAAATAAGGAAAATCTGATTAATTGATTTGCCCAAAGTCACATACTTATATGGCATGCTCAGGACTAAAACCCAGATATTCTGATTCCCGGGAAATAAGACTTTCCTTCCAGTCTTATAAAGGGGTAATTGTTTTCATCATTTGAAATCAAATAAGTCTAAATACTGCTCGGTTCAGTCTCATCCCAAGGTGGATGTTTAATTGTCTATGACATCATCAGTTATTCTGCCAAATAGTCAACACACTACTCAGTGGAAAACCAGTTCAAATCTAAGTCAGAGCCACTGACATGGTTTTTTATACTGCATGACAAGTTTCAGATATAATGAGCTCCACTCACTGGACTTCTCTCTGGCTTGGGTATTATACTCTAGAATCATTCTTACTGATATGCTCTAATGACTTGAAGGGTTATACATGACTTTTCAGAGACATGTTTTATTATAAGAATCATTCATTCAGGTTATGCATAAGCACATATCAACAGAAAGAGGAATTTGCAATTGTGTGTGTGTGTGTTTAACTGAATGTGGAACAGTGAAGTGAGGTTTGAGATCATATTAAAGTGCAAACCTCATTTTTATGTAAACCCTCTCTGGCCTGAGGCATTTTTCTCATTACAACCCTCCCTGCTGCAGTCTCCTGCCATAAAGGGAGTTCGTGATCATGAATGGATATTTTTCAACCCATTGAAAAATATCAAAATGTAGATAGTTTATTCATGTCAAGCATTTGAACAGCTGTTTGACATGGAGGGGTGAACACAAATGCTTTCACATACTCCTCCATCTACGGAAAGAGGCAAAGCCCTTGTGTTACCCAAGCCCTGCACTGCCATAGAATGTCGCCCCCCGCCCCAAACGCTTTTCTTTATGTGTCTGCCATATGACCTAAATAATGCTTCTTAACTCTTTTGGGGTGCAGGATCTGTGGAGGATCTGATGAAAGCCATGGACTTTCTCTCTGCCCACACATATGCAACCAGTGTTGCTCATAATTTCAGAGGGCTTAATGGCCTTCTGAAGCTCATTGAGGGGATCCAAGTTAAGAAACCCTGGTTAGCATGCTAATTTTCTTGATCCTAGAATCCAGAATGTATAAGCTTTGGGGGAATTGTCTTTGATTTCTTATTTGACGTTTAAATCATGAACACTGGTCAATATCTGGCAATAGACTGTAGCAACTGAAATACATTTCCCATCAAATATTCTTTTAATGTGTACTAAGTGTATCATTCCAGGTAATCTGGAAGTTCCTAAGATACACTTACTCGGAAGCATACAGTCTAGTTAGGGACAAAGTCGAGCTAACACATAAAATGACTGGTTGTGTTACCAGTGTTAGGGTTCTTGGGTTTCACAAGATAGCAATTGAGAAACCCCAGAAAAATCTCCAAATTTTATTAGGCTTATGATTGAGCACAAGGGAGGCAGCACAGAGGAGAGGAAGGTCCTTCAAACTGACTCAGGAGCTGCTCTGCTTGGCTACTTTTATAAACAGGACAAAACTGACTTGCGCGAAAAGGCGAGCTTTGGGGGGAAAGTGGGCTTCCTTTAATGGCTACGGAGCCTGGGAACTATGTTCGAGCCTGCGCTTGGGGGAAAGATGGCGGACTGCTCATTATCTCCACGCCAGGAAGGTCATACAGCGGTCAAACCTTGATCAACTGCGCATGCGGAACAGTGGTTTCCACATCTGTAAGGGAGTACGTGGCTAGAAAGGAGATACTAATCAGCTGCTTCTGCACTGTAGTGTAGGGAGTGAGGGGTGGTGGCATTCTCGTAGTCAGCTCATCCACCTTCCTCCTGGCCATCCAGCATTTCTTCCACCCAGGGCCCTAGTCTCTACGCTGTCTCAGGTGATCACAAAGCAGCAAACCTCACCATGTGGGTAGGGTTCAGACGGCAATGTGATCTCTTGGGGTCAGAGTGATAAAGTCTTTCCAGGGGTGGTAGGAAATGATCTATTGCTTGAAGCACAAATAAGTTTTATGCAGGTAGAGGGAGATGTAGGCGGAGGGGAAAGCTATTTTGAGCAAGAGCATAATGCATGAGCAAAACTGTTGGGGAGAATGTTAAAACAAAAAGCAAGAATGTGGATGATAGCAATGAGTATATATCAGTCAAATGTTTCTATTCATAGCATCCATCACCTAAGGAAAATCTTCCAAGCTGGTGCTACTATTGACATAACTGCGATGCAATGGAGTGGTTATTTAACCAATCAAACTAAATTGGCCACAGTTTGGATTCAGACATATATAACATTACTTATTGAATGCTGTTTTGTGTTCTTAGCTAAAAGATCTGTTCATTTTCACCTTTTCTCTGCAATTCTTTTCAATTTAGTGTTCTTTTCTAGGTGTTAGCAGCTCTTCATAGGAGACCCAATAGGTTTTTCAACTTCTGCTACAATCTATCTTGCCTTTTTTGTGCTTTTGTCCTATGGTTAATAAAAACAAAAGTTAGATTTTTGTGTATTTGTGTATGTATACCCATGCATTTGCATATCCATACATATATGTATATGTGCAAAAATACTTGCATCTGTGAAAAGATAGAGTCTGAAGGTTTTATTCTAAAATGTTGGCAGGTTGCCTCCGGGGACTAAGATTGGAAGATGGTGATGGTAAGAGGGGAGCTTTATTTTACTTTATATACTTCTGTATTGTTTGAGCTCCTTACAATAAGCGCATATTACTTTTGTAATTAAAGGAAAAGAGAAAAAAGGAAAGAAATTGAATTTGACACACCTCCAAGTAATTTGAAGCCCTTTGAAGTTACCAAGAGAAACAATTGTGCCTCAAGGGAAATTTATTTTATCAGAATTTGTACTTTTTTAAAACCACATAATGAAGCACCTTGCCCTGGATTTCTAGGAGGTTTGCTTTGTTGAAATATGCAGATCTCTGCTAATAATTTATGTAACTGGAAGTGGTGTTTGTTAGACTGCCATCTCAGCCACACACTGGCATGTGCGTGTGCTTAGCTAATATTGGTTTCCCTTGTGCTCTGTCTGTAAAATTTGGAATTTTGAAGCTGATGTGGTGGTTTTCCACAATCTCTCTTTTCTATTCTATGACTTGGGCTGTTTCCTACCTTGTGCCCTTAGCCTCAGGATGAGCTAAAGACCAATAACTTTGGTGTACCTGGTAGGGCGCCAGTTTTTCTTCTGAGGTCTAACCACTCTATCATATCTAGAATTAAATGTAAGTTCTTGGTATGATGTGAGCTAGCCAGCCACACAGAGCCCGTCGCTCAGGATTTAGGGAGTATAGTACAAAAAGCTGAGTAGTAATTCAAGTACTAAGATCGCATACACTTGGGGGAATACATTTTTTCTTGTGTGGTTATGCTATACATGCTGGGGCAAAACAGTAAGCAAATTGCAGGTCTAGTCTGATGACTGCTGCATAAAACCACACATTTAACAAAAAAAGAAATGGCGAGAGTACACAGAAACACTTCAAGATGCTGTATGAGAAAGGCAGGACTATGGATGGTCTCTAGTTTTGAAAATATTAAATTGCTTCAGCAAGTAGAGAAAGAATGGTAAGGAAAGACTTACCATATGCATTTTGGGGTGCATATGATACCTGGAAGTCATAATGTAGAGGCAGAGTGGAATAGTTGCGAGGAGCATGGTCTCTGGAGGTTGGAGTCCCGGCTCCTCCACTTAGGAGCTGCATGACCTTGGGCAAGTGACTTAACCTGTCTGTGTTTGAGTTTTCTCATCTGTACAATGAAGTAGGTTACAGTGACTACCTCTTGAGCTTCGTAAGAATTTTAAAGTAGCTCATATTTACACAGTATTTAAAATAGTGCCTGGTATACAGAAGGTGTGATAAAAAATAAACTAATAAATATATGAAGCATATATTAAACTTTTAATGTTTGCCAGACCCTGAGCTGAATGGGTTCTATATGCTCTAGTTTATTCCTTAGAACCCTCTAAGAGGTTTTATGATTGTTCCCATTTCATAGGTGAAGACAATGACACAGAGAGGATGAGTATTTATCCAAGATGGCACCAGGAGCAGAACATAAATACAGGCCATCATATTTCAGAGCTCATACCCTTAACTATGATCATCTATTGGAGATGCGAAGAAAAGAATTAAAGAAATTTTGATCCCAAACCAAGCATCTAGTATAATCCCTGGCTTAAAATATTGTAGGTACAATGGGTAAATGGTTTTCTTTTGGGATGCTGAAAAACTTGTGGAGATAGATGGTGGTGATGGTTGCCAGCACTGTACTATTGCTCTCGTTGTACTGAGCCAGTGTACTGAATGTGTCACCCAATTGTTCACCTTAAAATGGTCAATGTCACGTTATATGTATTTTACCACGATAATAAAAAAGATTGTAGATATAAGAATAAGTAATCCCCCTGTAAAGAATATGTGTGACTGTTAGCCTTTGTTACCCACTATTGCAACCAGCTGCACTAGAACAATGGGCCATCTTCTCCTTGAGGGCGATGTCTCTTCCTGAAATGGATTCTCTGGCTTTATTAAAAAGGCATTTGGTGCACATTCTGGGTATAATGAAATCTCCCTGTGGCAAGCACACAACAACTGTCCTTCCTACAAGTGGAGAGGCATAATTGTATTTTCTTCCCTGATAATAAAGTTCCTAGCATATTTTAAATCCTGAAGTGAGAAGGCAGAAAAGCAGAGTCCAAGAGGTATTTTGTTTTCTGTGAATAATAATTTTACAAGACTGAAGGCAATGTGACGGAGAATTAAATTAAGGGGAAATATTAAGAAACTGAAATTAAGCATAATTTGTTTTTAATTTTTATTTTTACTGAAGTCTGTGAGGAGCCAATTGTCTAGTTGCTCAATAAGAAAAAAAAATGTGTCTGAAATTCTTCATAGTTGCTTAGCATAGCACCAAAGCTTTGGAAAAACTTAGTTCTTTAGTAAAGAGAGGCTAACAATTGATAACATGTTCTGGTTATGTTCATTTAATTATTAAACAGAATATAATTGTTGGCCACTTAATGAATTGATAGTAATAGAGAACGATTAAGGGTAGCCTTGTTGAGGTGGACCATTTAAGAGCCAGTTTGTTATATTTTTATATTTATTTGTATTTTATATATTTATATTTATATATTTATATTTATTATATTTATATGTTATATTATTATATTTATTATATATTAAATCTGAAACAAGTATATAAGACAAAGTCATAAAACTTGTATCTACAACAGGAATCACAAAATTATAAGGGAGCCCTCTGTACCCTGTTTCTTTTTAATTATTATTATTTTGGCTATAAAAATGAGGATGAAGGCCTCTGGTTTATTTAAAGAACTGGTCTTATTAACAAAGTCCTTGAAACAGTTCAAAGAATTTTTATCTTGTGATAAACCAGTGTAAATGCAGTGTGCAAAAACAGGTTCTGATGTGATACCTAACATGTGACATACTTTTCGACATACTTTTCCTAACAAAAGAAAGAGGTCAAATCAATGAAACAGACCGTTGTGACAAACAAAAGCCCGGTCATAGAACACCCGAGGAAATTCAACACCGGATCCTCACCATTACCCTCCAAACGGTATTTTATTCCTTAATAACTTAGCGGAGGAGATTCATGAGATGATGCTATCAGCATCTCATTTCTCTGGTTTCAAGGAAATGTTTTGTACTTGGGAAACATGATAATGCTTTTGTTGAATAACAATGGCAGGTTGGCTGAAGATGCCAGCTGGGCTGACGAAATCTTCCAAGGGAAGATTTCACTGGCCCATGCCATGAAGATCATCAATCCATGAAGTAACGACGTTTGGATATGCCGTAAAGTTTGGACGTACAATCTCCCCCCGCCCCCTTACCTGTGGTTTCCCTTTCTGGGATTTCAGTTAACCATGGTCAACCTTGGTCCAAAAATATTAAATGGAAAATTCCAGAAATAAACAATACGTGATTGTAAAATTGTGTACTGTTCTGAATAGCATGATGAGATCTCTTGCCAACCTGTCCCATCCCACCCAGGACATGACTCATCTTTTTGTCCAGCGTATCCGTGCTCTATATGCTACCAGCCCTTTCTTCACTTAGTAGCTATCTTGGTTATCAGATCAACTGTTACAGTATGACAGGGCTTATTTTACTGAATAATGGCTCCAAAGTGCAAGAGTAGTGACACTGGTGATTTGGATATGCCAAAGAGAAGCTGTAAAGTGCTTCCTTTAAGTGAAAAGGTGAGAGTTCTTGACTCAATAAGGAAGGGGAAAAAATGTATGCTGAAGTGGCCCAGATCTGTGGTAAGGACAAATCTTCTCATGAAGTTGTAAAGAGGGAAAAATAAATTTGTTCTCGTTTGCTAAGAGAGAGGGAAGGAGGGAGGGGGAGAGAGAGAGAGAAAGAGCGAGAGACCAAATTCATATAACTTTTATGAGAGTATATTGTCATCATTGTTCTATTTTATTATCAGTTATTGTTAGTCTCTTACTGTGTCTATTTATCAATTAAACTTTATCTTGGGTGTGTATGTATAAAAATATAGTATATATAGGGTTTGGTACTATTTGTGGTTTCAGGCATTCACTAGGGGTCTTGGAACATACCCCCGTGAATGAAGGGGGGAGACTGCCATACTTCATTTAAACACTTAGTATTATTTATAGTGTTTATTCTGATAACTTTTTTGCAGGTCACTTTGCTAATTTTTGGAGTTGGGTGATAGTGAAAACAAACATTAAACAATTTTATGAAAGATTTAAAATGAAGATTCTTTAGAGATTTTGATTGTTGCTGTTATTTTTAGCCTCAGTAGACTTAGAAATGTGAAAGCCTTAATTTTGTTCCATAACATTGATTTGTATTCTAAAAAGAAAGTACCCTAGCACTGACATTATATAGTCAACATTGCTGTTTTGTAGCTTGAGAAAGAAAAAATGAACCTGCGCAATAAAAGGCAAAGCAAAGCTGGTTTCCTACCTGGAAAGATGAGCTCCAGAGGGCAATTTCTTGAAAATGTCACGTGGTCTCATCCACCACATTTACCTTTTCTGAAGTTGCCATTCATTTCAGAAGGGAAGGAGCAAAGTATATGGGGGAATTATGGGCGGTTTCCAGGCTGGATATTGACAATTTTTTAATTATATTTTCTAGTCTTATGATGGGAAGATGAGATGGCAGATCCAGTTGTCAAGCTACTTTGATGGTCTTGGACGCAGGTAAATAAGTGACATTTCTTTACATTTAATGATGGAGGAATCAAGAACCTAGTCCTTCTAAAATTGGATGATGTAGAGATAAAAATAGTCTGTGCTAAAGGGTGGTTATTATTTGACTTATTCTAAAAAAAAAAAAAATCCAAATACATGGGGAGCAGAGTTCTTATTTGACTTACTTGGTTTCACTCATTCCTAAGTTGATAAAATATTCTGCTTATGGGGTAATATCTTATGCTTTTGAAGGTTTTAATTACTGCATTGTACTAAGTGTTGCAAGATGTGTTGTTTCTCAAAACTTATATTAATGTGATCTGGGTTTTAACCTACTGGTCTGGAATAGTTACATTGGTCCAAGATGCCAATCTCTGTTGGAACCACAGTATCATATTTATGATTACTATTAGTCGTGCATTAGTGAAGCTTGGACTTGTGATTTTGATTTAAATAGCATAAGACATACCAGCAGCAGAATTTTACTGTTATTTTTTATTGTAGATATTGAGAATGGTGTTTGTTAAAAGGTGAAACATGTCACCACATGTCTTGCCTTCTGGTTTTATAAATATTTGGTGCTATAGACTGTGGTGATCCCAAAACATCTTATCTGTGTTAATGGGAATGGAATGTTGCTTATTTATGGTAAGATGGAAAGACATGGAAGACAAATATTTTGTAAGATGGAAAAAGACAGAGGAATATGTTTTACACAAGAAAATATAGTAGAACTATGTCCTGAGGCTAAGCTTGGGTGGTCTTTTCCTTGCTCTGGTATTTTGTTGTCTATAGTTTGAGGATAAGAAGTTAGAGCCTCGTTATAAAGCAGTTGTTTAATTGTCTTCTAGATCGTGAAATGTATCTGTAAGAACCCACCCTTCTGTGTGCGCTAGGGACTTTATTTGTGGTCTCAGTACCTTGGACAGTTCCCCATGTGGCCCTCTATGAAATAATGGTTCTCAAACTTTGTGATCTTAGGTCCCTTACACATACATTATTGAGGACTCCAAAGGCTTTGTTTATGTATTTACTATATGGAAAATGAAGTAAAAAAATAACTGCATGTATTTACTTATTGTTAAAATAACAATAATAAACCCATTAAGTAATAACTAAAATATCTTTATAACAAAAGCTATGTTTTCCAAAACAGAAAGAAATTAGTGAGAAGAGTGGCATTGTTTAATAGTGTTACCAACGTTTTTAATGTATGGATTAATAGAAGACAGATGGAGTCTCCTATCTGCTTCTGCATTCAATTTGTTTTGATGTGTTTGTTTTGGTTGAGAGGTAAAGAGAAATTGGTCTCACATAGATGTGTAGTTGTAAAAGAGATGAATATTTTAATGTCCTCTTTTAGATACTTGGAGATATTCTTTGACAATACATCCAAACTTGACAAGTGGTAGTTTTCCTGTATCTAGTTGTTGTATGAAACCTGAAATTCAATATGAGCTACTGTTTTATATTCTATTACATTAAAATTATTGGTCTTTTTTTAAACTTTGAATTAGTCTTTTATTCATGAAAGATTTTGTGACATCATGCATTGATTATTTGGACAATATTGGTGCAGATCTTCCAAATGTTGACACATTTCAATGTGCAATATAAAAAATTACATTCATTATTATCACCATCCATCTTATCAGAAAAAATCTTTATGTATTGGGAAACTTTAAAGCCCACAGACATAATTTTTCCAAAAACTTAAATTTTGCTTGAAAGCTCATATTTTATCATTGGCAACCAATACTGTAAGTTATCTCCTTGAAATGACAGTTTTCCTTTCTTTAATTCAGGAAAAAATTGTCTGCCAAATACCCAAGTGTCAATACCATTGTTTATCCATTGCTCTTTCAAGTAAGGATCATGTTCCATTAAAAAAGTGGTTATTTCAGCTCTTCACTCAGCCACACAAGTGTTTTTTCTTTGAGACAACCATTTTACTTCAGTGACAAAAAAAGTGTTTTATGCAACTTTTCCATTTGTCATACAGAATATTTAAAAATGTATACTCGAAAACCAAGATTTAATAGAGTTATTTTTTTTCAGTTCCTTTTTATCTCCTCCTCTTCCTCCTTCTCTCTCTCCTTCACTCTCTGAGAGAGAGAGAGAGAGAGAGAGAGAGAGACTGAGATTGATTGCCTTGATTCGTGCTAAGTCACTTAGGAGTTTTACCAGGATTATTTTTGCACCATCAGTGTTAAGGTTAAAGGAGTGAAAAAATCAATAATGTCTTAGGTTTACCATGACAACAGTTTTGACCTATTGACTTCCCTCAAAGGGTGTTTGTTCCCCACTTCCCACCCTCTCTCCCCCAAATTAAGGGTTCTGTGAACCACGCTTTGAGAATTTTTGCTCCAGAGTAACATTTTGTTCTGGACAATAATCCTTTATGAATTTTTCCCTCGTTTTCTTTTTCTAGTAACTCTCAGAAATTAGCTGAGTCACCAGCTGCTCTGTGATTTCCATCCTAAGTGCTGTGCCTGTGTGAAATAATATTTATCTCTAAGCGAATGGCTTAGCAGACATTCCCACTGAAAAATAAGTTAAGACAGAGAGTCTCTGAAAAGAAAAGTATTAAAGAGCATTGATCCAATCCTTTAGTGACTAGGTAATATTATTGTGATCTAATCATGGTGGCAGAATGTTCCTCAAATGTTGAAAGAAACAGCTCTGTAATTTTCACAGTGTGCTATGTGACAAGTGGCCAAAACTGTTTTTGATTTTCCCCACTATCTGAGGAGTAACAAGTAAAGACTGTTTCTCCCACTTTACTTTTGCTTTGTCATTTCTGGTCATCCTGACAGCACAACCATTTTTACCTCTGTGATCTGCTCTCTGGATGACTGTGTTTTCAATAGCTACTTAGTACAAAAATAAAATGTGCTGGTCCCATCAAATAATTGAATTAAGGTTTAAAAAGTATCAAAATCTGAAAGCCAGGAGGAACAAATTAGACACTGAGTGTAAGAGACACACATGCCTGACAACTGTGTTACCATGGCAACAGGAGAGTTACTCTCCCTGAACTGGATGTATAGTTGATAGTAATTTTTGCTGAGTCAGAGAATTGGGAAGAGAGAGAGAGAGAGAGAGAGAGAGAGAGAGAGAGAGAGAGAGAGAGAGAGAGAACCAACCACCTTCTGCTATGCAAAGAACTGCTCTCCTCTTTTTAACCAAACAGCTTCTGAAGGATTTATACATACCTGTTGTAAAATTCCAACCAAGTCTAAGAGAAGGTGGTCCATGGTGTTGGAGAAGGCCCTTACCATGTAAACAGGAAGCAGTTGATTGCTCCATTTCTTAGGATGCACTCATTGTCTTCTCTGAAATCAGAGTATGAAGATGTGTGTTTCTTATGCTTACTGTTTTCTATAAATAGGTGTCTAGTATATGACTTAAGAGGTGACACTTTATCTTTTTATTCTGTTTATGATTAACCATAAAAACAGGCAAGTAATTTCTGTGTATGATTTTTACTACTGTCTTGTTACATTTGAAATTGGTATTTTTCTGGATGTGGTGTCACAAATGCTCTAGCACCCCATCATGGCTACCAAAGAGATTGGATTAAACCTTACTTTGCGCTTTGGGAAAGTATGTCATTTAGCAGAAAGAGAGCCTCAATTATTTTCTCAAACATGCTTCTCAGGCACAGCAGATTCCTGAGTTGGTTGGTACATAATAATCTCTGACCCAACAGAACAATAGATTCCATATCAAACCCATTTAAAGAAAAATGGTGCGGCATACAGAGCATAATGGAATGGATGTTAAATTACAAAATGGAAAACAAAATAGTGTTATTCTCTCCTTTTCAGGAGTAGCTACTTTTAAGAGTCCGTATCTTCCTCCCTCCCTCCTTTACTCCCTCCTACTCTCCTTTCTTCCCTCCCTTCCTTTCTTTCTTTGACATAAACTTAATGAAACTATTTTGAAACACTAATAGAAAGTCAAAATACAACTTAGTCATATAAAGTTCCATAATGTCTTTTCGGTAATAGTTCTTGATAGCTTTCTCTTATTAAGTGCCACAATGTGATATTCTGGTGAAATTAAAATATGGACATGCAGTTTTAATACAAGGGCATTAACAGAAATGTCATCCTTAACAAATTAGGCACTGGGAAATCTGCCCTGTAGCCAGAGAAGTGTGCTCATTTTTGCCTTTTGCTATAACTTATGAAAACAAATCTCATGATGTAAATGCCTGTGGGTTAGATTTTCAGTTGAAAGGAAGACAACAGGCTTCAGTGAGGAAATGGGGAGAGGCAGAATTTTTGTTTGTTTGTTTCATACAAAGAATTTCTGGCCTGGGGTGGTCCAGCTGCAGCTGCTGTCAATATTAAGGTGATGGGAGTATTTTTCTAACCAAATCAAAAAGAGGAAATTCTGACTGTGATTCACTATATCAGAGAAAGAGTGTGAAGGAAAGAAGCAGAGGGAGAAAAGGAGAACGAGGAGGGGGGAGACAGGGTAAAGAAAAGAGGGATTGTTAATTCTTTTGGAAATTATTTGCTGGAACCTCCACTTTCAAATTAGAAGAACAAACGTATCTGGATCCATTTGCAAAATAGGAGCCTAAAGGAAAGAGAAGAGTGTGATTCTCTGCGATAGAAGTGAGAGGGGGTGGTGGGGTCTGGGTTTCTTGAGAGAGAGAAGGGCAAGTCTCAAGTGTAACTGAATTCAGACCATGTTTATGACGAACACGCTTGGTTTCTTATTTGCCAGTTACGTCCTGTTCTATGTTTCTTCCTTGGCAGTCCCATGGTATTGTTTTGAGAATGGGCCTTGGGGACAGCCAGTTGGCTGTTCTTGTTGGTAACTGGGTAAAAGCAATGCTGGCAGGTGGGACCTTTGGGACCCTCACTCCAACCCCTTTTGGTGCTTGGACATGGTGAGAATCCAAACCTCTTCTGGGCCTATGGTTCTCCTTGATACTCACTCATCACTTGGGACACTCTATCTGGGAAACTTGAGATTATGGGGGAAAAAATCCTTTTTATTCTACAACTTGCCTTTCCCCACCCCCTCCCCCTTTTAGTTCTTCAGTTGAGAAAATAAGTACAAAGGTAGTTCCTCCTCTTTAAGTCAGATTAGCTCTTTGGGAATAGTTGTGTGCCTTATAGAGGATGGAGGGGATTGTCCTAAACCTGCTCTCTCCAGTATGGCAGTCAATAGCTGTACATGGCTATTTACATGGAAACGTAACTAACATTACATCAAATGAAATTTAAAATTTAGTTCCTCATTCATACTCAGTATGTTTTGAGTGCTTCATCATGTCACGTGGCCAAGTGGCTACCATATTGGACAGAGCATAATATAGATCATTTTCACCATCCCAGAAAGTTCTGTTGGACATTGCTGCTCTAGAACACACTCATTCAGCCAACCTTTCTGGGCATTCCAGTATGTGCTAGACGTTGTCCCAGTGAAATAAAGACATAGCCCTTGCCCTCAGGGGCATCCGGCCCAGTGTAGAAGCAGATTATAAATAACACAAGAACAGGATGTGATGACGTCAATGAAGAACAGGAACAGGGTTGCTGGGTTAGGCAGTAGTAGAAATAAATCACTTTGATAGGATGGGGAGGAAAGGCCCTTTTAAGGAGCTGACATTTGAGCTGAAATCTAATGCATGAGAAGAGCCAGGCCTGTGAAAGCCAGGAAAAGATTGTGTTTTGGCACTAGAGTCAGCATCAGCAAAACCAGCGAGGTGGGAAAGAACGAGGACTTTCTGCGGCCTCTCCTCCCGCACAGGACTTTGAGTGGTGCGAGCTGACTGGGAGGTGGCATCCCTTCACCCAGTCACCACCAGGCACCTTCACCAGGATGCTCTGCTTTCTTTGCATCTGGGCTCTCTTCCAATTCATGTTACAACATTTTCTCATCTGTGACAGCAGGCCTATTCCCTCTGCTCTCAGGCTGAGGCTGGGGAGGAGCGAAAAGAGCACAGTAGCTTTTATCAAAGATACTTATGTTTCGGGGACCTGACATGCTCTGATTATGGTTAACAGCGAGCTGTGGAGGCTGCCATGTGCTCATGTTTGTTATTATCTTCATCTGCAAAATTTCTTCCCAATTCAGACCTTATTGAAGCCTCTTTTGGAAGGGAGGTGTCCGTTTCAGAGGAATTTCCTGTTCTCTGAGCAGAGCTTTGAGGGCCCAGCTTAGTGGAATACAACTTCTGTATTCAGGGCTTTGAGGCCTTTGAACCTGGGAAGGGTTCCCACTTCCTGATACGCCTCCTCTGAGAATCCACAAGAACTTGCTGTGGAGAGCTCCTTCCCCTCTGGCACATGCAAGAGGCCCACAGCTCACACAGACTGCCAATGACCTGTATTTAGAGCCAGCCCTCTGTGAGCTCCAGAAGCCCTGGTCCAGCTCTTGGAGAAGGGGAAGCAATATGCAGTTGGCCTAGTAATAAGACTCAGTGACGTCCCTACTGCCTTGTCTCCCATAAACCGACAATAAAATCAATCCTTGGAACATGTGTTTTAAGCAATTAAACCTTTATATTTTCAGTAGGACACTCTGAGCACTGGGGCTGCCACTATTGCTTCCTGAGGAAATTGTGGGATGATAAATTAATCACGCAGTAAAACAGGTGCATGAAAATGTCACAGTGTTGAAGACAGTGCAAACTGCAAGATCCTTCTGAGAAACTTCCCCATTACCAGCAAAGTTACCTAGAACTGAAACCCCCGTGAACAACAAAATAGTCCCTGAGCATTCTGCAAAGATTATCTATAGTCGTTGTCTTTTTGGCTTCCCAGATGCATAATTTGAATTTAACTACAAAGTATGCATGCAGAGAAGCAAAGAGTATCTTTGCAACTAATAGATGGATTGTACTCCTTTCTCCATTGTATGTCTCTGTAGCCAAACACATCATTTGTATTTAGGTTTACACTACTTTCTCTATAAAAAGTGATTTTCAGTAGGAGAGAGGTAATCAAACATACTCGAAATGGTGTTTTGTAGAACCAAATACAAATGTTATTTAAGGAGATGGGTCTTTTCTTTTTGAAAGAATATAGCAAATTCAGTCACAAAAAAGTCTTCTTTCAATGCTTACCCACAGACAGCACTGTGGGTGAGATGAGAACGGCCGTTACTCTGAAGAGGCTCTAGTGATGTCTACAAGCTAATGTCTCTTCAGGGCAGAATTCATAATCATACACATTCTTAAGATGGTTCATTAATAGGATCCAGGACAGATAGGTATAGAAAGGAATTCCATTGTGGAAGGGTTTTATTTTTTTAGTGGTTTGTCTGAATGAGGAGAAAATGATGGAAAGGAAGTCTAGTCAAAACAGTTTGGTTTGATTTGGTTATTCTTTATAGGAAAAGCCTGTGGCTCTGTGTGTGTGTCTGAGTGTGTGTGTGGGGGGGTGGGGGGCAGGGGTGAATCATGAGGTGACTCCTGACTACATATAAACTGAGGCAATATATCCCCAAGAGGAGTGAACTCTGAGGCCAGTTGTTTTGTCTATATGACACTAATAATTTTTCCCTTCAATGTGGTTCATTTTTTTTTATTGGACTGAATTATATTGTCTGCATTTATACATAGAAGTTCAGGATAATGCATGTCAAATTCATAGTGATATATTTACCACATATATTTTCTTTGTGGATATGTGACAAAATCCACATATATGATAAGAATAAGATCATGGACACATCTAGAAGTGTGTTTTTATTCTAGATAGATTAGGAAGTTTATTTTCAGAGGTAACATAAAATTAAAATGGGATGAGTGAAATTGTCCTCGATATGAATTAACTTTTATTCTTTAGAAGAGAGATGGATTCTCTGTGTTCATTGAGGATATAGTCCCTTTTCATGTGTACCTGAGTATTTGCAGGGGACCTGGTTCATAAAAAAATATACCTGACATATCTGTTTTTAGTAGCTAGTAAAACCAACTAGGATAAAGAATACTTTTATGAGTCCTATGACTTTTCCTTAAAAGTGTTAGCGCTTCCCGTTTCATCACTTCAACCCCAATCCTAGTAACTTTTGGTTTTAAGTAATTCTCCCATAGAAATCTGAGACGAAATTATAGTTTATGTGTGTTCAAACAGGGCATATTGAAATGTTACACGATAAACTTTTTATTTGACTTCCTTTGTCTTTACTCTCAATTGATAGTGATTTAGAATAAACTACTCATAAAATGTCAATATCAAGGACTTTGTACTTCCTACCAAAATTGCTTTATTCATTAGCCTCACAAAACAGCGTAACATTAAATTGATTTTTATGGTAAGTGAATCAGGTTACATCTGAAGTCCAGACTTTTTCTGGCTTATTTAAGGAAAACAAATCCCTATTAGCCTTTTATTCTATGATCTTCATGCAACCGACAGGAAGAAGCAATGCACTTTGAAAAAGGTGGGAAAGACTGTTATAGGTTGAGTTGCATCCTCCCAAAATTCACATGTTGAAGCCGTAGTCCCCAGGACCTTAGAATGTGACCTTATCTGGAAATCAGGTCATTGTAGATGTAATTAGTTAAGTTAAGGTTATACTGGAGTGAGTAAGCCCCTAATCCAGCATGACTGATGACCTTATAAGAAAGGGATGTTTAAACACAAGCATGCGCACAGGGAGAACACCTTGTGCAAAACAAAGGCAGAGATTTGGGTGATGCTTCTATAGGTTATGGAATGCCAATGATTGTCCACAAACCACCAGAAGCTAAGCAAGAGAGAGCCCTCAGCACTCAAAAGGAACCATCCTGTTGATGCCTTGATCTTAGATTTTCACCTTCTAGAATTGTGAGACAATATATTCCTGTTGTTTAAGCCACTCAGTTTATAATGCTTGGTTATGACAGCCCTAGGAAACCAATACAGATCGCAAGTGGAGAAATATAAAACACTTGGGATCACCGTGGCCACTCGGCCACTCATCATTTTCACATGGTGGTGGTATGTCACCACGCTAGAAAAGGAACTCTTACCATAAAATCAGGCTCTGGCAATGTTTCACTATTTACCAACATCATCATAAAGAAGTAGAGTTATTAAAGGATCTGCAATCACAGAGTAATTCAGCTCCGGACGTTGATGGATGGAACTTGGCTTTTCCTCTCTGCCAAAGCTGCTGACTGGATAAATGTTTTATTCATGAGGCCCAGGGCAGGAAGGGATGCCAAAGGTTTAAGAATATTTTAAGAAACTCTTTGAGATGTCAGGCAAGTTATCAGGAGGTGCTAAGGAAGGAAGCTGAGGTACTACATCAACCTGGCTGGTCACTAACTCCCTCGCACAGGTTAGAAGCAGTGACCATGGTCTTAGGAAGTCAATCCACTTTCTTTGTCTTGTATTTTGTACTGACTTGAATCTGACTTGTATTGACTTGAATCTATGGCAACAAGTCAGAGAAGCAGGGGTCCTTCCGATGGCTTGAGGACTGCTCTCTCTCGTCTGGGATCCAAGCTAACCCAGTTTGGAGTTCTGCCTGCCCATGGATCCAGATTCGGGATCTTTCCCCTGGATAGGCAGCTGCCTGAGCTGAGAGAGTCATTTAAATGACAGCCTGTAGCTTTAGCTTAAAGTCTCAGAAGGCCCATTAGCTACACATTTTAATTACCTATTAACAAAATGGTATTTCCAATTATTTAGCACAACAGATTATTTTCTGCTGTGAGGAGAGAGGGCAGCTTAAGTGTGGACAAATTGTCAATGTAACTCTCGTCTTTCTCTACATAAAGAAAAGTCTTTTATACAACAGCAGGCTCTCATAAACGATGTTTGTACTGATTACAGGCAGCCATAATGATGGAAATTCTGGATATCTGTAATAAATTCTGATGAAAATGCCCTTTGTCCTTTAACTGCTATGGCCAGAGAATTTTAATATTTCATAATATCTGTTCATACAGTTTTAAAATTACTTGGAATCATATAAAAGAACCAAGAATAAAGTGTGGCTGGTACATAGTTGTCGTCCAAGCATTTTCTTATTGCCAAGGAAGCATGCGCCTAAGTCCAAATGAATTTTTCCGAATGTTATAACTCTATTGCAACTATACCAGGTTACAATGAAGAGCTAAAATATAAAATTCATCAGTGGATGAAAAACAGACAACTTCTAGGTATCCATTGTCCTTTATGTAAAAAAAATACCAAAGAGCAAAACCTGACAGGGACAGCCACTCTGAAACATGCTGTCAAGGTGCATCAATATATGTCACTATATCCTCCCCTTTCTATCTGTCAAAGCCATTGATTATTTTCAATAAAGAACGCCAGTGATAGTTGTTGGAATTGTGGAACTCAGCATAGCAACTAGGTGACACCTATCACTCTCTAAACAGCAAAGTGAAGAAAAAATTTACTGTACCAGAAGCATACTTTTGGATACATAGTTAAATATGGTCTCATAAAGGGTTACAATAAAAGACAGAAAAAAGAAATATCTTTTAGACCCCAAGGTCTTTTCCTGGACTTATTGGAGTTTTCCATGAAACTACTTTTTTTGAATGTCCCTCTCTCAAAACAAAATGAAACAACAATAAGTTAACTTATTTTAAAAGTTTAAACTTTTTCCTACTTCTTTTTGCGTGAGAGGTACTTTGGTATGCCCTAGAGCTTTCAAGTAACTGGGGAATGCCACACTTCTTCTAAGAGCAACTGGCCAACAACTGTGGGTTACATGAGTTGTTAAAGTTTGGGTTGTGTGGTAACTTTTGTGTATTTTCTGATCATACATCTTTTGGTTGTTTACTATCCCAGAAGAAGAGTAGAACCTGTGATAGAGATTTACAGAAGCCATAAAAAATGGTGAACACAGAAGCATTCCTGCTGGCAGTGCAGAGGCGTCAGTAGTAGCCCATTTCCAGGGGCAGCAGGGCTGTCGCCTAGAACCCAGGAGCAGTGAGATGACACAGGGGCACAGTCCAGAAATTAAAGTCACTGAGCTCTTGCCAGGGGCTCCTGAGGTGTAATGTGAGTCTGGATCCTGCCCCCCAATTTTTCTGTGTTCTGAGCCTAGTACTTAAGGCCTTCCCCAGGATTCTGAGTTTCCCAACATACTGAGAATAAGCACTATTCTGCTTCTGTCAACCAGAGTCTAGTTTTTGTTTTTCCCTTGCAATTAAAAATCTGACTGATGAAATATTCTGACTTCATTTTTCCTGCAAAACCTCAGAGGGCTGAAAATGTGGTCAGGTTAGCGCAATGCTATTAACTAGAACCTACTGTATGAATAGAAGGTGGTATTTGGTGTTTTGTTTTGTTTCTGTGTCAAATTGTATTACCTCAGTGTGCTCAGTCATGATAAAATCTCATTTATTGAGATCTTATGTTGTGCCAGGCACTGTGCTAAAAACCTAGACAGATTTTGTTGTTGTTGCTGAATTATCCCAACAGTCTTAAGCTAAAAGTACTGTTATTATTACCATCCTATTTATGTGGAAACTGAGGCACAAAGAGGTTATGTAACTTAGTGAGCAGCTCAAAGCTAGGAAACATGAAACAAGGGTTTGAATCAAAGAGCTGTCTGATTTATAACTTGTGATCCTAACCTTGTATACACTTAATTGTTCTATTTCTGACATTTATTTGTTTGTTTGTTTGTTTGTTTACTTTCCGTGTCTGTATATTTTTTTAATTTTATTTTTTGTAAATTGTCGTATTTCTTTTTCTTTTTTTTTTTTAAATTAGTTTCATACTTCTGACTTTTAAAAAGCCATGCACTTTCAAAATAGTTCTGAGACCTTAAGAGACATTAGGTCTAAGAAAATAAAATAAAATAAAGTTTCCTTTAATGGATTATGGGTAAGACAATCCCAGAAACAGGATATTACTTCATCAGTTTAAACACCAGTGTGAAAGGGAGACATGATGGCTTGTTTTTTTATGATGAAAAGGAAGGGAGTGATCTTTGGGAAGGTGAGTGGGGGAAGGGTTGGGGAAACAAGGGATGTGGTTTACAGTTTTTAAGCAGTAGGTCTACAAATTATAGTAGCTGTCATCACCCAAAGTTATATCTGCAATTAGGTATAGTCATACTCTGAATAATATATTTGTGGGTTTTTGTTTTGTTTTGTTTTGTTTTGTTTTGTTTAGAGTTAAATACATTGGTTTTGTTTTTTTTCGAGTTTAGTACATTTGAGTTTAGTACATTGAAAAAAATTGACCCTGGAGATACGTACTTGCCTTCAAGTCTAACTTGCCTGCCTGACTCAGTTTCCCAATGTGGAGCACACATTGTGCCATCAGCCACCTGAACCAGCAGCAGCAGTTACAGGACATATTTTAAATATACAAACAGTAATTTATCTACTTGAAATTCGTAGTAATAAGCCCTGCTTAAGAGTATAATATGAAGCTCTTTGGAAGAAAGATGTAAAGGATTAACAATGCTTAACTCAGGAGTAAGTGTGCTGAAACATATTAGTTGATGTGCTCTGAAGAGCATTGTTGAAGTCTCCTAATGCTTGTTTAGGAAAAAGGCTATTTGGTTTACTTTCTAAATTTTTAGCATTTTATAGAATTTAAACAAGGAACCCTTGGAGCTTTTCTATCCTCAGCTAAGCAGAAGTGTTTTTTTTTGTTTTGTTTGTTTGTTTTGTTTTTTAATTTCCTTAAAAATATTTAAAACCAAATCTATTACAAAAATGTCCACAAACATTTCCCAGGGAAAAACTAGCTTCTATTCTAGCAAAGAGTAATTACAAAATACACTCACCTTTGAAATATATGATACACATATATTTAATGTACAATAATGTATGGTATATAAAATTAAATATATAAAAATGAAATATATCTATGTAGACATACTTAACATGCAAATACCTATGTAGTCTATAAAATATTCATAAAGTTAAAACTGGTGTAACTATAATAATAGATTACAACTGTTTTATACTCTTTGTTGCTTTTCTCTTGCTGTAACTAGTTCTGCCTCCCTTCGATCACATTATACCATTAAATCTTGTGATAATTTGAAAGAAGTATTGCTTCCAGCTGCTGCTACACAAACAAGCTAAAGAAATAGTTTAAACTGGTATGAGAAGAACTATCAAACAAGCTGTTTTAATAAGAATTTCATTTTCTGTCCTCATATTGTCATGTTGTTTTAGATTTAACAAAGACAAAATTCCTAAATGGCTAATAGAACAGGGCAGGAATCCATGATCTTCATTGATACACAAACGCCAGAGTTTGGGTATGTTAACCACTTGTGTCTGTTTCACTTTCCTTGAGTGCTATTTATTACTTCAGTTGTGTATTTTTTCCTTAGTCTCCATTATTTCTTCCTTCATACGCTGTGGAAATAAAAGAAAAAAAGCCTTTCTGTATTACTTTTAACTGGCAGAAACGAGGTAAAGCATTATCATGGCAAATACTTCCGATTTAAAGACATTAGACTTGAAAGAAAAATGTTAAAAACAAAAGAACTTCAACTTTACATAGTATGATGTAATATAGAATTTGCTGTCCCAGAAATGGTATTTTCTTTTTTTAAGAAAGTCCTGCAGAATATTAAATAAATACTTAGAAAATTGATCTACAGTGAGTTACCAAGCAACTTTCAGCTGTTTGGGAGACTTTTGACTTCATGGATGCTGATGATACCCCTCACCAGAAAAGGAATGATTTACTGGGAGACCATTAGTCTGACTTTATTTTCCTTCATTTATACATAAAATATTTATTGACTATCTACTATATGCCAGGCTTTGTGCTTGACAGTTAGTGTGTGATGAATAATACAGCCACTTTCCCTGGCTGAATGAAGATTAAATTTGGTGGGTGAGAATGATTATGATTTTATGTGCTGAATATAACAGCAGGGCAAGTAGTGGGGTGTCAGTCTCCAGGATCTGGGTAGGTTTCCAGGAGGAAGGGATTAAGCTGGGGTTGGGGGAATAAGAAGTCAGCAGAAAAAGTAAGGGTTTGGGGCAAGAGTGGTGTACACCCAGACAGAGCATGTGCAAGTGCTTGGAGGTGAGGAAGGGCCTGGGATACCTGAAGGTGTAAAGATGTCCTGTACAGCTGCATCTGTTCCAAGATTAGTCAGCTAGACACAGATTATACTGGAGCGATGAGAACTGTGGAAACACACTGAGCCCTGGCCCATAAACAGAACCCAAGAACCAATATAGGAGGGCAAACAAATGACATGAAGCCAAGCAGTTAGGCTAGCTCTCACGACCAAATAAGAAACTCAGCTGATGGCTGGAAATTTCACCTGAGACAGACAGACTGCACGTCACACAGATGGATTTACTATGGTGGACATAGGAAGGCCAACAGTGATACACAGTGTTTTGGAACCTGGCTGGGAGTGGTGTGAAGCAGCATTTATTCAGGAGCAGGTCTCAGCAAGCTGACATGGTTGATGACGATATGATGAACATGGAAAAGGTGTGCTGTTTTGAAGATGGATGGGGGTGAGTATGTGTGAAATATGTCTTTCCTCTTGGAGGAAATTAGGTAGGTTTCATGGAGAATCTTTTGTCAGTTCCCAACAGTTTCTACACATAAATTTGGCAGTCGTGATATGTTCCCATTATGGGTTCTTCTACATTAATAATGGCTGCTTATTTTTAGAAAGATAAGTTGTTTTAAAAAATTAAAAGAAATATGATAATACAAAATAATATGGAAAGTTACAGAACAAACACTGATGTGCCTTCCACCCAGCTTTATCAGATATGACTTTTACCAAATTGCATGATATTTTTAAGGGAAAAAAACCCAAAAACATAACTATGTAGAATTTCCATGTATACCACTCTCCAATCCCCTTCACCTTCTTTCCCCCAGAGCAAATAGTTATCCTGAATTTGGTGTTTTTCACTCCTGTGTATGTATATTCTTAGTATTTTTACTATATTTCTATCTATCCTTAAAGAATATACAGCATTAACATTTTTATAACTGTGTATACATGACATTGTCTTATAGATATATATCATTCTGCGTTCTTTTTCACTCAGCATTATGCTTTTCAGATTTATCCGTGTTGATACAGGCAGCTATAGTTGATATTTCTAAACTCAATAGTATTTCATTCTATTACTGTACTATATTTTACTGACAATTTCTTCTGTTAATAGATATTTACATTGTTTTAAAACTTTCTCCTTTATAAATGATGCTATAATGAACATTACTTCTTGTGAAGTATTGGTTGGATCTGTTGCTTAGCTGTGCAATTTCTAAGTCACAGGCAACACCCGTCTCCATTTTACTAAATATTGCCACCTGCTTTTTAAAGTGGCCCCACCAGCTGTGTATGGAAGTTCACATCGCTCTATAACTTTGTCAGCACATAGTAATGTCAGACCTTTAAATTTGTGTCAGTGTAATGCGTGTGAAATGGTGTTTCAGTCCAAGCCCATCCAGGATCACTCTGTGTTTCAACAGGGGAAATTTAATGCAAGTAGTTGATTGGACAGATAATAGAACAGCTGAGAAGCTAAGTCTGTTGGTAATGCAAAATCCACAATACTAGCAGGCCACTGTCAACCGTCGGTTTGGAAAGACAAATGGAGAAGGTACTATGATCAGAAACCAGAAGCTGGGGCCAACTGTCTGAAACCAAAATGGGGGTGAGAGCTGGAGCCCCAGAACCCCCAGAAGCTCATGGTAGCTGCCAGAGATCACACAGGATACGAAGAGAAAAGGTCAGAAAGGCCTAGGTGTCCCTCCTCCTGTTCTCCAGTTTTCCTCCAGTGCCTCCCACTGGCTAAACTTACCTGGAAGCTACAAGTTACTCACGATGCAAAAAAAGAGCAGAAGAAGTGACGAAAATAGATCTGAAAGCAGACTACAACAAGGGCTATTGCATTGTGGTTTTAATGCAATGGCACTTGTAGCCAGTCTTGGAGCATTTTTTTTCATCCAGGTCATTTTATTTCCTGTGAATTGTTTTCTCTTTGTTTTGTCCATATTTTTCCCATTGGCTGTCCATTTCTAATTTATTTTTAGGGATTCTTTATTCTGGATACTAACCTTCATCAATTATATATGTTGCTAATGTTCCTAATAGTCTGTGGCTAATTTTCCACTTTGTGGTAGAATTTTAAAATCTAATATACATACTTGTGTGTCTTCCCTTTTAAGGTTAGCATTGTGTTTTGTTCAAGGGACCCCTTTCCTATCCTGAGGCATGGTCCTCTGTATTCTCTTGTAAAAAATCTAGTTTCACTTTTCATATTTACTGCTCTGGGGCTTATTCTGTTTATATAGGTATCTTAAAAGTTTCTTCCATAAAGATAACCAGTTGTTCCAGGCCTTTTTAAAATACTGTACTTTTTTTTCTTTTCTAATTTCTCCCTTTGTCATATATAAAGTTTCCATGTATGTGTTGGTTCCTCCTGGTGGGAATCTATTTCTGGAATGTCTGCTCTGTGTTGTGGGTCTAGTTTATATCCATGAACAACCCCACACTGTCTTCAATAAAATAGCTTTAAAGTAAGACCTGATATCTGGCAAGACTAGTCTCTTCACCTTCTTTTATCTCAAATTTGGCTACAGTATTTCAGATTTTTCAATGCTTTGTGTGAATTTTAACACAATTTTTTCAAGTTCCACAAAAAAATCTGTTAAGATATCAATTCATGTTTCGCTGAATATATAGATTAATATGAGCAAAATAATCACTTATATAATTATACATTCATTAACATAGTATATGTCTCCTGTTATTTACGTCACCTTTAACATATTCTTTGGTTTTTATATATGTTTTATAACTTCCCTCATAAATTTATTACACACTTTTGTTTTTTTGTTTGTTTGTTTTTGTTTTTTTCTTGATATGGTATAGTTTGGATTGTCATTAAAAACGACATTTTAAAAAATAGCATTTTAAATTAATTGCTGCTTGTGTAAAAGAACATACATAATTCTTATATACACAACTTATATCCAGAAAACTTGCTAAACTGTTTCATAAATTCTAACTGTGTTTGTAGATCCTCTTGAATCACTGGCCTGAATCTATGAACAGAAGTGGCGATAGCTGCTTGTTCTTTGCTTTCAAAGATATTGTAATGTTTTACCATTAAATATGCTTTTCACTCTAGGATTTTGTTGATTTATCTTTTTTAAGTTAAAAATCATTTTTCTTTCTAGTTTGTTAAAAGTGTTTTTTATTTAATTAAAAGGTATTAAATTGTATTAGATGCTTTTCCTGCATCTATTGAGATGATCACATGGCTTCTCTGAAGAGCTCTTTGGAGACGAATTCCCTGCCTGAGTAAAATCTGAACTAGAAAAACACAAAAATTAATACTGTATATTTTCTATGGACATAGCTGTAAAAAGATTTTTTTAAAAGACTGTATGACTACATACAAAAATGATTATAGGTGGTAATTTTGAAGAGAGAGAGAAAGAAATTGAAAATGAATGGGTAGAGATAGGACTGGGGATGGTAGAAAAAGAGCCATTAGCTTTATCTGTTATGTTCTAATATTTCTTTTAATAGGGAACATGTTTATATCTCTTTTTTTCATTTGTTTTTCCATTCATTTATTTCAGCTTTTACTTCCCTTGCCTTTGGAGTCAAATTCATAAAATGCTCTTTTTTTTTTTTAATTTATTGGGGTGACAATTGTCAGTAAAATTACATAGATTTCAGGTGTGCAATTCTGTATCACATCATCTATAAATTACATTGTGTGTTCACCACCCAGAGTCAGTTCTCCTTCCATCACCATATATTTAATCCCCCTTACCCTCATCTCCCCATAAAATGCTCTTTGAACGCAATGTCCATAAGTTTAGTACCTGTGTTTTGTTCTATGCAGTTTATTGTGTCAGGTCTTATGTTTAGGTCTTTGATCCATTTTGAATTAATTTTGGTACACGGTGAGATAGCAGTCTAGTTTCATTCTTTTGCACGTGGCTTTCCAATTCTCCCAGCACCATTTATTGAAGAGACTGTCTTTTCTCCATTGTATGTTTTTGGCTTCTTTGTCAAAAATTATCTGTTCATAGTTATGTGGGTTTATTTCTGGGTTCTCAATTCTATTCCATTGGTTTGTGTATCTATACAATTGTTTTAACACTATGTATACAAAAGAGTAGGTGTATCAAATTTAAAATGATAAATATTGAGTCATAGAAGCATGGGTGAATGCAACTGCTTTCTTTATACTTTTCTATAATTTTATAATTTACAAGAACAACAAGATAGTCTAGTTAGAAAGTGTTATTTATCTTGATTATGGGTGACATATGATTTAAATTGTTCAAGTTTGGTCTTAATATTTGAAATCAAAAGGTTGAAAGCATGAACATTGATTCTTTATGCACATCATCAATCAATTAAAACTCATGTATTTAAGTACCTAATGAGTATGGATTGAGAAAGATTATTTAAACCCAATGTCTAATAATATGGATAGAAAATATAGACAGGCTTTTAAAAGAAGCCAACATGTGAATCAAAAGTGAAATACTGCTGTCATACACAGACCAATAATAATGGTGTTTTTTTGATTGGGTTTAACAATATTTCAGGCAGCCAGTTCCTATTCCCTTCATATTATTAAATATGGGAATGTTTCTTTCCTTCTAGTTTTTGTATTTTTTTTCTGTTTGGGACCCAAAAACTTGAAAATCAAGCTTTTCCCTCATGTACGAGGTATATATGTCCCAATGGAAGAATTTGAGCACCCAGGGCTGGGTTTGAGCACCTGGCAGATTGACAGGTTGAATATGGACTTGGTGTGCCCGAAGAAAGTAGATAGGTAGGTAGGTAGATGGATAAACAGACAGACACATGCATAATATGCACACGTATGTGTGTACCCCGTTTCCCCGAAAATAAGACCTAGCCAGACAATCAGCTCTAATGCATCTTTTGGAGCAAAAATTAATATAAGACCCAGTCTTATTTTACTATAATTTAAGACCTGGTCTTATATAATATAATATAATATAATTATAATATAATATAATTATATATAAATTATAATATAATATAATAATAATATAATATAAGACCGGGTCTTATATTAATTTTTGCTCCAAAAGACGCATTAAAGTTGATTGCCAGCTAGGTCTTATTTTCAGGGAAACACGTTATGTATGTTTGTATATATGTGTGTATATATATGTGTGTGTGTATGTGTTTATATATGTGTGTATGTATGTGTGTGTGTATATATGTTTGCCAAAAAAATGTATACACATTTTAAGAAAGGAAAAACTATTAAAATTTAATACTCCACACATATCGATAACGAAAGACGAATACAAGTCATGTTTGACTTGTGCAATTACAAGAGGTGCTCAAAGTGGTGACCATCAGCGTCCAGACACTTCTGATGATGGCGAACTACTGCTTGAGCAACGATGACCAAAGTGTCCACTTGTACACATCTTTTTGGTTCCCCCAGTACACACACACACACACACACACACACATTTAAAAATGATATTTGAAATAATAGCATGAAAGTAATCACAATTAGAAAAATCAGATTTGGACTTATGCTTACTTTATACTTTGATATTGATTTTATGTAGAACTACATGTGAGGAGTGGGGGTGGGGGAGTGAGTACCACAATCCTTCCCATGCTTTGGACAGTTAAATATTTAAACCAGGCCTTACATCTCCTAGTGAGCAAAACAAAGAAAAAGGGGACTTTGTGCCAGACAGGTAATCCAGATACTCATAAAAGGTCTGAAAGCTGAACCAGGCATGCTGTGCACAGAGTAAAGACTGAGTGGGACATAGCTAAGAAAGTGTGTGTAAAATATGGATTTAATCATGAACAAGGTGAACAAATAATCAAATCCTCTCTGATTAAATATCAAATGGCTTCAAAGAGAAAACATTCTTCCTAAATGGTAACAGAAGATTACCCTCTGAAGCTGGACTCTGAGCATAGGGGATGTGGGGGGTCCATGTTTGCTTCTCTGAAGAAGGACGTCTGGGCAGAGAGGAAGACGGGCAGCAGCAGGAAGAATAAGCTGGGTGGCATCCACTCTGAGTCTTTCTCACCTGACAACTACACTGATGTCCTTCCCTGAACTTCATGCTTCTAAAACCCTCATCCTTTATGATGTTTCCCATCTCCAGTCACCATCCTGATATGATCAAAATAAGTTCAGAGGAGAGAGAGCTGCACGACTAGGCTCCAATGTAAATGATAGATACAAGGATGATAGGCAAATAGCCTTTATTTTTATTCTGGATATGCACAGAGCTTGGAGGTATGCTTTTCACACTTTATCATACTGTTTGAGATTACAAGCAGAAAAGAAAGGAATTGAAAATTATTAAGCTTGAAGACTGTCAGGAAGAATGTTTTATTGAAACAGTGAGTCTGAAAATACTAAAGATGCAGATTCATTTTAATTTTTGCTCTCGGGATCATTATCGTCCTAAACATCAATACAGTAGTATTTTTCAAATACCAGCAATGGTTACTTTATGTGGTTTCATAAAACTCGATACATGAGCAAATCAGGTACTAAAGGGTTAGGCTTTGGAGCCAGGTTTGAATATGAGCTCCAGCGTATTCTAGCTGAGTGACCTTGGAAAGATTTCCTAGTCACACTGAGCCGCAGTTTCCTCATCTATAAAATGAGGCAATTTTACATCCCTCATAGGTTTCCTATGAGGAATAAGTGATACAGTAGAATAAAACTTACTATAGTGCCCTAAACAGTATAGAGTTCTCAGGAAATGGTGGAGGTGGTGGACAGCTGGTGATTACTCAACTTTGAATTGACAGTAGTATGTTTTGTGTTTGTGTCATGATGGCATTGTAGTCAGCTGCATGTACAAGCACCCAACTTCAATGACTTAACCAAATTGTGTTGTCGTTTTCTCATCTGCAAAGAGGGACATTGCAGGGCTTGTATGGCTAGTGAAGTAAATCCTCAAACACTCCTCCCAACTTCCTGTTCTGCCACCCTTAGCACATGACTCTAATCTGCACAGTTGCAAGATTCCCTGGCCCTTCAGGAGTCATGCCCATGCGCCCACAGAAAGAAGAGAAAAGGCAAATGGCAGAAGATGTGGGCCAGCTGAATCTGCCCCCCGCCACACTCTGCCCTGGCCTTTTTTCAAATCAGGAAAACAAAGCTTTTCTAGAAGCTCCATTCAGTGGACTTCCTCATGTACCTCATGGGCTAGAATTCAGTCACATGAGTATCAATGGTACAAAGGAGCCTGGGAAACTGTCTTTTTCAGTTAGGAACATTTGCTGCCCCAAGCAAAGTTGTGGTTCTGCTAAGAAGGAAAAAAAGATAATAGATAATGAATAGGAAAGCAGCAGTGTCTGCAAATAGTCTGGCATTAAGAATTACTGGCTGCCTTCCCCCCACCCCCATATGTGTATGGCCTTAGGGCCTTAGTAATGGGGGCGGGGAGAGAAAGAGAGAGAGAGAGAGAGAGAGAGAGAGAGAAAGAGAGAGAGAGAGAGAGAGAGAGAGAGAGAGAGAGAGAGAGAGAGAGAGAGAGAACATAGAGTATGGCCTGATTGAATAGAGGAGCTAAGCGTGGCATGGGAAAACCTAGGGTCTTTTTAGGAGAAAGCAAACATTAAATGCTAGGCAAGAATTTTTAGCTCCTCCTAAAGCAGTTCCTGTCAGAGAAGGCAGCATGATGTATTGGTTAAGAACAAGGCTCAGGAATCCAGCAGTCACGACTTAGAATTCTGGCCATGTCACTACTCTAGTGTGTAACTTTTGGTAAGTCATTTAATCTCTCTAGATTGTAAACTCCTATGAGGGCAGGAGCTTTGTTAGTTTTGCCACTGCTATGTCCTGATCCCCTAGGAGAGGGCTTTCCTACAGGAGGCACTCAGATACTTCTTGGACGGACAGATGGATGGATGGATGAACCCTAGATTCCTCAGCAATGAAGAGGATTGATAGAGACCACCTTTAGGGTCATCATGAGGATTAAACAAGAGGATGTGTTTCATAGAACACTCCACTGACTCCACCGTTAGAGAAATATATTTTCACTCGGCGCTCCTCCTAGTCTCCCTGAACCTGAGAAGCTCTGTGGGCTTTTTCTGAGAATCTGTCCAGTCAGCTGTTCATTTCCAAATCTGTTGCCGTCTTAGATAAACTGCACTATTATGGTGCCATTTAAGTTATATACTAATGTATTTAAAGCAAATACTCATGTAGTGTATATCCAAAACATGTGTGTGTACACGCCTGCGTGCATGGGTGCAGATGTGCATGCAATGGTGGCTTTATTTTGGATCAAAGTTTGCTGAGCTTTCAATATAAGCTATTTCAAGTAAGGCTAGTTTGTCATGAAGGGTTAGCCCACTAAATTAGCCGTGAATTAATCCTCATTCTGTGCTAGAACAATAGAGTGGCAGGAAAATTACCTAAATTAGATTCCGGTAATGATGGTCATCATGACCAAGAGGAATGGGGTCGAAAAGGACTTTCTGTGGCACACTGGGAAGTGGGATACCCATAAACCCCAAAACTCTGGCATCCTTTAGTTACTTGCAGTGGATGAGTCTTTAAAAATGGTGATTTAAAAGAAGATTCCCCTCAGCGTCTTGTGCCAAGTTCACAACACCTAACATTGGCTGGCTTATCGAGTTTGTGGGAAAATTCAAAATGAAAGCTCAGAATGGGCTCGTGCTGACAAAATGGACATCGCCAAATTGGGTTGCAATGCAAGCAAATCCTGTACCCGCCACCCATGGAAAGCCAAATCATTCTCTAACATTCCCAAGCCATTTCGTGACTAT
Source organism: Rhinolophus ferrumequinum (assembly GCF_004115265.2). Taxonomy (NCBI): domain Eukaryota; kingdom Metazoa; phylum Chordata; class Mammalia; order Chiroptera; family Rhinolophidae; genus Rhinolophus; species Rhinolophus ferrumequinum. The sequence goes on from NC_046300.1 coordinate 53,959,694, forward strand.
TCGCCATCATCAGCACCTCTCATGACACAGTCCGGTTTCAGCACAAAGACCATAGTTGGAAGATCTTTTTTTGCAGTGAGCAGCCCTGGTACATACTTTCTAAATTGAATTGTTTATTGATGGAGGGCAACCACATTATCCACAGCCATTTAAAATGTGTCCTCCTATGACTAGGTAGGCAGTGCTGCCAAAATGCAAAAGTAACGGCAGTAAGCTTGGTATCATATCTTTTCAGATAAGAACGATTCACTTCTGTATAGAAGTTCACACTTTACAGAGGGTGTTCACGTGCATTGTGTCATTGTGAAGAGACTTAATGTCCAGCCCTGTGGGACACAGACTGCAGGAATCCATTACATTGTACCTGCCCGGCCGCCTGAGCTCAGAGGTTCCTGAGACTCTCTCCGGCCAACTCTGATGTCTGGGCTCATGGGCCCCATTGAGTATATGTCTGTTCTGTTTCTGTCCTAGCCATTCACCCTGCTCCAGCTTATAATGGGAATATTGACTGGCCATTGACTAGGCCTGGGCAGACAGACTTTGCAGTAATTATGCATAAAAGAAGTCAGTGGCGAAGCATCTCATTCCAGATATTTCTACACATAGTCAATATCGGCTTTCATAAGTGTGACTGAGTTCCAAACGGCTTGCAGTCATAAGGGAATGACCAACTGAATAGCTATTATTTCATCCAATTGATGCTGTGCTTTTTTGTGCAAAGGGAAACAGGAATGCAGAAACACGCACATTTTACACCAGTCTGGTTCTTCCTTTCAATAGCTGCTGAAAAATATTAGCTATTTTCCCTAGGAAACCAGATCCTGGGGAAACTGTATGCTGCAAATGGAAAACCATGTTAATTTTCAGCAAATGTTATGAAAAAAAAATAGTAATTTCTACCCAAACTTAATCGTTAGTACATTTACTCCCCACAGAAATGATCTCTTGAATCCTGCTTTAACTGAAGTCAAATAAGGAGTGTGGCTAAGAAAATAATCCAGATTAAAACAGTATCTTCTTGGACTTGTGCAAGGTCCATGAGACCAGGCGAGGACAAAAATCAAGCCTTTCCACTGGTAACAGTCTCTAGGTCCTCTGAGATCCCACCCGCTTTCCCATGAAGGAGGTCTCTCTCTCCTCACATTCTTACATGGCACCGCATGCCAGAGCCACTGTGTATTTTTATGATTAGTATCTAAATATTTACAGTTTGCCCACAATTATCTGAGTTATAAAGACTTAATCATTTTAACAACTAGTGAAAGCAGTTGCTTGGTATCTTTCAAAGCAACATTTCCCAATGACGGGAATGTCCAGAAAATGCCAGATTTGAGGGGTAAGGTAGAGGGGTAGGAGAAGAAACTCACACTAGGCCGTTATATTTGCCCCAAGAGCACACAGCTAATAAGTGGCAAAACCAGGAACTGACTCCAGAGCTGACACTTTTCATCACTATGCCCTATAGCCTCTCCACTACAGGGCGTGGATAGTAGTAAGATGAGTTCATAGTAGTGGCAGAATAGAGGAAGTACTAATAGTAGCAGTAGTATCAGCCGTTGTTTATTGAGTTCTTACTATGAACTGGATATTGAGATACCGTAAGCATTTTCATGGATTATCATTTTTATTCTCAAAATAGTCCTATGAGATAAATGCTATTATCATCCCCATTTTTCAGAAGAGGAAAAAGAAGATCAGCGAAGTTAAGAGATTTGCTCATGTAAGAGTTCTTAGGTGACTGAGCTGGATTTCAACCTGAGTCAGACTTTATTGCTTGTGTTCTAACCATTAACCTGCCTCCCTAAAGGAAAAGAGAAAGGAGATGTTGGCTCTGTGAGCATCATAGAAGGACCAAATGTTGGATATGGGACCATTTGAATCTTGTAATGACACAGAAAAGTTAAGAGTTCAAGTCAAGTTTGGTTTGTCTTTTCCATATGGACAAGTACTGAGACCAGGAGTCATGTGGGCATGTTTGGAAAGAGCATGGGTTTTCTGGGCTCCTCAGACAGGACCTTGAACCACAGAAATAAAGACAGGGTGATGGACTGAAGCACGTACTTCCTGCACGTCACTGTGCTCGGTCTGTAGCACACCTACCTCCGACAACCCTGTCATGTAAGTGTTGAAACCCTTGTCCTACAGATGAAGAATCTAAAGCTTGGTGGGGCTTAGATAGCTCTTGCACATTTCCCCACCATGCACAAGATACAAGGACAAGGTCATGCACAGGTCTGTCTGACTCCAGAGTCTGTGGCACTGGGGATCAGAACTCTGGGAAGGCAACTGCATGTTTGCGATCCTTGCTCACATGTCTTTACCTGAGCTACCTCCTGCCTGTGTCATTCCAGTTACCTGTACTTGGACCCTTTCAGAAAGGATGACTTTGTTCTCTCCCAGAATGATGTGTTCATTTAGGATTCCTCAGAGGGGTGGTATTGCTCCCAAGAGGCCATGTTGGAAACCTGTGTTTGGCTGTTATTGGTTGTTTCAGTGATGGAGGGTATAGTGACTTGCAGGTAGTAGGTGAGAATTAGGAATGCTAAATCTCCTGAATGCCCTGGACAGTCTCATGCACTAAAAATTCCCAGTTCCTGTAAGACTTCCAGGTGTCCCTCAGAATTTCATGCATGTGCAAACACCATTCATATTTGCCAAAGCCTTGAACTTTAATTTACTTATAAAGTATAAAATATTTCCCCCAAGGTTTTAAAATACACTTTTTCCAGGAATGCAGCTACTAGGTAAATGCAAGAAAATTGTACTCCATTGTACATGAAAAGCCTTTTACTAGCACACTTTCAGGTTTTACAAACCCACTGTAGGATCTGTATTAGTTTCCTACTGCTGCATAACAAATTACCACAAACTTACAACAACACCCATACATCACAGTTCTATAGGTCAGAAATCTGGCATAGCTTAGCTGGGGCTTCAGTGTCTCTCTCAGGTTATAATCAAGGTGTCGGCCAGGGCTTGAGTCTCATCTGAAAGCTCAACTGGGGAAGGATCCACTTTCAAGCTCATTCAGATTATTGGCAGAATTCACACTCACTGTTTGACGATTGGCCTCAGTTCCTTGCTGACTTTCAGTCACAGGCTGTCCTCTGACGTGTGGCTCTCTCCATAGGGCAGCTCACAGTTGGCAGCTTACTTTATCAATGAAAGCAACAAGAGAGTCTACCAGGAATACAGTAGTTACAATCTTAAGTGATGATTATGGAAGTGACATCCCATCGCCTTTGCTCTGGTCTATTGATTAGAAACAAATCCTGTCCAGGACTCAGTGGGAAGGGGATCACACAAGTGCAGGAATACCAGTACGCAGGGGTGAGTGGGACCATCTTAGAGTCTGAGTTCTGCAGCTTCATCCCAATGCTTGGAAGTGAAACATTGCACATTACCTTCCATCAGAGGGAAGTTTTGTAATACACCTTGAGTGGCTGCTGTTGGAAGTACTTCTACATTTATTTGGACCATAAATCCAGGCCCAGGGAGTCTAGTATAATGCCATTGCCTTAATTAAACAGATTAACCAGTAAACTGAATTGCATTCTGTAGCATGGGCTTTAAGTAATAAGACTAACTTAGTGTAATTCTTAGGGGGGAGTCTCATCTCCTCCTCTCTGCCATCTTCATTTGCTCTGCTATTGTCTTTCTATTTAGTGCCTCCTTGAATTTATCATCTCATTTTTTTCTGCATCAAGAGGAGGAGGATGAGGATGATGAGTGTGTGTGTGTGTGTGTGTGTGTGTGTGTGTAAAATGTTCGTTTTTAATTATATAGTTTTGGTAACAGGTGTGTAGTCATGTTGGCCTCAGCCTCAGATACAAAAATCCTTACATTCAGCTGATTATCTCTTGAAAGGATTTGCAGCCTTAGGCACCTGGAAATTGGAATGCATCATTGCTCACTAGGTGAGTATCAAGAGACAGGAATTAAAGCATAAGGGGGAATGATGGCAGCCATGGCTCTTAAATAAGCCCAGATGATGACCTGGGATTGGAGGGGGAGAGTCATGTACCCTCCTCTGGCCTCCTCGTGAATGCATATAGTACAAGGTACCTATGCACATAGCCAAGGCACCACAGGTCCTTCCCACAGGAAGGGTTACAAAGTAGGTCAGCATAATGGATTAGTTCCTTATGTGATGCAGCAGGCAGGACCAGGCAGAGCTTCTCAGGGCAGTGATAAATTAGGGACGTACATCTCCAGGATCACAGAGGCCTGGGGCCTCTTTTTGATTCTTGACTCCTGCAATGAGAGAGGTCCCTGTCTTTGAAGCTGCAAAGGTAAAAACCCGGAGAATCAGAGGCTCAGCTCACAAGGGTAGAGTAGGGGTCAGAAACATTATACCCTCGACCTGGAAGGAACTTTTAAGGCAATGGACTTGCGCAGGCTACAAGGTGTAGGCCAGATCTGGGTGTTTTATGTCATTTTCACCCTTTCATTTGCCCTTTTGGAGCAAGCATCTCCAAATGCTGGCACCTAAAAAGCTTCACCAACTTGGAATGAGAGAAGGTAGTTTTTGTTTTGTTTTGTCTTGTTTTTGATGTTGGGAGTGGGTCTCTAGCCACTTCTCCTAGGTGTCATGGTTTTGTGTAACTGTCCCATCATCTCTCCCGTGACCATCCCAGTGAGTGACTTACACATCTCTACCCCATTGCACTCTAGTAATCCGTGTGACTTGTTTTGGCTAATGCAATGTGAGTAAAAGTGAAATGTGTCACTTAAGAGCCAGCTCAAGTTTCGCCATGTCTTTTTCTCTGCTGTGAGTTAGGCAGTATTCCAGGCAAAGGCTTCCATGTCATCCTGGATCCCAAAGGGAAGACGATGTGGGGCAGAGCCATTGCCATCTGGTGACACAGGCCATGTGAGCCACCTTGGTTATTGGGGGTGTTCAGGTTGTCACCACAGCATGATCCAGCCCATCCTGCCTGACGCAACATGGTGTCTGGGCTACATTCCGCATATGCGTGTGTGGCTCACCTCTCCCAGGTGTATGGTGTTTCTCCAGGTCGCCTTCTCTTTTTGTGTCACCACCTCTGTGAATGACATCCCCTCCCTTAAGGAACCTGGGGTCATCCTTGCCTGCCCTTCCTCCTCCTCCTTCCAACCAGTCACAAGTACTGAATTTCTGTGTCCTAAGCCTAACATGTCCCCATCCCCAATACCTTGGCCCTTGTACAGGCTGCTTGTTGTGGCCCAGCTGCCAAGCTGGCTCCTTTGCCCTGCTCTTGGCTATGCTCCTCCAATCCATTCTCCACACGCAGCCAGAGGGAGCAAATCCCACTGGAAAGATTGTTAAAAGGTTGTTGCAAGAGCAGATTTAATATTTCCTACAAAATCCTTTTAGAAATTGTCCCATTTATCTCTCACTGTGTTCTTACTAGGACCCTCCTCTAGTAGGTTTCTCTCTCACTCTCTTTTTATTTTGTAATTAATTAATTAATTAATCAATTAATTAATTAATTTAAATTTGCAAGGCCATCTTTCTGCTTGGAAGCCTGACCTCCCACCTGCACCACGCAGCCACCACTCATCCTCATACCTCTCCTTTCTGTGACACCCCGCCCCCATTTACTTGGCTAATTCCTATTCACTCTTTGAAACTTACCTTGGAGTCACCTCCTCTGAGAAGCCTTCCCTGATCACTGAAGCTTGAGTTGAGTGTGAGTCCTGTGGTTCACAGCACCCTGTACCTCCCTGGTCACTGCTTTTCATGACACTATATTTTAGTCATTTGACACGTGACTTTTCCTCAGTAAACTATATTCACTGTCAGGTCCTCAACACTTTGCAAAGCAGTATCTGGCACATAGTAAATACCGCTTGAACATTAGCTACTGCATATTGGTTTTTCATCCTGAAAGCAAAGGAAAATAATTCCCAGATCCTGAACTAAAAGACCTTATCTTGAAAATAGGCTCTTTTGGGTACCAACTATTTATATTTCATCTGGGGGAAAGATAAAACTGTGAAGAACTAGAACTTTCAAAAATATCTGGAATAAGCTACATATATTGTAAAATATGGGTCATAGCTCTGTCTGTTTTGAGTGTGCAAAAAAAAAATCACAAAATTTTCAAGACATAAATATTTAAAAACAAACTAAAGAGTAACCATGCATGCTGGGAAATTTTGGCTAGGAGTGCAGGATGGGGAAGAGACAGCGGATGAATAAGAACATGCTTGGTTCTGTGGGTCCAGGTGGATTCAGTGGAGAGGTTTTGTGTATGAGAACTTGTTTTATTTTAAAATGTACTTCCACAAGAGACTGTTCACCAGGGGGTGCAACCTTTCCCTCTTTGTTCTGTGTTGCAAACACAACCTGATTCAGGAAACTGACTTGGAAGAGATGTTAACGGATAAGGATCAGTGGAGTTGGTGAGGAAAGCTGGGGTGCTGAGGCTTCCTGCATCCCTTGGGGTTGATGAGTGCTTCCTGGTAGTTGTGGTCGATTTGCTGGGCAGAGAAACTCATATTGGGTAATGGTCTTTATTTAGGTGATTCTAATGGAATCGTTCCCAGGGCACATCGATGTGTTTTTGGTTTGTGGGTCTATTCCTGCCCTGAGAGTGTCCCCACTTGTAGTGTCCAGATGTAAGGCAGCTTGGGAACACTGAGCTGGGATCCACCTACTTTCCTCAAGTAGGAGAACCATAACAGGCAGTTTCCATCTCCTAACGCTGAGTGATCATAGACCCTCACGTGTACTGAATATAGGAATCACTTAGGCACAGATACCAGACATAAAGACTTTGTCAGTAGGTAGGTATGTAGGTAGGCAACAGACAAATTAATGGACAGATAGACGGATGGATGGATGGATGGAACTGTGTAGGGAGATATATGGATAGATAAATAAAGACTTTATGAGGAGCACAACTATGAAAATATCTCCTTCATGACACTTATTTGTGATTTATTAAAAGTCAGCATAGTAAGCCTAAGTAAATATGAAGTTATACCAAAGATCTAATTTATTTAATATAAACTTTAAAACATCTTCAGTTGATTTGCATAATCAAAATGTGACCAATATATCATTTAGAATGGGGTATCACAAAGGGGAGGTCGATAAACATAAAACCCCTTAGTCCAGGCATAAGATAATTTCTCAGGAAACAAGACAACTCATTTCTTCTGTGATAACACAATTTATTTCCATTTATAAAAAGACGTAAGTAGCATAACGAGCAGATTAAGTACAGAATCACCTAAAGCAATTAGCCCCATGTGCTTTCTTCCTTGGAGAAGCAGACCCATGTTACATACAGAAATCAAGGGCAGCACCTCAGCTAACCAGAAAGCTTTGTACACATCTTATCTGCAGTTTGGCTAATTTCAAAGAATGTGAGGGAAGGCGTGAAGTGGATGTGGTTCTTTCCCCAGAAGTAGGTATCCTTCCTGTCCATCTGCAGTGGACATGCATAGCATGTCCGCCCCACACACCTTGCCCTTCTTTGGAATCCAGCTCCTATTTCTCTTCAGGGAGCCATTTCAAGCATTGGAATCAACTATGTGTTTCTAATAAGGACTGCTGATCACAGGACCCAGACTCAGGAGTGGGCACAGGACCCCGTTAAACCAATCACAGTAGACTCAGACCAGGAGTCCAGCGAATCAGAATTCTTCCTTGGGATTTTTCTAAGGGGGTGGTCACCTTTCTTCTCTAGTTGTAAAGCTGTGAGGATCGCCCATTTGGGAGAAAAAAAAGCAACAAGCAGAAAGAAAAAGAAGGAAAAAACAGCAAGAAAAGGAGGGGGCCAGGGTTCAGAGGATATTTGAGTCCCTGAAATACCTTGGCCACCCTTGCCCCCGTCATTGTCATTTCCCTGATTCTTGCCATTTTGAGACCTGGCTATTTAGTGTGTCCAGAGCTGGAAGTTTCCTTCAGTGTCCTTTCAATAAATACTCATTTTCTTAAGCTATTTTGATCTAGGTTTGTGTCATTTGCAATGAAATGAGTCCTAAAGCGTTTTCCTTTCTTTCACACCCAATTACTGAATGCCTACACCATGGATGAATAATGCCCAAAGTTTGCCCTAAAGAACCGCATGCTCCATGGGGAAGAGAGAAAGAGGCAGCGGTGACTCTATTTGCTTAGGAGGGTGGTAGGTGTTTCATGGAATGTGAAAACATTTGTAAAAATATGAAAAACCAGTTCAGGTTGTACGTATTTTCCTTGTGCTCCACAGTGTGAATTGGTGTTTTAATTAAAATATTTCTAAAACAATTGTAAAGTTTTCTTGGTCGAACAAGTATGGGGAACACCAAGTTACATAGGAGAAGTATGCTGCAGGACTTCTCAGAGTCTATACGGCTACTGCACTTTGGAGTATCAAAGAGAGTGAGTGAGTATTCAGGGATTCCCCAAGTTCCTTAGCCAAAGAATGTGTTTTTCTTGCAGTGTTTATTTACATTTCGGAGAACCAGTGTTCCTGGAACATAGTTGGAGAGCTCCCACACTGGATTATTGAGAACTTCTCAGTTGGTTTAGGTTAAGATCCTGGCAGAGGTGGGTGAGGGAGAAGCACCGCGTTAATTAAATCTTCATTGATTGGATCCCAAGGCATGTTCCTCTGCTGCCACCACTGTGGGGTAAATGCCAGAGCAAATCCTCCTTTTTGGAATCAAGAAGCATGCTAAGCCCTCAGAAGGAGCTCCTATGTTACAAATTGAAAAGCTGTTTTATTTACTCTAAGCCCACGGTGGCACTACCAAATGGACCATGGATGCCATCTATTCAGATGTTAGACCCACGAACTGTCGGCGTGGATGGCAGAAGTCCTCACTCTTCCTAGCCTCCTTAGAAGCTTAAAAAACATTTCCCCAGAGCTCACATTTTGATTTTTCCCTTTTCTTCGTTAAATGACAATGGCAGGCGGAGAAACTTCCTGTTGGTTCCAAAGTTTACCGCTCTTGGTTCCACGCATACTTGAGAATTGAAATTTGGAAAACATAGCAATTTTTGTGATACTCACCCTGATAACGTGGGGAAGAGTGTAGGAATACAGTCCCCTTTTAAGGAAGTGGGAACCCAAGTTTTCCATTTATATTCTGGTTCAGGGTCTTAGTTTGGCATATTTTTATGCTTTTGCTATTTATTGATTTGCCCAATGTGAATCACCGTTCAGCCAGACGGGCTGCATTAATGCGTTAAAAGCTCATTATGAGGATAATGGACACGAAGTAAAAAGGAATCAAATGATGTGATTGTGAAAGGTTTTTCCCTAGACAGCTGAAAATAAATTGAAAACAAATTCAATTACAACAACATTCAACCTTTTTATTTCTCCTATGCTCTAAAGAAACTAAAGAAGGTGCCTGCAGCTAACGCACGGCTGGGAAAGGCCCCTCCCCTCCCCCCGCACCACACACACCAAACCCGAGCTCCTGCTGACAAGGCGCTGCTGTGGGAAACCCTGCTCTTAAGTCACGTGCTCCTGCCTCCCCCAGTTATCATTACATTTGTTGGCCATATCCCCGGTGGCTTTCTGTTGGTTAGAACTCATGGAGAGCCTTTGCAGCCAGGCAAACTCCCCACTGTCTCATACCCTCCCTGCCTTCTTTGTCAACCTCATGCCCCAAACTAAAACCTTAGTCTGTCCGCAGCCTACACTCATGCTCACACTCACACTTCCACCTCCACACATGACACTGTTTTCAAATAAGGTCGCATTGTAGAGGACTGGGGCTTAGGACTTCCACACACTTCAGGGGGGCAGAGGAGAGACGACTTCCACCATAGCATGAGGCTCCAGCTGACCGGCCTCCCCACCTTGTACCTCTCAGTTCCCCGAGGAGAATCTGAACAGCAGCCAGAAGGATTCTTCCAAGTTGATCAGAACCTGGCACCCCTGCAAGGCTCTCCCGGGACCTCAGGTAAAATCCAGGCTCCCTGAGGCAGACGAGGGCCTGTGTGGTCAGGGTCCCACCCAGCTCTGCTGCCTGAAGCCTTTACCTGTGGGCCCCCTTGCTGAAGTTTCTCCCTATCCCACCCCACCCCATGCTCCCCGACCTCTGCCTGGGTTTTGCCTGCCTTCATCACCAAATTATGCCTTACGCATTTCTTCTTCCAAGAGGCCTTCCTTTAGCCCTCCAAAATCTCCCCCAAGGCAGCTTGTCTCTTTCCCTCTCCTCTATGCTTCTCGCATTTGTACTTACTGTGTTTCCCTGAAAATAAGACCTAGCCAGACAATGAGCTCTAATGCGTCTTTTGGAGCAAAAATTAATATAAGACCCGGTCTTATTTTACTAAAATATAAGACCAGGTCTAATACAATATAATATAATATAATATAATACCAGGTCTTATATTAATTTTTGCTCCAAAAGACGCATTAGAACTGATTGTCTGGCTAGGTCTTATTTACGGGGAACAGGGTGGCTAGGTCTTATTTACGGGGAAACAGGGTATTATCAAGGTTCTTATTTGTTTCATGTCTTACACAGGGGTTAACGAACTGTGGCCAGTGGGCTAAATGTGGCCCCTGGCCTATTTTGAAAGACTCTTGAAATAAGAATATTTTTTACAGTTTTAAGGATTGGTAAAAATAGGCAAAGAAAAATATGCTACAGCGACCACACGTGGCTTGCCACGGCTCTGATGTTTACTCCCTGGCTCTTTGTCGAAAGTTCTTGGCCCTTGGCCTTGCCCGCTGTCAGTTCCCTGAGAGTCAGAATCTTGCCTGTTTTAGTCACCATTGTATCTGGAAAACCTTATAAAGTGCCTGACACCCAGAAAGTCCCCAATGGATATATGGTGGTAAAATACATGAATTATTCAAATAATGGTTGATTCCCAATGACTGTTGGCTGAACTAAGCGAAACCAGTCTTTCAATAACTGCCAGAGGGAATTCTACTAGACACAGATTTCGATAATCTGATAATTCAGTCATTGAATAACTACTTAGTGAGGCCTGGTGATGTTTCAGACAACGGCCTCGGAGCCTGGGAAGGAGATTGTTACAGAGCTTCCTTTGGGAAACTCATCTAGGGGGAAGAGATAGAATGTGAAGAAGGTTTTAACCAGACAAACACTTGTTAACTTGAGAAATTGAACGGTGGGTTGCTGAAAATCAACTCCTCCCTTTGTGGGAGGAAGGGGTGGTAAAGAAAGGGCATATTTGCTCTCATTTTATTTTCTCAACACACAGACACCTCCCTCTAGTGGCAGACGAGTCCCCCCCAAATACGCCGTTTGTTGCTTTGGTCCAAACAGAACCACCTGTCCTGAGTCCATCCTGGGTTCCTTGCCCTCAAGGTGCAGCGGTAATGGACCCACTAAAGCATGTAGCACACTCAGCCCCAGCCCCAGCGGCAGTCTTTCTTGTCTCACGCTGTCCATGGAAACTCCTGCGGAAATCGCTGAGGGCAGCAGCCGCCAATAGACAGGGCTAAGCCCTTGGTCAGCCACCAGGAATCTCTCACCACAAGGCGTGTTGCGCGTCTTGTCATTTGAAACTCTGCCTCGACTTGTATTTTTCCCCAGGTTGTTGCCATTTTAATGCCTATTCTCAGGCGCAGGGCAAATCTGAGATGCACAATCTGCTAGTTGACCAAGCTTTTCATAGTTCAGTGATTCATTTCAAAATTTCTCCTGGGGAGCCTCAAGGAACCAAGCTGAAGAGGAGCATGAAGCCATACAGGAGGTCTTTGTTCTCCCCACTTTTGGCTAAATTAGAATCTATTTTTTGTGGGCTGAACTCCATACCTACGGGGAAATTACCAGGATCTTTTATTTTGTAATGGCATTTAAATTTACTTTTTAACGTAAGTCCTGGAGAGATGCCTTTGTCCTCCAAATGGGCAATAGCTTTATTATACAGCTGGCAATCTCCTCCTTCCTTTGCCTGAAGTCTCAGCCTCTGAGTCCTGCCCCCACCCCAGGGGCCTTTGTTCAGTACTACATGCTGGGCATGCTTGTTTTTGAGGCTTCCAGCTAACACCCACCCCCAAAGGAAACACTGAATCAAGTGTCCAGATTTCAGGACATTTAAAATATTTTCAATTGTATTATTTACACATAACAATGTAAAATACAACGAAACTGAAATTCACTTACTCAAAAGATGATGGAGAATCTATTTAGTGAAAAGAACATAGCATAATGAGTCCTGTGGTTTGGCGGTGGGTCCTGGCGTGGGCACTCGATTAGAATTGTAAGATGAGATCACTGCTCAGTCCTGTGAGTTTCACTCTGTGCCTTCCTGGGGATCCCCACCCAGAGGTGCCATCAGCGGTGGACACGTGAGCCCCTTTGAAATGAGGGGCCTGGCCAAATGCCCCCTGATCTCCTTCCCTGGGGCCAACAGGTCTTTGAATTCTTCAGTGTCCCTCAGCACAGGGCCCTGCTTATTTCCTTTGGAGCACGTTTTCCTTTTCATCACTCTCTTATTTAATGTACCTGTTTGCCTTCTGTCTGTATCTCCTACTAAATGCAAACTCCACTGGGGTACATGTAGTGCTCGTCACCCCAGTATCCCCGGAGCCCAGCCTCCAGCAGACCCTGTATGTCAGCGAGTGACAGGGACGGATGTCAGTGAGCTGGCACAAGACCCGAGGGCATGCAGGATGGTGCATTACCACACCATGTCGGCAGTGGTTCGCCACCGACTGGGCTGGCAGTTAAACCTGCATGCTTTTCCTCAGCAGTAACACGCTCGGCTCCCTCTGTCCACTGCGGGCCATGGCTGCACCAAGCTTATTCAGTTTTAAGATTTTTGCATGTGAAGAACTCTGTAAGTCTTTTGTCCCCTCATCTCTGTTTCCCTACTAGTTTCTCTTTTTCCTGTCCTTTACTGCATCGAGTGGTCTCTCATTCTCCCTGGGTTCTGCTCTCTTCCCATTCTCCAGAATCCCTCTTCTTTTACTTCTAGCCATCACTGATCTGTGACCTCTCAAGTTGAGTCCCTGTTATCAGTACAGGGAGACAGTTATCTGTGTCTCCTCCACGTGTGACCTCAGACTCTATCATGTCCAGGACCTCTCCATGTGATTACATCATTTGGTCTTTCAAGGTTAAATATTTAAATCAAACTTAGAGATTAGAAGTATGACTTCTGGAGCCAGGCAGCCTGGGTTTGAATCCCAGCTCCACCATTAACTAGCTGTGGGTCCTTGTGCAAGTTGCTTGACCTTTCTGTTCCTTTTTTTCTCACCTGTAAAATAAGGATAGTAGTAATATCTTCTTCATAGAGTTGTGAGGACTAAATACAATAATACGTGCAAGCACTTATGACAGTTCCTGGCATATAGTAGGTGCTAAATACAGGTCAGTTTTTTTATCGTTCATGTATTTGTGCATTTGGCTCAGGAACCGTCTCCAAAAGAGTGCTCTTGCCTGGTGCTGGGAACCTTCTGCTGTGTGCGAGGCTATCTGTGTAACTGCAGGGGTTTGTTTAAATGGGGAATTGGCACGCGCTGCTCCCTGTGGAGGAGAGCAGTGACCCTTGGGATGGTCGGCATCTGTCTCCACCCAGCTCGGTGGGGCAGAGCACTGGCCACAATGCCTTTCTTCCTGATGGCCGTGTTGCCTGACAGGTGGCCAAGGCCCTTGGGAGAGGAAAGAAAACATCAGAGAAGAACAGGGCCTGTGGTGGCTTGAGCCCAAGCCAAGGCCAGGAAGCAACAGGCTCTGAGGAACCACCAGGCCAGGAATAGGACAGAATACAGAGCAGCATGAGTAGTACATCAGGCCTCCTCCCTGCTGAATCGTCATCTGCTTTGGGAATTGCAAAGGCAGGTGTTGTCCTGAGAGAAGGGCCAGGACCGGATGCCACGTGGCCAGCAGTACAGCAGTGAGATTCAAATTGTGAACGTTCAGAGACACTCAGTGATAACTGAACCCTACGTGCCCCTTGGACCTCAAACCACTGGGCAGATGGCGCTCAGCCCCACTGCAGCTTTTCCACCCAGAGCTGTCCCCTGGCTGTGGGTCGCTTCCCCCACGTAGTTCTCAAAAGCAGCCAGCAGATGGCGCGGTTTCGCCTGTGTTCCAGTCAGAGCTTCTCAACAGGCAGTTTTCACTGCTGAGGACTGGGCTTAATAAATACCAGTAACATTCTGAACATAAAATGTAGCAGGCAAAATACATTGGAAGCCGCGGGTTTGAATAGCTTGAATTACTTTTTAAAAAAAATTTTACACACACAAGATAAAATATATATTAGAATTTACAAGATGAAATGTACGTTAGTGTTTAGAAAACACTTTTACATTGATTATCTCACCAAAAAACACAAAAAAGAAAAAGAAAAAGATCAAAGTAGATTTTAACCCCAGTTTGTAAAATAGGAAGGAGGCATCTGAGTCCTTCCTTCTTCTGCATTTGATTATAAGATTTTAAATGGAATCATTCCACCCTAGATTATATGGCAGTATTATAGCTGTAATGATATTTATAATGAGAATAACAGATATAATGGCTACTATTTACTAAATGCCGCTAGAATAAGCATTTTATATGCATTATCTAGTTTAATCCATAAAACAACACCGTGAGGCAGGAATCACATGGTGATTGTACTGTCAGATCTTGATAATATGTCAGTAGATTTGTGCTCATTGTTTCAGAAGTAACCCGAATCGCCAGACAAGAGTTAACTCGCAGCAAAGCTCAGCCTCTCACAAAGAAACATGGCAACCGGCCCCTTTGCTTAGGCAGCGATCCCCATGTTTGAGTTCGTTGATAGATGACAATGTAACACAGGGCAGATTATATAGTAATAATAATAACAATAACAGCTATCAGTTATTCAGTCCTTACTTGCACCATGGCTTACTCTTAGGGAATCTTGAAAACCCAAAGACAACATTACCAGATAGGAACTCTTCTTAATCACCCCTTCATTGATGAGACACATGAGGCCCAGAGAGGTTTAGTAATGCTTCTAAAGCCACACAGCTAACAAGTGACATTTAACTCCAGAACAGGCACTTTTACATCAGCCGCTGAGTTACTGGCCCTCAGATCTTAATTGCTAAAGGAATTTGCCTGTTTTTTTCTTTTCCCCCCTTGGTTTCACAGTAGCTTCTTCATTAGCCTGAGATTTCTCATATAAGAGTAAAATTTCTTCAATGCTCTGTTCTCTGCTTCTGTCGAATTTTTCGAGGTGTGTTTTGCCTCTGCACTTACAAATGTGCAGCTAATAATCCAAAAATACAGTCCCAGTTGATAAATCCAGATTAGGGTTAGGGAGACACTCAACATTCCAGGATAACCCCGTACTTCTGAATTAAAAGGATTTGACTGTTTGGCAAAGCAAATGGCCAAGTAAGATGTTCGTCTCGGCACAGTTATTTTCTGTCTGTCTTGAGTGTCTCTCTTCTCCGTGTCCAAAGCAAAGAGCTCTCTGGTTTCAGTCAGCCCTGGGCTGAGGAACAACGTTCTGCTGCCTTAACTTGGACTCTTGTTTTCTCTCCCTTCTCTCCTTTTCTCCCCTTTTTTCCTGCTCCACGTTTCTTCATCACTTGTGCACTTCATTTCCAGACACACATTTGGGCACTGCTTTTGGAGGAGAAGAGACTGGGTAGGTGTGCATTTCAGCGCATGTGACACTGAATGTTGTCCCATTAGCATGTGGATTTTGAAAGCGTCTCATTGGTATATAGGATGGATTTTTGTCAGAAGGGCTTATTTTGGGGCCTAGTGAAAAATTCTGTCTGGAGAAGACAGCTGTCGCTTAATAATCCAATGAACAGTGCCTCATTCATTCACGCCTGGAAATCCCGGGGCTCTGCAAATGAGGCTGCTGCTGGCATCCCTTTTGCCCCCAGTCAGCCTTCGTCAGTGGCTGCACCCCGATTCCTCAGGTGCAGGTTAACCACCTCCTGCCTCTCATCTGCTAGAGTAAGAATTCCTGTACCCAGAAACCCAGGAAGATGTCCTGTTTCAGGGTTGCCCTCCAAGTGGGAAGCAGCAGAGCGTCTCCTGGAGCAAAGAGATGCCTGAGGAGGCAGGAAATGCAGGAGGCCTGCTTTTTAGTGTTGCAAGAGGAGCATTCTCCCGAGTTGTCTCATGTAATGTCATTGGATGTCACACGCACACTTCTGTACCCTGGTGCATGTTCTCGCCCCCTCCCCTCTCCCCGTCCCTCTCCCCTTCCCTCTCTCCCCTCTCCCTCTCCCTTTCCCTCTTTTAATTCTAAAAAGGGGCCATAACTTGGAGGGCTTTCCACACTTTGCATGCCAAGGCATCTCTTTGCCAGACTATTTCATGGGACCAGTAGTCTGTGGACCACACGCTGCAGTATTAAGGGGTTAAGGGGCATGAGTATTCAACCTGCACTAATATGTACGTACAAGAAATACAGGTTAAAAATTGGTGAATCTGGGTGAAGAGCATATGAGCTCTCCATATTTTTTGTTGCATTTTTCAGTAAGTGTGAAATGATTTCAAGATACCGTCGAAGAGGGTAATGCGAGATAAGGTTCACCTCTGAGATGTAAAACAAACAAGCATACACCACCCAGACCAAGAACCTGCAGAAACTGAGTTGCCGGTTTGCCTCTTGCCCCCCAGACCAGGAGCCCCAGCGCCCCATGAAGCCACTCTCTGGGGCTGGACGATAAGCCCGGCGTCCTCAGCAGGATCACGATGGGAGAGCTTAGTGTGTTCTTCCTGGACAACCTTCAGAGGAGTGGAGTTGGGACTGAAAGTGGAGGAGAAAGAGAGCAGGGACGCACAGCACAACTGCTTCTTTCCTTTTACCTCACCTGGAGGGTTGCACATGCTTTTATGCACACTAACCTTAGTACAACGTATAGGAATGCCATCCTAGCATTCATGGATCTCCTGACTCTATGATTATGACATCAAAGTGTAGTTGGTAAAATTCTGTGATCATTTGTGCCCCCATAATAAGAAATTATCCCACCCAGATAGTCCCCCCAAATCTGCCCCTAGACAGATCTCTGAGCTGCTGTGCCCTGTCTGCCTCCCCAATTCCAGCTTTCCATATCAATTAGTGCCAAGCCTCTGGGTGGCAATGTCCAGCCATCAGGGTCTACCATTGGAGAACCCCAGCAGGGCTGATGTCC
Source organism: Rhinolophus ferrumequinum (assembly GCF_004115265.2). Taxonomy (NCBI): domain Eukaryota; kingdom Metazoa; phylum Chordata; class Mammalia; order Chiroptera; family Rhinolophidae; genus Rhinolophus; species Rhinolophus ferrumequinum. The sequence goes on from NC_046300.1 coordinate 53,976,742, forward strand.
TCCTAAGGCGCTCAGGGTTGCCACGGTGTGGCTGGCCCCATGCAATGGTTGAAAGAGCCTCTCTTCCCAAAACCTGTCATCTTCTGCCATTTGGACCTTAAGGCCACCTGGCTCCTGCATGGAGCCTTTCCATTTATCTCAGGAATTGTGATTCTGCTTTGAGGTGGAATTTTGCCAAGCCTCACAAGTAAAACAATGAGTACTCAAGTAAATCCAAATAAAATACACACAAAAGACACAAGGGTATTGTCCGTCACTCCTCTGACTGTACAATCTCAAAATCAGCCCATTATGCCAGCTTGGGAGAAACACCGCACTTTCTACTTACTCCCCTCACGGTTTTCCCAGCCCAAACTCTTCTTTGCCTCCAGACAGAACACAAAAACTTGCTCTGTGTATTTAAACAGTGCTTTTGAACATCTCCCGGGAGATTTTGGGAGAGTAGAGATAACACCAGAAGTTGCAGTCCTCCCAACAAAGTGAGCCCCCTTTTAGAATTTGGCTCAGTGCTGAGATCTTTGTGTGACTGATCTCATCCAGTCCTTGCAACCATCTAGTTCTAGTATTAGCCCCGTGTTTCAGATGAGAACACAGGGAGGATGTCACAGCACGTACTGGGACCCAAACAACTATCCAGAGGTGTCTGACCCCAAAGCCTGTATCCTTAACCTTCTTTAGGATTTTGCTCCCCTCCGCTAAACTGCAGACTTGAAGAGAGGGAGGAGGTGTCGTCTTCCAGCTTCTGGGCTCTGGGGAAGGCTGCACCAAATGACCTGTTCCCTAGCGTACCCACCAGAAGACGTCATGGGGCCTGTCTGAGTTCATAATTACCTCTAGTAGGGATGGCGTCGCAAATCTTAAGGATGAAGTTTTAAAAACTAGTCAACTCTTAAAAATCTAATAGAAGCCAGCAGAACACCTCATTCATTCATTTTATATTTGATCCAGGAATACATTGAGTATTTTGGGACCAGCGGCCTCTCTTCCTGCATTTTGTTGGCTCTAGCTAATATTAAACTGAGTTTGCCTTTCCTGGGTTCCACTGAGTCCAAGGAAACATGAGTGGCTCAAATGCATGTTGAGTCGCCAAGAAAAGTTGGCTGGGGAATGAATATCTCTAACAGAAAAACCACCATGTGATTATTCAAAAGTGCATGATGTAGATTGCACATGCTCCTTGCTAAATAGGTCTCGGATGAGAAACTTGTTGCTTTTTGTGCAGTTGAGTTCCCAGTCCCTGCCTACAAATACAGGTAAAATTTCTGTTCTGATAGACCCTCATTTATCTTCTGTTTTGTGCCTGTAATCTACACTTGTCTTAATTTCGTCTTAATGATGCTCCGGCATTAACTAATACTAACTACTGACTGACTACAATCCAAATAATTATTGCTATCTGTTCCCTTTGTAAGTATAACTCCAGCAAGGAACTCGAAAAATGATGGCGTATTTACAGAAGGCAGCTCATTAAACTGAGCTCCAATTGCTTTCTCTTTGCCAGAAGGAGCCATTTTCACAGCAAAAATTGGGTGGATGCTTGCATGCTTACCAGAAACAACTCAAGGTAGCATAATTCAGGGCTCCCAAGACAAAAACTCATCACAAGACAAATTTACACAAGCAATAAAAATCTCATTAAGGAAGACATGAAGATCTTTTTACTACAGCCCGACAGTGGAAAGGGGTATCGTTCTGGAGGGTTTATTTAAGGAATAGTCTATGTTCCATCGTTTCATAATGGAGGTAACTGCAAGGGACTCTTAGACAATCCTTGAAGAACACTTGAATTTTGGGATCTTTCTTTTCCAGTTTATGAAACTACTCCAACATTCTCAGCCTCAGAATTTCTAAGCTTTCTAACACCTGTACGTTGTTGAGACCAGTGTCAAAAATTGTGGAAGTCCCAATACCTACCTTTATCCCCCATTCCTTTCTGCTTCTCATTTATTCCAGGAATTTGATCTTCAACACGACTCGACCTTTCACGTAGAAGTATTGATGCTCCAGTTGTGTGGTTTCTAGAGTTTAGCTGAGATTATTAACAACAGTCACGTGAGTGGAATTCCTCAGACAAATCCGGATTTGAAAGCACATCTTAAATTTGCTGCCTTCCTTTTTGCATTTGTTCAAACTCAAACCAAACACAGACCACAGCTTCCCAAAATAACAACCAAAAAAGAAGCCACACCTGGCATTATGAGATGCCGGCTTCCATCTCTGTCAGGGAGAGCGTGTTTTCCTTGTCCTAATTCCAGGGGGGAATCTCAGGAGCACATTGGTGCTTTCAGGCTCGTACTACGTATGGAATCCTTTCAAGTGTATCATTTCACAGTGTTTCTGGATGCCGCGATGGTTTTTCCTCCTGCCTGCACATAATTCCTGATTTCGTTTCTATCTACTGGAAGTAGTGATTTGGCAGGCATCGGCACTTTTTCCATGTTTAATTAATTCCTCTAATTTTGTGGTAAATGAGAATAATGGGGCTTAATTTTGCTATTTATGTAAAATTGATTGGTAATTATGGAGAGCACAGGAGACCTGGCTTTACAAACGAAAATTAAGTGACCTCTCCATCATGGCTCCTTGGCATGCCTCATTTACTTGTCTGGGGGAAAGAAGCGGAAATGGCAGCAAAGCAGATGTCGAGGGGGAGATGAATGTAGATTTCGTGACTTTTGCGGAAGTTGAAATATGGTAGTTTTCAGGGTCTTGTTTCAATGTCTCAATGAGCTCAAGTAGAATCATCTAGAGGATAACGTGCAGACAGAAACCTGTTTGGCTAGATTTTATCATCTCATATTTGGTATGGTTTGGTCACTTTCATTCCAATACATTCCAATCTATTGTGCTCTAACCAAAGCAAGGTGCGTGGGAAAGAGACGAGTTTCTTCCTCCAGGTCCTTCTAGGCGCTTTATGCTAAAAGGTTTCTCATAGGAGGCGGTCTCAAGAGAGAGGATTTTAGAATTATTTTCTCTTTGAAAACTTTTGGTACAACTTCAGATGATGACTGATTCTCAGTAAATGACACACTGTACGCTATGAGAAATTGTTTGCTGTAAGTAAAGATTTAGGTATAGATGTCTACATCTATATGTCTATCTGTCTCTTTCTATATACATGTATTATATATGTATGTATATATGTATGTGTGTGTGTTTGTGTGTGTGTGCATATATATGTATATGTATATGTATATATTATGTATATCTTTGCTTTCTATCCAAGGAGGCTTAAGTACCCAACCATTACAATGGAAATTATTTTCATCCCAAAGTATTAGTATTTAGTTATTATCATGATAGAATTTATTCTTTAAAGAAATGAGGCAGAATTTGGTTTTGCTTGTTTGGTACTATCAAACTCAGTTCTTTGACAATTTTGTAACTGTCGATTTGTACTTTTTTAATCCCTTCACATTTCACAGGGATGTAAAGTACAGCATAAGGAATATAGTCAATAATATTGTAATAACTATGTGTGGTGTCAGATGGGTACTAGATTTATCAGTGTGATCACTTCATACATTATATAAATGTCTAATTACTATGTGGTACACCTGAAACTAATATGATATTATATATCAGCTGTAATTGAAAAAAAATAATTATTAAAAAATTGAAATTAAAATAAAATAAATTTATAATTATATATATAACTTTATATATATATATATATATATATATATATATATATATATATATATATATACTAGTTCCTTGTTGGACAACATTCAAGTCATGGCTAGATAGTCAGGCAGGACTTGTAGTCATGCACATGCAAATGAGACAGACCATGTGCCTTCACCTTCATAGTGGTATGGCATGGAAAATCTCAGGTGAAACGGAGTAGATGTTGAATCCTGGAAGCTGATGTCCAGCTTCAAAGATATGCTAGAATGGACTCATGTTATTTGGCCACATAGAGCTGTTGAAAAGTGACAGTATCTTCATTAGTTGATATTAATTACTCTGGATATCATAAATGTTTCATTTGGGAGCACTGAGAATAATAGCTTATATTTAAAAACTGTTACTTTCAAATAAGTAAGATGCTTTTATCTCAGGACTGCCCTTGACATGCTTGCCTGATGTTGCCCTCCAATAGAATGAATGGAAATATCTGTATAGAATTTTTCTCCTAAGTTAATCTTTTTCTCCAATAACTTAATTCACCCTACCTGTGCTTTGTAAGTTAATGCAGAATTATAGAAAGATCTGTATTTCAGAAAGTCTCTGCTTCTAGTTGAAAACATGAGCAGAGTGCCCAGAACACAAACACTGCCAACAGGATATGCCCTGGGTTGGTAATTCCCTGGCTGTGGTCCATTTAGAATCAGATCATCAGGGATCAGGCTCAATATTCTAAGTGCATTAGAACATTCCATCCACTGAGGCTTAAGGTGGAAAAATAGAATAGAGACAACACAGAGGCCTAGGGGATCAATTGCAAATATCACTGCATAATGAAAAACATTTCCTTATTTTTTTTATTGATTCCACACCTGTGGTTGCCAATATAGTTTTGATAACATTAAAACAGAGACTGGCATTGTCTTCCTGAAAAATAAATGTAAAGTATGCAGAAAGAAACCCAAATTCACTCTTTCAGATTTGCTTTCTTCCTTTCAAAAACATAATTTATGGTAAATGAAATAATAATTTCTGCTTATTAAAACTATTGAATCAGTAGATTTTGGGAAGATGGATATTAGCAGCGAAATGTGTGGATCTTTCCAAATCTTCACATAAAATCAGAGAAACTAGTTAGCAAATCAAAAAATATTTGAAAGAAGGAGGTGACAAGGTATACCACAATCCTCAGAAGACAAGCAGGTGTCAGCATCTGTGTGGGAAAAAGATGAAAGCAATGGAGGATCTGACAAACATGAGAACAAAAGAAAAAGACCCCCTAAAGAGCCAAAATATACTAGTTGGAATGCATGGCAGGCCAATTGTAAAGTGGCAGCTAAAACTGGGAGTGGTTTAGCTACATCCCCTAACAAGGGAGTACCTGCCATGTATGAAGCAGTTGTGTAGCAGTTTTTTATGTATGAACTCTCAAAATGGATCCCCAGAGTCCTTATAGGTCAGGGCTCTGTACCAAGGAGAAACTTCTTGGAGTGGAATCAAAATTGAACAGGATAGAATCCATAGATACAAAAGAAGGAGAAGGCCCAGATAAAAATGTGAGTGAAGAACAAAGACAGGAAATCTCAAAGAAATCAGGCCACCGTATTTTAATGCTATATTCAATAGTAGCTGAAAATACTTAATACTATATTAAGTAGTAGTGCAGTTGAGCTTCACAGTTTAAATGTTAAGTTAATAAACAACAACAACAAAACCTTCCCTAAATCAAGCTTTCTTCTAAAAGTACAAGGAAACTAATTTTACAGAGAAATTAGCAAAATAAAAGTATCCAGGTTAAATCTTATGCAAAGGTGTTATAAGTAAAAAAGAGAATAAGTAATAGAATATGCCCTTATAGGGTATATTGCCAGAAATAGATGCTCAAAAACAGATCAAAATTATGACATTTCATATCAAAACAATCTAAAAGACATTAAGAAAATTATACAAGACATGAAAAAAACAACAATAGTAAAAATCATAAAAATGCAAATTAGATGACAGAGCTCAAGGAAGAATTAGAAATAAAAAGAAAAATATGTTAGAGATAGTGGCCAAACTAGAGAAAACAACAGAGTTAATAAACATAATAAATAATGCCTTGAGATAATTTTAAAACTAAAAAAAAAATGAAAAAATAAAAAGGATTTACCTGAAATTGACAAATATTGATGATAGGCAAAGAAGATCCAATATGCGAATAATATGAGTTCCTGAAAAAAGGAAACGGAAGCCAGGGAACAAAACAAATACTAAAAATATAATTAAGACAAATTTCCCAGAGTTAAAAGAAACTGAAAGTACATATGTAAAAAACACATTTTTCAATATCAACCAGCAGCAAACTACATTCCAGTAGAATGTTTGGAATTAAAAAAAAAAAAAGAAAAGAAAACTTTGGGCAGCTAAGCAAAAGGAACACATGATTTACAAGGGAAAGGGAAAGAATATTAGATTTCATCAGGCTTTTTGACAGCAACAGTTTAGTCCAGAAGAAAATGGAAAAAAAAAGACGTGAGGAAAGAGTTCATGTTTACCAAAATGGATCTTCCAGTATAAAGGGCACAGACAATTATAACATGTAAACATGCAGGAAATATCATGCCATAAGCTTTTTTTTTTTTTTTTTTTTAAGGAATTTGCTAGAGAATCAGCTTCAGTTGACCACAATGACTAGAGATATCAATATAAAACTGGCAGTTGACATTAAATGTATTATAACTTAGATATCTATGACTAAAAACAGGAAAATTATAATATATGATCTGATGATGCAGACATAGTGCAATCAAAAGATGGGAGAAATTGGAGGACATATGTAAAAGAAATGTTTTAATTATTTTCAGGAATAATAATTGGTATTCGTATTCTTATTCTGAAACTCATGTGTGTATACAGATGTAATCTGGAAGAATGAAGTAAAATTCCTGTAGTCCCAAATTTGAATTAAAAATATCATTTTAAATTCATGAGATGTTTAGGCTTTGAGCATCAATGAATACTAATATCACAAAAAGAGCAAAAATAGAATATGATGTGTCTCCAGGTGAAACAACATACTATTACGATTAGTCTTGGTAAGGGATCAAAGATGATTCGATCATACCTCTGGGTTTGGCTGTCAACTTGTGGAAATACCCAGGAGAGAGGAACATGTTGAATTTCCTGAGTGTGAGTGTGAAACCAACAAAACCCAGACAGTGGGAAACTCCATAGGTCAAATGGCACAGATACATACTAAGAGAAAGAAATGCATGGGGAAGGCGGGGGTGAACATCTCAACTAAGAGACCTTTTCCATCCTGCTTGTATATTAGGAAAATAGTAGGGGAAAAAAATAAGAATTACTTTAAAACTTCTGAAATTATTTAAAACCTTGGTTTCATGATAAGAAAATTCAGGAAAAATTTGAGGATTCAACTCATGACAATGATAGAAATAGCTATTGTTCAAGAAAAGACCATCATGTGCTGTAATAACAACCTTATATGTATTTTCTCTAATCTTCACAATGACTCTAAAATAGTGAGTATTATCCCCATTTTAGAGTTGAGGAAATAGAGGCACTGACAGGTTATATAAATAAATTGCACAAGATGCTTTACTATTAAATAGCTGAGTATATGTGCTAACCCAGAACTATGAACTCCACAGCCCATAATTTTCGACTACATCATGTAAAAAATATATTTGAAATGTCTATTAAGAAGCCTACATTGTATCCTTAGTGCTATCATTTAGGAACTTATAAAGGCTACTGTGTTAATAAGTCTTTTGTTGCTGTCCAGGCATAAAGCTAAAAACAATGGTGTGGGATTACTACTTTGGTATTAACCAAGTGGTATTGGCATTAAATCATCAGCATATCAGAGAGAATTTACACCAAACATTAAGTTTTGACTCACTAGAGATGTCATAGTTTTTAACTCTTACTCTGCTTTGAGAATTGTCAACCAGGGCTTCCAAACATTTTATTGTAAGGCTTGCGGCGACATAATGAGGCTGGTCAGGCGGGTGGAGGAAAGTGAGTGCTTTATTCTGCGCTCCAGGGCGAGGTTCACCGGTCCCGCAGACGGGGCCGGCGAAGTTGCGCCCAGGGTAGAGGGAGGGAGGCATATATGTGGTTTTTGGGGTGGAGGTTGGCTGAGTGAGGTGGCAGATGAGCAGGCCCCCCAGCGCAGATCGGGCACGACCGGCTGTGTCCGGAGTTGCTTATCGCACCAGTGGTCTGCTGCCTTTTCTGGGAAACGCCAGGGGCCTCAGTCTCTGTCATGCGGGGAGGGGTCTGACTTGGCAGAGGGGCATGACTTGGCTCCTGGGGACGGGTCTGACTTGACAGAGGGGCATGACTTGGCTCCTGGCCGCTTTGACCATGTCAGTAGCTGACCTAACATTTATCACTTTCAGTCTAATTTTGCATCTCTCATTTTATGGAGAATTTAGTTTAGCTACTTACTTAGAATCTCGGTTCCTGATAGAATCAGAACGAGAAGATGTTGATGACATCCTGAAGTCAAAGTGAGAAATCATTAAACTGTTATCAGGATTCTATAAATGGTTCCCTGTACTATGGAGCTAAGCTTTTTGAAGAAAATAACTGCTGACATGCTGACCCAATGTTAGTGAGTTCTCTGCTTAGCACAGCCCACATATTTCAGGCATGGTAAACAGGGAGCAGTCTCTTCAATGGCACTGATGTTAGGGAATTTCTCCTTCCGTTTGGGGGACACGTAAATTTATAATGCATTTCACCCCATAATATCTTGATTAAGATGCTACCATGGGAAGCAGCATGATCTTAGAGCATCATGGACCACCATAGAAATTTCTGGAGGAGATTACAATAATAATATTTCAATTTGCTATCAGGCCAAGAGTTTCATCTGCAGAACCTTTCCCTTCCTTTCTATTTCCTTTTCTGTCCAACTCATTCTCACTCAGCTTAAAGCCCATCTTGAACTGGTGTTAAATCTAATACCACTCTCAGATTTCATCAATCTCTGAAGTTGGCTAGGGCTGCATAGAGTAAAAAGGCAAGCAAAAATGGGCCTCTATAGATTAGAAATTGAAAAGTACCTATTAGAACACCTAGATTCTGACAGAAATTTCCCCTCCAATATACAAGGCTTGAAAATTGGACTGGTTTTCTCCTCTGAAATCCTTCAAAGAATTACAAAATCTCCTTTGTAGTGGTTTGTGGCTCCTTGGGCATTCGTTGCACACACAACCTCAGTTTCTTTATTTTCGATTTAAAAATAAAGACGATAACGTTTGCTACATTACAGATTTACCGGAATTCCATGTTTCCCCATCATCTGCATGTTGTTGATTTAGTCCCTGTCCTGGAGGCTTCAGGGTTCTAGAGCATTGGTATAAATGACCTCGACACCTGCTCAGAATGTGGAGGGCCACTAAGCAGCTTTTCACATTTTTACGCTGAAGGCCAATGCATGTTTAAGGATACAGAGAAAATAAGTAAGCCATGGGTAAGTAAAGTAAGCATCTTTACTTGCATGGGAAAATAAGTAAGCATCTGAAACATTTGTTTCAGATGCAGGAAAGATGAAGCCAGAGAAAAACGTCCTCTCCCCCTTAGAAAACTTTGTGGAGGAAGGGAATTTTAAGTGATGAATGGCAGACTATTAATTTCACAAGAATTGGTACTGGTGAATAAAATAGCTACAAACGACTTAGGTACTTTGAGAAGAGTACTACAAAAATACACAGCCAAATCAAGTTAGAAGTTTAAATTTGATTAGCCATTGACTCTGTAGCTAATTTAATCTCCTCTTCTGAATGTTGGTGTGTGCATTTGTGCTTTTATGTGTAGATTATCCAATTTTGGTTGATATGGGCAATAATGTTAAGGACCATATAAAATAAGATCCATTGGATCAATGAAAAAGGTACTACATTTCACAGTGAAGCGTCTTTGGGATTGATTAGGGCTGGTTTGCACGACTTAGTAAAAGGGAAGTGTCATCTCTCTTCTCTTCAGACAAATGAGTTTAGTTATCTCAATGAAAGATTTTTATGGAAAATGACCATATTCTCTTCTACTGTAAACTTCCAGACTATATTTTTTATAGTGGTCAGGTCTCACTTATCACATTTTATTTGAAATTCTGACTTTTATTCCTCTTTCAGTTCTTAGAGAGAACTTAACAATTTGCTTAGTATTTTATCAAAATCTCATGATCTTCAGTCAATATTCATAATCTTACTGGTTCATTTATTTACCAGCAATAAGTTAAAACAAACAAACAAACAGGAACTCCTAAAATATCTAATCAGATATTTATTTTAATTTTAGACCAAACATTGGTTGAGTGACTTGGGTGAGTCACTTAACATCCTCAGTCTTTAGCCTCCACATTGGTCCAAAATCCAACACATCTTCCACTTAAAAATTAGTCTCCCAAAGCCAAACAGATAGATAAACAAATAAGTGGGTGCATAAGCTGATGTATGGGTGGGAGCATGAACAGATGTGGACAGATGCAAATTTGGGTGTGTGGATAGCTGCATGGATGGATGGGTATATAGATGGGTGCATGGATGAGTGCACAGATAAACACATGGTTGGGTGCATAGATGAATGCGTGGTTGGGAGCATGGATGAACTGATGGATTAAAGGATGGCAGGAAGGATGGTTAGAAGGACACACGTAATAAAATGCTTTCATAAGAATAAAATGAATTTTACAGAAGAGAAATGTACTGAAATAAAACTGGAGGAATTGCTAAAAATTCATTGACATGTTTCTTCCCTCCCCAAAACACTATAGCACCTAAAATATTTTTAAAAATTTATTCATGCCAAGCCCCATGCTAGATGTTTCATATGTTTTCATGTGTAAGAATCCTCTGCAGTTAATATGACTGATACTTCAGAGTGAGAGCCCTCCATCTTTATAATAAGACTTTTGCAACTAACATCCTCTTACTGTTTATCTTCTGATCCAGTCCAGTTCGTTGCCTGCCCTGTAAAGTGGTACTGAACACTATTTTGAAGGGTTCCTCAGTCCATCTAGAGCCCCACGGTATCTGTAAAGCCAACCAGGAGAGCTATTGTTGTGTTAATTTGTGTTGTTAGATTAATGATTCTTCTGTTAATATTTAACCTTTTGTCAAATTGTGATGCATAAGGTTGTACATGTAGATCAATACAAATGAATAATGGGACAGGCATATTTTTTCATCTCATTTCCTTTCCCGCTAGTATACATCTCTTTATTTTATTGGCAGTGTGTTTTAAATGGCCCATAATTAATTAACAGAGAATGACGTATCCTTTCACCAGGTGAAAAGCAACACCAATGTGCAAACTACTAAGTCCTCATTCTTTCTATGAAGCAAACTGGGGCTGATTTATTTATTTATTCTACATGTTATTCCTCTTTCCTGAGGATTTGGAATATTGAACGAGTCTCTTTGAGGTCTGGATGGAGGGGAGGGATGTGGTATGCTTCATGGAGTGCTTGCAGATCAGGTGCTATGTACTGTGTCCAGAGAGGCAAATCTGGAAGCTTCTGTGTGTTTTGGTGATTAGCAACATACAGAGTTTTATTGGCAACGGTGCTAAATAAGAAATGAGTAGTACCTGGGAATTCCTTCTAATAGCATGGTCTAAAAGTATAAGGCTTTCTCCTAGAATAGAGAAGAATGATAAAGTACTGGTTGATTCCTCATAATATCACTTTTCCATTTCCTAATTTTACAGGCATCTTTGTTTATCCATTCTCTCAATAAAAATCTGTCAGGGAAAACTCCTCACTCAACGTAACACCTAGACTATACAGCTTTATACTTTGGAACATGGCACACTGCATGAATCTCCTGTGCTATATTCTTGCTGACCAGTTTCTCTTCGGTTTAAGAGGGGCATTACATTGCATTGCTGTAATTCATTGCTTCTTAGCGGTCCCTTAGGTGGTAGGTGCCTGAGGTTGGATGAATGAATAGAGAACTTTTAGAACGGCAGTGTTTTGCTTCAATTATCCCTTATTCTAGGACAGGAAATCACAAGGCCACTGTCCAGTGCTGTTAATCCCCTAGAAGATGGTTTTGCACAATAAAGCATGCCTATGACCATGAATTCTTATCCAGGATTTACCTGTGTAAACTCTGCCAGATTTTGAGAACCTCAGCTTGGGAAATGTCTCCCAAGACGGCCATTTCCTATCAATACCCGGCCCTTGTAGAACATATTTGTTTCCCTCCGATTTGGGACTGTAACCATAGGCTGCTTTTGTATAATCTCCAGGCTGAAGGTACACCATTTCCCTTCCTTCCATGTTGCCAATCTCAACAATAGGAGCCATCAGGCCTGATGTCGAAGGGTGTGCATGTCAACCCCGGTTTGTTTCCACTGACGTGTGGATTCAGACTTCCTGCCTGAAGGCTGACCCAGAATCCTAACATTGAATTCAAGCTGAACTTGCTTCTCCAGTTGATGCTTTGGCCATATGTTGACCTTCTGTACGTCACTCAAGAGTTTTTAGCACTGGCAGCACAGATAAAACAGATGTGGTTGTATCTACCAAGGATCCTGTATTTTTCACACTTTTTCCCGTATTTTTTACTGTTTTCACTTCCCAAATTAGTGAGAGGCAAGTTAAGGCTGCATAAAACATCCACTATGTGCATACACAATACACTCGGCTATTTCTCCCTCAGATTTTAAGGCCATAATTATGTGGATCTACGGGTCTGCTCAACAATGTTGGTGAAATAAATGAAGCTATAGATGAATGAATAAATGGAATTCAGATGAGTTAAACATTCTAAAATTATAAGGCTTTCTGCACCGATGGTTAATGACAAAGGCAAAGATTTTACCCAACATGGATGCACCTAACTGACCCTGTGGTCCGCTTTAACTTATTTGCTCTGAAGATTGTACCATGAGCCACATGAGTAGGACGAATTGGTTCTTCCAATTGGTGGTAAGAGAGCCAATCAACACACAGCCACTCTTATAATAATTAGCATATGATTATTATAATACTGAACCTGTTGATGGCTTCCTGGTCACTGTTGAGACCAATAGCACATTTGCATAATGACCTCATCCCCAGCCCACCTCCCCTGCCCAGCTCCTCGGTCCTCACCTCTGGCTACTCCCTGAAGGGAGGCATGTACACACCATTCTGCGGGTACCCCAGTGACATTCTAGACACTGGGCGCTCCCTCCTTGCTCAGCCTTGTTTTGGACCTGTTCCAGGTGCTCACCCAATATTCCCATACTTTACCTTGACAACTTGTGTCGCTTTTCCATAACCGACCTTAGCATTACGGCTCTTCTGGTAAGAACAGGAAGGTGATTACCTCAGATAATGACTCCTCTAGCCCTTCAAGTCAGTATTCCAGGTCTTGGCCTGTCCCTTAAAGAGGAGTATCCAACAGGGTAAACCCAAGAAAATGGGTGAACTCTGTGGCTCAAGGAAAAAGCACATGGACCTGAACCTCAGACCAGAGAGTCCCAGTTACGTGGAGCTATCAGGCGAACGGCATCATGAGCTCCTTAGCTATTTCTGTCATGACATTCCGGGAACTCCTCTTTAGTAAAGGGGATGTTTCCTAATACACTGTAAAGTTTTGTACAATAATAACTTTTCACAATTACTAAAAGCTAACATATTAAGCACTTTCTATGTCCCAAGTTCTCAATTAATCCTCATAAAACTTAGGTATGGTCAATTCTATTATATCAGTTTAAGAGACAGGAAAGTAAAGCTCAAAGAGATTATGTATCTTGATCAAGATCAGAGAGCTAGTGAATGGAGGAACTAAAATCTGGACCTAATGTGCTGTCCTTAACCATTACTGGGACCAATTCATCCCCCCCCAAATAAAAGAGTCTCTCTGGGCAACATTACCTCCTAATTTATCAAATAGAGAAATAGCATTTCATGTTACCAGGAAGACTGCAAATATCCGGAAATGCAATTTGTTGTCAAGTACTTTTCATAAAGGAAATGCTAAATCAAGCTAAATTAAATTCAACAGAATTCTAGATAGTTAACAAGTCTTTATTAAATCCCTGCTGTGCTGGGCACCCAGCCGTGACTCAGGTTAAGCCTATTACTACTTAATTTATGAAAATGCTGTTATAATCATTCCATTTCTTAAATTTAGGTGCCATCAAGAAGAAAGTACAATTTACAATTAAATATAAATTATGTATCCCAATTCACTGATTTTTATTCCATTCAATACGCCTTTAGAAGATACGTAACTATAGCATACATCTTAGAGGATCTGCCTTGGTCATGATTACTTCCCCTTGCCCTTCTTGGACACTCATTGAGGCATTACCTACAGCCATGTTTGAGCATCTGTTCCAAGTAGAGCCAATCAGGTTCTTTCTTCTGTGAATTTGGAATTGAAATTTAGAATCTGCTCATCAGTCTTTGCATGTGGCTGGCATGTGCCACAAGAACTTGGAGAGAGTAGAGTATCTTTGTGCCATTTAGACAGAGGAAGAGGAGGCCAGACTACAGAGTGGGAGGAGAGAACAGCAAATCTTCAGGAGAGAAGCAAAGATGAGAAACTGTGCATCTAGGCAAAGAGATGGACAGACAGAATGACACACTGACACAAAGCAAGACAGCTCAGAGCCATGATCACAAATGTGGATTTAAAAGCAGAAATTTCCAGCAGGACTCCTTTGTGGTGGTGAAGCTGGCCACTCTTAATACTGCCCTTCATTTCACACCTGGGATTTCACACCATGGCCTCACCTGGATTGGTAACCCCTGGCTACTTTACCTGTGCCTTCACCCATTTGAACTTCTGACCTTTCCTGTTGCCTTTTGAAAATGTCCTTCCAAAATTTCTTAACCACTTTCTTGACATACCAATACTCTGAACTCGGCCATTTCTGGTCTTGACAGTCATTCTAGGACATATATGTAAGCCCTGCAGTAAGAGCTGGGATAGGTCTCTGCCTTTGTTGGGTTGATAGTCTTTGAAGGAGACAAAGAGGGAAACAAACAGCCCCACTATAGAGTGTGACAACTATAGAGTGTGACAGCCACACTGGGCTGTCTGAGCACATTGGAAGATGCCCCATCAGAGGCATAGAATGTCCAGAAAGGCTTCCTAGAAGCAGCAGCTTCTATTCTGAGGCCTGAAAGCTGAAATGGATTGAGTTGGGTAAAAGGTAGGTGGATGGATGATGTTCAAGGATGATGGTGCCGCCTGTACAAAGGCCCAAGGTTAGGAAGTGGGGCCTCCGTGCTACAAGAGACGGATGCAGTAGAGAGACTGCCAAAGGGCTTTTAACCTGAAAGAATTGGAGAGTGGCAGAAGAATTTGAACCAGGGAAAGTCACATTTTGATTTGAATTTTCCAAAGATCTAAGTTGTTGATTTGAGTTCACAGCCACTGGTCAGTCAGACTAACTTGATTTCACAAGTGTTTGCCTGTTTCAGGAACTTTTTTTTTTTTTTTAACCCTGTGAGTTAAGAAACCCCAAGAAATTAAACATAAGAAGTATCTTCAGTTTGGTATTACTACCTCAGCTCACCAGAAGAATCAGTAACATTCTTTTTGACCTATGGATGCTTCTGTAAATTTTCCTTTCCATGACAATATCTGGAGAGGCAATCAGAAAGTTGAACAAGCAGGAGTCCTGGGACATAATCACTGGAACAACTTTATTTTTGTCGTGCACAGTCCACCTAAAATTCCTTCAGGGGAAGAAGTTCTTCCAGTGTTCCTAACTGAAAGCTCAGCCACTCAAAATTTTCTGATCATTCTAAGCTCTGGGGTCACTTTAAAATTACACAAATTACCTGATTTATTTAATTGAAATGTTTCAGTCTTGCGTGGACAACTTACCACTCCATTCAAGGCAGTCTGGGCAAGGGGACAGAAGGATTTTCATTTCTTACCTTCTCTGACATGCTTCTCTTACCTTGATGTATTCTGGGAATGGAGGCCAATCCCACTGCAGCCGTCTCTACTTAACTCCCACCTACTCACTTTCTCAGGCAGGAGTCAGATACCAGAGTCCTGGGCCCTTAGCTGTGGAGGGTATGCATTGGGCTCCCCATTGAAGCCCGTCTGCTAGGCTTGAGCCTTATTCCTTCTCCACAGAGGCTGGAGTGGGGTGGGGATGCAAAGCACACCGATGTGTCTCTCTCAAAACACCCTCTCTATATTTCCTGACTATCCCGGCCTTTCATAGTCTCATCAGAGATAAGGGAATCAAAAGTCAGGAAGCTCATGTACAAGTATCTTTTAGACATTTTGCTTATAGCACCTCTTTGGGACCTGTCCTTTTCTCCTATGGTGGTGTCTCAATCAAAACTTTTAATGTAACATTCTGCTACGTAGACTTATAAGCATATTGCTACATGTTAGGGAAAACCAGGCAAAAAAAGAAAAAAAGAAAAGGATGTTCTCCATGCTCCTTGCTTATGAAAAATGAATATTTGTGGGAAAATAGGGCAGAAGTTAGAAAGAGCCTGAAGGAGGAAGAGAATTGAAATGGAGAAGGGAGAAGTCATCACAAAGTGGACATTCAGTGGAACATTTGAGAAACACTTGTTGAGAAGTTGGGTCATTGCTTTGGTTGGAAATCAATGACCCAACTTCTCAACAAGTGGGCCTGATTCCTCAAAGGGATAGGCTCAGGAAGACTGCTGGTGTCCAGCCCAGAGCAACTCATGTGATTTCAGAGAAGCAGTCCGGTGGTTCTTGAGACCATACAGTGTATGGAAGAACCTTCAGGTTTGTGACAATACAACCTCACTTAGGATGCCTTAGTGGTCAGACACACAATTAACTCCCTCCATCCTGAAATGACTGTTTGTCATACATTTTAAACCAACTCATTAAAGAGCAGAAGCCTTATCCCAGGCCTGGCAATCAAATCTGCAACAAGGAAGCAATGTAGTTTTGCTTCTGGGTTTCTGGTTTTCCCATCATATCCGGGGGCCCCGAATCCAAAAGCATCTAGCCAAAGCTGAGGCATCTTGTGTTGGAAATAAGATGGCTCCCAGGATAAGTACAATGTGTTCCCAGAGCAGGCCATGAAGTCCCACGCTCACCCAGGGCAGTGACGAGAAGCCGTGGTCCACTGTCCAGGCCTGGCCGAGCAGCCCCTGCTGTGCCTGGGCTGGAGAGCGTTGCAGAAGTCCACACTGTAACTCTTCAGGTTTGGCTGCTGAATACTTTCTTTATGAGTGTCAGCACATCAGAGGAGAACATTTTGGCATTAAAATTGCCAACTGTGTTATCCCATTCATAATACAAGTGGTATGTATGGATAAAAACTGGAAGGCCAATTTTAATCCATATCCTAAAATACTCTAATTTTCTGGGACATTCTATTTATCTTTTACTCAATGCCTACTCCCTGCCTGCCACTGTATTAGCTCCTGATGTATTTTCTTACTCCACTGGTGAATACTTTTGGGCACCTTCCCAGCTCACCAGTCCTCCTTTAACTGACCTCACTACTAACGGCAATGGATCTCCTTCCCTGGCAGCTTCCTATGCAATGTGACCCTATGCCCGACGCACCTGCTAAGTTTGGAACTGAGATCAAAAGAAACCAGGGAGACTGTCTTCATGTGGATACACATGTAGCAGCGGTCCTCAGGAACTCCGGTGAAACTGTCTTCTGCCCTGTAGCCCAGAGCAAAACGAGGCCCCCTATGGGGAGAGGGAGGAATGACGCAGATTCACAGAGAGAAACTGAGACAAGAGATGGGGAGAGAGCACTGTGTGAGTTCCTGGCAGCATCCTGTGCCCAGTGCCAGCCTTTCCTGAGGCCTGGTTGCATTCCTGGTCTTGGTGTTCATGAAGGCTGACAAGACAATCTAGTTTATCCAGTTCAGTTTTAACAGTCCTCCCTTTCACGGGTTTAAACAACAAAGCGCACAGACACCCTATTTTGAGAGGTCAAAAGATACATAGAAACAAATGACAATGAAAATACATCCTACCAAAATTTTGGGGATGCAGCGAAAGCAGTTTTAAGAGGTGGCCAAAACGTGGATACTTCAATTTAATTCTTGTAAGAAAGCCCCCCTTTTGCCTAGGTTAATTCAAGTTAGTTTTTTGTGTGTTTTTTTTTTTTTTTTCCATTTGTATTAGGACCAGTGCATAGAGCAGGACCAGTGCAGGACCACAAATATGCATTGGTCCTCATGCAAGTTAAGAGAGTTACCTCCATTTTGCAGATGAGAAAACTGAGCCTCTGGAGAGTTAGGCAAATCATTCAAGATCTAACATCTAATAAGAGGTGGAGCTTGGATTTGAACCAGATCTGGCCACCTCTAAAACCCCTGATTTTTACATTGGGCTTCAGCATTTCTCAAGGACACAGATTTCTTTGTTTTTATAGTCAACAGCAATATTGCCTGTCTCGAAGCCTCCAAAGACAGATGGGGTGTCCAACAATTGAATCCCAAACTTTTCTGATTAAATATCTGCTTTCCAATTGCTCTTTGAAATTGAGATAGAAAAATGGCAATGCCGATGAAGATGAAATGAACTTGGGTGAAAGCCTGAGCTGAATTTGGGGCAGATGATTAGTGTTTGCCTTTTTCCTATTATCCGTGTATTACTGAAGAGGCAAACAAATCCCCACATGAGAACACTCTAATTAAACGGTCTTTTGGATAACAATCCGAATGCAACAGAGGGGCCATAAATTAAAGTATATGTTCTGGTTTCATTAGCCACTGGACCACATCTTTTCCTATTACACACCAGGGATCGTTACCGTAGAGAATACAGCCACTGGCTGAGCCTGCAAGGTACCCATTAGGTACCGATTCCTACACTTTTTTTCTCTCCAACAAAGTCAAGTCACATCTTTCAGCAATGAGAGTCATTATATGTATTTTCAATTAACCTTAACTGGGTGCCAGCTTTCTTTCATGTAAGTCAGCTCTGACACAATGATTCTGATGTGGCTAGATTTCCCCTTCAGAGATGACCTGGTACGAGTTAGAGTTTTTTGAACTAGACTTCTCTAACACAAGCAAGGTCTTCTGTTTAGGGATGGGGCTCAAACTCCCAGCAGAGGGAACACCCACCCCAACACCACCACCCACAAAATCCATCCACCTTTGCTGGTACATTCATTATTGGCACAAATCAGGAATCCTGGAAGCTAAAAAACCCCAAGCCCAGTAGGATGGCTCTGGCATGCTTTTCTGAGTAAAGTGCTTATATTTTCCCTTGTATTTCACCCTGTCCTTGTAATGGCAAAGGAAACGGTACTGATTTTACTGGTAAGCAATTGAAAGAGATCAATAGAGAACAGTGGTGCCAATTTGCAGGGGAGATGTTGTTTTTAAACACCACGCCAAACTTCAGAATTACACTGAGATATTAAGAGCAAAGAATGGGCAAAAGAGATTTAATAACTTTATTCTTTCATATTTCCAGTAAGTTATCATCGTCCTGTTTACTAAGTGTGATTTGTTCTTGCTGCTTCCAGAGGGGACAGGTGGTAGGAAGGAAGAAAAAAAAAGATGAAGTGGGAGGGAAGGAGAGAAGGACATAATTGGAAACACTCCATAAGTGATAGGGGCCCAGAGGATGACATACCAACTGGTAACTTTAAATTGGCAGTGTCTGCTTTGCTGACAATCTTATTGGCTAGTCCCCACTGAGAAGAATTACTTAATGCAAATTTGTCATTTTAGTACAATTCTCTCACTAATATAGGTCACATTTTAACCTTTGCTCAACATTGAGTCTAAAGCCACAGACAGAGAACAAATATGGTTCAATGCCTCGGGTAGTTTCTCCTCCATCGGGTTCCTTTCCCAGGACAAAGGTTGTCCAATTTTGCTATTCTTCTGGTTAGGTGTTAGGAAAGAGGTTCCAGACCCATTAAGCTTCCTCTGTGGTATTCATATGATGTGCCCTGGACATGCAATAAATGGTGGTGGCAGAGAGGGTGTTTAATTGTGAAGGAGAACATCTTAGAATAAACAAGATGGTTCTTGACGGGGCTCTGGGGCTAAAGGAGGAACGTTCAGCTTTTCAGAATGTTCTTTCACATCTTAGTTTGGAGGAAAACATATCCCTTTTGTGTTTTCACTACTAGCTATTCCAGAAGAGGGGAGTAAGATTATTTTCGTAACAATTGTCTACAATTTGAGTTGAGGGAGCAAATCATGCTTAGCCCAGATTTAAGGGGAAAGAGCAAATGAACAGACCATGCAGAGTAAGTCATCTCCAAGCATTTTTTTCCTTTCTGCTTAAGATATTTCTGTGAGGTGAGAGTCACACATTCTCAAATATATTTACACCCAAATTACTGTACCAACATTTAGATCATTTGCAAGTAACAGTGTGAAACCAGAAGCCTCAGAAGTATTTATAACTGAGATGCATGATTGGTGGCACAGAAATTGTTTTATAAAATACTACACCTATCATTTTCGATTGCTGACTTAAGGTGAGTGATCTGTATAAAAATATGAATTATTTGTGCAAAGGAAATGGTGATTAAATATGAGCTAACTGTATTAGTCATTAATCTTTCCATTTAAATGCAAATTCTTCATTTCAAACACTACCTGAAGATACTCACATCTAATAAGAAACAAGTTTGATCTTCTGATTTATTATTTCAGACAAGGCCTTTAAAATATGCATTTTCTTGTCATGGAGAAGGGTGAGTTCTATTTACATTTTTAAAGATGCTCTCTAAAAACACCAGCCAACCAAATACTAGTTGAAACTCAAATATAAATGCCCCTTGGCTAAAAGTGTATGTGTATGGGAGGTTGTTTAAGACAGGGGTGTGGTGGTGATACCCACTTTCCCTCAGCGATACCCAAGTCATGGAAGATCTGGAGTTATTGGGGTTCACAAATACTTGTGCCCACCAAGCATTATTTTAACAGTTTAACAGTAAATATGTCTTGCTTACTAATTTTAATAGTAATTAATAGTATTACATGACAGGAGACACAATATTAAACTCAACTATAATCATTTAATACTCACAATAACCCAGTGCTCTGGGTGTTATTTTTATCCCCAGTTTACAGATCAAGAGAAATTGAGGAGCTGGTCTGAGATTACATGGATGTTAAATACCAGAGCCAGGACTCAAACCTAGGTCAGCTGATACCAAAGTCTGTGAATTCACTTCTGGACCCGACTGCCTTCCCGGATTCAATTTTATTTAAAGGCATTTTCAATTAATTAGCATTCAGTTCTCAGCTACCTATGAGAGGGATGAACAAAAGTGTCATAACTGCTAATATGCCATTCTGTGACTCTAGGTCTCCTGTTCCCTCCAGTTGGCCAGGGTAAGATGGCCTCAAAGGGAAAAAAAGAAAAAAAAAAGTTAAATACAGACCAAGTTAGAAAATGTCATTTCTGAGGGGTATTTCCTCCTCAAATAATACTGAAAAAAAGAAAGAAAAAAAAAAAGCTTGTGTAACCTGACACATTGGGAAAAAAATGTTAGTAGTATCATCTCGCAATGTCCACTTAGACTACTTACTGTTACATTTACCTGAGGCATGCATAAAATGGACAGACTTTTTTATCCAGCGATTGTAAAAGCAGGATAGAATAGAGGAAAGAAACTTCGACCAGTGATTTGCAAAATTCTTAAAGCAACAAGCCTTGGCAGAATTCATTTGGTCTGTTTTTTTTTTGTTTTTTGCAGAACCTGGGTGTTCCAAAATAGGCCACAGGCAATACGGGATCAGGTTCAAAGCCTTTTGTTTGGACGGGTGGCATCTGACCCGTGGGGTCTCTCTCCCACCTCATTAGTGCTGAACCCTTTATGAAACCAGCAGGATAAAGGGAATTGATCCATTTATACTTAACAGAAAATCTGTTCCAGGAGTCCCTGCGGCCCAGTGATGCCTGCCTTCTACCTGCTCCAACCGTCCTTGGGGTTGGCTTTGCCCTGACAGTGCTGAGCTGCAGCTTGCAATTGGCCGTAATGGGAGTATTTATACTTCAGAAATTGGCAAGTTTTACGAAGCAGGGCTGCTGCTCTTTCCCTCTCCCTTCTCCCTAGCCAGCCAGTCAAACTTCTACCAGCACAGCCACTGACTGTTCTCTGCTACCACTTGGGTGATTTTTGGCACCTAACTTCAGTTTCCTTGTCTATAAAATGGGAATACTACTATCAGTGCCTAATCATATCCTTTGCAGAGGATGAAATGAGATAATATACGTAAAGCATGCATCAAGGTGCTTGGCATTTCATAAGTACCGGAGAAATTTTGACTGTGGTCGTTGGCATCCTGATTACTATTCATTAACCAGACTCTATGTGGTCTTTCTAAGGTCGACTCCTTACTTGTTCTTTTCCTACTTAGGTCCTCCAGGGACCCCACCTGACCCCTCCCTGACCATGCTATCGGCATCTAAGCAAAGCTCTCTGGTGGAGAAAATGACACAACGGACCTGTTTGGGAAGGACCTTGGTGGCCTTAACTTACCACTCCAGAGGGAGCTTTTCCTCTTTGCCAATAATGGCCGCAGAGGGTCTGGTGTTATTTTAAGGCTCTGCTCTTGTAGTTAATGGGAAATGATAAGGAACGATAGACAGATATCCTGGCTCATTACTGCAGGCAGGAATCACTCCAGGTGTGTGGTTACATGAGGT
This sequence comes from Rhinolophus ferrumequinum, assembly GCF_004115265.2. NCBI lineage: Eukaryota > Metazoa > Chordata > Mammalia > Chiroptera > Rhinolophidae > Rhinolophus > Rhinolophus ferrumequinum. The sequence goes on from NC_046300.1 coordinate 53,998,986, forward strand.
CAGATACTAGCAAAGGCTTATGGGTCAGATACTAGCAAAGGTTTATTTCAGATCCACCCCCAGAGTTTTGGTTAAGAAAACAAGCTATGGAGTCAGAAGGTCTTCAGTTTAGAGTCCACTTCACACTATGACTATAGACAAGTCTCTTTAAGTCCTTTTGAGCCTCAGTTCCTCTTCTGTACAATGGGTATGCTAGTGCCAGCTTCATTCAGAGACTTGTGAGGTCTCAGTGAGATGACCTCCAGCAAGTCCTTTAGCGCAGTACCTGGTAGTTAGCTTTAGTCACAGATGTTGTTTGCATATGAAAACAACATGGACAAACGCAGTGTCGGGAAAGAGGAAATTCACCTTTTTATTTTTCAAGCTCTGATGAGACCTCTGCTACAGGTACCTCTAAGATTTTAGAAACCTTTTGTTCTTTTTCAGCATGAGCTGACACCAGGCAGAAGCATTTAGTACCTGCAGTCAGTCATTAAAACAAGTACTTCAGGCAGGTTGTACTTCACCATGCTCTAGAGATTACTCTGGTCTCTGACCTCTTCAGTCTTGCCCAGTTTTATTTGCTGGTCGGTCCATCCACTACCCTGCTCTGAGCCTCACTAACCTGTAAGTGAGAGCTGGGAGGGGGTCTGCCTCTGAAAACACAAATAATTATAAAGGTTAAAGCAGTTCATGGCATTAAATTAACTGCTGTATTAGGTATTTTACAATCTTGACACCACCACGGAAAGAAAATGTTTAATCAGAACTGAAGGCACCTCGGAGTTAATCCATTTTCATGGTGGAAATAGCAGTGAAGGTTTAAAATCAGGTGCAGGAGGAAGAGCCAGCCCGTTTTTCTCGCAGGTGGGATGCTAGTCACCATCTTCCCTGCAATTGGTTGGCACCACCTCACTCAGAACCTTCTCCTGCAAAGTGACTTTTTGTAACAACAGCAAAATCTATTTATGAGCCGTTGTTGGGGTCAGGATTCTTAACCTGGTTCCCTGTCACAGTTCTGTATGTGGTGACTTTCATATGAAAATAGCGCAGTGTGTGGCTCGATCAAGCCACAGAGACCTGATTCAGTACCTCCTCTGACTCGGACCTCTGCCCCTCCACTGCCCAGGCGTGGGGGATCACCTGTCCCCCTGCCCACAGCCAGCACTGGCTGACAGAGAAAGCAGGAGTGAGAATGCTCCAAAGACGGCAGAGCTCAGGTCTACAGCGGCAAATTGCTCTGTCATTCTGTACACACGACGGCCCTTAGCACGACACCCGGCACAAAGCTGACCTTCTGTAAATAATTAGTCTTTTTTGTACAGGCTGCACCACTCTGCTACTGGGCTGGGACAAGTCACTTAATAACTCAAACATATACTTTCTTCACTGTAGAAACGACTTTGTGGGACTCTTGTGAGAAACGGAACTCAGAGATACGAGTAAAAGAGGCTTAGGATCCTGTCTGTACCCCAAAGATGGAGGTCAGTAGGCTTGCCCTTGCTGCAGTAATGAATGAATAATGGTATGCAACAGAGAGTGCTTATTATATGTGCTGTTATTATTACAACTGCTGTTTTGATAAACTTTGTCCTAGAGATAATATAAAGACCATTCTATTTACCTAATAGCTCTATTAGTATTCCCAGAGAACTGTAGTCGCTGAATCCAAGGCCTCTTAGCTTTTGCACAGGCACAAATAAATACTTAAAATAAAAATTCAGAACCCTCATAATTTTTTTTTTTTAACTCACGTTCTAGTCCTTATTTTAAGAATAGGATGTCTTGTCCTTGGTGGTGGCTAAATTGGAAGGAGCCCATTTGGGCAGTATGTACCCATTCTGCAAACAATAGATTTCTGCCTGTCACTACCCCGCTGATGGGCAACGTAAAAATGGTTCTAGCAACTGTGCAATGCAGAGCCCGCTGTGCACACATCATACTGTCTCCGAATGGGAAGCAACTCGACCTCTGATGCAGTTGGGTCTGGAGAGTGCCAGGTAATCTCTTTGTACAGCGTGTCTGTCCCTATCTGCAGAAGGTGTTTATTTTTAGCTCCCCACACTGTTTCTAGCACCATCCCTCCTCAGAGGCTGACAGCTTGTTCCAGGGATCTTAAACAAGCTGTTAGAAGCAAGAAACTGCTGTAAGCAGGGAGGCAACTGAGCAGCCGAGAAGGTGACTGCAGCAGAGTCCACCTTAGGAGTTAGAGGCAGAAGGTCACTTTGGTGGAGTGTCAAGCCAGTTGGCCAAACAAACTTTTAAAAGACACCCTGGTGACACACGCCTGGAGCTTTAAAGAAAAAATACTTGAAAGAACCTGAGAGTGTGAAGGCAACTGGGTATAGAGGCTGGCGCTGGATGTGTGACTTCTCACAAATGGCAGGAAGCTGGACTCCTGGGCTTAGACTGCAAATGCCACGAGCAGAAGCAAGAAAAGAAATCCAGGGTCTGTGACATTCCCACAGGGCTGGTTGGTGCCTGTTCAGGCCAATTGAGGGTAGCGGGAGGTCTGTGCTTGAGGTCTTATCCATAATCACGATAGTGTCAGAAGACTGATGCCACCCAGATAGTCCCTGGACACCTGCAGGGGACATAGCTCCAAGGTTAAGGAAATCAGCAAGGACAGAATCTCTGAGTAAGTTAAGTCCCACAGGGTCATATTCTTTGTGGCAAGAAAGGAAGGAGGAAAGGCGGGGGACGTTGACTGTCTGAGTGGTGCCAAGCGTGCCGAGTGCCCTTGATGAAGATTAAATATCAGTGGTGACATCATGTCCTATCAAGTGTGTCTTTAGGAGTCAGGTAACCCTGGTTGAACCAGCTCAGTGTGACGGTCACTAGAGGGCCTGACCCCAAGGATCTCTAATGCAAAAGGGACAAAAGACAGTAAATTCCACAGACTGTTTTAAGAGCAGCTGCACGTCTCAGACCCGCCAGGACATAAAAGAGTTCATTAGTACAGCACTGGTCAGCAGGCTGTGTGCCCGGCTGTTTTAATGTGCCACAGAAACAAAGAACGTGGGTGGCTTCATAGAGCACCCAAGGGAGGCAAAGGAGATAGAATTCCTTCATCACCAAGGTTTAGAATCCTGTGTGGATCTTTGGGAGAAGCTCAGAGCCCTAGGGACAGCTGAGAGGAGAGCGGCGTTTTGGCTCCTTCCGCTCAAGAACGTTACAGGGCAATGAATACCATGCTGGTGGACAGTGAAGAAAATGTTCTCCTCATCTAAGAACAGCTGCAGAAACAGAACACTGACCTCTGAAAATATTACAGAACAGAAAGTTTATCCATCCAGTGCTAGCAGAGCCAAACACAAAACACTGAAGATTGCAGTGGAGAAAGATTAGCTATTTTATTATGAATGGCACCAGCCAGGAGAACGGGAAGCTAATGATTAAAAGCCCAACTCCCTGATCCAGGGCTCCAGGCAGGTTTTTAAGGGTTTGGGAAGAATAGGTATGTGGAAGTGCTGGCAGGGGGAGTTTTAATTGGAAGACTTTGGAGCTTGGCTGTTTCTGGTGAGGGGCATCAACACAAGGTCTTCCTGGACAGTGGACCTTCTGCTTCTGAAAGGGTTCCAGTGTTCAACTTCCAGTTATGTCCTCATCCTTCAGTTGCATTGTGGGGGCAGGACTTTCGTTCCAGATACAGCTAGAGGTCAAAGTTCTCTCCTCTGTGCATACTCAGCTGCATGACTTGTGTTTTTGGTCTGTTGTCTCTGAAAGGCTACTTAATATCTTGTTAAACAGGTTAGGACCATTTTGAGCTGGTTCTGAGATTACAAAAACAGTGGGGTGTTTTCCTTTTGAGCCTCTTGTGTTTTCCATTCCATGACCATTTTTACGACAGTAAGATGCACATTGAAATTTGAGTGACTTGCCCAGTTCAGGCAGCCAATATGGCTGAACCCAGGTGACTCTCTTGGCTGTTAGTGAAAGATGTTGAACTCTAATTCTAAATACATGACATAACTGAATGTCAAGGGACCTGAAAACTGGGAGGCAGCTGTGGGAAGAGCATGGCCTTTGGAATCAGAGTAAACCTGCACTCAAACCCCAGCTCCACTGTTTACTAAGTCTGTGTACTTGAAGTAGTTGCTCAGCCTCTGAGCCTCAGTTTCCACATCTGTAATGTGTGGAGAACAATGCCATCTTTGTAAGGTTAAGAGAAGGTATGTATAAAACACTTGGTAAAATATTTGGCAGAGTTGCCATTCAGTTAATTCTATCTTTCAATCTATGTTACTAGTAATGAAAACCAACTAGAAGTTGGCATCATAATCCCCTGATGAGCTGAAATAGGATAAGAACCTACAGTTATAGATTGTATCTTATGGCATTTAAAATTATGTCACAACTGTGTAAGTATGCACTGTGTAAAATTCTCTAGAGTAATGTGTTAGAAGCAAATGGCATTACGTATCGCCCAACTCTTTGCAAGTTAATCAGTTATATAAAAGGAAGAGAGAAAGTAAGAGATTCTGGGCCACCAAGAAGAGCTGAGTGTGGGTATGTGTTTTTCAGCCAAACTGGGAAAATAGAAAGGAAAAAAAACAGTAAATCAATGAGACTGAGGAGACAGAATGGATACCTCCAACTATGGGAAATGGGAATTGAAGAGGAAGAAGGATTCCAACAGCTGGGTGGGGCAGAAGAAGAGCAGACGAGAACGGAGACCACCATGTGGAGGCCATCTGAGAGTCAGCAGCCACCGTAAAGGTAGAAACGAGTCTCTGCAGGTATCCAAGCATCCAGCATGTGCTTCAGAACATGATCCCCATGAAGTGGGAGTCGCGAGTGCCGGCGCCGTGGGCACCAGACATGGGCACCAAGCAGCATCCATCTGCTGATGCTGGAAACAGAAGACGTGGGGAACACACAGCCTATTAAATATAAATAACCCATACTATCATGAATATTGTATGTGGCTGCATACAGAGACGGTGCCATATGTATACCTCACTGTAAATCTAAATACTTTATTGTTACTAATTTTGCCATTGCCTTCAGCAACAATGAGTCATTTATTGAGATTGACAGTACAATTTGACCCTTGAAAAACATGAGGGTTAGGGGCCAAAGCCCTCCCCACCCTGCACCATTGAAAATTTGCATATAACTTTTGACTTGCCCTAATCTTAGTTATGAATAGCCTGCTGTTGACTGGAAGCCTTACTGATAGCAGAAATCGTTGAGTAACACAAATTTTGTATGTTGTATGTAATATATGTGTGTGTGTGTGTGTGTGTGTGTGTGTGTGTGTGTGTGTGTACTGTATTCTTACAATTAAGTAAGCCACAGGGGGAAAAAAGTTAAGAAAATCATAAGGAACAGAAAATATGTTTACAGTATTTATTGAAAAAAAATCAGCATATAAGTGGACCTGTGCAATTTAAACTTGTGTTGTTGAGGGTCCAGCTATATTTAGTTTTATCAGCAGTGATCATTCCTGTCAGCAATTGGCCTGATAACCTTTCCCAAGAAAATCATTTCCATCCACTGGCAAACACTGGAGAATTATGGATGTGTCTACTCTTAAGTGATTCTGAAACATGTACAACTATGTACATATATTAAGGGAAGGGCTTATCTTGTAGGATGTAGAAACTTGAAGAAAATCATTATAAAGGAAATCATTTTCTGAGTTTTTATTCAAATAGATAAAAAGGCAATATGGTTTTTAATGAAGGCCCTGATGTTATTTATATTTTGGTATAAAATTGTGAGTATGAATAGATGTACAAAATATGGTGCACCCATATAATGGAAGAGTGTCTCTTGTCAAAGGGGAACACAGTAGGCATGCCTGCTACAACGTGGCTAAATGTCAGAAGCATGCTACGTGAAAGAAGACAAACACAAAAGAACGTATGTTGTATGATCCCAGGTATATAGAATGTCCAGAATAGGCAAATCCAGAGCAACAGAAAGTAGAGTAGTGGTTGCCTAAGGTTGGGGGTGGGAAGGAGGAGTGACCGTTGATGGGTATTGAGGTTTCAATCTGGGGAGGAAATATTCTAAAATCAGATTGCGGTGATGGCTGCACAACTCTGTGAATTTAATAAAACATTATTAAATTGTGCACTTAACATGGATGAATGTTATGGTACGTAAATCATATCTCAATAAAGCTATTAAAATGAAAAAAAATGAATAATAATATGACTTGCTAGATGCTACTGCAAGGCCTTTTCGAAGACAAGGTAGAGGCAGAAGGTTTGACGCCTTCCAGAAGGGAGACAGAGTGGGGCCGGGGGCTTGACAGAATGAACCATGGACTCTGCTCCTCTTGGTTACAGCAGCGGCACAGGTCCCCATGGGAAAGATGTGACCAGTTTTCAAGGTTGCCCAGCTGGTAGTTAGACATGTGTCACTTCATGCACTGAGACAGATGCCCTAGCTCAAGGGAGGATGACCTAACTCAATCTGGATCAGACCAGTTCTCCCAGGGTGGGCAGGGGAGGCATTAATAGCACCAAGAAGAAAGAAAAACTGAATCAGGAGTGGCACAGTCCCAAGACAAGAAGGTCTCCGCAAGAGTCGAAAGCCCAAATTGAGTGCAAGCCAGAGGCAGTTGTATTACAAGCAGCACTGGAGTCCTGGTAGCAGCTCGGGGCAGAGGTGGCGGGGACTCATTGCACAGCACAAGAAGAGACGCCACATGCTGCATCCTCCTGTCAGTGTGACATCCTCCCAGAAGCAGCAATCCAGCTGATTATTCATAAATGTGACTGGGAAACCACACCTGGATATTTTTTCCCCATCTGTCTAATTAAATGGTAAGTCCCAAAAGGCAGACAGACCAGCATGAGCTCCAACTCATGTTCTCAGCATGGTTTGTGGTGCTGATAAATATTAAACAATAGTCTGGTAATAAAAGACTAGCATCTTCCACGGGGCTTTTGTAGCTGGAGTGAAAAGAAACCTTTTGAATAGAGTTGCAGGAGTTCCTCCTGGTTTTCGTACTTCTCAGTGAGAGGCTCGCTCTCAATTGTCAATCACATTTTTCACACCTAGTAAACCAAGCTGACTGAGGATTATAAACGAAATAGTTTCATATTAGAGGGTAACCATGCAAGACCTCAGGTGATTACTCGTTCTTCTTAGAAGTAGGAAGCACCTGGAGTCCGTTCATCATGTTAGCTCCTCTAGAAGAGGTTGACCCAACTCAACCCAATGCCTAGAGTGGCACTGTCTAATGGAACTTTCTGTGGTGGTGGAAATGCCCTATAATATAGAAGATTTATGTCACAACTGGCTACCATATTGAACAACACTAGAGGACCTTAAGTGGGGAAGATTCCACAGCCATTTGATAATCCACATTGAAGTGTATTTGTACACAACACAACAAGTGAATGTTATCACTAGAAATAATCATCACGGTAATCTCTTCTGTCTGTTCAACAAACATTTATTGTGGGCTTTCAGAGTACTGGGCCCTGCTGTAGACTCTGGAGATGCCTCAATAAATAGCAAACAAACAAACAAACAACAAAATATGCTGGCAATGCCCCGATCTCAAGGAGTTCATCATCTAATGGGTAGAAACAACACAAAAAAGTAAGAAGCAAATAAATGAATGGTTACAAATAATAATCAGTGTTTTCAAGGAGCGTGTTTTCACAAAATGGTGAGATAGATACTGAGCTGCTTTAGACAGAGAGATCAGGGCAGGGCTTATTGAGAGATGGGGTGCAGGCTTTAGTTAGAAGAAAAGTAGGAGGGAAAGATTTTTCCAGCCAGAGGGAGTACCCTACAAAGAAACCCCAAGGTTGGAGAAAGAGCTTGATACATTTGAAGAACTAAGTGAAGGCCAGTGTGGCAGGACATGGTGAGTGAAGAGGAGAGAGGGTTAAGATCAGGTTGGTGATATAGGGCAGGAATCAAAACATACAGGGCTCCATACACTGAAGTACATAGGAACTTTTGGGAGAATTTCAAGCAGGAGAATGACATCAACTAAGTATGTATAATGTAAAAGTTTACTCTGACTGCAAAGCGGAGAGAGGCACGGGAGGGCAGGAGAGGGAGAGTGGGGAACCAATGAGGAGGCTAATCTGGTGAAAAAACGAAAGGCGCGTGGTGATGGTGTAGTCTTGGATATGAGGATGGACGTGAAGGGAGGTGATGGGTTTGAGAAATGGTTTAGGGAAACTGAGGAATCAAAGCTCATTCCTAGGTTTCTGGACTGAGACACTGGTAGACTTTGGCATCATCGGCGATATGGGGAATGAAACAGATATCTCTTTCTGCTCTAACGCTGTATTGCTCTACATAGCCACGCATTTTTCCTGATCACGGAAGGTTGGGTGATAACAGTAGTGAACGTGACCCTCTCATTTAGCACTGATGCATTTCTGTTCCTGGACCTATCTCTTGAAAGTGCCTTTTATATCATGGCTGCATTTAACTCTAAAATGTATCATGTCGTAGAACTAGAAGGAAAATTCCACATCATTTTCTCCATTGGTTCCTGACCTTTAAAAATGTGGAACCCCTCCATAACAGTAAATTATGGATCCCCGGTTATGTTAATAATGCTGTCTGCTTCCTTTCAGTGGGGAAAGGCTGGTAGAAAGATGCCAAACACACAGTCTCCATAGACTAGATTAAACTTTCAATTTAACTATCCAAGAATATGGAAACGTATTGAAAATCACGTGACCTACTTACAGGACAGACAGTTATAATTCTTAAAATTCCGTTAGGAAAAGAGTGGGATTTGTGTAATACCATTGCCCTCCAGCACTTACACAACCAACCCGCTAACTATGTCCCAGGACTATCCGAGCACTTAAACTTAAGAAAGTGTCTAAAGAAACCATACTCTTCTACTTCCTGGCTCACACTTAGCGTTGTCATCCAGGGGGAAGGCTGAGTGCATGCCCAGGCGGAGCAGCATCATCCGCATCCTGTATCCCGGAAAGCCCATCTTCTCCTCTGTGCCTGTGCCTTACAGAGCATTTCTGTGAGCCAGGCAGGCCCTGTACGAACATTTGATCTTCACAAAAATCCTGTAAGATAGACTTCATTTTTTATTTTATTCTATTAACAGATGTGGAAATAACCATTTTATTTTGTGTATCTATTGATTAAGGAAATACATAGTGACAAGACTGCTATAAATTCAAGTTATTTTAGGTAAATTTGTATTTCATTCATTGCAACAACATGTTTATTTTGTAAAATTAGGTATTTTATTCATTTAACATTTAAACACTGCTTAAAGTGTCATGAATTCAAGGCCCTCCTGAAATTATCATGCCCCTCCCAGAGGTGCTTGAGCCATGATTGACATCTGATCAAACCCAAACTACTCGTTCTAGATTATGAAAACTGAAGTTTAAAGAGGGCATATGCTTTGGCTAAGGGCGAAGGACTTGCTAGTGGCAGAGTGGAGACATGGGCCTGGTCCTTCTATCTTGTTGTTCGAAGTGTTTACTACTATGTTTTGTCCCCTTATAAGGTGAACAGGTCGTCTACCTGAAGATTCTAGGAAAAGGTGATTAAATCAGGATCGTCTGGAGAGTGGTAAATCCTATTGGTAGGAATTGCCGGGAAAGCTCAATAGAGAAGGATCATGAGGCCCCACCTGTACTTCCTGGAGAACAGTGTAGTGGTTGATTAGTAATGTCTGCCATGTGTATGTGATTGGAAATTAAGTTACATGTGCCATGTGACCAGTCAAATCTTGGTGGCTTTCATGTGAATTTAGGCTGGTTGTCCTCGTGGTCTGAACTCCACTTTCTCCGTGTCTGTCCCTGTCTGGTCAAATAAATACCTTTAGAGAAGAACAGCAGAACTGAAATAGCTCTGGGCACTGAAGGAAATTTTCCATCTCTTTTCTGCCACACTCACTAACTTATGATTTTTTATTACAAGCAGACATCGGCAATAAAAAGTTCCAAGCACTGTGTACAAAAACCTTCCCAGAGATCACGCCGAACTGAGAGAAATTGGATCATGTAACTGGGGGTAGCCCTTGACATTTATTCAGAAATTAAAGTTGAAAAATGAAGGAGTAACATTTAAATTTTTCTCTGCTCCCATTTACCGCCAACCCAGCAATTTATTGCTTGTACATTCGAGCACATAGCTGAGTCTGGAAGTAGTATTAGGAAAGCAGAATTTTCAGTAGAAAGCCTGATTCCACAGACAGGGGTATTGACCAGAAATGCAAGGGCAAACTAATTCAATTACTTTCAGTGGAGTTTAACCTATAATCTTCACCCAAGCATATGGGTACCTCAGACAAAGAGAAAGAACTTTAGAAAAAATAAAAATTGATTGTGTCACCCCATGAAAGAGCAAGCAGGAAGCTGGCCTTGTGTGTGTGAGGTTTCTTTGGAGGGCCAGAAATCTGTTTCTGTCAGCACAGGAAAAACCATCACGGAGCAAGGAAAGAAATGAAAATCAAAGTGAAAGTTGAATATTTTTTTTCAGATGACCTGGTGTAATGATTAAAATGCTGAATTGCTTTTTAAAAAGGTTTTTCCACTAGAAGAATGTCAGAGCCACCCCTTCCCCAATCTTCTCCCTTCTTTCAAAATGGTTGTGAGAGAAAATAAAACGGGATATATGTTTATATAGTTTTTTTCTTATGAGGTGGTAAACAATTTGATTTCTTTTATCTGAAAGTTTTGCCAATGTTTTCATCAGTTCCTGCAGAGATGGCTGTGATCCCACTTTTACTTTGAACAAAGAATAAATTGGATTTCTTTGCAGTGAAAAATAGAAGGCTTGCTAAAAGCACCGACTTCAAAATCTTGCTTATTGTACATTTGGGGAGAGCATATTGAAAAAACAGTGTCTACTGCTGCCTGTGCCGAGAAGCCGCCTTGGGCTTGCATTAAGCTGACGGAATCTTCTGGAAAAAGCATGAGAGATGTGCTCAGCTAGAGACAGTGTTGGTATTTCCCTTTGACTCTCTTTCTATTCATTCACTTGTTTCCATTAGCAATTTATTTTTAATTCACTGTTCTATGGAAAAGCATATTGCTGGAAAACAGGCGCATATTATGTGCATATGCCTGACATTTAAAAATATGAATCTAACACACTCCATACTCCAAATAAACAGGCTATCTTTACATTTCCCCAGCGAACAATATTTATGAACGCCCAGGATGCAATTGCTAACGTATTTTCCACCATCAGTACCCCAGGCCTGGCTGTGTAACTGCTTAGTTCTGTCCATTAAAACTCTGGCCCCGCCCCTCAGAGTTCCACCCTGACCACCCAGGTGCAGGTGTCACTGGCTGTCGGGAAGGTTGACCTTTTCCAGGTGACCTGTTGGATTTAGGGCAGCACGACTTCACACTTAACCCATGAAAGTTCTTCCAGTTTTCATGTTCCTAGTGGACAGTCTTGTTTAGTTGTTTAGTAGTCGTAATCTGCTTCCTCTGTGGTTTGCACGTTGAATAATAGTTACACTCATAAAGCAGTTGGCATGTATGTATATATATAATATTATATATATATTATGCATATTTATATTAAATTTATGTTTTTATATGCACACACATACATCATATTAAAAAGTTATTGTGAGGGTTAAATAAGAAAATGCTTATATAGTGCTTAGCGCATGCAGTTGCTAAACCAATGATTAGATAACATTATAGGCAGTTCAAACTAGCCTTGCATTTTACAAAGGTGCTATCTTGGACAGCATCTGAAAAGCAATTTAGTGTCCACATGAATATTTCTCTTTGAGTGTGGTTTTAACACTACTGCTGATTTATATGGACTGACCCTCGGAGCCCGTTCCAAAATAGGTTGACTGCGACTGAGCCCGTTTCCTTTAGGCCCTGATCTGCTGGTTCATCATGATGTTCTGAAGAAACATGGCCGCTGCTGCTACAGATACTGGCTTCGGCTTGGGTTTTAGGGACTCAACTGCAAAAAAGATTTTCTCCTAATACTTGAAAAAAACAATCTGCTCGGCCAATTTTTTTTTTTTAAGTCCAGATTGGACTTGAAGTACATTCTCAAATTGAATATTAATGTCTCTCAATTCTAGAAAATTCCTAGCCGTATCTCTTTGAAAATTGCCCTCCCCTCCATTCTTCTGGAGCGTCTATGAAACTTCAATTTGGAATCTGTCCCTGTCTTCTTCTATCTGCTCTATGCTATCTCTCTTCTCTCTCTCTCTCCTTCTCTCTCTCTCTCTCTCTCTCTCTGTCTCTCTCTCTCTCTTAGTCCTGGAGTCTTGGGTGTCCAAGATCAAGATGCTGATTTTTTAGGTTCCTGGTGAGAGCCCTCTGCCTAGTTTGCAGGTGATCGTCTTCTTGCTGTGCCCTCACTTGGGTGAGAGAAGAGATGGAGGAAGCAAGCTCTCTCCTGTCTCCTTTTAACAGGGCACTAACCTCTACATGAGAGCCCCACCCCTTTGACTTAATTACCTCCCACAGGCCCCAGGTCCATGTCCGAATACCATCTCACTGGGGCATAGGGTTTCAACATGTGAATTGTAGGGGAACACAAACACGCAGTCCACAACATATACATTTGATATAATGCTTTTGTTGGAAAAAAGGAAGCACAACACTGGACCGATGGTTGCTATCAGCAGTGTAGTATTGTTTAAGAGCTCTGGTCTTGGAGTCAGATGCTAGGAAAGTGTTTTTTCTAAACATCAGTTATCTGTCAATTGGAGACAATAATGGGACTCTCCTCAAATGACTGTTAGGAAGACTAGATAGTATAAGGAAGGCATAGAAACCATTTAGCATTGTGCCAGACACAAAGGAAGTACTCAATAAATTGTAGTTACTCTAATATGATACTAGTGTTAATACGTATTATTCTTACGATATAATGAAAATTATTGCTTAGAGGGGGAGTATTGCTTAGAAGGGAAGACAACAAAGTGAGATAGTAGAAATAAAAAATGAGCAGAAAGAAAATTAGTAAATTCAAGATATGCTATGTCTTTATCTGTGCTGTATTCTGAGGGGTTTCCTCCACTCGTTCACCAGTTCCTTTTCATGCGTCTCTAATATGTTGTTCAACTGGCTGAGTGAGGTCTTAAATGTATGACTATATGTTCTGTTGCCAATATTTTATCTAGTTCTCTTGAAAATCTTCATGATCTTTTAAAGATAATGTTCTTTCACTAGATTTTCTATGTCTTCTCTATTTGTGATGATTTTGAACTCATTCATTTTAAAGTTTCTATCAATTACTATCTTCAGTTCCTAAGATGCTAATTCTCCTATTTGCTGTATCAACTGATTCTCACTAATGGTACATAGTTTTCCTGTGCAGATCATCTTATTATTTTTTCAATCATTGGACTTATTGCTGTTGGGGATGAGATGGAGTAGGGACTTCTTTGAAAGTCCTTTATGTCCTGAATTCTAGAAATGTCCCCATGGAACAATTCAACATTTGATTCTCCTATACTTGTTTTTATGTTCATTTCTCAACTGGGGGTTTCCTTGCTACATGTCAGTTTGATCTTCTACCTGATCTTCATGCGATGTAGGCTGTGGATTTTGATGTCTTTGTGTATAACTATTTCTCTCACCTGTAACTCCAGGTAGATTGAAGTTTTATACGCGGTAACTCTAGGGAAACAAAGGAATTTTTCTAGTCCTCCTCTCATAGAAAGAAAAATGTTTAAAGGCTCCAGTATTTTTGTTGTGGGATCCAGTCCAACTGCTAACCTCACATTGTCTAAAAAGTCACCGTGGATCGGGTTTATTCAGATTTTGTAGCCCTCTTTGTTTCTGAACACCTGGAGATTATGTCTTGCTTGCAAAATCTGATACGTACGTACTTACTTGTTTTGTTCTTTTTATGTTTTGTCTTCCTATGCTTTGCGTGTTTAACAGTGATGTCCCCTTCTGTCCGTTTGGTGCTCTGGGTGCCCCAGCATGTTTTCCTGAGAGCACAGCTCAGGCCTGCCCACTCAAAGCACCGAGCCCAGAACTAATTCAATGCTTTATTACAACTCTGGACCTTTTGGTTAAGCTACAACAGAGTTATGCCATCCATTGTATTTAATTAGTTGTCTTGAATTTGAGTGTGTGTGTGTGTGTGTATGTGTGTGTGTGTGTGTGTGTGTGTGTGTGTGTGTGTGTGTGTAAAAGCCCTGGGTATTTAGTCATTTAAAAATACAAAGAGCGATTTCTCATGAGGATGCCTCCTTATCTAAAGAATAAACTAGAAAACATTCCTTTCTCCAAACCAGCTCCAGATTATCTCAAAATCTAAAAGATTCAATGAAGGCATTTTGTAATTTGCCTCACATGTCAAGCCAGTGTTTGTGTTGTTAGCAATAAATAGATCACTCCACTGCTAGGCTAATGTTTTCAAAGAGTGTCCAAGTGGTACATAAGTTATAAAATTCTCATGAAAACTTTGGCTAGAAAGGCTAACTCCTTTTCTTATTGACATGGTGATACCCAGGCATTGCAATAGTTCTTACAGACTTTTCTTCTTTCTTCTAAAAAATATCTATGGCCTGAAATAACCACAGTTCCCTATGGTAGAATCAGCAGGAAGGTCAACAACTGGGACTTAAGAGAACAGAGGGTGGGAGGGGGTAGGAGTGGGGGAGGACAGATAGGGTTTTTCATTCAACTGACAGGACCACAGGGCCAGGACCAAGCAAAGCAAGTGAGGTCTTGCCTCAGGCACGCAGTTTAGTGGTGACTCCCAGAAACTCAGTAACGAAGATAAATGGTATTTTAATGCAGTGTTTAAAACAATCAAATTGGCAAACTGTGAGCCCTGGGCCATCACCTGCTTCAGTAAATATGGTTTGATGGCAATCAAGGCCAGGATTGGTGTGAGGTGACTAAGAAAGAATTGCCTAAGTGTCTAAGTCAAATACTCTCCATATTTAAAATGTTGATACTTTGATCATCACGGGATGTGTGCATTAATTTTGATTTTTTAAAATATTGTCTTAAAATATTTATCTTCCTCATCCCCTGAAATTGTAGGCCCAAGGGGAGTGCCTCACTTATGTCACCCTAGTCTTAGCCCTTACATGGAAAGATACCCCAGGGAAATGGTGATGTTGGAGCTGTTGCATTTGCGTGGCTGGTGACAGGAGCATCAAACCGACAGTCTGGGAGGGGATTTTCTTCAAAGTGTTTAACCTTCAGTTTTCTCATCTGCAAAATGGTGGCAATAACAGTACTCACTTCATAGGGTTATGTTGAGGATTCGTGTAGGCTGCTCACCACGGTGCCACACATGGGATCACTGAGCCTAAGCTGGTAGCCGCAATTATAGAAATGAAGGATACATTTACTAAGCTCTAGACAAAGGAGATTGTTTGGGGCCTTGGTTGTTTTTCTGAGGACTTTTCCCCCCCCTGTATTGTGGCAAACCATATGTAACATAAAATTTACCATTTTAGCAATTTTTTAAGTGTACATTTCTATGACATTAAGTGCATTCACTATGTTCTCCAGCCATCTCCAGAACTCCTAAAGGGTTTGAACTCTCCCCTGCAAGTTTGAAAGGACCATTGAAGGTTTTGGAGCAGGAAACTGGCCTAAGGGGGCCTGTGGGAAAATTGCATCTGGGAAGAGCATCTAGAATGTTGCAGAGCCAGGAAACTGGAGGGTTCTGCACTGGTCCCAATGTGAAGTGGCAAAGGCATGGACTAGGGAGGTGACAACAGAAGTCAAGAGAGAGGACAGAGATGGGGGCTGGGGAAATTCATTAAACAATGAGAGGACAGAGGGTGGCAGGAATCAAATGTGTGAGGTGAGATTTTGAAAGAGAATACAACCAATTTCAAAGCTCCTTCGGGTATAGAAGCAGAAGGTCTGTGGGGCAGACAGATGCTCTCTCTGGGTAGTGTCCAGTAATCAGCTCGTACTGGGAGAGCAAACTCTTAACTTTCCAGGAATTTTAAGAGCCAGGTGTTAAATACACCATCATTTAAAATTAAATAAAAACATACAATTAAATAAATTGCATTAAAAACCAAGATTCCAAAGACTTAATACATATCACTTCCTAATTATTTTTACTGTATTTAACATTATCTCTGCCTTTGAGGTTATTTAAATCTATGGTATATGGTTAGTAAAATACTATATAACAGTATGCCACTGCACAACTCCACTCTACATTCACCGGCATCCTATGAGTAGCTAGAGACTGACCATGGATTTGCAGTTGGATATGCACAAGAAAATTGGCTAAGGCTAGAAATTGGGGCTGGATTTATTGTCATGTTGATTGTCTAGATCTAAGAAGGTGATGGAAAAAATGTTAATAATGCAGATTACACTTATAAGTGAGTTACATCAGTAGCTATTATACTAGAACTATATGTTAAATAGAGGTTGAATGGCTATATATACAAGAGGGGAGCAAAAATCAAAGCAGCCTTCTCTGACAATCAGTTGGACTCTAACATAAAGAATATTAGTTCACAGCTAATTCCCGTTTGGGTTCATTTGCTCCAGGGACGAGATACTTACTTCTTACAAAGTCTCTTGTACTCATCTCCTAAATCTCCCTTGAAGAATTCACTTGCTTCTCCTCCCTCCCAGAGCTTTTTAAGGCAGTTGGATGATGCTGTAGAAATCAGGCAGTAGGTACCTCCGGCCAGGAGGTCTTTATGGTGGTACAATTATCTTTAGTTCCAGGGCCTCTAAAAAGAGGCTCCAGTCAGAATGGCGTGCTCTCAGCTGCTCCACCTGAGGTGTGTCCAAAATGAGAATTTCAAGAGCAGCTGAGCACTCTCCTTTCCCGAGTGGATCAGTACGAGAGCATTTGACAATTGGAGGCTGGGAATCTGAGATACACTGGATAGAACTTTCAGCACCGAATGGTTCTAAAAGTCCTCTCTCTCCACCTTTTCAAGGTGAGCCCAAGTGTACAAATACCTCATGCACAGTCGGCAGGAATGGGTTGGTGGTGGGAGGATTCTCATGCTTTCCTGTTTCCTCTTTCTCCCTATCTCCACTTACCAAGATATTTTTCTTGCCTTCTGCTTTCCAACTAGGCCACTAATTGGGAGAGAAGTCAGAAATAATGTTGATAAGCATCTGTGATGCAAACAGAAGCTCCGATGAAGCAAGACAGAAACGAGGTCTGCTAAAGATAGAAAAGAGATCCTTCTGTTCCCCAATTAAAATAAAGACTCTAAAGCATTAAGAACAGTATAAATAAACCAAGTATAAATAAACATCTATATTGATATTTATATAAATGTTGAAGCATGTCCACATATGATGGCATTAATTCTTTTTTCCTCAAGAGAAAAAGAGAGGGAGGGGCATTGTAGACAGGAGAACCCACTGTCCAAATGTCCACATCGGTGGGCCCTGTATGTGGAATCCTATAAATACAGAGCTGCTCCTTCTCCTTGAGTGGTCTACGGCCTATGTATCCAAAATTGGAAAAGGCATGCTGCTTTGCTCAAGTCCTCGTAATATCACCCGTAGCCATTGTTTTGCTATCACCAAGTCTTCTCTGTGGCAGCCACAGAGTGAGTGCTTCCTTTCCTATCAGCACCCCAAGACGCAGGGTGATTATCAAGGAGCCAGAGGCTGAGAGAGATTAAGCTATTTGTTCGCTATTTTAGGGAGAGGCCAGGTTTTGAGCCTGGGCACTTAGCCTCTGTGCTGGGGACAGAACCTGGGACCCACAGACCTGGATTCAAAGCCCACCTCTGCCGCTTGCTATCTTAATGGAGGTTGGTGGTAGGAGATGGGACTTACTTTCCTTTCCTGAGCCTCAGTTTCCTCCACCATGAATGGAAACAGCCTTACAGAGTATTGTGGCAATGGGGAAGAATGCCGGTGGAGAGCTTAAAATAGGACCAGGCAGGTAGCTGACACTCAGTCACTGGGGACTATGATTGGTGTGATTAATTCTGTTGTGAAATGATGCCTAGTCTTCAACAAGTAAATGTTGGAGGTGAGGAAAGGGAAAATTAATCATGAAACGCAATTTCTCTGACATTCATTCATTTGTTCATCAATCAACAAATGTTCATTAGGCATTGGCTCTTTTTTTTTTTAAATGATGTGAATAAGTTTATTTTTGTTTTCCTTGACATCTGTTGAACTGTGGAGCCAGACTCCTTTGGTAGGGCTGTGTGGGGCCTTGTATCTGTCTTTCTCCTGAAGTTCTGTTTACTGTCTCCAGTCTCCAGAAGGCTCATCTTCTCGAGAAGCAGAAGATATGTTAGAAGGGTATGTTCCCTGGATGAGGGAGATTTGGAGCCCAGGCTGATGACATCAAATACACTGACTTTCTCTCTTGGTCCATCCTGTTCTGGCTTCAGACAAATAAGACAGTTGATAGTGAGGTTGATGCCATTTGGTGTAGTTTCTGTGCCTTGAACTCCCTCGTCCCAGAGATCTCATTCCTGATCTTGTTTCTGTTCTAAGAGCTTTTCAAGTTCTCTTGTCCTCTGCACATGGAATCTACTGTGTTTCCCCGAAAGTAAGACCTGCCTCACTATCAGCTCTAATGCGTCGTTTGAAGCAAAAATTAATATAAGACCCAGTATTATATTATATTACATTACATTATATTACATTATATTATATTACACACAATATTGTATAAGACCCGATCTTATATTAAAATAACACCGGGTCTTATAGTAAAATAAGACCGGGTCACATATTAATTTTTGCTCCAAAAGGCACATTAGAACTGATGGTCTGGCTAGGTCTTATTTTCGGGGAAACATGGTAGATCTTCAATTTTGAAACCAAATTTGGACTCTTGACTCTGGAACCCCAATTTCCGTTTTAAATGACATGAATAAGTTTATTTTTGTTTTCCTTGACATCTGCTGAACTGTGGAGCCAGGTTCCATTGGTAGGGCTGTTTTATTCTGCCCAAGTTGCTCTCTGGAATCAATCCCAGGATAAGCATTGTTCGTAAATGCTGTGATGATGGTGTGTGACTGGGAGGAAGTGTAGCTAGTACGACACCCTCTATCTTCTCTACCATGAATCATCTCTTCAGGGAGCTCTTGGTCTTGGCTTGCTTCTAAGTCCTCCTCAGGTTCTGAACTTTTCTGAACTCGGTGCCTAGCTCTTCGATTCTACCCAAATCTGGATTCTAGACTCTTCAGTGTTGATTTCTAAAGCAAGCTTTTGTTTGGTAGCATAACCTGGGTAAAGTGTTTGATTACATGCTTTGTTGAGGATTTTCAACTAGACTTGTATGAATTTGGTGTGGCTCCATCAATGATTCCTTGCTGTCTTGTTTGGAGAGTTGTCTGGGGCCATGCTGGAATAGAGTCCTGAAGCCTTCAACCAGGAGACTATTTATTAGTCATCCACTGTTGTGAGACATTTTCTTCAGTCACACACACACACACACACACACACACACACAACCTGAAAGCCACACTGTGCTGTAAGACATGGTTTCTGAGGAATCGTTTTGCTATTCACCAATCCAGCTTTTCATACCACCTGCTCTGTTGCCAGCACTGGGTTAGGCTCAGTGCACTCCCTGCCATGCTTGGATAAGGGGCTCATGGTCTAGCCCCAGAGTCAGCATACAGTATGCAAGGGTGCGAACAGTGTTCTGAGTGCATAGGAAAGGGCGGGATTCAGTGTATGGAAGACTTCACCTCAGAGACAGCTTTTGAGGGTGTCGTGGGGATGGGAGGGGTTATGGCAAGCCTGAGGAGCAGTGAGAAACCCAGTAGTTGAAGCATCAGGTGCAAGGCAGCTTGGACGGGGAGTGTCCATTTACTCTTTGGAATACAGGCTTCCTGTTGGCATGGCAACTGCTGCAAAATAAATTCAAGGTGGTACTTCAAATGATGCCTGGGAGATTGTCCAGGAGTCATTTAAATTGCTTGTTTGTTATGTATAAGAATTTGCCTAACCTCCAACCTGCAATTGCTGCTTGGCAATCTCTTGTTTATTGTGCTGATACCATTTCTTGGGTCATTATCTTTCTTAAACCTTTTTTTTTTTTTTTTTTTTTGCTTTTTATTCTGCCCATGTAGAAAACATGCCCAGGTATTGTGTGGATTTTCCCAGTCTCCCTTGAGATCCCTTAGGCCTTCCCTAACTGACTCTGATGGAAATGCTGCCAGAGGAGCGTTTGCAATCTCATTTCTCACCCCTGATCCCTGCACTGAGCTGCAGTGGATGTCACAGGGCACTAAGCCCAGCAGGCTCCTCCCCCCAGGGGTTTGTGGAAGGCCCTGGAATTTGGGCTCCTCATAGGAGCACAGAAGTTGCTCCTTCTAGGCTGAGAAATGAGAGAAGGTGCTGACACCATGAAAGTCGCCTAGATACAAAGCTGCCCCATAAACCAGCGCCACATGCTGGCTGTCCCTGACCGCCTAAAAACAGAATAAAAATAATTCATGAAGAACTAATAAATGAGTTAGGATGCCTTTTCCCACGTGGGTTTCTAAAGCCAACAAAAGTCTTTGGCTTCTTAGATCAACGGCAGATTTGACAAAGCGAAATAAATGTCTAAATCTTCTTTTTCTGCTTCTCCTGAGTGTGTGTGTGTGTGTGTGTGTGTGTGTGTGTGTGTGTGTGTGTGTGTAAGTAACACACATAGAGGCAGAGACAGAAAGAGAGAAACAGAGAGAAACAGAAAGTCAGACAGGGAAGGGGGAGAGAGAGAGAGAGAGAGAGACCACGGGGTGTGGGGACTGGAAGGAGCCAGTGTGGCTTCAGCTTGTGCTGTGAGAGCTGATCTGTCCACCTTTCCAGGAGAAACTGAATATAAAATCCTTAGGTATAAAAGAACCTCTCACATATGGACTCTGGGGATTCAATTCACACTCTTCTCTACTTTCTTTCTCACTGTTTCTTTTGAACTTGAGGGGAAATAATTTCCTCTGCCTTTCACTGTCCTCGCTCTCCGATGATAAAAAGAAAGGACTAAGGGGTTTAAATGTCAAGATTTGTAAAATTTGGCAAACTAGCCCCACAAGGTTTGCAGTTTGAGTGATGGGTCTGCATCAAACTAGGTGACAATGACAGGAAAGTGGTCTGAGCAGGTAATACTCAGAGCAGACACCGCTTAGCTCTCATTCTGTGCCAGGCACTGTTCTGAGAGCATGCATTACTTCATCTAATCCTCCGAATGACCCTGGCAAGTAATACCAGTATTATTATTATTACCATGTTTTTTCCCGAAAATAAGACCTAGCCGGACAATCAGCTCTAATGCAGCTTTCGGAGCAAAAATTAATAAGGTCTTATAGTAAAGACCGGGTCTTATAGTAAAATAAGACCGAGTCTTATATTAATTTTTGCTCCAAAAGCTGCGTTAGAGCTGATTGTCCGGCTAGGTCTTATTTTCGGGGAAACACGGTACTATGACATCGTTTTCGCAGATGAGAAAACTGATGTCCGAGAGCTAAATAACATACCCAAGTCCTCACAGCTAGTACGTGTGAGAGCTGGGATTTGAATCCCTGCATTCCACTAGAGACCAGTGGTTCTTAACCAGGAGCAATTCTGCCTGCCTGGGACATGCAGCCATGTCTGGAAACACTTTTAATTGTCACAACTTGGGGTGGGGGACTGCTACTCGCATCTCGTGGCTCGAGGTGAGGGATGATGCTAAACACCCTGCCCCCCACAACAAATAATTACCAATCCCCAAAGTCCCCAGGGCCAGGGCTGAGAAACCCTGCTCTGTATATATCACTTCTTATAGTTCTTGTGCCGAGCAGGATGACGGGGGCTGAAAACCACATATAAAACTTGTGTTCAAATGTTTAAGCTGCAGGTAGTTTGATTCCCCATTAGCCACCTACCCACCCCATTTCTGTGTTCTCTGGTGCAGAGAGCCAAGCTCTCCCGAATGACCTCGTGCTTGGCTTTGGCTGAGTTTGGCAGGGTTCTCCTGGTTGTTTGTTTTTTAGATGGAGATCCAGTTTTAGGAACCTCATTTCAGGGTCCTAAAACGCTTGCCTCCACCCCTCTGAGCGTGACACTGTCTTTCAGCAAGCTCTCCAGTGGGTTCTGAAGGTGCAGAAGTGTGATCCTTATTAAGTCAGGTGATGTGCAAAATGCAAAGAGGTGAAAGTCCATCCCAGCACGCTAGAATCTGCTGGAGAAAATAAGGTTATTACACGGGAACAATTAGTTTAAAACCAGCATGACTTAGGAAGGAGTGAAGAAGGAGCTCAGGCCTGGGGATTACTAGATCGATTGCCTTCAGCACTAGACAATGGCCAGTTTCTCCAGAGTTTTGAAGGAGGCCAACTCCGTAACTGGGAAGCACCTCACAGGGACCAGTCTTGTGCTGATTGAATTTTCAAGGTCAAGGTTAAAAGCTCAGATGCAAGTGATATGAAGGAGGAAAGCAGGCCCGGGTGAGAGGAGCTGGGGAGTGGAGCAGGCTGCGGTAAATTGGAATGTACATGGCCCCACTAGACGGGGCCACGGATTCTCTGGAAAACAAAAAAAAAAAAATAGTAACTGGAGACCGAGACTAGGCACATTGCACAAAATACAGCACTGTTAATGTGCAACTACTTCGAGAGGCTCTAATTTTCTTAGGGATTCGGAGGTAGAGACCTGAGTCGGCTCCTGACTTTCCTGCTATTTGAACAGGGCACCTCTATCCTGCAGGTTCTGAGAATCTTCACAGTGGTGGAGGTGGCCCAGGGGCAGAAGCGCTCAAGCGTTTCTGTTCTTTCTGTCCTGAGAATCTGGGCAATTGTGTTAGTTAATGGCCCTTAAACAGCTTTGGCCAGTGAACAGAGCACCAATAACATCAGCAGAGTAGTGATCAATATTCAGGAAGTTGCCACGGTTGTGAGATGTTGGTGAGTGCCTTTCCTACTGGGACAGGAAAGAAGAGGAAGAGAAGGAGACAGGCGGCAAGAGCAAGCGTGGTGTGCGCAGAGAAAGAAGAGACAGAACAGGGTTTCTCGTTAGCTCGTGCTCACTTAGGGAAAGCCAATGATTTTTGTCTAATGATTATTCAGTCTCACAGTTAAAGGGCAAAACCTACTCATTCATTCATTCATGCATGCATTCATTCATTTCTTTAACACATATTGATTGAGTACTTGTTATGTGCCCGTGATAGGTAAGCGTTAGCTTGTCAAGGGCCAGTCCTCACAGGTGGCCTCTCCGAACTCTCCTTCAGTACTCTGTGGAAGCTGGCCACTTCCAAGCCCGTTAGGAATTAATTCGGCTGAGTCCCAAGTCTCAGACTCCAACCCTCACGGCCACCTCCTTTTGCCAGCTAAAAGGCACTTCTTCCTCAACTAAGAGATCTAAAGCACCAAATTCGGTCTCGAGCTTTTCTCATTCCAGAGCTACAACGATAGAACTTGGAGTGCAGCCTCCGTATCACGGGTCCACAGCCATGAACAGTGAGCTGCTAGGATAGACCTGACCTGAGATTCTGCCATGCTACAGTGCTACTGTATCCTGGCTCCTGGTCCTGCTAGGAGAGGGGCAGGTACTTCCCTGACTGCGGCCTAAGGGACCACACAGCAGGAAGGTCATGGTCCTTCCCTAGAATCTGACCTCTCACCTGCCTGTTGCTTGTGTGCTGCTCCAGAATGCCAGGGCCACTGGGGATCCACACACCTGCTGCAGCTGCCCTCTCCGTCATTTCTTCCCACTGAGTCCTGCTCCATCCAGTTCTGTGTAGCCTGCTTGGCCATCTACCCTTGTCTGCGTGACTGTCAGGGGATAGGAATGTATTAGGTTGGTGCAAAAGTAATTGCGGTTTTTGCAATTATTTTTAACCTTTTAAACTGCAATTACTTTTGCACCGACCTAATACCAGAGAAAAAGTTAGTCAGACTCTCTGCCCTCATGAAGCTTTCATGTCAGTGGAGGGGACTGAAAATACACAAGTGAGCAAATAAACACAGAGTATGACTGTAATGGGTGACGAGTGTGGGGTCGAGCGTGGGGTAAGGAGAGAGAAACTGGCCAAGGGTGGCAGGACGTGGTGTCCGTACTAGGATGCTCAGGAGATGTCTCCCTGTGGAGGTGATAAGTGAAACCAGAATGAATTGAGGAATCACCTGGGGAAGAGCTTAAGGAGGAGGGCAATAGCACCTGGGAAGGTATGAGACGCTATCTGTGAGCAGCATGTCATGTACCGGTTTCCAGCTGGCTATGAGGACGAAGCGTTATGCTGTCTTTCCACAAATACTTTGAGCACCTATCATGTGCAAGATAGAACTATGATAACCAGAGTCCCCGCCATCCGGGAGCTTAGGAGTTGGGCTGCTGGTGGGAGGTAGGGGAGTGAGACAGGGAAGTAAAGAGGCAGTAACATTACAAGGTAACCTGTGCTGGGACGGGGTTGGGGGCGGGGGGGGGGGGGCTACGGGAGAAAGGAATACGAGGGAGGGAACACCCAGGAGGTGGACCCTTCCAGACAGCCTGATTCATCTAGCTCAGAAGGCCGTATGGCTTCCACAAACAGCAATATAGTTAGTTTGCTTTTCGTTTTTATAAAGCTGAATATTTATTATTTCAAAGTTTATGTCCGTTCTTCATTTCAGGCTTTAAAATATACTTTATTTTATAGAATAAGATGATATAGTTGATCATTTTAATACCTATATGCAAAATAAAAATTGAAAATAAGGGAGAAGGAATGTTTTAATTTTATGAGACTATGACACTGAAACATCCATGAACCACATCCCTAGTCAAATGTTCTGTCAATTGTATCCTAAATGGTAAGAGACGCTTGTGTTTGTTGAGCACTTGCTACATGTGAGGCATTCATCTAAGTGCTTACAGGTATTATCTTATTAAATCTTGAAACTAATCCTGTGAAGAAGGGTATTATAGTGTCATCTCCTCTTCACGGATGAGGAAACGGAAGCACAGAGAGGGGAGGAAGTTTGCCCAAGGTTATGACACTGCTAGTGTCACAGCCAGGATTTGAACCCTGGAATGCAAATCACCTTTACCTCCTCAGACCTGCTGGGCACAGTTAGTTGCACTATTATAATAAGCCCAAAGCTCTGGCATCCATTTACGTGTACAGCTCCTCTCCTCTCTTCTCTCCCCAGCACTGGTTTTGGAAATAAGAATTACCCTAGAACCAAGGAGAAGAAAGGGCCCCCAGGTAGGCAGACAGTCCCCTGAGAAATGAAAGTGCTTTGCCTGCGAGCTCACTGTGCATATTTGCTGCTCTCTGGATGTGTCCCAATTGGGCCAACTTCTGTTTTTGGCTGTTTGAAAATATCCTGGCAGCTCAGAGGCGTAATTTTTCCAAATGCCGCATTCCCGCTGAGCCCGCGGGATGAATTGTGCAATTTCAGGTGTGCGTGTCTTTAAACCCCAGCTAGGCTTGTAGTTTCTTCCCTCCTGCTTTCGCTGCAGGCCCTGCTTGGAAGATTGAGGGCCTGAGAGGATGCCAGGACGGGAGTGCAGAAGGTGAGGTGTGGGGTAGAGACTGAGGAGGACGGGGGAGGGACGAGGGCCTGCGCTGGCTGCCTGGGCCAATGCCAGGACCCCACTTGGAGAATTAGGATCGTCTTTAATTTTCCCGAGTTCTCCTTCATTCATAACATTAATTCGTTATAAAAATACCTTCTGAGTACTACCTGCTATGGGCCAAATGCTGCTAGGTCTGGGGGACTGTGAACTGTTAGGAAGGCAAGTTCACTGTATTAGGAGCATGTATCATGGGTGGGGGGCACTGACCCAGTCAAGGAGGCCAGGGACATCTTCTGGGGCATGTGCGATTGTGCAGAGATGTGAAGATAAGAAGGGGTAATTCAATGAGGAGAAAAGGGAGTCTGAAGCAGAGGTTTCTGGGGCAGGCATATTGGCACCGAGTATATAAGGAACCAAAAGAAGGCCAGCCTCCTCCCTGCTAGATTCCTAAGAGCTGACCTTGTGCCTGAGCGAGGCTACGAGCTGTCCAACCCCACGGGGCTGCCCACCAGCACCCCACAGGACTGAAACACCTAGGAACACCTCACCACTTACAGAGACCCACACACATAAAATATAATGGGACTAGACTCATTTTTTATACAATAAAAGGAAAGTTAAGATAGCCAAAAAAAAATTCACAGTAGCTAAAATGTAGAAGCAACCCAAGTTTTCATCCAAGGTTGAACAGAAAAACAAACGGTGTCTCACACAGACACACACACACACAGACACACACGCATGCACACGCACACACACACAGATGTTATTAAGCTTTAAAAAGAAAGGCTGAATTTCCTGGAGGTGTTTTTCATTCAGAAACCATCCCAGAGTTATCGTTTGAGGCCCTCACTTGGCAATGGCACAGAGGGACCCATCTCGGCTTGTTTAAAGGGGTCTTTTTGTTCCACAGAGACCCAGACCCTTCTAGAGGTTGGGCCTTAAAGGACTTGAGAGATCAGTACTTTTCAGTTCACACATTTAGCCAATGGACACACTGAGATACAGAGAGAAGGAGCTTCACCAAGGAAAGGTGATAGTTAGCTTGGATTTAAGCTCCATTTTTTCACCCCTGTCCTCCCTAGCATTTCGTTCCTCTTTATGTGTTAGTCAGTGTGCTGAGTCCTTTCCTGCGTTATCTCCGTGAATCCTGCCAACTACCCATGAGGCGGGTTTTCTTTTTAGTTCCCTTTTACGGGTAAGGAATGTATGGCTCAGAGAAACTCAATGACTTGTCCAAGGTCTCCCAACCAATAAGTCGTGGGACCGTTTCCTCTCTCTCTTGAAGCTAGACAGCCTGGATGGCAAGTGGCACATTCTCACTCTCACAGAGAATCCCAAGGAAACACAGGCAGGTCTCATGCAAGCAAAGCCAGCCGTCAGCCTGGGCAGAGCAGCACCAGGTCTGGGGCATGAGTCCTGCCCTGTGGGCATCAGCCAGCTGTGGGCCGACCAGCCTAGCTGCTCACACACCACAGCCCCCCTAGCAGCCTTAGCCAGAAGTGTCACGTGGACCCATTGTGTCCTCATGCGAGTCTATGGATCAGGGGACAGAGCGTGCGATTGAGGCTCAGAGCTCTGGAATCAAATCAAATGCCAGCTGGGCCTCTCGGAAGCAACATCTTGGCTCATGTTTCTTAACCTCTCTGATTTTCATTTTATTCATCTCTAAACTGGGAATCGTAGCAAAACTTAGCTCATACGTTCATGGGAAGATTTAAACAAGGCAGATCTATATAAAATAGCCTATATGGTGCCTAGCACTTAGCAGGGACTCTACAAATGGAGGTTTCTTTGAACAGTACCGTCACCACCTTTATCAGCAAAGACTGCATGGGAATGGGCCCCTGAGATCCCCTTAGGAAGTGGCTGCAGGCCTGTGGGAGGAGGGGCAGGGCAGGATGGCACCTCCGTGGTGCCGGCTCAGAGACAGCAGAGCAGAGCTCAGGTGAAGCTCCTAAGGTATACATTATACCAGGAAAATGAACCAAAGGTAAAGAATAAACACAGCAAGGGAATGGGCGATTCTAGGGTTTTCCCCAAGACCTTACTTGTTTAATATCTGCCTCTATCACCAAAAGGCAAGCTCTATCAGAAAAGAAGTTTGTCTTAGGTACTCCTTTATCCTTTGCAGGTAGAACAGCTTCTGTATAGCTAATGAAAAATACTTCCTGATGGAGTGAGTAAGGGAACGAATGAGTGGATCCCTCCCTGGCCTGATTCAAATGTCATTTGGCTGAGGGGCAGGAAATGAAAACAAACTGCCCAAGAGCAGCCTGAACTTCACATCTGAAAAACCCAACTACTCAAGTAATACTACTTAATAAGTGGTAATTATTGCAACTTATTGCGAGCTATGCCTCAGTACCGATGGTGCACTAAATGCTTAATGTGAATGACCTCACAATGCTCAATACGTGTGAGGTGGGCACCATTGTTAGCCCCATTTACAGATGGGCAAAGTGAGGTTTGGAGATGTTAAGCAGCCCACCCAAGATCAGATGGCCAAGAAACCCTCTGATCCCGGATTGGGCCCTGGGCCGTCTGACAGCAGGGCCCGTGCTTTTAAACCCTACCATCTCCAACCTTTCCCATTTCCCGTTGAGGGTCCCAGAAAACTCTACGCTCAGCCTCACTCTTCTCAGAGCACAAGGATATATTTTGGGCAAGATAGACTGTGTAATATTGAGTGTCCATGGCTGAATTGAGAGTAAAAGTTAACTGTGTAGTCTTCTAACCTGTATAGCACCCCTGCAGTGACCATGTGCTCCCTGCATTGGACCTGGCACCCCCACCACATGTCTCTATTACCTGCACCGGCTCACCTATCAAAATGTGTCTGCTCAGTGGCCCATTTCCTCCAAGTTCCTCTGTGCTCTAGTTCTCTGCACCATTAATTTGAATCAAGATATTAAAGTGTTTTTTCAGACAATTCCTCCAATCTTTAGTGTGCATCGTCAGTCAGAAGGAATTGAGAGCTTAGGCCCAGAGCTCCCAGCTTCCCACCCCGACTTCAAACACAAGAGCTCAGCTTCCGACTCATCTCAGTCTACCTGTTTGGTTTCTGCATTTCAACGAAAGATTTTCTATAGCACATAAGTAAAATGAATAAGTCTGAAAACTATTGACTTAATTTAATCCTCAACGCAGTCATTTAAAAATATGGAAGGGGAGCTGACTCTGGGTGGTGAACACACAGTGTGATTTATGGATGATGTGATACAGAATTGCATACCTGAAATCTATGTAATTTTACTAACAATTGTCACCCCAATAAATTAAAAAAATAAAATTAAAGTATAAATAAATAAATAAATAAATAGAATATAAAAGTATATCTACAATATTAAAGTAAAAAATAAAGCTATATGTTTATAAATAAAAAAATATATATATATGTTTGGGTGCCCGTTCTGTGCTCGGCACTGTTTTCAACATCAGGGGTTAGTCCCTTGTCTCGTGGTGCTTATGTTCTGGCCAAGAGACAGGAATTAAACTAACAGAGAAATGATATAGAAGTAAACGAGGACAGTAACAGTAAGTGTGAAACAGAGAGTTAAAATCAGGCAATGTGTCTTGCATGGTATAGCTGAATGGTGGGCTCCAAGACTATAAGTCTGAGTTCTAATTCCTGGAACCTGTGAATATTACTTTATATGACAGAAGATGCAATTAAGTTAAGAATCTTGAGAGAAGGAGCTTATCTAGGATGATCTAGGTGATCACAAAATGTAGTCACGTGTATCCTTGTAGCAGAAAAGCAGAAGGAGTTTTGCTTCAGAAGAAGAGGATACGGTGGGACCACAGAGGCAGAGAATGATGCCTCCAGGAACCAAGGACACCTGGAACCGCCTGACGCTGAGAGAAGGATTCTTCCCTAAAATCCTTATAGAGAACATCGCCCCGCTGATATCTTGGTATTTGAGTTCTGGCCTTCAGAACTTTGAGAGAATAAATTTCTGTTGTTTTAAGCCACCCAGTTTGTGGCAATCTGTTCCATCAGCACCAGGGAACTAATACACATGGTTACTTTACATTGAGTCATCAGGAAATCTTCTCAGAAGAGGAAATACATAAGCTGATATATGAATGACAAAAAGGATCCTTCTTAGGAGGATCTGGGAGAAAACACTTTAGGCGGAGGGACCAGCCAGTGCAAAGGCCCTGAGGCAGGAACAGCTGGGCTTTTCCAAGAGACAGAACGAACTGTAATGTGAAAGGGGGACACATACAGGAGGTAAAGCTGGAGGTGTAGGAAGTAAACCAATTCTATGAAGTTTCAAAAAGCCAGGGCAAGGAGTTTAGATTTTATTTTAAGTGCAAATGAGCTCCATTGCAGATTTTATAGAAGAGGTTGGTGTGCCCATATTACATTTTTAAAGGATCGCTCTGGCTACTGTATGGAGATCAGACTGAGGGGGCAAGAGTTCTAGCAGGGAGGCTAGTTAGGATGCTATTTCAGGGGCTAGGTAGAAGGTGTTTCTGTCTTGGACTAAAGTAGTGGTTGAGAAGATAGAAAAAAGTAATGGATTTGGAATAGGTCATGGAATAAAATCAATGGGAATTGTTTCTGGATTAGACATGGTGGTGAGGGAAAAAGAGAGACGATTTGGCTTGAACCACTGGAAAGATAATGATGCTTTTTGCTGAGATGGAGACAGAGCAAGTTAGAAAGGAAATCAAGAGGCCTTCCCTTATTCATTGTGAGACGTCTATGGAATTCTAAATCTGGGATTGGGGATAAATCTGGATGGGAGATCTAGATTTGGGATTCACGGACACTTCAGTATCTAAACTATGGGACTTGGTGATTGCATGGGGAGAGTGTGTCGCTAGAGAGCTATAGGGAGCCCAAAGCAGGACCTTGAGGTACTAACACAGAGAGGTTAGGATGATGAGGAGATGCTGGTGAGGGAAACTGAGGCAGAATGGCAAACATAGTGAGAGGGAAACAAGAAGAGTATGATGTCTCGGAAGCCAAGAGAAGAAAAACTTTTTCTAAAGAGGGAGCCATCAACTGTATCAAAATAAGTTCTTGACAGGTAACTTAGATGTGTTTTCACTGGTGAGTAGGTATCTTAGTTCTAGGCTTAAAAGCTTTCCCCACACCTGCCATCTCATACAGTTTGTATTGTCTCCCTAGAGTCCTTTGATGAGATGTATTCTGGTGCTTCCAGTTGTCAGGAAAGCTGCTACCTCTCTCAGTTGGAGAGACCCATGTGAGAAGCTGGGGCCAGAGTTCTGTGTATTTTGTGGCTCTGACTCATCCAAAGGAAAGACACAAGTTAGGGCAATTTCAGGGGCTTTGGTAAGTCACAAGGAGGTAAACTGTGGCTAGGGCAACTCATCCAATTATATGCCATAAACCAAATCCATCTGTATGTAAGGATCACCTTGAAGTGGATATAGAGCTAGATGCAGGACTCTCTGGAAGGAGGACAGACAGAGAGACAGAGACAAGACATAGAGGCGATAATTTAAACACCAGTGAGGTGTCAAAGGCTTTGCAATCTGACCTGTAGATTTAACTCTCAACTTTGCCACTTGCTAAGGACATGGGTAAATTCACTCCCCTTCCTGGGCCTCATTTCCTTACCTGCTGAGTGTTATTAATGGAATCGTGGGGCCGTAGCAACATGTAAGGCCATGTCTCCTGGGAACCCTAAAGGAGTATCTATTTTTGAGGGGCCATGTTAACACCTTTAATTTAGGGTTTTCAATGACATAGGAGAGGTCTGTACCTCTAAGACTGTGACATCAGTCTTACAGAGATAGATTCTCAACCAGTGATCAAGCCGACTCAGATCGCAATGTCACTGACCTCATGCTATTGTGACGTATGTCATCAGATTTTGGTAGAGAACAATCTTGTATTGAAAGTAGAACGGAGAAACAACAAGAAGTATGTGACTACAATTTTTTCATGCTTCCGGCTTTTCAGAATATCATGTTGGCACTACTGAGATATTGGATCTTTGCTGGTCACATCAGGGTAATGGTTAGAGAGGCTGAACTGAAGAAGCTGAAAGGAAGAGAAGTAGATTTCTGTATACAAGTAAACATACGGAGTAATCTATTGGGGTGAAAATTATCTAGAAAACTGAAGGAAGGGGTTAGAGAGAAGGGGAATGTGGCAGATGTAGTCAGTTTGGGGTGAACTGTCTGAAGACAGGAGAGATAATTGAGTAGGTACAATAGAGAAACAGATGTTGGGAAAAGAGAGAGACGTTCAAGGAGCTCTTTAGGAGGATTTTGCCATATTGTGTGGTATAAATCCTCCTTGCCATCTCTTTAAGTGTCATTCAATACAAATACACATCGCTTTTCAAGAATACTTGTGTGTATGTGTGTGATGTGTGAGTGTGTGTGTGTGTATGGTGTGTGAGTGTGTGTGAGAGTGTGTGAGTGTGTGTGTGTGTGTGTGTGTGTGTGTGTGTGGTGTGTTTAGTAACTTTGTCCTGAGACTGGCCTCAAGGTGGCCCAGTTTTATTTGGGTTATGTTGGTGGTTAAGTGCCTCCATACTCATCGTCCAATGTGACCTTCATATCACACATCTGTGATAAAAACTCATCTGGTTTTAGTTTTAAATTGTTTCCCACCCAAACAAGGATAGAATTAGTCTTGCCCCTGTGTCATTGAGTTAATAATTGGTAAACTGTAAGTAAAACCTGTTTCCTGACTCTCAGGCCAGTGTGCTTTTTTCCTTCCCTCTTTCTATCCTTGCCATTCTTTCTTTCCTTCCTTCTTTCTCTTTTCTCCCTTTCATCCTCCCCTCTCTCTTCCCAATTCTTGCTCTCAGTGTATTAATGTTAGCAGTACAGCACAAGCATGAGGCATTCCCTAACCTTCCTACAAGCTTTTAGTTGAAAGTTTTTTGTCCCAAAGGTCCAAAGCAATGTCTTCTGGGACACGAGAAGTCTTGTGCATGGTGTTTAAAAATGTGAAGACTCAAGAGGACTTACATTTTCAGTTTTCGGTGGAAAGGCTGCAGGATAGCAGTCCAGATGGTGGTGCATGCATCTGGGCACTTTACCTCCCGCAGGCAAAGCTCCAGACCACATGGGGACTCGGTAACGTGCCTGGGCCAGGCAGGGTTTTAATAACCCAGAGACTTGGAGGCCATCTCACAGGTTTCTGTGCTGCCACTTCACTTTGGATCATCACACCAGGCCTGGACAGTGGCCGCTGCCATCCTCTGGGGCCCACATTCTTGCTCTTTTCCTCCTTCCTTGGGCTGTTGAAAGAGCCCATTTGTGTGTAGTTTGGCTAAGAAAAATCCCGTTGCTTTCCAAGTGGATGCTTTGTTGTTTCTGTTATACAAACATCTGAAAAATCAGCATTTCCCACTCCGCATCGAGCCAAAATTGACTGCTGTCTCCATATAATAAAGCAGCATGTTTTGCGCCCTCTCCTAATTGGAAGACAGAAAGTCTCAACAGACAGAAAGAGTGTGTTTATTGATGGAACTCCATCCCAGAAACTGGACTGCACCACGGGGGATGAGCAGAGAGAAAGAGAGAGCTGGCCAATTTTAAATACTCTGTAAGTGCTCCTAGCACTATTAATGAGCAGTAGTCTGCGAGGCACGTTAAGACCTCACGTGATGCAGTAGATGAAGGCAGAGAGAACTGTTTTGTAATGCCCTGAAAACCCACTGGTACATGGAGGGGGAAAGAGCGACTCGTTTCCTGAGTTGCCCGGCCTCCTTTGCTGACTCAGAATGGCACCGGTTCCCACAATGCGGAGATCATAAAGCTCTTATGAATGCAGGAACAAACTTTGTATGATTGCAGGGGAAAACAGGAATGCTTCAACTCAGTCTCCAAAGCAGCAGCAGAGAAATGGAACCCGAGGCGGTGCAGCTGGGCGGAAGCCAAGGGAGGGCTCGCCCCGGCCCGTGGCAGGAGTCTGAATTGCCTCCACTTTGCTTTATCCTGTCTGCTCCCTGCTGTCCTTGCTCTACCTGCTCATTGTGGCAAAGTATGATGGGCTGGGCCCAGCCTCTAGGGCCCCTCTTGTGGCCCCTTCATCATTTTCCAGCCCAGAAAGAGCTTGCAGAGACTCAAGAATGCGCTACTAACAAAACACATGGAGTTCAACCTTTGGCAGAATCCACCCTTGTCCCCGCCTGGCGACCTGTGGAAAGCAGAGGGCACACTTGCTGTTTGCCTGGATCCTGGCCTTGGGGGCCTGCTGGCTTGCCTCACCTGTAACAGCTGTGTTTTTATTTGCTGCACCTGGCACCATCAAGTTGCCATACTTGCAGACAGACCCCTGGGGTAGCCCTTCTTCCAGCTATAGAGCAGTTACTGCAAAATCTGATCCTTGCTTCCGCCTGGAATGTGAGCAACCTTGAAGGACCCTGAATTTAGAGCCACTGTCAAGGGGCTTTGCTTCGCTTTCAAAAGCTACCCCTGGTTCCTGAGAACAATGGGGAGAGCCAAGAATCTAGTGGAAATTTGGAGACAGTGAAAGTGAGGCTGGGTGGGATTGAGAGAAGGGGCGAAAGAGAGAGAGAGAGAGAGAGAGAGAGAGAGAGAGAGAGAGAGAGAGAGAGAGAGAGAGAGAGAAACGAATGAATGAATGAATGTGAATGAAAATAAATGGCATGAAGCATGGAGAACTTTGAATCTGGTAGGTCTAGGTTCCAATCCCAATCTTGCTACTTGCTACTGGCAAGTTCACCTGAGCTTCCTTGGCCGCATGTCCTCAGCCACAGAATAAGGATGATGCTGATTCAGAACATGGACGGGAAGATTAACGGGGACCCACATACAGGGCCTCCAAGCATACACCCTGACACAGTCCACAGACTGAAATCTGTGTCTTCCATCAGGCCCTCACCACCAGGTTTTGATCACCAAGCACTTAACAGGCATGCTATCAATATCTAAAGGATAGAAAGATGATTTGAATGAATCAGTGAATGTGTAATTTAGAGACACTGAGAAATCAGACTCAGTGTTGTAATGGGGTAAGCCCTGCACCGAAAGTCAGAAGATCTGGTTCCTAGTTCTGACTCTGAGAGTGAGCTGAGAGAACTGCAGAAGAAATTTGATTGTAAAAATATTTATTTAGCTTTGTTGTACTCTTATGTTTTTTTCCTCATGATTTGTTTATTGTGACAAAACATACGTAACATAAAATTTGTCATTTTAGGCATTTTTAAGTATATAATTTAGGAACATTAAGTACATTCACAGTGTTGTACAACTTTCACCACTATCTGTTTCTGAAATTTTTTCATCACCCCAAAAAGAAACTCTTTAACTGTTAGGCAATAACTCTACAATTTCCCCTCTACTTAGTCCCTGATAACCCCTGTTCTACTTTTTGTCTCTGTGAATTTACCTATTCTACATATTTCATCTAAATGGAATCATATACTATTCCTTCCTTTGTATTTGGCCCTTACTATACTTACTCCATAAATTTGGCTTATTTTATTTTGCATAATGTTTTCAAGTTTCATCCATGTTGTAGCATGTTGCAGAACTTCATTGCTTTCTTTGCTGAATGATATTGCATTTTATGAATAGACCACATTTTGTTCATTTAGTTATCTGTTAACGGGCACTCTTGTGTGTACCCTTTGGCTATTGTGAATAATACTGCAATGAACACTGGCAGCATACAAGTATCTGTTTGAATCCCTGCTTTCAGTTATTTTGGATACATCCTAAGGGTAAATTCCTGGATCACATGGTTATTCTATGTTCAGCTTTTTGAGAAATTGCTGGTTTACTATAGTGGCTGCACCATTTCGTGTTCTCACCAGCAATCTACACTGTAGGGGTGAGGGGTTTCAATTTCCCCACATGCTAGTCAAAGCTACTTGTCGTCTGTTTTTAATTTTTTGCCATCCTAGTGGCTATCTCACTATGGTTTTGATTTGCATTTCCCTAATGTTGACCATCTTTTCGTGTGTTTTTTGGCCATTTGTATGTCCTCTTTGGAGAAATGTCTATTCAAGTCTTTTCTGCCCATTTTTAAGTTGGGTTATCTTTTTTTGTTGTTGAGTTGTAGGAGTTCTTTATATATTGTGATTTTTAAACTCTTAGCAGAAATATGACTTGCAAATATTTTCTCCCCTTCTTTGGGTTGTCTTTTCACTTTACTTAGCCTCATTTTTAATTAAAAGTTATTAAGTCAGGTGGATACTAGACTTACCAGGGGATCACTTCATAAATCATATAAATGTCTAACCACTATGCTATATACCTGAAACTAATGTAATATTTAATGTCAACTGTAAATGAAAAAAAAATTAACTTACAAAGATATATATATATATATGAGTGTGACTTAAAATTATGAGTGTAATTCTACAGTTCAACTGCCAAAATCAGCCTCATAATGGTTTATCTGTACACTCCAATGTAATGTCTATCTCTTATGGTTAAATGACAGGAAATTTCCCTGAACAAGAAGTGTATGACTTGATGGGACACACTTCTGCATTCAGCTAGCTTCCCGGGAGCAAGAAGCATTGGAATTATTTTGATACACTAAGTATCAGCCTGAAGTTCTGATTAGGCACAGCAGCAAACAGCACCACAGACCCCAAAAATGTCTTCTGAGCTCTGCTCAACACCCTTGGTTCAGCACCAAAGAGAGGGGGTGAAATGACCTAAGTTATTTTGACAGGGATGGAATCCAAATAACTGGACTACAGGGGTGGGTGCTTTATCCTGACCCAAAAGATGGACTGCATTTGGACAGAGCTTGATGTTTAATTGAATACATACTTCACAATCCCAAGGGAGCATCTCCTACGACTTTCATAATCTATGAGTCAACTATAAAGGAGGCGTTCTCCCCCATTGTCTCTGGTCAGATGCAATGGGCTCACCTTCTCTGGGACATTTCTGAGGGAGTGCAGCAGGGGCTCCGACGGCTGGGAGGGAAGTGGGGCAAGGGCAGGAGAGGCTCTGTCCCTGCCTGCCTCCCTCATCCCCACTCTTTTTTTTGTTTGTTTGTTTTTATTTTTATTTTTTATTTATTTATTTTTTAAAATTTATTGGGGTGACAATTGTTAGTAAAATTACATAGATTTCAGGTGTGCAATTCTGTATCACATCATCTATAAATCACACTGTGTGTTCACCACCCAGAGTCAGCTCCCCTTCCATCACCATACACCTGATCCCCCTCACCCTCATCTCCCACCCCCCAACCCCCTTACCCTCTGGTAACCACTAAATTACGTTCCCCAGATTAATTTTCAAACCCCGTGGCCATCCTGTGGTCACCGACTGCCCTCCAATCCCCTCACCCTCCCCCCCACCCCCACCCCTCCCGCCCATCTAGCAACCCTCAGTTTTTCCTCTTTGTCTCCAAAACTGTTTCTGATTAGTTCATTCACTCACTCTTTTCTCCTCATCCCCACTCTTAACCCTTTTGTATCTAGAGAGGAAATAGCCAAACCTGGGAGGAAGAAGAGGAGGAGGAGGAGAAAAACAAGTAAGGAATTAAACAAAAATTCCACTCTATCAGCTTTGA
Organism: Rhinolophus ferrumequinum; assembly: GCF_004115265.2. Classification (NCBI taxonomy): domain Eukaryota; kingdom Metazoa; phylum Chordata; class Mammalia; order Chiroptera; family Rhinolophidae; genus Rhinolophus; species Rhinolophus ferrumequinum. The sequence continues at coordinate 54,035,826 of NC_046300.1, forward strand.
GATGGGGCAGTCTTCCTGGCAAAGTAGAGAGCAAAACACTTCTGTGTGTGATCAGTCCTGTGAACAGGAGAACCGTGAAGCTGAGTCTTCGGGCTCCCCAGTAACAGCTCTTGTGAGAGGAAGGGCACGATCTCCTGCTCTAACACGTAGCAGGGAGAAAGGCTGTGACTAGGCACCGTTTTTGACAGGCAGGGTTTGGTGATGCAAAGGAAAAGACAAACATCTCACCATGGAGCTTCCTCGCACCACACCAAGGGCAGCTGGACAGCCAAAGTCCTAGAGGCAAAATCAAAGCTTTCTCCACTAAGTGCTAAAAAGGAGGCTCAGCTTAGCATGGGATCCTGGACTGGTGTTTTGAGGTGTCTGTAGCTGGAGAAAGCTTCCTGTCAGAAAAGGCTAGAGGCCACTTGCTGTAGAAAAATTTATTTGGTATCTGCAGAAACAAAAGAAGAAATTTAAGCATTAGCCTAAGAGCCCATTTGGTGGTCTACTGGTAGAGGGAGAAAGGGAAGAGTGCAGGGGGGTGGGGAGAGAGAGAGAGAGAGAGAGAGAGAGAGAGAGAGAGAGAGAGAGAGAGGGATGAGATGAGCTGAGCTGAGATGGTAATGAAGCATTGGCCCCCAGTCCCTTGGTTGATGGGATGCCAGTCTCTTTGCCCAAATGTGATGCCAGGTTGTATGGTGCGCTCCGAGTGCCAGGCAGCAACAGGAGCAGCACGATCTACTGTGTTTTTTCACCTCTCTACCTTGCCAGATAACCATGAAGGGAGCTCTCCCTTAGCCCACGAACAACCAAGACTAATAGAATATCTCTGAGAAGGTGGTTGGCAGAAATCACTGCCATCTCAGGGGTCGGGGCTGTAAGTAGGGACCCAGTTCCCTTGTTACACAAGCAGTGTTGGCAGACCACAGAGGAAAAACAGACATCGCAAAAACGTATACTCTGGGGGGACAAAAATCTCAAGCTGAGTCATATTGTTTTTATTGTCTCTGGGAAAATCTTTCTGTTCTGTGGGTTTCTGATTGGAAGACATTTGTGATGCTGCTCTTCCTACCGGAAAAACTGGGATAATGAAAACCGTTCCATGCACCAGGGGAAACATGCTGAGGCCCAGGGAAAGAAGCAGTCCCTCTGCTCGGGCCTGATCTTCCTCCAGCATCACTGTGTGTTGGGGTCAGAGTGTGGGTGGGACATATAAAGACCTCTGAAGTCAATCTTTCTCCAGGCTTTGTCAATAGGGTGTCTTCCCAGCCCTGGTAAGGCCGTGCTTGCTTAACAAAGTTGGTACATCCCCTGCCCTGTGAAGAGCACAGGTCCTTAGAGTTGACATCTAGAATTAGCCACAGGCAGCAGCAGGACCATGGGTGGTGGTCCACGCTCCAGAGATGGACTGCCTAGGTTTGACTGGCTCGACTATTGTGTTGCAGTGTGACTTTGGGCAAGTTACTTAACTTCTCTGTGCCTTGATTTCCTTATGTCATGGCAGTGTAGCCAAATAATTAGTAGTGAAGATACAGAGCCAGGGTGTCTGAGTTTGGATCCGCCATTGACTGGTTGTGTGACCATGGGCAAAATCTACTTTTCTTGACCTCTCCCCCCGTGCTCTGACCACTCCTGCCTTCCTTCAGTCTTGGAACGGGTTGTACGTTCTCCTGACTGATGAACTTTTCTTGACTGTTCCCTCTGCCAGCAGCACCTGTCCCCTAACTCTCAGCTCTACCTTTGTCTTCAGCTCTCAGCTTCCATGTCACCCTCAGGGAGCTTTTCCATAAGTCCCCTGGACAAGATTCAGGAACCCCTACGTGCCATGCATTTCCCTTTATCCCACTTATCACAGTTTAATATTTTAATTTATCAATAGATTAGCACATATTAGATGTTAGAACGTAAAGTTGCTTCTTACTATTACATCTTCAGCTTTTAGTACATTACACACATTTGTGGAATGGGTGCGTCAGTGAGTAAATGAATGGAGAAATGCACAATTCCCTTGAACTAGCCTCCCACCTTCCTGTCTAAGAATAAAAATTACATTATCACGGGACTAAGCTTGAATCCATTTGGATTTTTGGAAAAGACGGGTGTTAACAATGGTGTTGCTTTGGGGTGAAGAACCAGGCACTGGAGACACAGTAGGATACACAGGTGCTTGTTAACCTGCAGGTGACAAAAGGGTGTCTAGGATTTGAGGAGGCAGTGGGGGGAAGGAACTAAGAGCCTTGCTACAGTCAGCTCCAGCCTCACTAGCTGTGTGATTTGGGGTAAAACCTGTGCCTTGACTGTGTCTTCCTTGATCAGACACTTTCTGGGGTCATCGTGAAGCTAAAACAAGATCATGCACCCAAAACGCCTGATGCGTGGTAAGTCCTCCATAAATGCCAGAAATTATTTTTTTTGATTCAGATATTTTTCAGACACTATAACCAACTCCTAGGGACAAAAAACTATGTTACTTTTCTGAGTCCTAGTCTCCTTTAATGTGTCAGGTTCTAAGTGGAAATGTAATCAACAGAGCCAGTTACATTTATACGTGCTCAGGATATCTTGGCTGCTGCTAATCCAGGCATTTGTGATCCCTTAAGGTATGTTTACATTGCTATTGAAAAAAAGGTAGAAGGTGCACAGTACCTTAGAGAGGCAGGCTGGGGTGTCTGCAGGCACATGGGGCACACAGAGGAAAACCCAGCCACGCAGGTACATGTGCGTGGTACTTCCAGGGCATCATTGACTTCCATACATACCATATCGTGTTTCCCCAAAAATAAGACCTAGCCGGACAATCAGCTCTAATGCGTCTTTTGGAGCAAAAATTAATATAAGGCCCGGTATTATATTATATTATATTATATTATATTATATTATATTATATTATTATATTTATTATATTGTATTGTATTGTATTATATTATATTATATTATATTATATTATATTATATTATATTATATTATATTATATTATATTATATTATATTATACCTGGTCTTATAGTAAAATAAGACTGGGTCTTATATTAATTTTTGCTCCAAAAGACGCATTAGAGTTGATTGTCCGGCTAGGTCTTATTTTCGGAGAAACATGGTATGTCTGCATATGACTCTTTTCCCTCTATTGTTCCACAGCTAAGTCCGTTTAATCATGATCTGCCTGAACATTTGGCTAGAGACTGGACATTTCAAACTGTGGGTCACTATGAAAAGGCGTTGTTCTCCTTCTGCCAACATCAACAGTTCAGCCTATTATCAGTGGAACTATTTTCTACTGTTCTTTACCACAGTCTCTGTTTTCCACAAGAACAGCCTAATTTACCCAATCTTCTAATGATCCCTGCGCAGCCCAGAGAGGAGGGGCCCCGCCAGCCTCTGACCTCCCAGGAACCGCGCCAGCACTGCACTTGTCCAGGATTAGAGACTGCAGAGTAGCTGGTGGTATTCTCGCTGACTAATTGCACCTCAGAATCACCTGGGCCAAAAGAGTGTCTGGATGGTGCCTTGGAAGACTAATGTTCATTAGTGTTCTGAGTGTTCCATATTGGCCTGCCATTGGTGGTGCATGATAAGCAAAGTTCATGATTAATTGCTCCATAAGCTGCATTTATGTATGGATTAAATGCTGTGGCATAGGAAGGCATTTTGATGGAGAAATTACTCAGCTTTTCCAAACTCACTTATTACAGAAATACGTGTGAAGTGTGAACTATGTTATGTCACAGGGACTAGTCTAGGCTCTGATTACTCAGTGGTGACCAAGACAAGCCAGATCTCTGCTCTCAAGGGGAGCTTACACTTTAAGGGGGTAGGGAGATAATAAATTAACTGAAATAAATAAACCAAAAGATAATTGCAGTTGTGGTATGCGCCAAGCATTTAAAGAAACTGGACAACACAATGGGGAATTACAGAGGCTAAGAGCAGCTACATTGGGTGATGAGATCTACCTGGCAGAAAGGAGCCAGGAATAGACGGATCTCAGAAAAGAGGGTTCTGGGCAGGGGGAGAGCAAGTTCAAAGGCACCAAACACAAAAATGAGCTACTTGGCCCTGTGAGAGACACCAGGAGACTACCTTTGTGGCCGATGTGTGGTGAACCAGAGGGAGGCTGGAGACGGCTGGATCACATAGGGACTAAGTGACCCTGTTCAAGAGCTGGGACTCAATCCTGAAGGCAGGGGAAGTACTGTGGGCTTTGAATAGGGATGAGGTATAGCCTCATTGAAATCTTTAACAGACCAGTCTGTCTGCTGTACTATCCTGACAACAGGGGTTCATACACACACTCAGGCCAATTTTTAAATCAGTGATCCTCTTCTAAAGAATTACATAACGTGAACTATTTTTCCTCTTCGGAATAATGATTTGGTGCCCCAATATTACCCAGTCACTGTAAAGACCATGTGCTTATGCTTTCGAAGCTGCTGGGTTTTCCTGGCTTACCTTTAGAAATATATTTGGCTTTCTTTATTATTTGAACGCCCCACCCCCCGCCATACCCTGGAGGTGGGGTAAGCCCTTTAATTCTAATGGGACTTTGAGGAGTTTTGCGCAAAGTATCAAATATAGAAAACTTATGTAAGCAGAGAAAGAAAGGCTCACTGAAGTAGATGGTATCTGCAAAGATATTTCTCAGCTAGTTCATCCCAGTGGAAAGGAATCAAACAAATGCAGAATCATAATAGGATGGGCTATGATATTCCTCTCTCTCTCTGGAACCTGGAGAAACCGGGCAGAAAGCAAGTGTATTTAACTCACAAACAAGAATTTTTCTTATGAATGAGTGTTTTCGGAGATGACCTCCAGATAATGGACATCTGAATGTTTGGTCACACACAGGCTGTAAGATTGGAGCTCCAGCAGCTCTGCCCATCTGGTCTACCACTATGCCTGGCATTTTGTAGTGCTCAATAAATGCCTACTAAGAATGGATGGATTTCTACTGTGTACCTACTATATTAAGTAGTTTGGCAGGAAATGGCAGCGATTTGCTCTCTGGAGTTGTTGAGAAGCAGAATATATACCTTTTTTTGCTCACAGAGTCCAAGGTATGACCTGTAAGTAGGTGACAGACAAATGGAAAATAGAAGGAGATGAGAATGTTAGAACCTGAGAGGCGGGAGTGTGGATGAGTTGGCACATCAAAGACAGGTGTTGGTTGGGATGGAGTAGAAGTCTCTGAGTCAGATACCAAATCTCTGATGGACGAGAAGGAATGACCAGAAGACAAATAAATAACAGTGGCAAGGTGGGCGTACTGTAGGAGGGTGTTATAATTCAATGGCACAAGTCTCAAAGGATCACAGCTTTTTGCAGCTCCTATTGGATACAAGTGTAGCAGCCTGTTTGCTCATCGTTCTGTCCACTAGAAAGGTCCTGAAAGACAGGGACTTCTGTTGCATTCCCTGTGCCTGGAATATGGTAGGCATTCGATGTCTTTGCTGTGCTGAGGAAGAACCCCTTCCTGGTATGCTCATCTGGAAAACGCCTGCACGACTCTCCAGCTCTTGGTCAGCCCTAGCAGTGAAGTGTTCAAATCCCACCTACCACAGTTTTAGGTATTATCCTCTGTAAACATCACTTTCCTCAGCACTTGCAGTTGTTTATTTTTGTGATTCTCCTATAAAGCAGCAGGCCCTGGGAGCAGGGATACTGGCCCTGGCATCTCTATAGCCCAATAACAGGTACTTAGTTGTCGCTAAGTAGCTTCTGTTAAAAATAAAATGAAAGATTTTGATGACACCCAGCATGCGTCTCACCCTCTAAATCTGGAAGATTAGGTTGACTTCAGAGTTTTTCTCCAAGAGAAAATGTGGTATAGTCATATGAGGAAAGTGCAATTAACCAAATAGACATTTGCTGAGTCATAAGGCACAATACAAATGCACACTGTTGTTACTTAGTGGAGTCACTCTTATATACAGTGTGGCCTGACCAGTGTGTATATATGTCTTGACTATTAGGAGAGAGGAAGATCTGCGGGAGTGTATGGACTGATGAATGCATTGACTAGATGGCGGTGGCAGTCTTGAGCTGGCTTTGACGAGGACAAGTAGACAAAGATGACAGGAGTGTGCGTGAGGATGTGCTGTCCTCAGTGTTCATTGAGAATTAATTGGAGGATGTGCTTCGACAGCAGTTGAAAGCCAGGGTTCATCTTGAGTAAATAAGGCTTTGCAAGGTGCCACCAGATGAAAGAGCCACTAAGATCAAATCTGACAGGTGTCAGTCTCAATAAACTCACCTGCTTGCCACGGAAAGGGCACACTCACTCTTTCTCTACTAGAGTCAACTCTGTTACATAAACATCCGACTAAACACATCAGGCAACTGGATGTATTGCCAAGAAATTGTGAAATGTCCAGGGAGGAAGGGCCTCTTGTCCCCGGAACTAGTCAGATTTCACACTAAAATGACCCTTGTCTGATATCCATCCCTATATTGGGATTGGCAGGTCTAGTTAGGGCAGAGCTTAACCTGGTTTCCATTGGCCACCTCCAAAATTGTCCACGGAGACCCGGCTGAGATCACCATGAGCCCATTCTGACTCTAAGAAACATGCCACACTTAATAAACACGCACTAAGCACCCAGTACCAGCCAAGTGTTACAACTACAGGGATACTGCCTGCCCTCAAGACGGCAGTAGGGAAGTTGGGGACGCTGGCAAACCCTAATGAAGTGTGATGTGGCAGCACGGTGATGGTTTTGCATTTAGCTCCATACCAAGGTTGGGCCTGGAGTTCAAATCTCACCTCCCACCACTTTCTAGCTGGGTGATTCCAAGTAATTTAGCCTCTCAACGCCTCAGGCTCATCCTCCATAAAGTGATAATAACTGCCCTTGTAAGGATTCAATAAAATGAGCACGAAGGAAGTATCGCAGTGTCTATAAATAATAAATGCTCAATACATCTATCTTCTTCTCTTCCTCCCCGTTTTATTACTCCTATTACAGCTCCCATCCACCCTGTAACTGTTCTCCTGATGTGCAGAGGTGGAAACCAAGTAGAGGAGAGATCCTGGAGGCTGGGAAGAGGATTCCTAGAAGGCATTGGGATAGGGAACTATTAATTTCGGATCTCAAAGAAAGAATAGAGATTCACTAGAAAGGAAGGGAATGTGGAGATCACTCTGAGCAGAAGAATCAGCAGGAGTTACCCACCGTGCATCTATCCATCCACTTGTTTTCTTCATTCATTCAACATGTATTTATCAAGTATTTACTGAGTGTACAATACAACATCCTCAAACTCCTTCAGTGACACACTCCAAACAGACAAAGCTCGTTTGAAAAAATTCAGGAGGCACCATTTCTGAGGTCCAATCTCTTATGCAATAAATACATTCCCCAAAAGTTACCTGTCCATTGATTTTTCATAAATTGGATCATATTTCAAATGGTCCAGGAAAGCTCGCTACAGGAATGCTGTGACGGATCTTCTAGTGAAGTAGAAAATCCTTACATAATGTGAAACACCATCGGTCTTATATTTATTTACTGATAAATCTAAATATTGGATCCAGTTCTCTCTTCTCACCCTAGGTGTGCTGAGACACACATTTAGCCAGATGGTTAGCTATACTATGCCAAGCATAGGAAAACATATTTCTACAAGTTAAAAATCGTTCAGAATGAGGTTTTGACATTTATGTCATGCCTCTTTAACTTGGTCGGCAACAGTGGTATTAGTTTCTTAGAGGAAGCCAGTAAAGGAAATGGATATGGTTCATTGTAGTTTGATAAATGCTGACGCCAAAGGCTAGGGGATGAAATTTGGTGTCACCAACAGCAGGAGCTCACAACTTCCACATACCAGCAGCAGCCAGGATGGTGTGTCGGTGCTTCTGGGACTAAACATTGGCGTTTGTGCAAGTGAACTGCGTCTGCTTGTAAGGAGGACAGAGTGTGTGTGTGTGTGTGTGTGTGTGTGTGTGTGTGTGTGTGTGTCGCTAATTATAACTCAGGTGTTAAAAGTTTAATACTGAAGCATTCGACTAGCAGGGCAAAAGGTCAATTAAGAGATTTTGAGACATGGAGATTTCTCAAATATTTATTTTGGGTTCATAGGTCAGAGCATCACATATACAAAATATAAATATTGTCCAAAGATAAGTGCTATACTGTACTTATTTTAGATTTCTCAACATTGATATATAATGCAATGTAATCAGGATTTCTATACGGGGATATTTAGGGAAGAAACCCCTTTGCTATGTTTCCATTCAGGCCTGCAGAAAAACTGTGAGAAGCACAAGGTGATAAAGTTCCCATTGGAGTCACTGGAGGATTTACTAGTAGTTATAAAATGGTGTTGATTATTACTTGGACAATAATAGCACATGGCATGTGGATTTCAAAGTGTTATGTTTATGTATTAAAATACTATACTGCAGGCTTTCTGCCTGGTGGGGATAGAGCGCAATCCCGCCTTTCAGGGGAGTGACCTCTTTAATAATCCGGATACCTCACAATTACGTGGTCCATCATGGTTTATACAAGATTTAGAACCATATTATTTTATTTCTCCCTCATAGCAACTTGTGGCTGTTATTACCCTTCATTCCATAAGTAAATCTGAAGCTCACAGTGTGAAATAATCCAAACAAAGTAGCAGAGTAAGTGCCGTGCCACCAGACGAGCTGTCCCCTTTTCCAATATCCAAATAGGAAGCTAATTCCGGGGGAAAAAACATGCTGTCTTGTAAAGGCAGCCACATTCATTACAGCCCTCCAACTCCAGTACAATCCGGAATATTGTTTCCTCTTAGAACCACTTAGATCTGGTACGCCTCAGAAGCCGTGCTTCATTTAGACTCAACTTTTCCATCAAATTAAGAGTCATTTTAAAAGATCAAAACTATGGAGCTGACAAACCTGAAAAGGTGTTGTTACTGTGTAACTTCCCTCGGCACTGCACCTGGTGATGGAGCCCTGGCCTGTATCCCCTGGGCCATTAGCTCACTGTCCGTCGCTTTACTTCATTTGTGCTTGTTTATTAGGGAAGATTGGAGTCAGCGGCAGACGTCTACGTTAAATGAGCATGGAGTGAGGTTGGGTTTTCATTTTTATATGAAGCCCAAGCCAAGTTTATTGAAAATAATTAGGTCTTTGGAATAGTGAAATCACCGTTGACACGGGCCTCTTGCCAACTTAGGTGGGTGCATTTTTCCAAATTCAGAGAGGCATTAACTATCTGAAAGGAGCAGGATGTCTTCAGCCACACAGGCCTCCTCTCTGTTTCCTGAGGCACTAAGTTCTTTCCTACTCAGGGCTTTCGCACCAGCTGGTCCCTCTGCCTGGAGCATTCTTACCCTGGAACTTATAACTGGCTTGTCCTTGTCTACCAATACAGGACTGAAATGTCACCTGAAAGAGACTTTCACTGTCCAAGTGAAGCAGCCAGCCATTTTTATATATCATATCATGATTTTTTAGCCTTTGTTGGTTATTTCCATTGTGTATTTCTTGACTCCTTGTCTTCCCTTGACTAGATAAAGATCCTTAAGGGCAGGGCCCAGGTCTGTCTTGTTCTTCACTGTTTCCTGCATCCTCAGAACCTTGTTTAGTGCCTGGTACGTGGTGGGTACGTAATAAATAGTTGTTGCATGAAGGGAGGACCTTGAGGACTTCGGCCAGATCGGTCCTCTTTGATTCCCCAGTGTGTTCATTATTAAGCTATTTTTATGCAACAAACCACCTGAAAACTCAGTGGCTAAAAATAACGATCGTTTATCATTATTCAGGCAGTCTGCAGGATGAGTGAGAGTTGGCTAGTGGAGATGGGGCTCTGCCAGCACAGCTGTGCCTGTCTCGGCTGGACTAGCGCACACACCTGCTGGTCAGCTGGGGTTGGCTGACTGAGGCTGGGCTTAGACGGTGTGGCTCTGCTTGGCGCTGTAGGTCTGAGGGTCTGGTCTGCTACACAAGCCTCCCAGCCTCCGTGGACCAGCAGGCTACTTGGGACATGTTTTTCTCAATGCAATGGCAGAGGCACAAGACAGCCAGCAGAAACATGCACGATTTCTTAAAGCCAGGCTCAGATGGGCCCACTGGCTCATCTGCAAATATGCCATTAGCTAAAGCATGGCCATACCCAAAGTCAAGGGACGGGGAGGTACACTCTGACCATGATGGGACTGTGGCAAACATATGGATGATGGAAAGCCAAAGAATTAGCACCAATAATGCAATCCACCACACCCAAGGATACAAAATAGCAGCAATGCATTATCAAGAAAGGGCACCAAATGGGAGTGGGCCTGTAGAAAAGCCCCATCTCCTCCATTTTCGCTGAGTCTCTGACATTCTCTTTCTCTCTGTGCCGGTCTCATTGTGCGTCATCTTTCTGTGTGTCTTTCCTTTTTCTCTGTCCTTCTTTCACTGCAGGGGCTGTTTCTGAATTTTGCTAGCTTTTTCTTCTCTTCATTCTTAACAATTTTACATCTTCCCTGAAATAAAAAGGTATTTGTTTTTAATGGTATTTACTGTATAATTTTAAATCCCTTGTTTTAAAATTTAAGAGATGACTGAAACAGTTACACTAAATTCAGCTGCTTTTTTATTTAATGTAGCCTTGCATTGATTTTTCTATATGTTATTTATACTCTATATAAAACTCCCTCTTTATCTGACACAGATACATTACACCTTAAATAAAATTCCTTTATTCTTACATACACTATTGGTGAGAATATAAATTGGAAGCCCTCTCAGGTGGGCAATTTGGGAGTATATGTCCAAATTTAAAACACATGTACCATTTACTTCAAAGTTCCAATTCCAGAAATTTCTCTAACGTATTTGTATATGTACTCAAGTGTGTTCATTGCAGTGCTATTTATATTGAAAAAAGTCTGTAAAGAACTTAAACATCTATTAATAGGGAGCTGATTAAATAAAGTATAATATATCCATCCAGTGAAAGCTCATGTAGCCATATAAAAGAGTGAGGTAGCTTTTTATATCACAATATGGAAAGCTCTCCAGGGCATATTATTATTAAGTGAGTAATTTAAGATATACGCTATTGTATAGAGTATACCATGATGACTAAAATGGGCATATGAATATGTACACAGGCACTTGTACATGTATATGTATGTGTATTTCCATATATATATATATATATATATATAACTGTTTGCAATGATTATCTTTAATGACTGGCTCTGGAGAGGAAGAAAGATAATTTTTTTTTTAATGTAATTGTTCTATTTCTTAAAGAGAAGTTGGCAAGTTCCATCCGATTGGCCAAATCCAGTCTCTCTCTCGTTTCTGTAAATAAACGTCTATCAGAAAACAGCCATGCCCACTTATTTAAGTATTGTCTGTGGCTGCTTTCATACTCTGCCACAGTTAAGTAGTTGTGACAGAGACCAGTGAAGCAAGAAAATATGTACTTTCTGGCCCTTCACAGAAACAGTTTGCCAAAAAGTTTGCAAAACAGAGTTCTTCTCTAAAGAGATAAAAAGTAGACTCTGGCAAGTGTAGGAGGAAGGCTAGTTTTTAGAAGGATGAGCATAGAATAATCTGTCTTTGGGGGAATTATTTTTCAGTGCAACAAACAATGAACAATTATTGAGTAGCTAACAGGTGTTGTTGGAGTAGTTTTGGAGTACGTGGGGGAAAGACAGAAAATGAGTAAAACGTGCTATCTTCCCTTGAGGAGCTCACAATCTGGTGAGGAAGAATGACACACACACAGTGTTCCATAAACTTGGAAGCGAGTAAGAATACATCAGGCCATCAAGGCCCTTTAACATGTAAAAACAAAGGTTTCCCAACTCTGTAGCCACTCTGTAAATAACTTCCAGGTAAGGTGTAGAGGATAGGCACAAAGGAAAGACTGTGGGAATATAAGCAGGTTAATCAGCTCCTGTGCTCAGGGCCTCCTTGGCAAGGATGCACCTTCTCAAATGCCCTTGAGGGCTGTGCTTTCTGACAAAGGATTATAGAGTGAATCAAGGACAGTGTAACTTATCAGTGCCAAGTTGTACAAGTCACCCATTGTGAGTGATGTATGGCTCATGTCCCTTCATCTGAGCCCTTCTGCTTTTGGAAGTCACCGGCTGCTGGGAGGATGGACAGCTGATGTTGGAACATCCACCTACATGTCCGTCATTCTGAGAATCGGCCTGAACATCGTGAATAGCTTCCTCATATTCTACTCACGTATGTACAAAATCCAGTGCTCATGCCATATCCTGCCTACCTTGGTTAAGACTTGAGTTTGAAAGCACTTCAGAATAATGTAGGCAAAAAGTGCAACTTAACCTAAGAAAACAGGATATCTCTGTGGGAACCTAAGGACTCAGAGGTCAGTTAGGTATCACGCAGGATTAGATTTAAGGTCTGGGAAGGCCTCTGGAGTCAAGGCTGACCTCTCTTTCTGTAAGACCATATGCACTCTCATCTCTGTTTATTCCCTGTGGCTTCCTTTGCTCTCCCTCCAATCTTGAATTTGCTTCCCCCCCCTGCAAATAGGTCAGGTTGAGGTTATGATCTATTGATCCAATGCTAAATATTTTACAAGAGATCATCTGATTGGTTCAGCTCATGTCAATCAACTGAGGTCCAGAAGAGCGGTCATAGAATAAACCTGGCTTTCAGGGACCCAAGCTGGGGAGTGTGTGTGTGTGTGTGTGTGTGTGTGTGTGTGTGTGTGTGATATTATCCTACTTCAGCCTTTAGCTAGAAAGGGGCAGAAATTGGGTACCACACTTTTCAAAACTTGTCACCCTTTAGCAAGTCAGATTAATGTCTCTAGGCCTTCATGAATGCATGCTTGAATTCTATTTAATTACACACAATCTTTGGTATGGACTTGGTGAAGTGAGAGATTATTGGGCCAACCTGCCTTTAGCCCTATATAACTCACATATCAATAAAAGGGGATTTCTTCATCTCTTACCAAAAAAAAGTCATGAAAATATAATTTTAAAATAACGTTTTATGACTTCATTATAATTTTTATTTGAGGGGCTATAAATTCCACAGTAATCCTCGGTATGTTTTAGATCACACATAGGCACTTGTAGTCTCAACCTGAAGTTGGGGTATCTTTCTACCTAGAAGAAGTTTTTAGACATTTGAATTATTGTGTTTCTTTTGAGATTTGGGGATAGTGGAAAAGGCTGGCATTTTTAATTAATCGTATGCATGACATCCTAATCCATCTTCTTTACTGTGAACTCCTTGGGGTCAAGAGTCAATCCACAGGGCACTGCATCCTGAATATATTAAATAAACAATTGATCAAATGTTAAATTAAATAGTGCCTATAAAAGCCCAACTTTTACTGAAAACTGCAAAGTTATAGTTAGGTTCTGAGAATAGATAGATTTCCCCTTAAGAAAACTGACTTGAAAAAATTGAAGGTTATAAAACTATTTAGACCAATGCTGTCCAACAGTGATGCAACTCACATATCAAACTAAATATTCTACTAGCCAAATTAGAAAAAGTAAAAGGAAACAGGGAACATTTATTTTAATATATTTTATTTAACTTAGTATATTACTTAGTATATGTTAATCCAGCTTTGGCAATTATAGAGCACTGCCAATAAACCCCTTGCTGATGGTGCAAGAGCATTTTTAAGAACAAAGGCTGAGAGGTGTGGGGAGAACTCAGGGTCTTTGCAGCACACCCAGAAATAGTGTTTAACCAGATATCTGGGCATCCATAGCCTCGTCAAATTGACACGCAAGGTTGACCATCACAGGTGCCTTCGCTCTAAAACAAGAGAATTAAAGGAGATCCCCTCCAGGGTCTCTGGGGTTTCTAACGTTCTGTGACTCTGCGATTCCCAGGGAATCGTGTTGGTGGGTGTGGGCATCTGAATGTGTGTGTAACAAAATATGTGGAGTTTTAGCTCCTGATATGAGTAAAGGAACAGTTAAACAAAACTCAAAAACTCAGTTCAGGGGATGACGTAGGTTCAGGATGCTCATTCTTTTGAACAGTTTCCACAGAATTCATGTACCATAATTTATTTAAATATTCTCCTAAATGATGAGTATTTAGCTTGCTTCAATTTTTCACTGTTACGACGTTGCTGTGTATACTTCTGGGATCACATTTTCACGCACACATGTAAGAATTTCTATAGACAGTCCAAAAAATGGAATTGCTGAATATAAAGGTCTGTCCATTTTTAATTTTGATGATTATTGCTAAATTACCTTCTAAGAAAGCTTCATCCATGTATACTCTCACCAACAGTATGTTCAAAAGGCCTATTTCTCCAGATGATAACCAACATGCTAGAATCGATCTTTTACAAAATTTGCTAATCTTATTGTTTTAATTTAACAACTCCCAACTCCTGGAGAGCTTGGGATCTCTTCAAAAATTTGTTGGGGTTTTTTTGGCGGGTGGGGTGGGGGAGATGTCCGCTCATATTCTTATGTTTCTAAGAAGTTATATGTCCATTCCTCATTGATGCACTCGAGCAATATACATATTTGAATATTAATGCTGTCCTTGCACAAATTTTTACTAGTCTGTTTTCTTTTTTTTTTTTTTATGGTATATTTTCCCATATAGAAATCCTTAACCTTTATATTTATATGTTTCTTTTTTGGTTCTTTTTTAGAACAAGATTAGTTTGCAATGATTCTCCCAAACTTTTGATTCTTTAATACTAAAAGGTAATGCATGTATTGACATATATTATGCTGGTGTCAAAATAGTTTTCAAAAATAGGCTTCAATATATGCATTATTATCGATGTTTCTATCAGTATAAGTATACTGTTTTTGCATCCCGTCCCCTCATTCCTTCATGGGACATTCCTGGTGGCTTACCTTCTCTGGCACAGAACAAGCCCATGCACAGGATGAAGCAACCTGTCAGTTGTTAAAAACTGTGCCTCCTGTCCAATGATGACAGCTGCCTCCACTCCAATGGGCTTTGAGGGAAGGACAATCTCCAGTCTTTTCATGCCCAACTCAATCGATGAGGAAACTGCAAACCTGGAATGCAGGAGCAAGCAGAATCCAGAGAGAACTTGTCATTTCCCCTCTAATCTTACCCTTGGTAGCCAGACAGGCCTTGTAAGAGTTCTTGTTGCGTTAATGACGTGAAACATAATTAAAGAAGAATTAAAATAAATACTGTGAATCAGTTTTGCTCCTCTGCCTGTTACTTTCACTAAGCAGTGTTGGAGTTTGAACAGCATTGGGGAGAGCAAGGTTAGGGCGATGGTGAGGTCAGCTGGGTGAACAGAGTTTGTCCAGTGATAACACATCCCCCTTTATTCAGGCCCTCACAGGCCCTCGTGGTGAGCTGGGAGGTGACAGGCATCAGAGAAAGAAGTTGCATCTCATGCCAGGCCAGTCTCCTCAAATGAACCTATCTTTCAACTCAGATCAATTCATTTCTCCACGCACTTATATAAACCTAGTTACTGCACAAAATAGTCCTATCAAATATTTGTTTAGAAATCAACAATGAGCACAGCTCACGTTTCCATTGAGAAGGTTTCTAAGATTTGAAACAATCTTTGTTCCAAATCTGACTTCAGCCCTCCATTAAATGCTTTTCCTGTGTGTTTCTCCCACCATCACTTCTTTTTGCTGTGTTTGAGCTTTCTCATTCTTAACCAAGGGGTGTCTTCCAGAATATAGCCAAAAAAGCTCAATGTAGGAATTGGGGCTATTTCTGTGTGCTTTTGTACAAGTTTGGAAAATGTGTCCCTGCCTCTAGGTACAGGAAGCCCTGTGCCAAGATGCATGGCTTGGGGAACAGAGGAAGGGTGGAACTTCAGCCCCTAACCTCCTTTCAGCGGGTGTCCTGTCCAGGGGCGGCCTGCCCTGAGCCCATCAGTAGCCCAATAGACCTGTATGAGGACAGGGCCTGAGGACTCACGTGCTTCAGTGAGAACAAATAGACATGTAGATTCTTGAATAGTGCAATGGTTTTCAAACTGGCCTTTGAGGTTCCCTTCACATTACAAAGAGGAGCCTCAGGGGTCAGGACAGCTCAAACTTTACATCCAGCACAACATTGAGCTCCAGCATGAAAATGTGGAAGGAGGTGAGCCTGAGGCTCAAACAGTAGGTTGAAGACAATTAGTTTTTGCTTCAGATCAAGTTGTCAAGTCAGTGGGAAACTTCTCCCTGTGAATTATTTGTGTTTGGGGAAGGCTTATCTGTCTTTATTGCTTACACTGAATACAGGTACAGAGTAGGAGACTGTTTACTCTTACTTCCTGGTCATGATAGACCTTCTGAAGTTTACAGGTGTTTCTAGGTGTTTCCAGATGGGGAGGAAGGGAAGACTTTCCGGATGCACCAGAGTTTTATGCATTCTAAAGTGGTTTGGGGCCTTGGGTTTCATATGGCAGCTGCTCCCCCATCTGCATCCATCCGGTGGACCTTATTGTGAGCAAGGAGGAGTCACGCCATGATCGTCCATTCTCTGAATCAGGGCTGGACCGAGTCCACTGCTTGTTCCTGCCCATGTGAGATGTACTGTCCATGCCACCTAATAAAATTTAAGCAATGTTAACCATCCCAAGTGCTGGGAAATGAAACTAAATACATATTTTCTCGTCTCAGATAGCAAGTGTCCCAGAGAAAAGGGGATGATCCAAGAAGACTAAAGATAAAGTGGGGGTTCTGGGTCACTCCTCCTGGGATGATGAAGCTTTTCTTGGAGCCAAGAGAAACTCAGCTGGGTTCTGTGTTCTTAGACGATTTAATTGCACTTCTAGTTCTGAGCACCAAATCCAATTGCCCATGACATGTGACTGTCCCTGAAAAGGAACCTAGCCTCTGATAGGGTGCCCTCCCTGTCCTGCTCAGCTCTGGGACATCCATCTTGGCCTTCATCACTCAGCCCACAAACAGCCCCATGGGGAAAAGCCTGATGAGAGACTGAGAGAGGAAGGCTGGTTTGGGGCTCCAAATGTCCTAGTATGTAGAGCTAGCTGCCTTTGGAACTTAACCCTGGTGTAGCTGGAGATATCTCAGTTGCACCTGGAGAAATGCACAAGTGTCTCATTGTATTTAATAGCTCCTTGAGTTTCTATGAGAATTTTAGATTTACTATCTTACAAAATTTGAATACAGAGAACCTTGTTTTGTTTACCTTGAGGCTATTGTAGACAAAAAAGAAAAAAATGTGAAGAGGAAAAAGGATAAAGAGACAAGGAAGGAAATTAATCAGTGCACATGAATTTGTAATCCTTGAGCATGTGTCTCCCTGTCTCCACTATAAATAATAATGATAGTAAAATAATATTACAACCACCATTTATTGAGTGTTTATGGTGACATTTTGCGGGGTACCTCACAAACATTCTGCTAATTAATCTAATCATCTATTCATTCAACAAGATTTGAGTCTATTATATCTCAAGCACTGTACTAATGGCTGGGGTTTAATATTGTGCAAAAATAGCCACAGTTCCACTTTCATGCAAGTTGCATTCCTGTGTGGGAATCTGACAATCACATGATTCCTCAAATAGAGATGAAATTGCAAATGAAGAAGGTGTTAAGAGAAAAGGGGAACAAGATAGGATTGGAGCTTCAAGGAGGCATTTAGCCCAATCCTCGAGGTCACAGGAAGCTTCCCCAAGGAATATAGTTGAGCTGAGATCCAAATGATGAAATAGGCATTAACCAAGGATGATAATTAGGAAAGCATCTAGTGGTTTGTGGGCACTTAGCTAGTAAGCAGCAGCTGAGCAGATACAGATGTACTGAAAGCAACATGGCGTAGAAAATGCTGAATGCTCCGGGATTCAGAAGAGGGAGGATTCTCTTCCACCTGGATGAGCCTGTGAAATTCCCCTGCAGAAGGGGACATTGACAGGGGCCTTGATTGTGCAAAAGAGAAACTCTGCCCACATGTAAAGCTACTACATGAGATTCGGGTATATTGACCCTAGTACATTGGATTTTGATATGCTGAGCAATTCCACAGTCCATAAAGCAGGAGTTCTCAATGAAGGCAATTTTCTCCCAGGAGATATTTTGGCAAGATCAGACTATTTTAGTTGTCACAACTGAGAGTGGGATCAGGTATTGCTACTGGCAGCTAGTGGGTAGAAGCCAGGGATGCTGTTAAGCATTCAGCAATGCACAGGACATCACCACGCAACAAAGAATTATTGGACCCAATGTCAATATTGCCAAGGGAAACTCTGTCCAATGATTTTAGTAGATATTGTTGCGGAAAAGCGGTGAGGACCGAGAGACTCAAGCAGCACGCAGAGATTGGGGAGAACACAGCTTTATTATGCCGGCAGGTCTCAGTGGGATTGTTCCCAGAGACTGAGCACTTACTGGGGTCGGGCGCATTGTTTTATAGGGTTAGGCCTCCGGGTTGAGGGGGAAAATCTGGCTGGGGTGCTGGGGTGGTCTGTCCCTAGCAGCTGTGATCGCTCAACATTGTTTTGACAGGGAGACCTCTAACTACCATGCCCGCCCGCCGGAGACAGGTCTGATAATAAGGTATCGGAGGAGGAGACGGAGGATGGAGCTCCTCGCCGTGCCCGCAGGAAAAAACCGTCCCAACAATGTTAAGATGAATCCTTAGGAACCAGCATTCCTGGTCTCTGAAGTACTTCTCAGAGACTTAATCACTTTCAGTGTCTGTTCCCCTAGATGTCATTTTTCTTTATCGACAGCTTTATGTTGATATTTGTTAAAATACTTGTTACTAAAACTTATTTATCTTTCTAATCCCTGCCATAGGCTCTTGTATGAAGCAAGAAGGAAATGGCAGAGTAAATGAATGGGCGGATGAATAAATGGGCCACTCTTCCTTGTGCCCTTAGAATGGACCTCTTTGGATTCTCCAAAGACCAATAGTAGCATGAAAATCCTGGACGGAACTCTTCCTTAGCATGGAGAAATCTCACGTCAACTCAGACTGTTTTAGGATTATCTTACACACCTCTCTTTCTCTTACTCCCTACATCCAATGGATCAGTAAATCCTGTGGGTTCCATTTAAAATGATACTTCAAATCTGAGCACTCAGTACCTCTACCCCCTCTACCTGACCATCTAGTCAGAGCCAACATCAGTTCTCACCTGTACCGGGGATGCCAAAAAAAATGTATACACATGGCTTGTATGCTTCTTTTGTTATTGGTATATATATTACAATTTTAATACAGTTTTTTCCTTTCTTAAAATGTGTACACATTTTTTTGGTTCCCGCTGTATTTCCTGTTTAATCTCTTACGTCCATCCCCACAATGACTCCATCTGCCCAGTAGCTAACTCTCTGAACCCCTTTTTTACCCTCAGCTCCAGACCACCAGCTTCCATTTTGCTTTTTGACCATACATAACTCTTCCTGTCTCGGGGTTTTTACGTATATTCTGGCCTCTATCTGGGACACACTTTCCCCAGACATTTTCATGGCTCATTTCCACACTTCACGCTGGTTTCTGCTCATGTAGTCTTATCACAGAAGTTTTTCTTGACTTCCTTATATAAACCAGTAGATCTCACACTTTTATGCTCCCTTACTCTATTTTTCTTCATATCATTCAACTCTACCTGACTTTGTATTCTACATTTCTTTCTTCGTTCCTTCTCTTTCTCATCCACTAGAATGTACCCCACATGACGACCAGGACTTTTAACAAAACAGATGTATCCCCAGTACCTACAACAGAGCTTGACCCATCATTGGTGATCCATCAATTATTTAATAAATGAATGGTAAAACTATGGTCCACAGGAACAAATGAAGCCCTGGGAGGTGAGATAGGAAGGACAGGAAGTATAACAAGAAGGAGGACATCAAGTCAGGTCTGACACTGGGCAATCCATGGGATTATGGCCCAGAAAGTCTCTGTAGACATGGCAGGGGGCTGTGAGAACACCGACTTTTGGATGAGGGCAGATGTGGTTGCCCTTCCTCCACAGCAAGGGTCCCACGGCAATCTGTGCCTACTTGGCAGTCAGCACATGTTACCTACAGGCTCTGTCCCCAACCGAAATGTCAGTCTGCTCAAGTTGGCCTTACCTTCTGCAAGGGAGCAGGGCCAGCTTCTGTTTGACTTTAGCCTAGAACACTAGCATTATTAATTTAGTTAGCATTTGTATAATCCTAACTTCATCATTTCCAAGTCTGATTAATTTTAATTTCATGTGTGCTGATTTGGTGATCAAATGGTTTTGTGATGCTTTTTTTTTTAATTTTTTAATTTTTTAAATTTATTGGAGTGACAATTGTTAGTAAAATTACATAGATTTCAGGTGTGCAATTCTGTATCACATCATCTATAAATTACATTGTGTGTTCACCACCCAGAGTCAGTTCTCCTTCCATCACCATATATTTGATCCCCCTTACCCTCATCTCCCACTCCCCAACCCCCTTACCCTCTGGTAACCACTAAATTACGTTCCCCAGATTAATTTTCAAACCCCGTGGCCATCCTGTGGTCACCGACTGCCCTCCAATCCCTTCACCCTCCCCCCCCCCCGCCCATCTAGCAAACCTCAGTGATGCTTTTTTTTCCCGTTCAAAGCATGGCATATTTGTCATCCGTTTAAAACTATTGCTCCCACCCCTCTCCAGCAAGCCCTCCTTGGAGTGTGAAGAAATATGGCATATTGGGATGGATGGTTCATCTCATTTAAAATTTCTCTGATAGCTTTCCTCGCCCTCTTTCTCTCTCTCTCTTTCTTTTTTTTTTTCCTATAAGCCATCAAAGAGAATCCATTTACAGTGGGAAGCTTGTAAAAATGGATGAGTTTGCTGTGAGCTTTTTCTACCATACTCAGTTTGAAGTGCCTTTCAGAATAGATTCCAGATTTTTTAAATTAATTTTTATTAAATTTATTGCGGTGACATTGGTTAGTAAACTTATATAGGTTTCAAGTGTACCTTTCTGTAATACATCATCCCTATATTGCGTCGTGTCTTAAGGCTTTAGTCTCCTCACAGAGCGGATAATGTCTGGATTAAGAGCACAGTCTTTTGGACTCAGGCAGACCCAAGTACAAATATTTGTTCCTTACTGGTGTGACCTTGGGAAAGTGGCATAATCTAACTGAGTACCTATTTTTTCATCCATTGTTTCTCTATCATAAAATGGGGACAATAATGAGAACTTATGGGTTTGTTTGGCATTTACTTATTTGTTATGCTTTGAATGGTCTATGGAAAGAAATAAAACAGAGGTAAAGAAATATTCAGTGAATATTTACTCAACATTTATTAATAGCTATTGTCTTTCTGTCCAGGAAATGTGGAAATAATCCCCTCCTGTGTACTTCACTTGGGAAGGGAGTTATACGCAGCAGATTCCTGAGAACTAGATGTAGGAGCAGGGCGTGATGGTTTTATTCCTCTAGTTTTTCTAGACTAATCCAAGTTTAAAAGAAGGCCTTATGTTTTGGTCATTTGATCACAAGTTTTAGCATATGCATTTATTGTCTGATAAGTGCCATGCTGCTTCCTGTGGTCTGAATAAACCCTCGTTCTGCAGTAATTCCTTCACAGTTGCCAAAATCTAGATTTCAGTATCTTCAACATGCAGGTGGGATGAGGAAAGCCCTTTCGAGAGCCACCTACTGCTTCTTACATCAGTGACTCATTTTGTAGCCTGGAGCTTAATATAATCTTTCCTTCATATGATCCACTGAATTTTTAGGATTTCAGATCTGAATTAGAAAAGGAATTACAGGAAGAGTCACATGTTCAGCCCCCTTGTTAGGCTTAGCCAGAATCTCCTTATGCCAGAAGAAAGAAGAGGTTTTTCTTCTGTAGCTGTTGTTCCTCTCTAATGTCCTCTTTTGTGAGTTCATAATTAAGGGCAACAACAATCATTTAAAAGGCTTTTTTTGTGTGTTTTCTTTTTACCAGTTTATAATTCACCAGGTGCTTTTGCACTCGTCACTTCATCCAGTCCTTATAATCACTCTCTGAGTAATACAATTACTGCCGTTTTCTAGGTGAGGAAACTGAAGCATATAGAGGCTAAGTTATCTGCTAAGTGTATTAGTCGACACTCCTTTTGTTGCAAATCCAGAAGCACAAATACATGTTGCTTAAGCAAAAAAAGGGAATTTATTCACTCATGTAACTCGAAGTCCAAGGGTAGTGCTAGCTGCCGGCACAGAAATCCAGACGCAGAGAGAGACTTGTCAAACAGCCTCCACTTGTGGGTCGTTTTCTCTGTGAGCTTCATTCCCAGCAGATTGTTCCCATGCAGTGTGGAGTGGCCACTGCAGCTCCGGGCTATGTCTTAGCTGCTTAGCAACCCCAGCTGAAAGACAGCTCCTATGTCCCAATTATTTCACCCGAATTCCCAAGACTGACTATTATTTTGCCTAGTCTGGTTCTTATGTCCAGCCCTGCAGCTGTCCCTGTGTCCAGGGAAGGGGATGCTCCAGCTGGCAGGCCCTGGGTGGGGGGAAGTCAGCCCCAAGATATGATGGGAACTGATAGTAGGGAGGGGGTTTCTCCAAGTGAAACCTGCTGCTATTTGCAAAAGGGGCTTGAGCAGAAGGTAGACTGTAGTACCAGCTCTCTGTGGCCCCAGGATGGCTAGCTAATAAGTAGTGAGCTGGCACTCTCCATGGAATGCTGGAGTATGACACCTAACCTCTGAGAACCTCCGCAGAAAAGCTGAAGAAAGACTAGAAACCCCAGGCTCTGCCAAGTTTCCCAAACTGGGCTCTTCGATCCCTGATCCAATGATGACTATTTGAACAGCAGATTATGTTTGGCTATCCTGAATCCACATACACATTCAACATCATCTTCAGAATTAATACATACGAGGATACCATGACTTGTTTGCATGACCACTTATTAAACATGTATAGCTATGATCAGTAAAATATAAATTCACTTTCAAATGTTACTGAATTCACAGTGGGTTTTGATCATTACCTATATTCTTAATATATATGAAATTTTCACGTATTATCCTGCTCAGAGTTTTCAGAATACTTTCATCTCTGAAAGAGGATATTCAGGTTCAAGTTAGGAAGTCCTAGAATATTGAAATATTGAAAGACCACCTGAATTAGGGTTAGGAGCCCCTTTCTGGTGACTCAGTGTTCTTTGGGCCTCAGTTTCCTCACCTGTCCTATGAGGATAAACTGTCCTGCTCAGAGAAGCTTGTACCGAGGCTCTTGTATGGAAGTGAAAATGGAACTGCTTCCAAGTATTTTTTAAAAAGTATAAAATGGTATCATTGCTATTTTATTTTTATTTCACTTCATACTCAAGGATATGCTCTTAATGTGTTCTGTAAACCACTAATGGCTCCTGATACAAAATATGCTTGTTCATTTATAATACAATTGTGCAGATCAATGAAGGTCTGTCTTTTTTTATGATGACCAGCAGGCTTATAGATTTTTTAAGGATACCCTTCTTCCAAAGGTACATATTCCAGGAAGCATGTTTTATCTTTCTTATGCCCCAAATACACTAGTGACTGCAAAAGTAACCAACCATTTTAGTTTCCTTTTTAATTTTCTATTGTAGTATAACATACAGAAAAGTGCACATAATCAAACTACATGTTTGATGTGTTTTCACAACTAAACATATCTGTATAAGCCAGCACCCAGGTCAAGAAAGAGAATATTAACAGTTCTCCAGAAGCACACCTTGTGGCCCCTTTTCAGTTACAACGCTTCCAGGATAACCTCCACCTGACTTCTAACAGCACAGATGTTTTATTTATTTGTTTTCTATTATTTGTTTTTTATTTGGGGGAAGGGGAACAGGACTTTATTGGGGAACAGTGTATACTTCCAGGACTTTTTCCAAGTCAAGTTGTTGTCCTTTCAATCTTAATTGTGGAGGGCGCAGCTCAGCTCTAGGTCCAGTTGCCGTTGTTAGTTGCAGGGGGTGCAGCCCACCTTAGCTTGCAGGAGTCAAATTGGCAACCTTGTGGTTGAGAGCCTGCGCTCCAACCAACTGAGCCATCTGGCACTGGCTCATGTGGGAATCGAACGGCAGCCTTTGGTGTTAGGAGCACGGAGCACCAACCGCCTGAGCCACCAGGCCGGCCCCCCCCATTTATTTCTTTAATCCTTCTAAATGAACTCATTTTGTGTCTGATGTCTTTCTTTCAACATTTCATTTGAAAGATGTATCCATTTTGCTGTGTAGAGTGACAGATGGTGCATTTCTATTGCTGCATAGTATTCCATTGTGTGTGTGTGTGTGTGTGTGTGTGTGTGTATTCATGTGTGTACAAATGTATCACAATCTATCCATTCTACTCACAGTGGTTTCCAGTCTGGAACTATTCCAAAAGGTGCTGCTGTTAATATTTTATATTGGTCTTTGTGTGAGCACATATATGCAGTTCTTTTGGTCACAGAGAATGCGCCAGTACAGCTTCAGTAGACACTGCCAAACAGTTTTCCAAAGCGATTGTACCAGTTTCCATCCCCATGCGCTGTGTAAGACAGTTTTCTTTTTTCCACATGCTTGCTAATATTTGGTGTTTCAGCCTCTGTAATTCTAGCCATTGTAGTGGATGTGCATGCTTTTAATTTGCATTTTGCATTTGTTTTTAATTTACATTTTCATGATGAGTAATGAAGTTGAAACAATTTGCATATATTGGCCTTTTGAACATCCTCTTTTATGGACCTTACTTATTCAAGTATTTTGCTTATTTTTCATTTGGATTTCTATCTTTTTCTTATTGGTGTATAGGGAGTGGTCAACTATTTCTTGTTCTTATTTCATTCATGGGCAATGTTTTTTCTCTTTTTTTTCTTTTTTTTTAGTTTTCATGTTTATTTTTAAATATGGACTCCATTAAACATCTTCCTACAATCATGTCATTTCATTAATTATCCATTCTTGGAAGAGAACATTTATTTAGCACCTTATCTTTACAAAGACAGTGCTAGTTATTAGGTACACAATACAATAAAACAGACTTGGTATCCACCCATATGAATTTAATGAGAGAGACAGACACTAAACAAATACATATGTAACAACTAAAAGCTGTGGCCAATTACAGAAGTGCCATGTAGGATTCAAATAGGATAGAGGGATAGAATAGAAGGAACTCTTTTCAGTTCCAAAGACTTCTTTGTCATTTAATCTGAGCCCTAAAACCTAACAAAGATGCAAGGCCAAAAATAAGGCAAGAGTGTTCCAGGCAGATGGAACAGCATGTGCTGTTCCCTGAGGTGGGAAAACACTTTGCATGTTGTAAGATTTGAAAGAAGGCAGTGTATCCAGGGTAGGGGGTCCGCAAACTTTTCTGCAGAGGGTAAAATGGGAAATATTTTAGGCTTTGCAAGCCAGATGGTTTCTGTTGCAAATACTCAACTCTGCTTTTGTAGCTTGAAAGTAATCATAGATGATATGTAAACAAACAAGGATGGTTGTGTTCCAATAAAACTTTGTTTACAAAAACACGCAGCCAGTGGGCCAAGTTTGATTCATGGGCCACAGTTTGCCAACCCCTAGTCTAGATCACGGAGAAAAATGGCAGTCTCTTACCTGGACTACCTCAGTAGGCCCCTCACTAGCCTTCCGGCTTTCACTTTTCCTCCCCTACAATCCATTGTCTGCACAGTATCCAGAGCAAATGTTTAAAATCCCTAAATTAGATGATGATGCTCTTCTCTGATTAAAACTCTCTGGAAGCTTCCTGCTGAATATAGCCTGCAATTTAAATCTGAGATGGGCTTGGGGTAGATGGGGCAGAATTTTGTAAGTCATTGACTTATAGCCTTGATTTTAGAACGCAGCACTGAGGTTTGCTTTCCATCTCTGTGCTTGGGATCTGGTGATGATTGTGGGTGGCAAGGGGGGTGTGTGATGTAACGTATGGTCTGTAACTGCGCTTCAGCTAAGAGCAATCTCCCCCTCTTATGAAAACCCACACGTACCTACCTCACTTTGTGCACTTCTCCTTGTCTACCTTCTATTATTCATTAATACGAAAAGCCCTCTAATTGTCGGTTTTGGTCTGGTCTGGCTTTGGATCCACGGGTTTGTAGTAGATGTGTGATATTTGCTGAGTGGATGAAAGAATGGATGGGTATTACTTGTGCTCTACCTCCTTGACACATAGTAAATAGGTGAATAAAAGAATGGAGCGAGCTTTGGAGGAGACGGAAGTACCAGTTTCCGGCCTGAGTGACCAGGAATAGGTGTCTCACAATCAGAAATTGGGAGATCAGGAGAAAGTCCTGATTTGTCAGGGTTTAGACATGACGGATCTCTGTTGTGGGACATCAGCAGTGCGCAGGGGGACAGGTAAAAATGAGGTCTGGAGCATGGGAGAGAGATCTGGATTGGTCTAGAGATCAGGAATAATCAATGTGAGTAAGACAATTGAAGCTGGAATAGATTCGATGCTGAGACCTAGAAAGAAGAGTGGTCCAAGGACAAAAAATATGTTGAAAATTAAGATGGTAAAACGGAATAACTATAAAACTTTTAGATTTATTATTAATAAAGTTATTGCATAGGCATGAAAAGCTGAATAGGCCCTCAAGGTCAATGCTATGGTTATTCATTAACTTTTCTGTGAAGTTACATCAACATTCACAAAATAGAAGGGGAAGTCATCAATCTAGATTCTTAATAAGCTACTCATTTTTTAATTAAAAAATTAACCATCTCTTCTTTCTACACTATCCTGTGAAAGAGCCAGGATAATGTCTCCTTACAAAACTAGATCTGGAGTCAAATAGGACTTGGGTTCAAGTGCTGACCCTGCTACTCACCAGCTAGTTGACCTTGGAAACTATTGTCATGGCTCTAAGCTTCAGTTTCCACATCTTTCAAGTGGGATAATAGTTTCCTCAGAGCATGGTTGTAAGGACTAACTGAGATGGTATGTGCAAAAGCCCGTCACCAGGAGGACACAAAGAAACAGATGGTAGCAGTTGTGAGTTAGAGGATTTTCATTATTATAACAGTCAATGCTGTCTCTGGAAGTCCTTGGTTGAAATAGCCCACACAGTATAAAGGTATGGTTTGTGCAACCAGCTGGCAGAGATTGACTCCTGGCTCGGCCTCTGACAGCCAGATAATTTGAGCACTTAACCAAGTCTCTCAGTTTCTTCACCTATGAGTGAGGAAAAGACTAGCACTGTCTTCCCAAGAATTAAAGAGTTAATACACTGCAGGCTCTTAAAATCGTGTCAGTCACATTAAAAAGGTCTCAATAAATATTGTTTTATAATTTTATCATTATTACTATTATTAGATATGTAGCCATTTTAAAACAAGACACAAGTGTGCACATTTTTTCAGTTGCTATTTGAGGTCATCTTGAGACTGTATCAAAAGATTATCATAAAATTCAACATCCTACACTGAACACATTATTTCCGACATCTCTCCTTAAAAGTTCATTAATTACCCAAGTCAAGGTAGCCAGGTTAATGGGAAATGGCGTCAGACCATTGGCCCCACGAAGGAGCTCCTGTGCCTCAGTTGTTCTGATCTCCTCCAGCTGTGAGACCTTCTTCTCCACCTCAAACCACCCCTAGTGGAGAGAGCTGACTTACATTCACGGAGAGATTTGGACAATAACCCACAGGGAGCTAATTCAGGTTAGAGCTGGAGATTCCATATTAGGCAGCAGAGAGCTGGCTGGGCTTTGCGGGAGCAGGGCAAGACTCAAAGGCCCAGAGAGAACACTGAGTATTGAGGGGACCACCAAAATGAGCCCCCAACATTGAGAGCACTATTAGAAAAAATTATCCCGGAGTGGGAAGCTTTAAATAGGATCTTGACAGAAGTGGCAGATGAAAAATTGCAGAGAAGCAGCAACGAAGGATGTCAGGAAAGAGGAATTCCTGCATCTTGCCTGAGAGTGAACTACAAACCCAGTTCGGTAATTGGACCGTGGCGTCCCTGCAGAGCTGCACAGCAGCGTCAGTGCTTCCAAGATGCCTTCCTGTATCTCGACTATGACAGCGAAGATCACACACTGTTACAGCCCCAGCGTTGTCTCTGCTGCTTCTCTGCTGGGAGATTCCTCTGCGCCTCAGTTTCTCATAGTATAAATGGGAATCAGAATAGATCCACCTCATAGGATTATCGGTGGATTACAGATATGAAAACAAATGTGTAAATGAGAGCCTGGCACACGCGTTTGCTTTCACCATTATTGTCATCGTTGCATCATGATCAGAATGTGCACATCTTCAGATGAAGCTTTAGTTCTCGAAGTGGCAAGTGGTGAGGGGAAGCCTTGGGGAGACAGAATAGGTTTAGATCAGGGGCCTTGAAGTCAGGTAGAGCTGTGCCCCCGTCCCACTTCTCACACTTACTCTTTGGATGACCTTGGGCAAGTTATTTATTGCTCGAGGCCACATTTTCCTCATCTGAAAAATGAGAATGCTAATCATACCTGCTTCACACTATCGAGATGATTAAATGATAGGAAGCATGAAAAGCACTTAGCACGGTGCCTCAAGTAATCCATAAATAAGAGTCGTATTAAAATTGAGACCCAAAACGTTATTTCCAGCTGTATCTTGAGCTCCAAGTGGAGAGGCAGAACAGGGGCCCAGGGGCCTGCGAAGGCAGACTTACACAAAATGAGATTTGGGAAAGGTCATCCCATGGTTTCTGACCATTGTCTCTCCTGCAAAAGAGTCTTGACTTCCTCTTCTGAGCCGTCAAAACATCAGCAGCTAAAATGAATGTAACTGCTATGGGCTGTGTGGCTGTATATTATTGCTAGGCCAAGGGAAGGGAGAAAGGGGAGAGCAGAGGGGCCACAGACCGCTTTCAGGACCACCCAGGAGGCAGTGGCTATTGTCTAAGGGGTGTCAGGGCCTCTATTTTTGTGTGAACTACCCCCATATCCCCTCGTGACTAACACAAAACATTTTTCCCTCATTGCTGGAAAAAAACAAATCACGAGGGAATTAATAAACAAGCACCAAAAAAATTCTCGTCTGCCTTTTAATTATAGAAGACTGATTGCTATGCTAATCATAATCAGCATCAAGGTCAAAAGTTTCCACTACTCCGGAATGAACATTTAGAAAATAAATTAACCAGAATACCAATGCTATTTTTGAACTCCCAGCTCACATGGGTTCAAAATAGAGTGCTGTATCTTTTAAGTGTCTCTTAAGATGAGCCATACAATGCTTAGACATTGATTAAATAAATGTCACTCCATAAATCTGCTGATGTCCAAGTCAGAGGGGACCCATTAGAAGGCCCATGAATCAGAGTGATTGTTTAGACCGCTAACGTAAAGATTGGTAAGTTGTTGTTTTGCTTCATCTCTGGCAGGTGTCACTGCAGAATGTGTTGAAAGTACTTCGGTCTCTGTTTAATGTGGACAATGAAACATAAATGCATTTGGAGAATTGTAATCCATTTTTATTTCCTCATGGATGTTGGTGTCTCCAACAAAAATAAAATGCCCTTTTAGTGTCTATGGTCTTATAAAGTTAGACCCCTACCTCACACCATATACAAAAATAGATTCCAGTGGTAAAACAAAGCAAAATAAAAGTTTAAGGATATTATTAATACAATGGAATATGAATGAGCCACGAAAAGGAATTAATACATGCTACAACTTAAACGAATCTTGAAAACATTATGCTAATAAAAGAAACCAGACCCCAAAGACACACATAGCGTCTGATTCCATTTACATGGAATATCCAGAATAGGCAAATCCATAGAGACAGAAAGCAGATCACTGGTTGCTGGGGGCTGGGTTAAGGAGGGCATGGAGAGTGACCGCCCACGGGACACATATTATTGGAATGATGAAAGTGTTTTGGAACCAGACAGAAGTGATGGTTGTGCAATATTGTGAATGGCCTAAATGCCACCAAAATGTACCATGGTTAATTTTATGTTATGAGTATTTCACCTTAATATTTAAAAGTTTAAGGATATTAGCAAAAACATTAGAGTAATATTTATATAATCTTGGGATGAGATGTGCCTTCTTAAGTAAGGCATAGAGCTCAAAGCCATCAAGCAAAAAAATAACCAATTTCTGTGTAAATTAAAAATATCTTTATAGCAAAAGAGACCATAACCAATATAAAAAGACGAACAGTATACCAGAAGAGACTGCCAGGAGATATAAAATGGTGTAATATGACTGCTCATCCAAAAACGTTCAAACTTATAAGAAAAAGGATAAGCCTCAAGAAAAATTGTAAAATGATACAGATATGCAGTTTTTAGGAGGTGAAATGTAAATGACCAATAAACATTTAAAAAGATGTTTAATTTGTAGTGAGGGGAATACATAAAAGGAGAAAGAAAGACCACTTCTTGCCCATCACTTTGACAAAAATTAAAACAACACAACAAAACTGTTTTCGATGATGCGGGGAAAGGGCCAAATTAAGCTCTGCTGACTGGATTGTGACGTGTCAGCCCATGTTTGGAGAATCATCTCATAGGATCTGCAAAAATTAAAATGGGCATGCTGTTCAGCTAGCAATTCTATTCTTATAAATCTATGCCAAGCATAAGACTATAAGTGTACTTTACAAAAATTTTTATTGTAACATTGTTGATAATACAATAAAAAGGAACAACCTGAATGTCCATCCCTTGGTGAGCAGTTAAGTAAGTCATTATATCTAGACCTTGGTATATTAAGCAACTATTTAGAAGAATGTGTTAGAAACACATATTATTGATGTGGAAAGGTATCCATGTTAATATTGTTAAGTTAACAACAACAACAAGAAACAAGTTTCAGAGCCTTGGCCTTCACCACTGGTATGTTAGAAAGTCCAGTAGTTAGAACGGATTTAACTCTTATTGCTGCTCAAGTGGGATATATGGCTACGTATTGTTAGTAGGCCAGGCCATGCATACACATTTGCGCCTGTTCATGTGCATGGAGGAAAGAATGGAAGAAAGCCTACCTAGTGGTGGGAGGAAAAGGAAGAATATTCATTTTTTTTGTATACATTTCTATACTCTTTGAATTCATTTGATGAGTATGTATTTTTGTAATTTAAGGGAGAAAAGATTACTCCAAATAGTGGATATGTAAATAGTAACTCTAATTTATACGTTTCACAATGATCATTTATAAGCTGCAGACACTTTAATGGCCAGTATTTCCTTGTGAGTTTCTTTAAAAACATTTAAAAATGGAAAATATTACAGTTTCCCTGGTATTTCTTTCCTGGCCATCAGAAAGAAAGGCCCAAATGAAGAAATCAAGACTCTAAGGAACTTTCAGATTTAGCAGGAGGCTGAGATCACGCCACCCTACATCTGATGTGATGGTGAAAGCCCTGCTTCCGTACCCAATATCTACTGAGATGCTTTCCATCCTGGGGAGCTCCTCCCTTCTCCAGATGGCCTATTCCATGTTCCACTAGCTCTACTCTCCTAGAAATTCTTCCTTATGTCGTCACATCATCCTGCTCAGGGCCTCAGTAGCTGAAATAGTTTGGAGCACAGGCCTTGCATTCAGAGAGAGGCAGGTCTATAGCCTGGTTTCACCTCTTACCATTCTGTGACTGTGTGCAGGTTGCTTAACCATTCTGTGCTTCTATTTCCTCATCTGTAGAAGAGGGTCATGTGTCCTGGCTGGAATCGTCAGGAGGATTAAATTAGATCCTGTCTGTCAAATGTTAGCAGAGAGATTGACACATCATTGGGTTTTGGTAAATGGGAGCTGCCCTGATTTGTCCTGGAGCCATAAGGAGATGCTTCGATCAGTCCTAACACATGGCACAGGACTAGCACTTTTCATTCACTAATTCACCTGTTCATTCATTCATTCATTGAATAAATATCCAAAGACCTTCTTCCCGTGGCTGCAATGCCCTGTACAATCAGGCCGCCATCCCCCAATCTTCCTGCTAACTCTCTCACCTTACCTCCCACCCTTTCTCCCTTTGTACTTACTCATCCACTTCAGCCTCACTGGCCTCCTTGCTGTTCCTTAAACATACTGAGTATGCTTATACCTGAGCGCCTTTGCTCTTACTGTTGGTTCCTCCTGACATTCTCTACTCCCAGCCACTCTCTTTGTTACATCTGCTCACGTTACCCAACACGAGCAGCTGTCCTAGACCGCAGCACCACCGCCCATCTGTCTCAGTCCTCCTTGCTCTGCTTTATTTTTCTTCAAAGCACTGACATCTGTCTAATCGTCTGTCTCCCCCAATTAGACTGTAAGCCTTATAATAATAGGGGCTCTTGTTTCTCTTTTGTGTCCCCAGTGCATAGAGAAGAACCTGGCACATAGTAGACATTCAGTAAATAAACGTTAGGTGAAAGTGTGAACCAAACTATGTGAGTAATTTCTGTGAGCTAGGTGTGCTCCTACGGAGGTGAACACTAACAGTAAGGCACCTTCTGCTTCAGTTATAACAATCCCAGCCTGACACAACATAGTTTTAACGAGCCTGCTAGCAAACTGTCCCAGTAAGTGGTGTTTATGTACAGGCATCTTTATGTTGAGGGTAATAAAACAGCCCTACGGCACCAACATCCTCAACTTGAGTGACTGGTTAAGTGTTCGACCGTAAATAATTTGAGTTGGCCAGAAATATTCACTTTAGTGCGTGGCGGTACACTGTCACTTCTCTGGATCCCATCTGACATGTTGGCATATTGTAGACTAAATAAGCAATCAAAAATGAACTGTGGCCTAGTGACCGAGGGCTGAGACAAAGGAGGCGGGGCCCTAAGCGACAGGGGACCTTGGGGCTGTGGCCATGGCCAAGTTCAAAGCTGCGTTCATGTGAAGGCAATGCACTCGACCACTGTTTTGTCCCGGTCCCTGTGCACGGAGCATGCTGACATGGAAAGGATACTCGCCTGACTGCCCTCAAGGATAGGAACGTGACTCTCCATCCTCTCCTGCTCATCCTGTGGTGTAATCTCCTCACACCAAGAGCACGGGCCAGACAATGAGCATTTCATGTACTAGACACGTTTAGCTGGAGCAGGATAGACCTGGACTTGAATCCAGGCTCTGCTGTGTTCTAGCTGAGTGACCTTGAGCATGTCAGTTGACATTTCAGTTTCTACCGCTCTAAAATGGGCTGGAAAAGATTCAGATTTCATTATTAAGAATTAAACATGATCATGTATATAAAGCACTTGACAAAGGGCCCAGTTTTCATACCTGCGGTTGCCCAAGAACCTTAACATTTGATTGAAGAGTCCCCGCTTATCATTGAAAGTTGTGGTCGCTGGTGCGTCACAGAAGACAAATATGCCACAAACACAAGACAGGCATGGGGATGTTTCTCCGACTCCCTAACACAAGAAAAAAGTGTCATTGGAATAGTCCCCAGGAGCATACTCATGGAGCAAAGCATTCCTGTGAATAAATGTGGTTCAGTGATGCCCCCGGTCACTTCTGTACCGTCCCATTGTGTTACAGTCTGAACCATGTCGACTTGATGATTTGTATAATGGGATGGACATGCTACAGCAGGAGACCCAGCCTGGAGGTTGAAGGAAAAGCGCTCTATCTGACCCCTACAGGGCCTTGGCGGGTCCCGTCCCCTCTGAGCTTCAATTGTGTATTAAAGACATGTCATCCCGACGTTTCCCTTGTAAACGGTCTTAGAACACCACGCACCCTAGACTCCCGTTATTAGATACGTGTCCACTATCTAAGTTACTCCTTGTAGTAAACAGATCTCTAACATGCATCCGAATCACAGAGAATTAATATTAAAACAGGACGCAGCAAATGGCAGCAAGCAGGAACACCAGAATTTTCTGTTCATCCTTCATCCACCTCTGGAGAATTGACAGTTACCTTAATGGTGGAATCCTTTGAAAACTCCCGCATCCGCTTGTACACTTGATTTTGTTCCTTTCTTTACTCTGGTTGTTGGTGGTCCTCAGACTGTAGTTAGTATAGGGTTTGCTGTCTATTGTCAATGATGTAAAATATATATTTTCTACTCCATAGGTATTTAAGGGATTTTTAATAGTATTTTGCCCATGTACAATTTTTCTCTAACTTTAGACCATAACCTCCCACTAGCATGGGGTCTCATAATAAAAAGAAAACACCAACCAGTTTCTTTCTATTGTTTCTTCCCTACCCAGAAAATAAAGGTGACAATAATGGCTATTTTAGAGTAAGATACTGAAAAGCAAATTAGGTCATATTCCTAAAACCACCTGGCAGGCTGTCTCATAGGAATGTTCGTTGCTGGAATGGCCTAGGGGCAGATAGTAAGTAACACAGATATTTTTGAAACATCTGCACTACGCCCCAGATCTGCATCTTGGAGGGAGAGTGACCTGGATAGGGCTTTGAAAACCCTGATGCAGGAGGAGCTGGCGGTGGGGGTGCGGGGGAGACCGTCAGCAGCCTGAAGAAAAGAAATGGAAAAGGGAGAGAAGGTGTGAACACTGCCCTTAAGAACCTATAGAGGGCAGGTGGAAGAGAGACTTGATTTCTGTCCTAGCCCAGAGAGCTGGGAATCAGGGAGAAGGAGAGGGAGTATGGGAGAGCCTGTAAGACTCTAGTCCAAACCCTGGTGAGTAGCTCCCGGGTGTCTTATGGGAGTGTGTCCCCAGGATAACTGTCCTTTCCTCCTGCTTTGAAGAAGAGGTCTGGTCACCATGCCAAGGGGGACCTCAGCCAGGGACTCTGTAGCTAACTGTGCCTGAGAGGGCCATTGAGCCGCGTCCGTGTCACAGCAGCAAAGGCAGCCAGGCTGTCAGGGTCTGGTCACGTGAGTCCCACCAGGACAGGGTCACTCCCCAGGAGGCTCTCGGCAATGGCGTGGCAGATCTCTGATAGGGGTTTTAATTCTGGCCCTGCTGCTCCTGGCTCTGTCACGTTGAGATATAAGTAGCAGTGTGCAGCTCTGGTGGGACAGGGAGCTTTCAGCATTTTGAAGAGAGCTTGAAGCAGAGACGCCACCCAGGGTGAGGGCAAGGCTGCGCTGAGACTGACTTTGGATCAAGAGCCAGTGGAGCCCGATGTTTATACACATTTCTGCCTGCAAACAGAAGTGCAGAGATTGTTATATGCTTTCTGAAGTGTGACAGACAAGTACCACGTTAAAAGGGTTGTGGCATCGCAAAAAACAAGCTTCTGGGACACAGCAAGTCTCCATCTTGCCTGAACCATGTTATTAGCAGCTCCATGTCCCGTGAGGAGAACAGCTCCCCCTGTGCGCAGGGTGTGTGTGTGTGTGTGTGTGTGTGTGTGTGTGTGTGTGTGTGTAAGCAGCGAGATTTGGACCAGGTAAAGAATCCCTTGACAGTGTTCGACAGCACAGTACATTATAGTGAGCTGTCTTCAGCTTCACATGAGTGTCACGAGCAGATCAAGAGTAGCACTGAGCCCATGGAATGTGACTGTGATGATAGGAACTCCTTATAGATAGATGCTTGTGATGGCAACATTTTCAGTAGAATGTTTAATTACCCTTGGCTCTTTTCCTTTCCTAATCTCCCCTTCCCCTTTTGCCCCAGTGAGGGAACATTAAAAGAAAATGAAGCATATTCCAGAGAAGAGGAAAAAAGTAAGAGCCGTTTAAAAAGGCAATAATTATCACATTAATGTTCCAAACACAGTCGTGTCCATTATCCTTTTTAATTTAAAATTAGTTTCCTTGTTGTATGTGACTACCGTTCCATCACTAATAATCACCACAGTTCGATGCCTTCTGTATTCTTCAATCCGTTGCAACTAAAATCCCACTTAAAAATTTAAGTAAATGCAAAACTCCATCACCTTGCAGAGAGTGTGGTCTCATTTAGAGTTAATGAAATTTGGTTTTCCGCAACATCGTGGATGTTCTCATTTGCTAGTTTAGTCACTTTAAGTGGGCAGTGGAAACTCAAGGATGTTAACATAAAGCAAATCAAACATGGCAGTTTTCACCATTTACATTGATGTTTAAAGTCTCAAAATAATATCCTTTAAATTTCATCTAAAACGATTCATACGAGAACTTTGCTGTGCGTGTATAAAGTCAGCTGACCTTTCTGGGATATTCACTCTTAGTGTTTGAGCAACCGACATATAACACAAAAATATTCACTGTTAGCCCACTGCCATCCCCTGCAAATTCCCCTCTAGAGATTCCCCAGATCATAAAGGGAGGCAGTGGTGCTGAAATTCAGTGATGAGAAAGGCCCATGGGCCTCTTAGGCTTACCAGCTTGAAATCATGACTATTTCCTGGAGTGGCAAATGTGCGAGTAACAGCAGTTCTTCTCCATCTTGACCAGGATGGAATGATGATGATTGGTGGAGATCATATGAATAAAATTCTGTGATTGGCTTGGAGTATTTACAGCATTTCAACATCCAGTTGTGTAAGGAAATTATCCAGTCCCAGTTTTATCAGCCGTGAGGCGAGCCCTTTGCACAAATGGACATGAAAGATGTTTGAGGAGGGAAATAAGAGCTGGCTCCTGGGATATTTCAAAGAAACCATGAACCGCATGAACCTTTGTGATGTGACCTAGAAAATCTTGGTCTGACATTTCTGTGGCAGAGTCACCACCTGTTGCTCACTGGTCTGTCTGCTACTATTGACTTAAATGGCTAAGTTAATAGAAATTAAGCCGCTTTGTACTCTTTTTTGTCCAGACTCCTGGCTAAAGTTTTGAATTCCGATCAAGATGTCAAAGGCTCTTACTGTTTCTGAAGTTGCCTTAAGTCTGATTTTAAAAGAGCTGACAGGCTATAGCATGGCCCCCAAGTCCCTACCAAGGAATATAAATAGGTTTAAAAATGCGTTCTCACAATGGGATATTTCTGTAAGAGGTACGATGAGGCAGAAGGGCTTGGCACTGACCATGGGGTTGAGACCAAGCTTTGCCGCTTCCTAACTTTGTGACTTTGGGTCTCAGCGTCCTCTTGCATAAGGTAATTCAGTGAGATTTCATGGGAACATGAGGCAACTATTCCCGTTGTTAGAGGAGAAAGAGTGGCTGGTGTGCTGGGAGCCAAGAGGCCTAGACTCTACTTTGGCCGCAGAGAACTCCCTCTGGGTCTTGGGGTCCATTTCGTCTCTCTGGACTTTGTTTTCTCCATTTTCAAAATGAGAAACTGGGACCAGGGGATCCGGCTCATTTTGTGACTCTCTGTTACTACTCTTTATCCATCCTGCTTGAAAAGTAAAGTTTCCAAGTCCTCAATGTTTTAAGGTGGGGTGGGTGGTCACGGTGGAGCAGCACAGCACGAGAGCCAGTCACAGTTGAGTTCAAGTTCTGGCATCACTACTTTTAGCGATGTGGCCGTGGACAGAGGCCTAGCATGTCCATGCCTCTGCTTCCTCCTATGTAAAGTAGAGATCCTGAGCATGTCCTTTATAAGGCTGAAGTGAAGATGAAATGTAAATTAATAAAGACATAGCGCTAAGCACAGTGCCTGGCACGTAGGAAATGCTTGCATTCGTTCCCTAGGGCTGAATTTCCTCAAACTTAGAGGTTGAAGACAACACGCATTTATTCTCTTACAGTTCTGTAGCTTCGAAGTATGACATAGGTCTCATGGGGCTAGAATCAAGGTGTCAGGAGGACTGTCTTCTTTCCTTTTGGAAGCTGTTATGGGCTGAATTAAAGAGATGAGTAAGTTAAAAGAAGGCCGGCCATTTGGGTAGATCCTGAGTCAGTCTGACCGGTATCCTTGTAAGAAGAGGAAATTTGGACAGAGAGACATCGGGAGTGCACAGAAGGACACATGTGAGACACAACAAGAAGTTACTAGCTGCAAGCCGAGGAGAGAGGCCTCAGGAGAAACCAAACCTGCTGATGCCTTGCCACTGGACTTCTAGCCTTTAGAACTGTGAGCAAATGCACATCTGTTGTGTAAGCCGCCCAGCCTGTGGGCTTTCATTATGGCAGCCTTTGCAAACGAATGCAGCATCTCTAAGGGAGAAATTCTTTCCTTGCTTTTTCCACTTCCACAGTCTGCTTGCATTCATTGGCTTGTGGCCCCTTGCTCCGTCTTCAAGGCCAGCAATAGTGGGTCAGATTCATCTATCACTGTTCCCTCTCCTGTCTCCCTCTTTCACTTTTCAGGAACTTTGGATTACATTATGCCCCCTGTCCCTATCTTAAGGTCACCTGATTCACATCCTCAGTTGACATTTGCAAATGTAAATCTTCCTTGCCATGTAACATAACATATTCATTCACAGTCCTTGGCGTTAGTATGTGGACATCTTGGGGGGAGGGAATTATTCTGCCTACCACAACGTTCAGTTAATGTTAACTGGTGTGCTGAATAGAACTTTTGCACCCGCTTAGCTTACTCTACTAACTGGAATGGAAATTACCGTAGAATTAAATTTCGCTGAGAAGAAACTGGGGAATCATGTTCATTCTGTAGTTTATCTTTACCGCCTCCACTACGGCACATGCTTCTGCTGACATAGGACTCTTGGTGCACAGAATGTGATGTTCTAATGAGTTGAAGTTTCAGCAGACTGACTCAGCTGATATTTCTGGCAAATTGTGGACCAGGCATTGTTTATGTAGGGGTTTTCTGGTCTTGGTAGACTGGTAATTCAAGCCAAGATTTGTCATGCCATTTCTAACAGTTTGGCTGCTTTTACTTTTAGAAAAGTTCTCTGTGTTTATGGGGGAACCAAGATTGTGTAGTTTCCACTGCATATTTGGCCTCAATGTGTGCAGAGAAACAAAAAGCTAAGAGCAGAAAGCATAGTGATTGTATCTTTTGAAAGTGTCTTTGCAGCACAAATTGTAGAAACCCAACTAAAAGAGCCTTAAATTGAAATGGGAATTTATTATTTCATACAACTACAAAGTCTTGGAGGGGATCTGCCTCTGAGCTTGGCTAGATCCAGGGATTCCACAATGTCCTAAGGATGACAAGCCGTCTCTCTCTCTCCCCCAGCTCTGTGCTTTGCTTTCATCTGCATTGACCTCCAGGGATGGACCTCTCAGTACATTGTGTCCTGGCAACTCTAGGTTTACAGTAGCCTTACAGCTAGCAAGCTTAATAATGCCAAGAGAGCGTTTCCTCTCCAAAATCCAGGCCAAAGTCCCAGGATTGAGTTTCCCTGGATCAGCGTAAGTCATGGAGCCAGCCTTGAACTAAAAAGTCTGGCCAGGAAACAGTGCAATGATTGGCCAGGCTAAGGTCAAGGTCACCCTGGAGCCCTAGACACTGGACTCCTCCAGTTAGTTCTATGTCAAATACGTGGCTAAATGGTTCTCAAGGAAAATCAAGATGGTGTTTGCAGAAAAGGGGACAATGGATACAGTGTACCAAACGTAACCAATGTCTGCTGTCAGGTGAGGGTTTTTTTTTATTGCTACTTGAGAGAATGTATTTTCTTATTTATGTCTTCTGTCTTATTTGGGTACCAAGCATCTCCTGCTGGGTACTGGGCAGGCTTGTCCAGCAGTTCATAGATGTTGGGACAGCTGACTCACAGGTACCAGTGGATGTGAAATAAAGTTTATTAAGCACATAGTAAACAGCCAACATATTCCCTGAGAAGGTCTCAGGTACTGTTCATAGTGGAGCAAGAAGAAGGCGGAGAGAGGATCAGGTAGCTTCCAGTTTTTATAGTGCTTAGAGGCTCGGGTGGGGTGAGGGTTCCACAAAATGGCCAAGGTCTGAGTGCCTCAGACTTCCCTGCGAGGGTTAGGGAGAAAGTGCCCCAGCGTCCTCATGGACTTGTCCAGCTGTGGGGCAAGTTGTACAAGGGGAGGATGAGGCTTGAATGCTATTAGCAGTCAAACCTAAAAAAATGGACTCAGCGTCGTGATTTTTACTTTCTTACTGCATTTTTGGGAGAAAACCCATAGACATCAAGGGCTCAAAATCCTGCCTACCGAAAAAAAGCCTTATGCCCCAGCGTTTCTACCTGATCAGTTTTGAAAATGAACAGTTTGGAGTTTCTCCCGTTAGCGGGTCTTATAATACCCACAGGAGACAGGCATGCTTTGCCCAGGCACGTTTCAATGAATAAGCAACAACCAAGTTATGTTTTCTCAGAGGATGATAGTTATCATGGAGATAATGCAGTAGATATCACTGAGCTCGGGTGGCTGTACTCCAGGCATGGGCTAGGGTTGACGTTAATGCAGAAATGAGTAAAGCATTGTGTTCTTGCTCACAGGAGCCCGTGAGTTAGTGCATGGGAACAGTGCATGGCTCACAAGACGTGAACTGTGAGTGGGTCCTCGAGGTTCTATACAAGTGGTGCAGGAGGCGATCAGGGACGTTATTTCTGACTGAGCGTTCATATTGCAACCATGTTTCCCCCAAAATAAGACCGGGTCTTATATTAATTTTTGCTCCAAAAGATTCATTAGGGGTTATGGTCAGGGGAATGTCATCCTGAAAAATCATGCTAGGGCTTATTTTACAGTTAAGTCTTATTTTCGGGGGAACATGGTACCAGGGAATGCTTTAAAGAGATCATGTGCGACATGATCTTTGAAAAACTAATAGCATGTTTATGGTCTGAGACCAGATGCGTAGAGAGCACAGGTCAAGAATAGGCAAAATATCAATTATATGACCATGCAAAAGACTAAACAGCAGCATGTCACAACCTGATGGAATCTCCTAGATGTTACACTGAGTGAAAGAAGCCT
Organism: Rhinolophus ferrumequinum; assembly: GCF_004115265.2. Lineage (NCBI taxonomy): Eukaryota > Metazoa > Chordata > Mammalia > Chiroptera > Rhinolophidae > Rhinolophus > Rhinolophus ferrumequinum. Next base: position 54,076,330 of record NC_046300.1, read on the forward strand.
GCTACAGAAAAATTCATACAATACGATTCTGTTCCAATGAACTTCAAGAACAGGCAAAGTGATACCTGGTGGTAAACATAAGACAAGTGATCGCCTCAGGGCAGGGTGGGTACTGACTGGGAGGGGCACGGGGGAGCCTCAGGGGCGGGGAGGGGACTGTAAATGTCCTCATCTTGACTTAAGAGGTGGTCACAGGAGTGAGTGCACATAGTTAAACATTCATAAAGTGAACATATAAGATTTGTCGTTTTAGTGTATGTGCATTTCATACCTGATGGAAAGGAAAAAAGAACAGAAAGGAATACTATTAGAGTGAAAATCACACTTACATGCATGCATGTGGGTAGCTGAATTCTACCCCTCAAAGATGTCTGCACCCGAGTCTCTGGACCCCATGCATAAGTTACCTTACATGGCAAGAGAGACTTGACAGATTGTGGTGGAATTGAGCACCTTTAAGTGGGGAGAGTATTGGGGGTTATCCAAGTGGGCCCCATGTGATCACAAGGTCGTTACAAGAGGGAGGCAGAAGAGTAAAAAGGCAGAAGGAGGACATGGGGGACGGAAGCGAAGGTCAGAGTGATGTGTTCTGCAGACAGAAGAAGGGGCTGCAAGGACAGGAATACAGGCAGACTCTAGGAGGAAAAACCAGGATTTCCCTCTGGAACCTCCAGAAGGAACGTTGGCGTGCCAACACCTTGATTTTAGCCCAGTGAAACTGATTTCAGCATTCTGACCGCCTAGAACTGTAAGACAGTAAAATGCGTGTTGTTTTAAGCCACAGAATTCATGGCAATTTGTTACAGCAGCCATAGGAAACTCCTACAACGCGTATTATTTGCCCAGGACAGAATTAGACCGTTACGTTCTGCCTCATCTCCATTCACCTTCACAACTGCCCTTTGACTGAGGCTGAAGCCATTATTTATACTCGTTCAGTAAAGGAAGAAAGTGAGGCTCAGACAGGTCAAGTGCCTCCCCACCACAAAGGAAGTGGAGAAGCCGTGATTTGTGCCCACACACCAGAGCTTGAGATCTGCATCACTCAGCTTTGCCACTGCCAAGCAGCCAGGGCAGCAGGAGCAAAGCTGCAGAGACTGTGGTCTGGAGGAAGCCAGAGTGCGGGCCGAGCTCTGGGAGCAGTCCCCCGCCCACCTTCTAGTCGGCGTGTTCTGCCTGCAGAGCTCTCAGTCAGACCTCCTCTAGGGTCCCTGGCCATGAGGAAGAGGTGTGGACCATGAGGCTGTTGCAATAGCTTTGGTGACTGGAGACTTGCTTCAGAGCCATGGTGAGCAGTTGAAATATTTCACTTGTGCGCATTGGACATTTTGTGAAGATCTGTTTACTAAGTTCACTAAACTATAAGTCTCTCCCTGGATGTACTGTATCGAGCTGCTGCCATCAGCTACGTGCCTGTGCCCACATGCAGGTATGTTTGGTTGTATTAGTGAGGGATTATACCAAGTCATTGGCTCTGTCTCCCCAAACTCTGGGACTTCAGCAAACCCATCTTTATTTAACAGATGGGTAGTCAGAAGATTGTACAAGTAACCTATACAGAGAATTCCATCACTAATGTAAGAGCCAAACCTGCGACATTGCTTTCCTGACTTTCACATTCAGCTCTACCAAGAATAGGATAGTACCTGCCCAGTTAACTGCAGAAAATGCATGCATTTCTTTACGCCTTTTGGATGGCTCTCCCAGGTCACCCAGTGAGTGGCTCCACTCTCTACTTTTCCTTTGTCCAAAGAAGCACACTGGTTAGGACGAAGGGATTTAGAGACAAAATCCAGCGCCACCTCCTACAAGGTGCGTAATGATGGCAGATCACCCCACCTTCAATATACATTGAGTATCTAAACGAGGATATTTTCATTCTTCCAAACCCAGAAAGAATGTCACATCTTTCAGGAACCTCAGAGATCTAGTCCAATTTCCCTGTTGTATAGGTAGAGGAATTTGGCCGAGAACGGAAGGTTAGTAGGCAAATGGCCAAGAGAGAAGTGGGTGGAAATTTCGATTGCATGGACAACTGTTGGTGCAGGGTTGGCTGATTTTGGAAAGACCATTACCGTCAGAAGCATTTCCGGTAGACTATTAAGATCTATGATATAGTAATCATTTGAACAGCTATGGTTATTAGTCTTATTTGCAGACACAGTGTTCAATTATGCAGAGCATTCTAGTGCAACAGCCCCGTGGCAATTTCTCAGCCATCACTGCAGAGAGACTATTTTAAATTAATATATTCAGCAGTTTCCTTAGACCGACTTGTCATATACACATGAGACCAACTACCCATGGAAAATAAGTTCGCTACAAGGGGAGGTATGGGAGCTTTAAAACACTTCTTATTGCACAGTAGCTAAATAATTTTTTTGGGAAAAAGAAAAAAAATCTTACTTTCTTCCTTCAGGGCTGTCCAGAAGGCTCTATTCAAATCTGCACTTAAGCAGAGGTTAGTGTCTTGGCCTTGGTCTGGGGAACATTCCTACACGGAGAAATCGATGCCTCATTGTTGATGGAGCCCTCCTGCTGCTCACAATTTTGTTTTATGTATTAATTTGTAATGGAAAGGGAAGCAGGCTTAAAATAAATAGTTATTAAAAGCCCACACCACATCACACACACACATACCTCATTCAATGACTGTATCATGTAGAAACTCTTCTAGAAACCACAGAACTCTCCTATCAGACTCACTGCACTTGCTATGAGAGCAATAAACTATTTTTGCCCAAATTCTCCTTTTTCTAGCTTGTCCCACAGATTGTGAGTCAGCCAGGGCCCCTCTACGGAGTCCTCACTAAAACTTCTGCCCATGGGGAGCTTGTCAAAAGTGTAGGGGGGTGTGGCCAGAGAAAACACTGAATAAGACATCCTACCTGGGACGTGGGGGTGGGGCTTCAAAGTGATTTCCACCAAAGGGCCCTAGTGGTGCAAAGGGGTAAGGGAAGGGGCTTGGGGTTGGCCTCTCAGTTGGACAAAATGCACTCTACTGATGAGTGTGGCGCCAATGGAAGGCCAGAAGCGAAGCTCTGGGTTTGGCTTTGTGTCATAGGGTGAAGGATTTTCAGTTACCTGGGCCCAGAGCCTGGAAGGATAAGCTTTCCAAGCCTGTGCACTTAGCTGAAGAAAAGGCTATGCAGCCAGAGCAGAACAATTAAAAAGAGCCTTTTCTGCAAGTTCCTTTTAGCCCAGAAAGGATTTCATTCAGCAAAGAGTCCACAAATGGGACCTCTTGGGACATTCTTTGAAATGGAATTGGATATTCACACATGGTTTGTCCTTTGGATAAGCCCACAAAAAGATTTTAGAACTGCCTTTACCATAAAGATCAGGTCTTTTTATACCCTCGCACGTTCCGTGGTCAGCCTCTTCCCTTGGTCTGTCCATTGTGTTAGGGATCCTTGAGGCTTTCTTAGCAAGTGCAGAATGGTTGCTACAATGTCACCCATGACAAGCACAGGAGCTTGTCCACTTTATAAATACACCACTTAGTCTGGATGCATTGTGGTGGCTTTTCAGTCCTGGAGAAAAGACATGGGAATCATTGTTATTTTGAGGACATTTGTTTAGTTCAGTCATGCAGTGTCTCTGCCCTTTAGGAGAAGTCTGTATCCCAGTTAACGTACAGCGGCAGCCCTGGGATAAAGGAGAAGGATACTGTACTGCTATTAGAATACAGGGGCTGCTGTCCTGGTGTCATACTGTGAGTCCCTCACTTATTTATCCAATCAGTATGTTCTTATTCATAGTTCACTATGTGCCCCTTTGCCAGGTGTTATGGATATAGAATAAGTAACAGTCAATTCTTTGCCTTCACGAAGCTTGCGTTCTAGTGAGGCAGAGGGTGTCTGCTTATAAACATGATGTTTTCCAAATGTGACAAGAGGGAGGAAAGAAACAAGAGGATGGCACCAACGAAACTCACGTTAGACTGTGAGCAGTGAGGGCCTTTGGAGGGAGGCAGTGTTTCAGCGGAGACTTGAGCTTTGAGAGAAAACCACCTATGGCTAGAATTGAGAAAAGAACATTCTAGGCAGAGGAGAGTAGAAAATGAAATGGGGAAGGAGAGAGCTTGGTGTATTTGAGATTACAAAAAGGAAAAGCCATCTAGAAAAGGGGAAGCTGGTGAGGAAGGTGAGAGCAAGGGTCAGAGAGGATGGCAGGGGCGAGACCCTAGAGAAAGTTGTATTTGGAGACCATTCAATGGTTTTAAGTGGGAAATGATGGGCTCTGGCTGATGAATTCGTTTTAGTGAGAATCTGGCTAAAATGTGGAGGATAAATTATGAGAGAACAAGCATGGAATCTGTGAGAAGGGGCTAGGAGTCTGTCACTGAAATCAGACCAGAGGTGACAGTGGTTTGGCCTAGGGTGGTGAGTGAGGAGCAAGAACAGAGAAACAGGTGGTGAGACAAAGGTACAGACTTAGAGTCCAAAAATGCACTTGCCGGCACGTGTGGGAGGGAGTCCAAACGTTAGCACAGCGGATGATGGCACAAAGTAGGTGCTCAGCAAGGGCTGATCTGAAAGAAACTGCATTTGACATTTTAGGCTCATATTCAAGCATTGCCCCCTATACGCCTTTGGACTGTAGGGGAGGAAGAATAATATTCCCTCTAGTCTTCTAGGTTTTTGGCTGGAAACCCCCCACCCTGTAATAAAAAGACAGTTTAGCAGGAGAAAACCAAATTTAATCATGAATGTACCTACAGGAACCCCACAAAGATAGGAGACTCAAAGGCAGCCAGAAAATTGAGGCAGCTCATATTCCCGTCTGGAGCTAAAAAGAAGGGGTCGGGGTCTGGGGACTTCAAAGAGGAGAAAGCAGTTCACGGGAAGGTGAAAAGAGATGTTTGGTACAGAAAGGTTACCCTATCATTCAGGGAAGTCTCTGGTTCAAAAGGTTTCTGTCTGGTAAGAGCTGTCTTCCTGGCACAGGCTCCATTTGTGGGTTCTTTCAGGCAGTTAACGGGTGAGGGGAGAAGCTTTTCCTGAGTCTGCTGGATCTTGATTTCACTTCCGTGTGGTACATTTTGGGGTGGCACATCTGTTACCCTTCAGGGGAACTCCTTTAACCTCTCTCAGTGAGGACTGGTGGGGTTGGCAGGTTTGCCAGGCCTTTGTAAGTGTCCAGCCAGCCAGATGCCAACGTCCTGATGAAGATGGACATTTCTGGAGATGCCAAGGCCCATATTGATTTTACCCAAGGCTCTTGGTGCTCACTAGCCAGGGCTTGAGGGCAGGAAGCCAGGAAAACTTTGCATTTGTTTCCACCTCTCCCCTGACTTCGTGCTTAAATGCCTGTGGGCCTTCCGAGGGAGGGAAACAGATAACGCTCCTTGTCCTTCCATTATTGACTTTGGATGAATTTGTCCAGAACCTTGTCAATTCAGATGCTCATTTGGCTGATAGACGAGAGGCTTGTGGGAAAATCAAAGAGCAATCCTGGGGCTCTTAGGGGCTTATTCATCATGGAGCATATTAAGGTATGTGGCTAATTATATGCTTTATTATGGATGCTAATTTGTGCTGGAAGCTGGTACAGTGTGTGTTAGCATTTAGCTCTAGTTAATGAAGTTGAGTTAAGCATTCAATGTATCACTGAGCTCACAATTTCTCCTCTTGGCTTGAACAACTTGGTGTGGAAAACTGAGGGTGATGGTGTTGGGAGGACAACACGTTCACATAGTGAGTTTCTTTCCTGTAACTCTGGGCTGTCTCCGATGTCGCATGGAGCTTACACAGTACTCATGTGAAATAATTTGCAGTGGGATACAACCCTGGGCTGTGTTAAGAGAGAAGTATCGTTGTGATTTCTTATTAGCATTATCACAAAGAGCCCTTGTGTGGCCTCCAGTGAGCTCAACTGGAGCTCTGCGGTATTTTTAGAGACAGCCTTCATGTTTGAAGAAGAAGAAAAGGAAGCGGGCATGAAAATGCATTCAGCATGTCCCACTCAGTTCATACCTAATTTTAATCATCGCTGATAACTTTAAAATACAGAGGATAAAAAAAACACTTGCTTTTGACCTTTGCAATAAAGAAAACCATCTATTTGCTCTGCTTTCATTGGTGTTAAGAGAAGCTATTCACGTGAATTCCTATCGCATCAATGAAATAATAGATTCCTGGTTGACCCACTTAATTTTTCAACAGCCACCTTTCTTATTAGGCTAAAAGAAGGGGAAAAGAACAAAAATAAACAAACAAACAAAAACCCCAATGTCTTTTTTAACGAACAACTTAGATTCAACTTGATTCTTAAGTATTCTTCCGAACCCACCTCCAGAGACTGGACATCCAGGAGGGTCTGACAGGGGAGGGATTAAACAGCTCTGAGACCTAGCTCCAGAGCCTCAAGCCTTCCAGAAGGGCCGGTTTGATAGCTGAGGTTGTCCTTCACCTAATTCCTTATCCTCCGCTCTCCAACCAGGGCTTCAGTTGGGCCCCTTTATTCGCCAGTAGGAATTAGCACAGGCTCCTGCTGCATTGCATATTCTATAGTTTCATGGGGCAAATGGGAGCTTAGTTTTCATTGATGTGCTGACCACTGTGCCAGGTGCATGGCTGAAATACAATTATTTCACTTGATCTTCACCAGCCACACTGTGACCAGTGCTCCTAGGATCGCCAAGATGTACATGAGAAAAACTGAGGGCCCACAGCTACCAAGGGGACGTGACTTTTAAGTCACACTGATTCCCTAATTCAATGTTCTAAACCAAAGGTTGCTAAAATTTCCCTTTTAAGGGCACATAGGACATATGTTGGCTCTATGAACCCTGTAGGCCATACATTCTTTGTCACAACTCACTTCTCTTGTTGCAGAAGGAATGGACCATGGTGATCTGTGAATGACACGTGTGGCCAGGTTCAGTCTCCAGGCTATGGTTTGCCACCCTCTGTTCCTAAATGCTGGCTCATTTTTGCTCCTCCGGGCTCTTTGGCAAAGCTCTCAGGCTTTGGAGATCCATAGAGCTGGGCTCACATCAATCTCTGCCACTTGCTCACTCTGTTACATTGGAAAAATTAGCCTCTGTGAGCTTGGTCTTCTTCATCTGATAAATGGGCTGAAGGACAACCTAAGAGGCTAGTTGTGAAAATCAGAGGAGAAGATGGCTATGAAGCACTGAACACAGAGCTTGGCACTGGGATAGCTGTTGCATTGTGGCCTCAGGAAGCTTGGTTGATGCTCTGCTGAGCCTATTCCTGACTCTATGAAAAAGGAGTGAACAGCCCCAGATCAGGGCAGGGAAAGTTCTGGGTCTATGGACTAGCTTTCAATCCCATTTCTGTCTCCAAAAAAAAAACCAATTTGGTATCTGAGAACAAAAACCAGAAGCTTATAATGGAAATTCAGGCCACTGAGATCCCAGGGAACATAGGATCCAATATTAAAGCACAAAGGAAGAAAGCAAGACATTTTGAAAAAGCTTTTTGGAGAGAGTAAGACACACAAAGAGCCCCTCACTGTTTTACATTTGTAAGAGACCCCTGCTGGATTCCCAGTTCTAATCTGCCATAAAAAGCTACACAGCTACAACAAGGCAACTGGTTCCATTGACTCACTTCCTTTTTTCCCCATAGCCTCTGGCATGAACACTCAAACCAGTGAGACACTTTAGAATTTGCTTCAACAGTGCTTTTTCTGTCAATCAGCAGCTGATATTGGAAACATAAAGATGGTGACTTAACACAATTTCTGTTTTCATATATTTACTTCTGATATGATCATCCTAGAGGAACCACAACTATCAACTATTTACTTATGGCTCCCTGGGGCACAGAACTCTGGGAAATTAAACCACAAAATTAGCTGGACACAATATTAATGGAGGTGATGAGAACTCAGAGGGCCAGACTGGCTCTTCCTCATCCAGGCAGGATAAAAGGGGTTGGGTCATTTTATTTGACAATAGTATTATGCACATTGATCTGTTTGCCTTTACTAGGGGGGACAAAGAATGGTTCATTCGTTCCTCTCCTGTCACCTGCTTAGTAAACCCAGAAAAGCACTTGTTAGCTCATATAACTACAAAGTTCATGGGTTGATGGCTGCAGGTATAGCTGTATCTAGGAAGCTCAAACCATGTCAATAGGACTTCGTCTTTCCCTCCCTCCCTCTCCTGTGTGTGTGTGTATGTCTTTGTGTCTTTCCTCTGTCCCCTACCCCTTTCTGTTCCTGTCTCTCACTTGCTTATTTGTGAAATGGATTTTAAAAAGTATAAGGTCCCAGAGGCAGCAGAATCTCAGAACTGAGGTATAGAGTCAGGTAAGGGTGGTGAACAAAGACATGATGGAGAAGGAAGTATCTGAGTTTGGGGTAATAACCCCCAAGGAGAGGAGAAGTCTAAAGCAGTTTTTTTTGTTTGTTTGTTTGTGTGTTTGTTTTTACCCTGTGCTCTCTGAACACCTATAGAACAGTCTCCTGGGACTAGTTGCCATGATGCAGTTTCCTGGGCCGCACTGCAGACAAGCAGAAGAAGATCCCAGGGAAAGGCCCAGGGCTATGCATTTCTTTAGCAAGTTCCCCCTGGATCTTGTGCATATTCCAGTTTGGAACAGTCTTAAGTATAGCAGCCTCTTATTCTGCACATTAAACAATAAAAGGGAATTCAAGTTTGCAGCCTGAAACTAGACCAGGAAATATAAAACATGTAGGGTTTAAGGAGTTTCTGGAGCACTAACTCGGGAAAGCTTTTGGGTCCTCTTACTTTCCATCCTTCCTGAGTAACATACATAGACCATTCTGACTTACAGGTGAATTCAGCTGTGGGCAGACAGCCTCTCTGGGGCCCTCAAAGAAGATGGCATTCTCTTTTTCACGCAACAGCGCAGAAAGCATGGAAAGCTTGTGCAGACCCATCTCTAGTTAGACTTGGCTCTGGATGACTTGCCTAGAAAAAGGCCTAGTGGATAGTAAGTCCCCCAGAATTTTCCATGAGTTTTTTTTTCCTCCATCATTGCAGTTTTGTAAAAGGAAAGCACAGAATCCCTAACTTGTGTGCCCCTTCCTTCCTACTCTACTCTATCCTAGTATGGACTCTGCCGTCCACAGAGAGATGGCTGGGTTCACCATCGCTGCTCTGCCCCTGACAGGCTGAGTGACTTTGAACATGTTAGTTAACATTCTCTGAGCACCAGTTCTCTGACAGGCAACACCTATCTCATAAGATGGGGTGGGTGCAGATTAAGGGGAGAATGCATCAGGGTTATTTAGCATGTCTGGCACCTAATAAGTGCCAACAAACCTCGACTACTATGATTTGATGATTCTTATTAGTATTTGATCTGTGATGTGCACAGAGAGGAGAAATGAGATTTTAATATGAGGAAGCTATCAGCCTCCTACATCTTTTGCAAAATAACAGTGGGTCAGTAGAGCCTTGGGGAAACATTTGATTTCTATTAGCCTTATTTCTGTTGGCCTTAATCAGATATAATTAATTATATATAATTAGTAGAAATGATCATGGATATTTAGTTCATTTCCATTGATGAATCAATGGAGCTTGGTAGTTAAGACCAAAATCTTTGGTGTATAACAGACGTAGGTGTGAACCTGGTTCTGTCGTGTACTAACTCAGTGACCTCGGGCAGGTTATTGAACTTCTCCAGCTTCCATTTCCTTCTCTATCCAAAGGGAAGAATAATAGGATTCATCTTACTGGGTTGTTATGAGGACTAATTGGTTGTTGGAGGGAAAGCACCCGGCACAGTCTTTACTCCATGAAAAGTGCTCTGCCACCAGCACTACAAAGACCCTTGTCAAAAGGGGGTCCATGGGCTCCATGTATTTTATGGACAGACAGTTTTGTTGAGTTTGCCTTTCTTTCGTATTTAAAATGGCTATGCAATAAGCTTTTAAAGCTTACCCTATATTTACATCCCCAAAAGGGGTTCTACCAAGCAAGAAAAGAGAAGTGTGGGTTAGAAAAGTGGGAGGAGCGGGTAGAGTGACTTTCTCAGGTTACTGAAGACAGCTAGTGCCTAGAGTCCTTGGAGCTGGGAGTGAGAGTTACTTTGCAAATCCTCTTGGCTGGACTTCCTTCTCTTTCTCCCCTTTCCTTCCTCCCCTTCCCTTTCTCTTTAGGCGGATATGGAGATGGAGATACAGAGAATTCCCCCGTTGAAGTTGGGCCATCACTTTTCTTCTATGGCAGATGCTGGTAAAACACCAAAGTGCCCGTTTGTTTCTTCCTACTTACTCATTCTTGCAACAGAGCAACAGGAGAACAGAGGAAGGTACTATCAAAGGCATTTCTGTTCAAAGGAAAACCTGGATGATCCCTATTTCTGTTGGAAGTTCTTTCTGCTGCTTGAGCAGTGGAATCATTTTTCCCTCTTGATTTCTGCCTGAGGCACCGGAACCTCAGATCGTTTTCCCCTTTTCGAGATTTACCTGTTGCGTGGAAAGCAGCAGGGGAGCCTTATAAAACATGTGTGTCCAGGCCCCACACAGCTGGGTCTGCATTGCCCGCAGGCGGGTGGCATAGCACTGCTGGGGCAGGAGAGGAGTTTTGGAGGTCTGTGGACAAAACATCCAAAAAACCAACAGATCACAAGGTGACAAGTTATTCCCTTTCCACTTCTCTTTCAATCCTCAAGGAACAGGAGCGTCTGTCTGGTTCTAGTGTATTTTAACACCTCTCTACACTAATGTCCCCTTATAATAAAGTGAGAAGGCAGGCCTCGGGTGAGGCTCTGAGCAGTCAGTAAATAGGATGTAGCTGGAGTTCAGTAACTTTGCGTTCATCCTTGTGGTTAGCTACCACCTGTGACCAGGGATACTGCTTTTCCATTTGCTATAGTAGTTTTACATTTCCGTGAATAAATATAAGTAAAAATGAGAGTTTGGTAAACAAAATATATATCGAGTAAATAACAGGTATTATGTAGATATGGCGAAAGTGTTGAAGGCTGGGAAGAACTGAAGTTTGAGGAAAGTACTCAGGCAAGTGTCATGTCTTCCCTTACTTCTAGGGTGGAGCCACCTTCTCATGAATCCAGATGGCTCGATATATTTGTTTCTGAGAGTCTTCATGAATACACAAAGCCAAACTCTCCAGAGAGATAGAGAGATGATGGTGGGGATATTTTAGCGTTTAAGCCTTTGGTTAGGAGTGAAAGAGCCCCAGCAGGCTCTTTCCCCAGGAGAAAGAAAGGTCAGGACTGCGGGGCCGTGGGCTTCAGAGTTTGGTCAGCTTGAGTTTGCCTCTCAGCCAAGAAAGTGTCATCACAGATTCTGGATTTACACCATCTAGGTTCAAATCCACCTCTGACACTTGCTAACTGGATAACTATAGGCAAGTTGTACATCCTTTTGTGCTGCAATTTTCCTATCTGTAAAGTGGGATAATAGTAGACCTTACTCATAGAGTTGTCGTGAAGATTGGTTGAGCTGGCAGTGCCTAGAAGAACTGCCTACGGCATACTCTCACAGTAGGCGCTCCATAATAGCACAGTAGGTGCTATTGTTGTTATCCTCGTTACCATCACCACCACCGTGGGTGACACCTTCTGTGAGCCTCGTTTTCCTTATTTGTAAAATCAGGAGAGTATAAGCTTCACCAAAAGGTCAGTGGTACGTGGCTGACACACAATCAGTACATGCTCCCTGCCATCCCCTTCTCCTGAAAATGTGACCCTGAAAGCTGATACAGACTTCCAAAGCTATAGGTATATGGTTTTGGTACATTACTTAAATTTGAATGCATTTTAAATGATTTGCAGCTATAGCAGGGGCAAGCTCCATGTCCCTCAAGATAGAAACAGTGAAGTCTTAAGTACCATCTGATCTCACTTAGATGTGGCATCTAAAAACAAAAGAGAACCAAGCTCATAGATATAGAGAACAAACAGATTGGTCATTGTTTGGTCACAGGAGGTGGGGGCGTAGGGATGGACAAATGGGTGAAGGAGGTCAAAAGGTACAAACTTCCAACACGATGCTCAGCATGGTCATTATAGTTAGTGACACTGTATTGCATATTGGAAAGTTGCTACAACAGTAAATCTTAAAAATTCTCATCACAAGAAAAAAAAATCTTGTAAATATGTGTGGTGATGGATATTAACTAGACTCATTGTAATAATTTCACAATATATACAAATATTGAATCATTATGTCATACACCCAAAACTAATATAATATTGTATGTCAATTATATCTCGATAATAAAAAAAAAAAGAAGAAGAAAAAAACATGGATCTTTGGCAGCTGAGCCCAATTTTAAACCCATGTTTCTTCTCTTGGCTGAAGTTAGCACCATTTTATTAAGTTGGTAGTGAGCTGTAGCTGTCCTACTTTTCCTTTGTTCATCTGTGATCGATCTAAAGTAATCACTTAATTAGCCCCGGCAAGAAGTCGTCTTCAGTGTTAAATAACTCTAAAAATCTACTGGAGATGCTTGAGTGGCCCGATTGGAATTAACTTGCAGTTCATTACCTGTAGACTAAGATATGTTGCTTGTAAGGCCTGAAAAACAAGCTGTATGCTGCATGGAAAACACATTCTTTTCACTTGTAGGGAAAAAAACCAAAAAGCATCCCTTTAGGCCATGGTTTTCAAAGTGTAGGTCCCATATCAGCAATGTCTGGGAATGTGTCAGGTCCCACTCTGGTTGTACTGAATCGGAAACTGGAGGTTGGGCCTTGCAATGAGTTTTAACAAGCCCTCCTGGGGGTACTGCTGGGGAACCACTGCTTTAGGCTGTCTCTAAAGGTTATAGACTTGTTTTTGTGAGTCTGCCTTCAGGCAGAAAGAAGAAAAAGCAGAAAGGAGGAAAAAAGGGGAGGGGCGGGAAAGAAAATCATGAAGGTAGTGCTGAGGCCCAAGCGAGCTGGGTGGGAAGTCTGTTTGCTGAAGTGCAGCTGTGACCAGCAGTACGGACTCCTTCGGAATCTGGGGGCATTATTGCAGATCCTTCCTTGAGAAGAGCGTGGGAGAGGGACATGTGCACCAGGGTGATGAGACTGAATGCTCAGAGAGGGACCAAAATCCCTCTGTTGTTGAAAAGTGAGAGTACAGTGGGGCATTTGCTCGGTGAAATAAAGAGTACAGGAAACAATAATCGCTCTCAGAGAACCCGCCCGCCTCCCAGGATGTACACACAGAGGGTACTTAGTAAATCCTCATTGAATTGACAAACATTGAACCTTCGAGGCCTAGATTGAGTTTTCTCAGCTGAATTTGATCTGGCCAGAGTAGGTGTGTTTATTGGGCTCAGTCTGTAAAGAAAACCAAGAGTTAACCCATAGGGCATCTACTGTTGTCTCTTGTCCTGCCTTCTGAGAAACGGCTTGGCTTAGGGGAGAGAGCCCTTGGCTTTAGCTCACAGACAGTAACAGTGTGTGACCATAAGCAAGTTACAAACTCTCCAAAGTTCCGTTTCTTCACCTACAGAAAGAGGATAATAGTTATGTCCAGCTATTTTTGTTCAGCATTGTAGCACCAGCACCTAGTACACACAATACTTGGCACTCAATAGGTGTTGAGTAAATATTTGCTAAATACTTATTAAATAAATATTAGGAAAGGAAGAGAGAAAGAAAAGAAGGAAGATCGGTTGCTTTTTGTGAGGTTTTATGAAACAATGCTTTGAAAATGCCTGGCATAATGTCTGGTACATAGATATTCCATAAGTAGTATCTGTCATGATGAAGAGGAGAAGAAGAAAGAGGAGAATGGTAACAATAATTATATTAATAATGGATTCAGAAAAAGTCTCGTAGGTGCCTCGAGTAGAGTCTATATTCTTGCTGATACCAGCACTGCTTTTCCTGTCCCTCTTCTCTCTGCAGTCCAGTTATCCCACTTTCCCAGCTGGGACCACCTTACTTTTGGCTGCCAAGCTCATAGCCGTCTGGTTCTATGCATAGTAGGAGATTTAAGATGCTTTCAGAACTGAAATTGTCGGGATGGTTTTTTCCTGCGAGCACAGCCTTGGGAGCTTTCCCGTCCCCTCCCTCCTCCGATAGCTTATTGGAGCAGTTTTCCTGCAAGCATAGCAGTTAGAGGCTTTCCCGTCAAAACAGTGTTGAGTGATCACTGTTAGGGACGGACGTCCCCACACCCCGGTGAGATTTAACCAATCCCTAGCGCTGCAATGGCGCGAATCCCCCCCAAACCCGGAGGCCTAACCCTATAAAACAAAGCGCCCGACCGCAGTAAGGGCTCAGTCTTTGGGAACAATCCCACCGAGCCCGCCGGCGTAATAAAGCTGTGTTCTCCCTGGTCTCTGCGTGCCGCTTGAGTTTCCCGGTCCTCGCCGCTTTTCCGCAACAAAATGAACTGCAAGTGTGCAAGTGTGTGCTTGAGGGTTGTTGGTGGTGGTTGTTCCCAGTAGGACTCGCCCATTTTCAATGCTATAATTAAGTAATTACACGTTAATTATTTTATGTTATTTTATTTCTAGGATAGGTAATCGTTAACCTTTTGGATAGCCCATTTGCCTCACAGTCACAGTAAGCATTTTTAGTAATAAGCTTCCCATTTGTCATTAAGTTACAGGAATGCCATTAGTTGCCTTCATTTACATGATTTAAGGGATGCTTTCACCTTGAGAATGTTTGGATATTCCTTGCCTTTCCTTAACTATCTCTCCTGCTTTCCTTTTGAAAATCAGTACAAACAACCAACTTGCTAGCTCAATAGACAGTTCAGGAGAGAAATTGGGAAAGGTATTAAATTTGCTGAGAATCTTTGGTTATCAGTTCTTCTCCGAAGACAGCAGGTTTTGGGAATCTTACCCGAGTTGATCCCAAACTCAACTGTTACCAACTTTGTGACCTTGAGCTAGTTGCCTAACTTTTCTGGGCCTAAATGTCCATATGTATTATATAGGGATCCTGTATGGATTAAATAACATTTGCAAATGTACCTACAATAAATATAAAACAAAAGTTCATTTCCTTCTTTTGTCAGCATGTTGGGTGGGTATACTCAAAAGAAGCAGACCAGTAGAAGAAGTAGGTCCAGACCTTGGTTTCAAGTTTGGATTGATGGCAGAGGTTTCTACTCAATGAGACACACTCAATTCTTCTCACTTTCTGAAAGAATTGAAGGGGCCTGAGATGTATTGTTCTATAACTTTTGATCAACTGTGATGATGATGGTAACCATGGGAAAAGATTCCTTCAAGCTCCTTGCCAAAAATAGAATATCATTCTCCCCCACCTTTTGTATTTTGATTGTGGGTGGAACAATAAAGGTAAGGGATGGGCCCAGAGTTTGAAAAGTAAGCAGACGAAGATAAATAGAAGACATTTTCCTTGAGAATGTTGTCAATTGAGAGAGGGACACCTGTGCTGTTTTTGTGTGAGAAGCACAACAGTGGAAATGGACTTCCATACATACATCCGGTTATCTATTGTTTACCATAAAATTAGCAACTCTCTAGCTCTTGAGCCAAACAGAAACAACCCAGTAGGTATTTCTGCCCAAGAAAAAATCAGAAAGAAAAAGAAGGTGATTTCTACGGACGTTGTTCTGACTTATACACTGTTCTTCATTGCATTTTGTATTTTCTCAGTGCAGGCCAGACCCACTGTAGCAAAAGGAGTAATAGTTGGTTTTTCCCATATCGGTATCATGAGGCTTTGTTAGTTCTTACATCTTCTAAAAGGAGCCGTAAACTGCCCTTGTTGAGTCATCATGACTTCCCGCTAAGCATGGGCTCCTGGAGCCGTCGTGGAGTAGAGTTTCAGGGCTGGCCTTCTGCACCCACAGCCCCAAATCATGCTAGAGTTATAGGAAGAGACTGAAATGAGGAAACTGATGGGTGCACAGGCAGAAATGAGGCTCCTGTAGGGTTTTCATTGCATAGACAAAATGTAAATAAAATTGTAGTAGGCTTGCCGTATGACTCAACTCACTATATCCTCAGGAACTGTTTATTTACTTCTTTGATTGAAAGCCAATGAGTAACATCTGGAATTAGCCCCTGAGGCAGGGGCCAGGCTTTCTGGTGACATTTGCTGTTAAAACTGAGATGGGATCAATGTTTGACCTGGTTCACAAATCAGCAACGCTCAAGCAAGGCGAAGGTACCAGTATTTGCCATCCTCCCTCACTGGCATTTTGTCTTCTGAGCAAGCCCTGTTCAGCTAAGAAAGACGCATCTCAAACTAGATTCGGGAACCAGAGAGCTTCCCAGTCTCAAGAAGGCATCACCCGTCATTCTCAGTAAAGAGGGCTTGGACAAAAACATAAGAATATTTGAAATGAGATGTGATTTCATCATATTCAGTCTACTGACTGACACTGGATCAGAAACAGTTGAAATCTAAATGTCCTAAGTCTCGGGTTGACTAGCACTCCCCCCCCCGCCCTCCCACCCCCAAAACAGATATGCCCATATCAAATCCTGGAACCTATACATGGTATCTTATTTTGTAAAAGGGCCTCTGCAGGTGTGTTGCAGTCAAGGATATTAAGATTTTGAGGAGTTCGTTCTGGATGATCTAAATGATCCCTGAATCCAATGACAAGTGTCTTTATGAGAGATAAACTGAGGGGAGACACACAGAGGTGGGGGATGTGAAGGCAGAGCAGGGACAGAAAGGATGCCACAGACTGCCAGCAGCCACCAGCAGCTAGGGGAGATTGCCTCAGAGCCGCTGGAGGGGGCACGGCCTGGCTGGATTTTGGATTTCTGGACTCCAGAACTTGGAGAAAACACATTTCTGTTGTTTTCAGCCCCCCAGTTTGCAGTCATTCATTAGCAGTTATAGGAAACTCACGCACCACATGTTGGTGATGGTGTTTGGGGTCAGGGAATAGCTCCTAAGCCCAATTCAAGGCTGTTTGTGAAAAAGAAAATTCTGCTTTTGGTTCTTTGTAGCAGTGCTATTGATGTGTTTTATTTTTCTCTGTAAACTCTAACATCCTCTCCCCTTTTATGAATATACTTGAGGAAAGAAAGGGCCTAATTCTGCCTCCCCCCCTTAAAGAAATGGATTATTATGGGCAAGAGATGTGTTTCCTAAGACAACACTGACAGCTTTTCCATTCCCTTTCCTTGCTTTCCTGCTGCTCACACAGCCCAGCCTGAGGTGTCTGATCACCGCATTACGTGTTTAGTAGTTTCCAGAAGCTAATTTTGCCACCGTAAGCTTTTTCATCTCTGCCTCTCTGTACCCAAGGCAGGAGAGGATATGACCAAGAGAAGGTTGTACATTTCTTGTACTAGTATCTTACCTACCAGAATGGAAACTCTCTAAATCTTATCTCAGCCTTAACAAACCTTGGGTTTACAGGAATCACAGTAGTTCCAAGAGATCGACTTCCCTGGTTGTATCTTTCAAAGGCCCCGAAACATCCATTTTTAGTTAGCCAACACACAAGATAAATATTTTAACTACCACTTTATTTCCATCCAGGCCAAGGGACAATTTACAAAGGGCTCTATTCTAAGTACATCGATGAGGAAGTGTGGAAGTGCGGCAGGTGCCGTTGTTTTGAAGTTAGCCTGTCAGTCATCATGATTGTAACACAACCCCGTTGGCTTCCACAAGTGTAATAAAATGCTTTGAAAAGGTTGCAGAATTGTAGGATGTAATAAAATCTGCTTAGCTTCATTTCCAATGCCGCAGACTCCTGGAGAACGAGGCCCATTTCCTTATGCCTTGGGATTTGTTCGAGTTACTTTCGTGCCTGGAAATGACGGAACATAAAAACAGACATTTAAGTTAGAACACATAGCATTTTTTGAGTCATGGCAGTAAATAAAATGTAAGTTTGCTTACTGCTAATCTGTTTGATTGCCATTAACATTATATAAGAAGCCATATGGTTGTGGGAAGATTATGTGAAATGGGGGGTTCCAATCCTATTAATGCCTATACCCTCTGGAACCCCACATTTTCAATGGCTTGTGCCCGCAGCCCAGACCCCAGAGGTCAGCTGCCTGGTCTCTTAAGAGTATATCTTATGGACACAAAGCTTTAATACAAATGAAGCCAATTCAGACCTTTAGTAACGAGGTAAGGATAGGTTCTCAAACATAGCCATTATCAGAATCACCTGGTGAGCTTGTTAAGATCACAGATTTCTCGAGTCTCTCCTCCACATGCTGACTGAGCACATCTGCAGAGAGGCTCAGGAATCTGTGCTTCTTCACAAGTTCTCCCTATGAGTCCCAGGTTCTCAGCCCCTGAGTTTTGGGAATAACTGAGCTAGTGGGTAGCGGGCTGCATCAGCTTTGCTTCAAAGCCAAGTCACCTTAAGGTTGAGGCCAGGCCTCAAACAAATCATTTCTACTCATAAAATAGGAAAGGGAGTGATGGTAGTGGTGGTGGCGGCGGCGGTGGTGGTTGTGGTGGTGGTGGTGCAGGACAGTTAATGTTATTTGGGAGGAAAATTCCTAAATCACAGGGATACATTTCACAGCTCTGATACCTCCCTCTCCCCCAAAGGAGAACCTTTCTTCTGGGCCTGGATCATTGGTATCAGGAAAGTGAGTGTGGTTGGAACCTGGACTAGCTGGGGCTACTAGCTTGGAGGACATTGGAAAGGGCAGAGGGTTATGGGAAAGAAAATTCAATAGGCGGGGAAGAAAGATGAGGAATTCATAGGCTAGATTTCATAACATTTGGGGAAGATTAACAGAAAGCGTGCTAGGAGATGTTTGGGGTAGCTGCCATGGGTATAATAAGATTTTATGTTATTGAGGAGCATAAGTGGACTTTCCCTTCAGTGTTTTCAAGGGATTTCAGTGGTTTAAATTGCTTTCCACTTATTGTCCGCTGTTTGTGGCTTTGAGTGCAATACTACAACACAAACCTGGGAGGATGAGGGGCAAAGACCCAGCCTCCTGCCAGTTCCAGTGTGTAGTTCAAGGATATCCCAATATGGGTCCATTCAACCCAACTGGGTGAAGACACACAGGCACACACTTCAGCTTCTGACACATGGAGGGACTTTTCAGTGAATCTGGCACTACCCTTTTTCTGCAAGTTCAGAATGAAGTCAGAGAGCAAAGGGCAGACAGGGCATCCCTTTGGAATAGATCTGGTCCCTTCTGGGATCTAGACCATGAACGCTGAGTCACTTCTGCTTCAGCCTTCACATCTGAGCTTGGAATCCACCAGGCCAACTGGCGTCTGTAAGTGAGGGGTGGAGGGTAGGCTGTATGCACCAGTCACCTTGCACTCCTTGGAGAAGGGGACCTGTCTCGTTCCTGTATGACACTGGAGCCACCCCCTATTGGGCCCAGCACCACCCTTTTTGTCTGGACATACAGGTCGTCTCCCAGTCATTCATCACTGCCCTTGTCCTTGAACAATTATTAACTTTGAGTCAGAGGCACCTGTGCAGGCCTGAAAATGGATGTGTCCTTTCTTTGCCTCCACCTCGCCTGTCTAGGGCAGATTTATGTCCTCAGAGAAGTTTCCCTCGGTTTTATTTTTGGTCCTTTGAACGCAGTGCCCCGTGTTATTTCCCACACCCGCCCTTCCCGACCCCAGCCCTGTAATTCCTGAATGTCCGAGGGAGCTTCTCCCCCTACCTGAGCAGGCTTTCTCTCAGTCTACTTGCAAGGCTTCCGCAACCCATCCCTCACACAGCTGTGATAGCCACACTGGCACCCTAGCTTCGTAAGTCTCTGTCTCCAGCCATTTCTTTTGTCCAGCTAGCCTGGAAGCTTGTGGGAAGCAGAGTTGGCTTTTCCTGCCAGGTGCAGTGAGTGAACATGTTGGGCTTTGAAAAGACTTGAGCCTGAAGCTCAGCCTCGTCATTTACTGGCTGTGCATGTGTCTCTAGGCAACGTGGAAACATATACTGTTGGGGCTGTGGCGAAAAGTGGGTTAATACAGGAAAGCACTTAGAACAATGCTTTGTAAGTGCTCACTGACGTTATTGTCATTAGAATTATGTATTCTCTGTACTGCACTGCCAGTCAGGAACTAGCAGGCGAGAGCCCCACATGTCAAAGCAAGTGCAGGTAAGTACTTAGCTACCCAGGAGAGATGCAGCCTCATTATCGGAGAGGGAGCCTCAGGGCAATGTGTTTATCTTCCCATCTGCTGATTGGATTTCACAGGCTATGTGCCTTTCTTCATGTGTCTAGTTTCCATCCATATCACCTCTAGACAGGTGTATTTTCAATGCTATCTGGGCAGGTCAACAAATGTATTTATTGACCTGTGAGTAAGGCTTGGAGCAGGGTGCAAAGAAGTGAATGATGATATTCTCAAGGTGCTCCCAACCCATTTGAGGAAACACCTGGCATGAGGTGAGACAAGGCAGTAGATAATCAGGTGCCAGACGGGCAGTCCAGAAAATGTCTCCTTTTGGACACAGAGAACAGAGAGCAGGAGCCCACGATGCCTGAAGGTTGACTGGTCCCCATGAATATATGTTCTTCAAATATTTCTAAGTTCCTGATAAATATAGTGGCAGATGCAGGGAAAGTCCCCTCCTTCTGCAAGGCCAGATTTGAGAACTCAGAGATAGTATGACGTTCATTATCAAGGGTTTGGTTTACAGAGTAGGGAAAGGTAGCAGAAAGGAAGCTCCATTGCTCTGAATGGTAAAGAGATTTCTGGAGAGCGGAGCTTTGAATTTGGAAGGAAAATAAACATGTCTAATGGGGAAGTTTAGATAGTTTGGAAGTATCGTTTGCTGCATGGTGCGGACTATGATCCTCTCATGCCTCTCTCCGTGAAACCTTCAGGAAAGGCTTTGAAGTCGAATTGCATTTTGTTGTCGTAATTTAGCTAGTACAGGCTGAAAGCAGAGATACCGAAAAGATCCCAACTGGGATACACGAACAGAACCACCTTGACTTCTGGAACATGCAGGCACCAGTAGGTGTCACAAAGCCCTTCTCCACAAAAAAATGGGGCAGGGTCCCATGTTTTCAACAGAGCCAACCACGCTCTGCGTGCATTCAAGGTAACATCTTTTTACTAAGAGTGTAAATGGAGGCGAGACTCCTGCCCCTTCCTCCATCCTCCTACACACCCGTAGGCCCAGAGACAGAGGGGCTCTTCTGCTTTGGAGCTAAGAAAACAGACCAATTCTAGCTTCAGTAGGTGAACCTGGATGGGGAGCTCGCCACAGTCAGTCTAACTTGATAGAGTGTAAAAGGCAGATTTGGGACCACTGAAAACTCAGCAGGCCTTCCTTCTGTTTCCTTAAGGTAGTGTTCTCAACCTGGCTGCTCATTGGATTGCACTGGGGGGGTGCCTCAGAAAGGGCCTGCCTCCACCCCACCCCCTGGGACCATCTCCGGACCAGATCTCCGGACCAGATCTGATTTAACTGGTCCGGAGTGCAGCCTGAGCCCCTGCGGGGGATCACTGAGTGTGATGGCGAGGTGCTCCAAGCCTGTCTCCTGGGTCCAGTTCCAAAGTGTGCTCCCCATAAATGCTCCAAATGCCCCAGAGTGACTCAGATGCTGGAGATTTCAGGTGCAAATATTCAGCTTAGCAGAGCCACACACACAGGACAAGCGTTGCCCTTCAAAGGTAGTGAGTCTTGCCCATGAGGAGGACTAAAATGACCAGGGCTGACAGAGAAATGGGTTTAGAACCAGGTAACCACATTCCCCAGCATAACATAAAAGTCCCCTGTAACAGCTCTCTTCTTGTAAAAGTCACTCTTACTTCCTGGCGGGCTAGAGGAAGACAGCCATAGAAAGTCATTCTGCTCACACCGAGAACGAGGTGAGCAATTATCTAAGGGCAGGCCCCCCCGACCTCTGCTTTGCAGAGTTTTCTTAATAAACTGGAATCAGAAATTGGGCCACAAAAGCCGTTGCTGGCACTCTCTCACAGAAAGTGGGTAAAGGCGGACGTACGATGGGGGTGCGGGGAGCGACTGGCATGGATCCCAGCCCTCTGATTAGTCCCTCCGTGGGTGGCAATGCAATTCCCCTTCCATCTGGAGACAGGAGGGGTTCCCCCAAGTGCAGTGGCCAGAAACGCAGTGCCATGAGGCTGGACGTCAGAGAGCAGGGCGACTTCCCAGCAAGTTTTCTGACTCACAACTATTCCTCTGTGACAAGACGCACATGCTGGCTAATAACACAGCTTCATGCGATGGGACAGGGTTAATTAACTTCCCGTTGAACAGGGTCCATTTCCCCGTCCTGCGCGTCTGTGTCCTTGAGAGCACAGAAAGCAGCTCAGGCACCCCGTGGCCAGCGGCCTTAGGAGGGGAGATGCAGCAAGGCTGGGGCCCACCCCATGGCTGCCCTTTACAGAGTGCCCACCCACTTAGCGCTGTGTTCTCCTCGAAGGAATAAATCAAACATGAAGAACAGCAAACATGCAAGAAAGATGATGGCCAAGCTGGTAGCTGTGAGGCACTAACCACGGCAGCACAGGGCTTGTCACCTTTATCCCATCAGGTCCGGCTGCATAGGCAACTGAGGCCGGGTGGTGGGAGGAAGGAGGCAGAGCAGAGTGAACCCAACCCTGGAAGACTCCTGCTCCTCCTTGGTCGGGCTTGTGCCGTCTGCCCACTTGAACCCAGGAAGTCTTCTGTTTCCCATGTTGGCTCCCTGTATATCCACTTCTGTGCCTAGCGAGGACTCTCCCCGAAAGGTTTTCTCATTCTGGTGGAGCTTATGAAGAACAGGCTTTATTTGTCTCTAAATCTTCAGCTGATATTAGTTTTACCCGAGACTCAGTCGAAATGAAAAAGGATTACTTTATATTTACTTGCGCCTTTCATGAGAGAAACTAATTTTGAGAAAGAAAGTCTCTCCAATGTGAAACACTTTCCCTTCCTTCAAGCCCTCCAAAGGGCCAAAGGGAAGCTAAAAGGCGTGTGTGCTTTGTCATTTACTTTGTCTGACAGCTTCTTCTTACTGTGCTTTTGGGAGTGACCTTCCCCTCGCATGTCCCTTCACTCTCCCGTGCACACCCATTATAATA